>NC_142063.1:204244964-204873297 GCF_059756535.1 Pantherophis guttatus | reverse complement strand
GTACAACTCCCCAAATAAGGCTGTTGGGAAATGTGGCCAGGGATGAGGAGAGAAAAAGTTTTATATAAAAACCTCCTGTCTTCAGCTGAGAGACCACAAGATTTGAAATTTATTTACACTAGCCTGATTCCCATAAGGAATAGAAGAGAGAACCATGCAGGACTGAATATCTCAAACCTATCTAAAAATTGGACAGCTTTGAGAATGATACAAGATCTGCCACTTTCCTGCACTCATCCTACCAAGATTGCTCTGGACTACAATTCCCAGAAGCCTCAACAAAGACAATTAAAGCTAAGGCTGTTGAGAGTTTTGGATCAGCAACATCTGGAGGGTCATAAGATCCCTGCCCTTCAGTGCAAAGAGGTTAGGAAGAAGATCTCTTACATTTAATACATTTGCTCTTAAGGAGACACGTCTAGAACTGTACAAACATTTCACAAATATTTTTTTTCATAGTGACCTCTTTCACGAATGCCATTATTTTAAAAAGAATATATGCAAAAAGTTTAAATTAAGCTTTTACAATGTGCCGCAGTGACTTTGCTTATAAGTAGTAAGAAAAATTAGTTAGTAGTAGGAAAACTTCATATATGCAAAAAAAGTACGTGCAGCTGTTTATAACTGCATGCTGTAAAACAGCCCTCTAGTTCAATAAAAGTGAAGGCAATAATTAATTTCCTAAGATTTTGAAAAGGTTGTTTCCTTTGTTAGTCTACCAGACTGAATAGCTTCCCTCCTACCATAAATACAGGTTTTAAAAAAGACATATCATGATTATTATTAGTATTTCAGCAACAAAAGGGCCAAAGATCAGAACCTCATTGTGTCAAGAACTATATAAACAGAATGAGGACGGATTATTTTTTTTTACCCTGCAGAAAAATCACACAATAGTCAGACGAACAAGTACTAACAAAGCAATGCTATACATGTGTCAATTCAAAAATAGGCTCCATGTCGTTCATTGGAACTCATTCTCAAGGAAGTTTAGAAGGGACTGCCTATTTAAATACTGCTCATTATATCACAACTTTGGGGTAGAACAGGACTATTTCACAGGTAACCCATAATGCAGACTATACCAGTGGTGAAATCCAATTTTTTTTTACTACCGGTTCTGTGGGCGTGGCTTGGTGGGCGTGGCTTGGTGGGCTGGCAGGGGAAGGATACTACAAAGTCTCAATTCCCACCCCACTCCAGGGGAAGGATACTGCAAAATCTCCATTCCCTCCCCACTCCTGGGGGAAGGATACTGCAAAATCTCCATTCCCACACCACTCTGAGGCCAGCCAGAGGTGGTATTTGCTGGTTCTCCAAACTACTCAAAATTTCTGCTACTGGTTCTCCAGAACCTATCAGAACCTGCTGGATTTCACCCCTGAACTACACCTCTGCATCACAGAAGGGCATACAACCAAACACTGCCTACAAAATTTCACCAACCTGTGTCCTAAACATACACCAGCCATGCAAGGTGTACCATGCCAAGTGTGTGACAAATGCCCTGGTTTTTCCAGACTAACACACAATGCAGAGATTACCATCTTAGAATATTTTTTTTTAAAGCTCCAAGGAGGCTTGGGGAAGGAGAGAATCCCACTTCTTATTTCAGCCCAAAAAGAAAAAGGTATCTACATTTATCCCATAGGTATCAGGCATTAAAAGCCTGGCAATTCAACTGCAGAAACAATGTCCTGCTTTCATAGTGTGAGAAAGAGGGTTTGATAGACTGCTTAATAACCTGGAAGAATCTCTTTTGGTAGGCATTCAATACAGGTAGTCCTCGATTTACGACCATAATTGAGCCCAAAATTTCTGTTGCTGAGCAAGATAGTTGTTAAGTGAGTTTTGCCCCATTTTACGACATTTGCAGTTGTTAAGATAGTAACACCGTTGTTAAGTGAATCTGGCTTCCCCATTGACTTTGCTCGTCGGAAGGTCACAAAATGTGATCAGGACATTGCAAATGTCATAAGTACATGCCAGTTGCCAAGCATCCGAATTTCGATCACATGACCATGGGGATGCTTCAACAGTCGAAGATGTGAAAATCGGTCATAAGTCACTTTTTCCAGTGCTGTTTCATTTCCAGCCTGGCTTTAGTCCTTACTTAATCTGAGCAAAGTTAGTCAATCTTATAAGTGCTCTTGAGATCAACCAGAAGAATATGATCATGCATTTATGTCCTGAAACTCCTAACTTTGGCTGGATTATGCTTTGGTTTATCTAAAAATAGTCAAAATATTAGCTGTTAGTTATTATTCCAAGATTTACCTGCCAGTGGTCTTGGAGCCATGTTGCCACAGTGGTTAGAATCAGGGGTGGCTCCATTACTACAGGTTCTCAACAGGACGGCACACGCACAATCACTTTGCTTGCGTCCGCGTGCGCTTCTGCACATGTGCAGATCGTCAGTGATAATATTGGGGCGGGTGGGCGGAGCCTCCCTCCACCATTACTACCTGTTCGCAAGAACCGGACCAAACCAGGAATAACCCACCACTGGTTAGAATACAGTATTGCAGGCTAACTCTGCTCACAGCCTAGAGTTCGATTCTGACCAGCTCTAGGTTGACTCAGCCTTCCATTCTTCCAAGATCAGTAAAATGAGGGCCCAGATTGTTGAGAGCAATATGTTGATACTGTAAACCATTAGAAAGTGTTGTAAAGCATGTGGAACAATATTTAAGTCTAAAAGCTATTGCTGTTGCTCTTGCTATAGCAGTTGCTAAAATGAGGATTGTTCCAAAATGCTGGGTATCAATTCTTTACTTTTAAAAACATTTCAGCCTGTCACCTTTTAAGCCAATGGTATTTAATAAACCCAGTTTTTAATATACCATCTGATAGAAACCAGAAGAATTTAACTGAAGCAGTAGATAAAGCAACTCTCTGCCTGTCCAGCATATAAATTTGAAGAACTGCTTTATTATACTTGCCAGATCTGAAGAAGAAGAGCATGAAACAATTATTTCAGTCAGAAAACTGATAAACCTGGAGAGTTGTGATGTCCGTGGGATGGTTTCAGATTTATTTTTTTTAAGCAGAGTAGATACAGATCTATATTATGCCAAAGTAATATACTGACAGACATCCAGGCTTAACAAACACAATGAAGTAGAAATGACAGGAATTCTATCAATGAGGCATTGTCCAGAGTGTTCCTTCCAGGTTTATAATGCATATGCTAAATCAAGGAGCTTATAAAAATGTTGTTAAGACAAGGAATTTAAAAGCCTATTCAAAATGTTATAGCCATCAGCTGGCATCTCCAGAGCAGGTTATAATATTTGTAAAGCTTCTTAACAAACAACGTGGCCTGGCATGAAGGAAATCTTCCATCCAGAGGTATGGACAAACTCTGGACAGACTTTGGACAAACTCTGCTATGCAGAAGCAGCTTTTGGTGACCTCTATATGTCAGGTAGTCCTCGACTTATGACCAGAATTGAAGCCAAAATTTCTTTCATTTAAGTGAGACATTTGTTAAGTGAATTTTGCCCCATTTTACGACCTTTCTTGCCACGGTTGTTAAAGGAATCACTGCCGTTGTTAAGTTAGTAACCTGATTGTTAAGTGAATCTGGCTTCCCCATTGACTTTGCTTTTCAGAAGATCAAAAAAGGTGATCACATGACACCAGGACACTGCTACCCTCATAAATGTGAACCAGTTGCCAAGCTTCTGAATTTTGAGCACATGGCCATGGGGATGCTTCACAGTTACAAGTGTGAAAAAATGGTCATAAGCAACTTTTTTCAGTACCGTTGTAACTTTGAATGGCCACTAAATGAACTGTTGTAAGTCGAGGATTACCTGTATCCTTTCAGACCTCAACCCTTCAGAGGGAATTAATGCTACAAAATATTTTGCTTGGAGGAAAGACTGGCCTTCTGAGGTCCAAAGAAGCACAGAAGCACAAAACAGAATGAAAACATTTTCAGCCCTTAATGGCTGATGCTATACAGGTTGCAATCATTAGTCGTTGCTTATCAAGAATGCCCTCTGTCAAAACATCCACTCAAGCTGCATCACTATTTTCTGAATACTTAAAATCAAAATAATTCTTCCAGATGAGGCTGTTACACTGCAACTACCCTGCTTCACTAATGTAAGGTGACCAGACGTCCCGCTTTTGGCGGGACAGTCCCGCTTTTGAGCAATTTGTCCCGCGTCCCGCGGCATTTTAAAAAAGTCCCGATTTTTCATTCTGCTCCTGACTCCCGGCTGCCTCCTGAATCCCCGCTGATGGCTAGAGGGAAAAAAAAGTCTTTAAACTCTTGCCGCGGGGCTTCAAAGGGCCGACCTACAGCTGATCAGTGTTAAAAAAAAAATGAATAGACCCATGTCTGCAAAAATAGAAAAAACAGCCCCTGTTAACAGCTTCCGCTAGGTTAATTAGTTGCAAAAAGCTGCAAAAAGTTCCTGGAGCAGATTTTTCCCCCCCTAGCTATACTGAAAACAAAGGCGAAAGCAAAACTAAACCTGCAAGGTGACAAAATGAGGCAGAGAGAGATTTCTTTCTTTTTCTTTTTCCTCACCAAAAAAGGTAGGTACAAAACTGCAAACAATGGGAAATTTTGGGCAAAAGAGGAGAGTTCAAGATTTTAAAACACAAAAGAAAAAAAGCTCTATTTAACTAGGGAATTGTAATAATTGAGATACTATTAATAATTGTATATTGTGTTGAAAGCAGAAATGGTTAAGTTGTGGTTTGGAGGAATATATGGGGGAAATTATTTGGTTTATTATTATTGGTAAATATAATTAATTGATTTGTAAGAAATTGGATTGCATGGAAATAATTGGAATATTCATGTTCATATTGATTAATATACAAAAAAGATAGTTATATAACTAATTGATTTATATTAAAATGTTGAATTTGTATTAAACAACTGTATTACATAATTACATAATTAACCAATGTGAGGATGGATATAAAAATAGATGACAATGGGAAGGGGTATAATATAGAATAGAAGGGAAAAATTGAATTTGATTAAGATTAGAGATGAGGATGAAGGGTAATATTGTTTTTTTTAAAAAATAGATGAGGAATAAATATGGCAAAAAGGAAATATAGAAATTGTAAATTTAATTGAAATGACTAAACGCTGTTTAAATTTGTGAACTAGCCAAATATTCTGTTCAAAGAAAATACATTGTATGTTTGTATGTGTGTTTCTAATTATTGCTATTTATTCATATTTGTTCTCTTTTATTCTTTAAAGTTTAACAATTCATTCTTAATCTTAATATCTTTATATTTGCTTGGGGTTGGCTTTCTTCCCTTTCATCTTTTTTATTGTACAGCAATCTTTCTCCTCAAACCTACCACCACTCTCTTTTCTTTCCTTCTTATTTTCTCTTCCCCCCACCCTCTTTTTCTCCTCCCTACTTCCTCTTCCTTTCTCCTTCTCCTCCTCTCTTCCTCCCTCTCTTACCCTCACTCCTACTCTAATTTCCATTCCTTCATCCCTCTCTATTGCTGTATCCTTTAATGCATATGGACTACTCAGAGGGCTGAAAAAGTTATTTTTGACTGGTCCTCACACTTTTGACCAGTCCTTGAACTTATGACTGTCCTCACATTTTACATTTTTGCCCTATCTTGTCACCATGTTGAAGAGAAGCAGTTGTGAAATGAGTGACATGGTTGTTAAGAATGCTGCATGGGCATAAATGTGAGGATGGTCATAAGTGTGAGGACCAGTCAAAAGTGCGAGGACCTGTCAGAAATGACTTTTTTCAGCCCTCTGGTTAATCCTTTTGTGCATATGGACTACTCAGAGGGCTGAAAAAGTTATTTTAACTGGTCCTCACACTTTTGACCAGTCCTCGAACTTACGACTGTCCTCACATTTTACATTTTTGCCCTATCTTGTCACCATGGTGAAGAGAAGCAGTTGTGAAATGAGTGACATGGTTGTTAAGAATACTGCACGGACATAAATGTGAGGATGGTCATAAGTGTGAGGACCAGTCAAAAGTGTGAGGACCTGTCAGAAATGACTTTTCAGCCCTCTGAGTAGTCCCTATACACATAGCCATGGCCACCCAGTCACATGACCAGCTAGCCACGCCCACCCAGTCACATGGCCTCCAAGCCACGCCCACACAATAAGTCACGCCCACAATGGTGTCCTTCTTACCAATGTTAAAATCTGTTCACCTTACCCTATACACAAAGCCATGGCCACCCGGTCACATGACCAGCTAGCCACGCCCACAAAATAAGCCACGCCCACAATGTCCCTCTTTACCAATGTTAAAATCTGGTCACCTTACACTAATGGTGTTTACAAATATGGCTGTCTTCCTTCCTTCAAGTCTGCATAACAGCACGTATAGATTGGAGCATCAATATTGTTCATCGCTTTAAGTGTTCATTTGATTGTATTGTACTTTTTTATTTTGTTCACTGACCAATGTTTCTTTTGGTAGATGGGCAGCTATATAGATTTGTTAAATTAATTAATCTGTACAGCACAGTTCATCTGGTGATCAGGGAACAGTATACAGCAACAAAGATACAGCAGGAAATGCAAGAAAACCTTTTGCAAAAGCTATTTATTTATTTATTTATTTATTGGTTCGATTTATATGCTACCCTTCTCCGGAGACTCAGGGTGGCTTACAATGTGTTAAGCAATAGCCTTCATACTTTTGTATATACCTGCTTAGTAGGGCTTTCGGGGGGCCCAAGCGGTGTTCTTTTTTATACAAAGTCAGCTTATTGCCCCCACAATCCGGGTCCTCATTTTACCTACCTTGAAAGGATGGAAGGCTGAGTCAACCTTGAGCCTGGTGAGATTTGAACTTGCAGTAATTGCAGGCAGCTGGTGCTACTTAACAGCACTTTAGTCTGCTGCGTCACCAAGGCGCTTATAGGACTAAAGTAAACCCAATGACTGGATAAACTCAGTAATTTAGAGAATTTTACCACTGGTGATGCTGCAGAAAAGGTGCCATAGTATCCAAGCATTGCTCATTGGAGATGCTGGGATGTACTCTGGATTCTCAGGAGGGAGAAGATGCATTCCAGAGGAGCAAGGGCCAACTCAGTTCAGATAGTTTGCATGAGAGAAAGAGGGTGAAGACAGCTCCTTCTTAATACTTCCCAGATTATATACTTTATGTGACTGGTAGTTTGTTTTACTTTGGCAAGATTCTGTCTGCAGGTAAGGAACAATAAAGAAATCTAATTGAAAGAATCACATGTCTTTCTTGGATTTTTTGGAGCCTTACATTGAACCAGAGCTTGTTCCCCTTCAATGAACACAATGGACAGGTTGGGTGTAAAGCATTGAAGGGAAGAAATAGCGAAAGGAAAGCATCAGTTAGATGTATAATGTGGCTCTAATGAAGTGCGTCACTCGGGGACCTGTAGATGCAGAACAGAAAAAGATAGGTAGAAGTTGCATTTGTTGGGGGTAACAGACATGATGTTCATCTCTGCCTTTCACAAGTAAGATGGTACTTGGGTTGGGGCAACCTGGCAGTGTGGAAATGCCTGTTAAGGCATGAACAAGACTCCTGTAACACCATGCCTCCAACTTTCACTTAACAGAAATACACTAAACAGAAATGAGCAGATGTAGCCTAGAGTGTAAAACAATCCCCAGACTCATTTTTCACACCCAACAAGATTGGAATGTTAAAATTCAGTAATGCAATGGATTGTTTTTAAAACAAATTAGGCATCTAAATCAATGCATTAAACATTGGACTGATTCAAAAGCTACTCCCCCAAACCTATAATGTATCCAAAAATATATTCAGAAGACTTTCTCTTTTTAAAAACAAAAATCTGGATTTTCTCAAGAAGAATAAGTGTGAAAATTTGTATCTCTGAATACATTTATTTTCCAGTGAAGCTTCTATTATTTTTATTTCCAGAACCAACTGAGAAAAAGAATAAATACAGGTGATTCTTTTCAGCTAGTCATTATATTTTAAGATTTACATTTCAGATCTTTGTAAACTTTGGGCTTTTTTCTACTGATAATTACCGAGGCACCATTTTCATAAAATGTGGGTACAGGAATTGGATATTAGTGATATATGTTATTTTCAAACATGAACCATCTCTAAAATGAGGGACGAGGTAGATGGAAAGATAATCATTATATAAATAACTTCTAAACTATCCACAGTACAAAAAAGAAGTAGTAGCTCCAATAGCTTTAAACTTTGACATTTTGGAGATCAGAAAACAAATGTGAATTTGGGAAAAAAAATAGGATACTGATAAAGTTCAAGATGTGTTATGGCTTTCCCTTTGAAAGCTGGATATCTGACATTTTCTTCAAATGAAATTACTGTTAACACAGCCTACTCAGGTTCACAAAGGAGCTTGTTTAAAGTTTAGTCAATTAAAGATTCAAGTGAAAAGCACTTCAAACACTACTGACCCAGATTTTTCTCAAGCATTTATTCATACAAGTGCAGAAATATGGAGACAAGGGCTTCCAATGGAAATTCCCAGTCCAGATAGTTAACTTGTCACTTTGCCCTTTGATAGATAGAATGCGAGAAAGGTGATGAGTTTGATGTAGAGGACTATTCCCTCAAACCATTCTAGGATATTTTAATAATCATGATGTTTTTCTTTGACAACTTAAAAATAATTGAAATTAATTGTATAAGCTAGTTAGAATTGAAACTGGACACCGGAAGACCTTGCATTTTTTACTCTTCTTAGTTTTAGGGTCACTTCACCTTCTCAGATAATCCATGCAGTTCTATAAATGGAACCCATTTCAGGGATTGGTGTCCTGATGTACAGCTTTGCTGCTGTTCATGTCACGTCTCTGGGCCACCCACAACTGCAGGAAGGAATTTAACATTTTGAACCAGCCCCTGGCCATTTGGTGTTAGGTTTAATAGCTCTGCAAAGAGCGCTCTGTGCTGTTGCTTTGGAGACATGTTGTTGACATTCTTGTTCTACTTCTATGTGTGGAATGACCATGCACAGAGCAGTAGCCTTAAGGCGTCAAAGAAAAGGCCAGCAATAGTTGAAACTTATCTGGACATTCTCATACTTAAGTCAATAATGTATGTGTACCCAAGTGCCCCAGGAGGTGGAGGAAAGCCAAGAGCTTCAATCCTTGATGGAACAACATGCTCCAATTTAAAGTATTCCCACTAGGAGGGCAGAGTACTTCAGCCTTGCTTGCTTCAGTCATGGTAGAGCAGAAAGCAGAGAGAAAGCCTGTAAAACGTCTGCATTTCGAAAGGACTCTGAACCTATCCAGAAGCCAGAACTCGGATCACTCCACTATTGTAGCTTTAATGAATGCATGAGTGCTCAAGCTAAAGATAGGGTTGCATGTACTGAACTTGCCCCTTATAGCTCTGGGCCTATAAGCTTTCTCAGATCCTTGACACCGCTAAGGTTCTCTTAAGTCTCTGGGCTCTACTCTCATGAAGTAACTTTAATTAATAAAGCACAAGAACAGTTTTTTCCTGAACGCCATCACTCTGCTAAACGAATAATTCCCTCAATACTATCAAACTATTCACTAAGGCTGCATTACTATTACTATTAGTCTTCTCATCGTTCCTATCACCCATCTCCTCCCACTATGACTGCATGACTGTAACTTTGTTGCTTGTATCCTTATGATTTATATTGATATTGTTTCCTGATTGCTTATTTGTACCCTATGACTACCATTAAGTGTTGTACCTTATGATTCTTGACGAATGTATCTTGCCTTTTTATGTACACTGAGAGCATATGCACCAAAGACAAATTCCTTGTGTGTCCAATCACACTTGGCCAATAAAGAATTCTATTCTATTCTATTCTATTCTATTCTATTCTATTCTATTCTATTCTATTCTAATTAGTGCATCTAGAACTTGTTTTCAGAACTTGCCATTTGAAACAGCGAATTCAGATCTCTAAGAAAGCAGGGTTATCTTCATAAAAGGCTATGGGATAAAATCAGCCTTGGTTACCTTTTCAGTCTCAGCCTTCAAAATGCCTAGGGCAACACATTAAACAAGGTTCTATGGTGTAATGATTAAGGTAACGGTTTGGGATCAAGAAAACACAGGTTCAAATCTACCCTATAAAACTATTTGGCCAAATAGTCCTAACATAGATATTGCTGTTGGTATGGAGGATAAAATAAAGGAATATCCAACACACCTTCCTCCTCCTATTTTCCTCACAGCAACCCTGTGAAGCAAGGGTGAAATCTAAAAATTTTCACTACCGGTTCTGTGGGCGGGGCTTAATTAGTGGGTGTGGCTTGGTCAGGTGACTGGGTGGGCGTGGCTTGTTGGTCAAGTGGGCATGGTCAAGTCGACGTCACTTCTTTGCCCTTTTTTAACCTACAAAACACAACACAACACAACTGGCTCACCCACAATGTAAAAGCAGCTGTGCTAGACCCAAAATGGCCCCTGCAACAAGCAGGAACCTCACACAGCCACAAAACCCAAAAAAACCAACTTTTACACTTTACACACACAAAATTCCACATACAGCTTTGTGAGATTTTGTGTGTTTGTGTAGTTAGAGTGAAACACTACAGAAACACACAAAATCTCAGAAAGCTGCACAAATATTATTTTATTTTATTTTTATATAAAAGCAGTTAAATTTAAAACTTCCTAAACTTTAAATGGCTAGGTCTAAAAAAAAAAAAAACTAAAAAAAAACCTAATTAACTTTTTTTTTTAAAGCTCCCAAAGGGGAAAAAAACTTACAGACAGGCAGGCAGGCAGAAAGAGCTGCTCACCGATGAGCTTGATTGCAGGCAGGGGGATTCAGTTGCTTGCTGATGCAATGGATTACAGGGATTACAGCAAGCGAAGTAAGGCAGGCGTGCGAAGGTAAGCAAGCTGGAGGCTGGGGGAGGGGGGGAAGGGACTTTTGCTACCAGTTCTCCAAACTGCCCACCACCATCGCTACCTACTCACCCGAGCCGGTCCAAACCAGGAGCATTTCACCCCTGCTGTGAAGTGAATTGGGTTGCTCCAAGAAAGAGAAAGAGGGCCTGACCCAAGGTCACCCAATTGGTTTTCATGCCTAAGGTGGAACTAGAACTCATGGTCTCCCACTTTCTAGCCTAGTCCCTTAACCACTAAATCAGACTGACATTGCATTGAGTTCCCAAGGAAAGCAGGATTTACATCTAATAAATAAAGAAATATTTCAAGGTATAATAGCAGTACCAGTCCTGTAAAGCAAGTGTGAACAACTCATGAACTACACGGATCCTGCAATTCCAGAGCAAGTAGTGGAATGACAGCAGCACAGTTTTCTGGTTAGGGATTATGCACCTTCTGTGGCCTTTGGCTATGCTTTTAAAAATGTAATAAAATGAATAAATTACATGTTTTTAAACATTTTTAAAATGTTGTTTGCTCTTGCCTGCAGCAAACTCCCTGTAGCAAAAAATTGGCATGCAGAGAAATGAAGAAACAAACAAACAAAAATAGACTGGAAAATCAAATGAGTATATTATTCAATCAATTGTTACCCCCCCCCCCTTTAAAAAATAAAAGCTTAGAACAAGTACTTCTCCAATGATTCATCTTTTTCTCTTGGTTCTTTTCTGGGACTGAAATAGCAACTTGGCTTGCTGTTTTAGGACATGAAACTTTATTTTATTATTTACATTCCAGAAAAACTTTCCCTATTAAAAACTTCCCCTATTAAAAATGTGTGTGTCGTGAGACTAAGAAAAGAGTCAAACATTATGGTTATAATTACCAGGTACTTGAGCATTCGCTTCCACGAAAAACAGGCAGTAAATGAAGTGAGTCTGAAGTGAGCCTGAGTCTTCAGTCCTAACCCAAGTGAACAAGTACAAGTAGTTCTCAATTTACAACATTTCATTTAGTGACTATTCAATGTAACGACACTGAGAAAATGATGTATGACAGTTTTTCACACTTATGACCATGGCAGAATCCCCATGATCACATGATCAAAATTTGGATGCTTGGCAACTGGCTCATATTTATGATGGTTTCCGTGTCCCAAGGTCATGTGACCTTCTTTTTGCAACCTTCTGACAAGCAAAGTCAATGGAGAAGCCAGATTCACTTAACAACCAGTTAATTGTTACTAATTTAACAACTGCAATAATTCACTTAATAAAAATGGCAAGAAAGGTCATAAAATGGGGGGAAATTTACTTAACAACTGTCTCATTTAGCAACATAAATTGGGGGTCAATTGTGGACGCAAGTCGAGGACCACCTATATACTTTTTGTCTAATTGGCACACTCACATTTACATGTTCACACTCATACACCGAAACACATACATACATATTGGCCATACATGAAGACCTGTTCTCCTGTATTTTCCCTTCAGCAATCTCAGCTGTTTTTTTTTTCTTCCTGATTTATTGATTTCTAAGCTCCCTAGCTGTTCTCTGAAGGTCTCAGTAACTTGTCATGAAGAAACAGAGACTCCAGCATTCTGGTTTTGCACTAAATGAAAAACTAGGCCTTACTAGAACATCAGTCAGTGAGATCTGTAACCTTTACAAGAGGCTGGAAATTAGGAAGGACAGAACGAATGACCCCTACAGCTGTCTGCATCAATGAGATGAGTGACACCTCTGTTTTAGAGCCTTCATAATCCAGATTAGAAAAGAGCAATCTGTCACTTGGAGGCTATGTTTGCCCCATGTAACACCATGACCTGAATCATGATTTATAGAATTAACTTAATTGTCAAGTTTTGTACAACCCACTGAAGCATAAAATAGCTACAGAGGTTGAGTTCACAAAATGAGCCTTAAACTAGGCAACTAAATTTAAGCCTTATGGGTTGTTCAAATCCAACCAAAGATTTTCCTATCGGTTTGCCAGAGTTCAAGAGTTCCAGTAAAAGAAAGATATGTGGTTTCCACTTTTTGAAGCCTAAAAATCTAAACTTCAACTGTTTATAGCTCACATTCTGAGGCAGGCATAGAAATGAAATTGTGTCTCTATAGTATCGTAGTATAGTATAGTATAGATAAATTCTTTCTTGAACCAAGTTCAACTCTAGTAACTTTTCTTGACTTCCCAGTCTAGCTGATAGTACTGTATTTTCTGGAGGTTTCCCACATAAAAGCTATGACCAACTAAGTTACTAAAAGTAAAGGCAGAAAAAGAATAAAGATGCTTACAATTCTACCTTCACTGAAATGGAAGTTCTAATGGACCTATGTAAATACTACTGTAGATATGGAAATTCAGATACACAATATATGTACATGAATCTGAGATCTATTGTTCTCAAATGTTGACATGATAGAAGCGGATGGCTTGAATAAGTTCTTGACTGAATTTACCAACAACACAATGCCATTTGAGCTGTGACTTCTACTCATCCTTCAGTAGTTAACTTGATAATGTAAGATTATGTTTATATATGCAAGTCTTGGTGTATTTGAGTCTTCTCCCGTGTAAGATTGAGAGCACTTAGACAATGTTTCGGCAGAATCTCATCTGGCCCATCCCAGCAAAGCAGACTACCAGCACCAGATTTGAAATAGTAACGCAGTTGCTGCAAAGACCCCTTGCATAAGCCTGATGATGGCAGATGAGATTCTGCCGAAATGTTGCCTAAGTGCTCTCAATCTTCATGGGAGAAGACCCGAATACACCAAGACTTGCATACCTGTACCTGTGAAAATCTATGAATATATGTGTGTGTGTGTGTGTGTGTGTGTGTGTGTGTGTGTGTGTGTGTGTACAGTTAATACATAGTTAATACATAAAACTTACATAGACAAATATATATATATATATATATATATATATATATATATATATATATATATATATATATATATATATATCCCATCTGAAAAATCACAACTATTACAATTCATATTTTTAATCCATCTCACGGGCTTCTCTTTGCTTAGTGAAGGCACAATAATAAAGACACAGAGGAAAATTAAAGCTCCTTCTTGCCATCACCTCCGAAGAAACTGTAGCTACAAAGAGGTGATAATGCGAGATTTGCTGGTTATATCAAGCCTTTAGAAAAGTTTCAATGAAAGTAGCTCTGTAAATGAGAAATGCTACCCTCAAAAGGAAAGCAGTTCCTTTGTGGTTCTAAAGCATTTCTGGGCAGGAAGAGAAGACAAATAATACAGATCAGCACATAAAATTAAAGAGGTAGCAGGGAAAGCTTTACAAAATAAAAGTCATCAAAACAACTCTCCTGGATTCTGACCAGCAAGAAACCAAGAAGTGGACATCAGTTCAATAGTTCAATTATACAATTTCAGATTCAAAGGAAACTTCAGTGCAGCAATTGCCTGGCTGATTCTATTACTGAAACCTTGAAAGAATGAAATTGAGTGTGAATAGTATACAGGAACAGTAATTTATTGGAAGTAGTATTCGAGAGACATTAACCCCAGAAATGCCACTGACATTGGGCCGGTGTTCTTTCACAAATTTCCTTGACTCACAAGTTTTCAAACACATCTCTGTATTTTTGCGGAGTTTCACAGGATGAAATTAAGAATGATTGGTTCATATGTATTCAGAGATTCAGTGGTGGGTTGCTACCAATTTGCCCCAGTTCAAATTGGCAGCGGCAGTGGCAGTGGCAGTGGCAATGGGAAGCTCCGCCTACCCGCTCAGATGTCATAAAAAATGCTCTGCACATGTGGAGAAGCACCGTGTGTTGTAGTCCGCCAGCAGCCTGCGGAGTTGGCAGTGGAGTCGGACAGCGATGAGGCTGAGGAAGAACATGGGCCAGTCCTGGAGGCTGGGGAAGGCCTGGATGAGGGCTCTGTGTCAGAGGCAGAGATGGGGCCAGGGCCATCAGGGAGTGAGGTGCGAACTCCAGAGCCTTCAGAGAATGACAGTAGAGAGGCAGAGGAACAGGAGGAGCCTGTTCCTAATGCACGCATGAGAAGAGCTGCCAGAAGGCAAAAGCAGCTCAAGCAAAGAGGACAACTCGAGAGTAGGGCCAAGAGATGATTGGCCCCTCCCATAAGGCTTAAAACAGACCAGCAACGGCATTTTGGGTTTGCTGGAAAACAACTTTGGTAGCTTTGTCTTCTTCTTCATCTACATCTTTTATTTATTTTTGTATCTGTGACTTCTGAACGTTTGCCAAGAAAGGCCTTTGGCAGTCTGCCTAATTGGACCAAGATTTGCGATAGGACTGAGGAATTTGTGTTGGGGGGAATTTGCTTTAATTTAGTTGAATGACACTGGGAATGAAGTAATTCTCAGATGTTTGAATAAAGTTTGTTTATTTTTTCACTGACTGATTTTCCTACTACTTACTTGGGCCTGGGTCACAACACCGTGCGCTCGCAGAGTGAGCGAGCGCACTCATGCGCTCCCAATAGCAAACTGGTAGTGAAGAAAATTGAAACCCACTACTGTGCAGATGCCATAAAAGATTTGCACAAACAGATGTTCCATCATCTTCTACAGGGTCTTCACTAGGCTACGGTTGATGTTCTTATTGGCTTTTTACCCCTTCTGCAGCTCCCACTTCAAATTCAAAGCTGGAAAACTAATTTTAAAAACAGGTTGGCTTTGTTCAAACATATTGCATTAAGTCCATAGCTTGTTTTAGTCATGATTTGTTAAATAATCCATAATCCCTGTGTTTATGCATTACACCTAACTATAAACAATTGCTTACAATGACTGGGCTCACATAATATCGGATGCCAAAATCAAGCATACTATATTATGGATTAGCATTATATGTGAATAACGTTACTGCATACAAAACTGAAGATTACCTCCCAGAAATTTTATAAATCAGATTTATTTTATGTATGTATGTATGTATGTATGTATGTATGTATGCATGCATGCATGCATGTATGTATTTATTTATTATAAAATTTATATACTGCCCTTCTTACCTCAAGGTAAATTACAATCAGGCATGAAATAAATGCAAATTGGAGGTTATAATTATTGATTACAACTATGATTTGATTAGCTACTCCAATTTCAATTTTGGACGGGGGGTAATGTGTTTGAAATACAACTATACCACTCATATTTGACAGGGTACCTTGATATTTTGTAGTTTGTTATCTGCTTCCAGATGCAAAACACACTATGCAATGAAACCATAATAATTGGATCTAATAAGGTAAATTAGAGCAGATTTTTCTTACAATTTTTGTATCGTTTTAGCATTCAGTGTAAGCCTTTTTTCCTGTAGTGCAAGGTGAGTAACACTTTCAGCAATATTACATACGGACAATAAGCATGGAAGCAACTGGAAAATAGACATGTTCTTGATGTTTGAAAATATGCATTGAGCCAAAGAAAACAGACATCAATTCCTTCTATGGACAGAGAGTTACAGTATACCACATTTTCCAATTCACAGAACATATCGATGAAACAGCGGTACAATATACTAACCAGATTTCCTTGTTACGGACTGTGAAATGAGAAGTCTGATCAGGTTCTAAAGGCAAAGACACTCTTCAGTCAAGCTTGATGGTGTCTGAACATTTGCCGTTTTCATGGCCACAGTTCAGACATGTAGCTTTGCATAGACTTTCTACCACTTATTAAAAGAAAACCACACGCACAGGGTCCCCAAAAAGGGGAGAAGAAAATATCAGCCCCAACCTCATACTATACTCCTCCCTCTCCCTCTCCCTCTCCCTCTCTCTCCCTCTCTCTCTCTCTCTCTCCCCTCCCTCCCTCCCTCTCTCTTTTATATATGTGTGTGTGTGTAGTGTACATACATATATATACACACATATATATATATACACACTCACACATATCCATATTTTATATACATACTTTACACTCACTCAATTTTCAAAAATAAGAAAGATGTTCTAAGAATTAAGTGCTTTGCAATGAATGGCCAAATAAGAATCTGGCAATGTCTGACACCTATATAATTACTTTAAGATCGGGAGTGAGAGATTACAGGAAATCAAGATAGCCTTTCCAATTAATGTCCTTATGAGGAGAGAAGAGACTGTTTAGTCAGTTTAACTGATAGCGTTAGAAGCAAGACAGAAAGAAATTAACTTCAACTGCAGCAAAGCAATTGTTAAGAAAAAAGAAGAAGCTTTATATATATATATATACATATACATATACATATACATATACATATACATATACATATACATATACATATACATATACATATACATATACATATATATATATATATATATATATATATATATATATATATATATATATATATAGCACTGGAAAATGTTGATTGTTAGAAAATTCTGCTCTTGCAAACCACGGATTAGGAGATTTTCAAAGTTATCTCTGTACTGTTACTCAACTCTGAACTCAGACTTGACACAATCTACTGAAGACATCCCATAAATAAATGAAATAACTAGGTGCTTTGTAGTAAATCTTGTATATGATTTTTTTTTTTGTTATTTATTTATCTATGACATTTCTATACCATCCTTCTAAGGCAGGGGTGTCAAACTCGCATCCTCACATTGTCATCACATGATGTATCACAACTTTTTCCACTTCTCTAAAATGGAGGTGACGCATCTGGTCCATGGGCCGTGAGTTTAACATCCCTCTTCTAAGGGATTCCTAGTATCATACATCCCATCATCCTATTTTACCTTCACAGCAACAAGTTAAAAACCAAATTAAAGGCTAAGGTCCTTCAAAGAGCTTAATTACTGGGTAGATTTGAACCCAGACTTATTCTAAACTTCTGTCTACAATTTTATACCAGCTACCATTTGAATGGTTTAATTAAATTACCTTAAAATTCATATATATATCATTTGCCATTTAATTCTGTTCTAACACAGTTTGCTCAACATTCAGTTTTGCTGGGTATGAAAACTAGCTCAATGTATGACAAAAACCAATATTTTAAGATCTCACTCTTCTGAAGATTAAAATGTAAACTTTCAAAATATAAATGGAAATTTGTAACACGGTGGTTTGACAACAGGGCCACAGAATTGTGCCATTCTGGGTCTGCTTTTCCCCATCCTAGTAGACTCCAGAAGGATTAGATTTCAAGGCCATGCTAACTGTGAATTATGGAAGGGTATTAGGTTGGGCAAGATGAATGGTGCAGTGGCCTAGAGGTGGAGCTCTCGCCTCACAATCAGGAGGCTGTGAGTTCTATTCTAAGTAGTGGCAGATATTTCTCTCACTAGGCACAATGAGTAATTATCTGCTGAGAACTCTGCATTGGTTGACAGGAAGGACATCAGATCAGTAAACACTCAGCTCCATTCAGTTGCCCTGACTTCACCCAATGTAAAGGATTACGGGAGTCATTAAAAGACAAAAATAAAAAATTAGGTTGGGCAAGACTGCTATTCCATAACCTTCATGGAATTCAATGGAAAATATCTGATTTCTACCTCTTCTTTGCACTCTTTAAAGTGATGGTAAAAAAAAATGTACTCAGTGGCTGTTGGGAAGTGGCTTAGTTGCTCTTACAATTTCATGGCAACCCATGAAGTTTGCTCTATGAAAAGCCTCTCTGGTCTGTCACGGGAACATGGCAGAAAGCTCTTAATCTCGCTAGACAGCTGGGCTAAACATTTATATGGGGGACCTTTTCAAAAGACTAGACAGATTATAAAGGCAACAGGAGTCACGAAAATCTTGTTTAACATTGTTCACTGCATCATTTTAGATTTCAGTTGGAACTTGCACTGTCAGATAAATTCTATTTATCTCTTCAATGCTTTTCTCACTGTGAGTGTTTGTTGATATGAATTCTCACCTTCAGCAAAAATTTACATTTATGTCCTTGATCAAGTTAAAGATAATGTTCAGTTTCAACTTCTTATTCATACTTTCTTTAAAGAAACGGAAGGTAACAGTTTTCTGGTATCTTAGGACCAGATCTGAAGCACACAGTTTCCACTTTTAATATGGATTGGTATATCTGAAAATACATTCACTGATATTTTTTTAAAAAAATAATATATACCTTCTAGCATTTGCTCAGAAGCTTCAGATTTTTCCCAAATTGCATATATGCGTGTGTTTTGTGTGTGTGTGTGTCTATTTCTATTCATCTGTTGATCTTTCTGTGAGTATATACATAATATTAGAGATAATAAACACAGATCAAAGAAGCAGTAGGAAGTCTTTCCAGATATCTACTACAACTGACAATACAGATGTTCACCAACTTCGGCAGCTTTAACCGTGTCTGTCACTGTCAGTAAAATGAGCACAGAGTAAGGCAAAATTGTCTTCTTTATTAAATGCATTATTCTTGCAATTAAGATTCATAGTCATTACCTGTCATGTTGTTAACATTTTTCAGATAGGCTAATTATAGCCTTATTAAGTGACAAGCTAAACATGTATGCAGGTAACTTGTTGCTGATATTAATACCTCCTTTGTTCATTTTGAACCCTTCTTGCTTTTTTTTCTTTTTTATGCTGCTTTCTTATTGCTTTCTTTACCTTATGGTAAATCTTTATAGCCTTTTTTATAGCATTGTAAGGAATTTTTTTTTAAAAAAAATTGTAAAATATCATCATTACCACTACCACCATGACAAATTCGCTTACCATTCTCCCACTAAACAGGCTGCATTTAATAAGCAGATTTTATGAATACCACAAAAAGAATTTTAATCTAAAACTAATTAAAACGTTAAGTCTCCAAAATGAGGTGCAAGAGCTTTTGAGAAACACATATTTAAATCACATGAAAGTATAGTAGTTTCTTTCATAATGTCAACGAAAAATCATGATGAAATTATTTAGAAAGATTTCTTCCAAACAACTATTTTTTGAGCCCTCCCTGTACATAACCATATCACTGATGAAATTTAAGATCTAAATCCATATTTTATTTATTATTACGTTTATAGGCCATTGGTCTCACTATCCGAAGACATGCTAGGTGACTTAGCCTACATGACTTGGAGCCAAGTTATCTAAAGGACCATTTTCCCCAGTCACATTTAACCAACCCACCAAAGAGGGGAGGCAGGGAAGGCTACATGTCCCCTTTCCTAAGAAAGTCCATCTAGCAAGACCAGGAAGAAGGGCCTTCTCTGTAGTGGCTCCCTCCCTGTGCAACATCATCCCCATAAATAGAAGATTGGCCCCCCACTTTGACATTCTTTTGCAAGGCCCAGAAACCTGGTTTTCCAACATGCCTGGGCACTTCAGAGTGAGATGGAGCTCACCAAATGGCTTATTTGATTATTGTCACCGGGGAGGGTGAGGGAAGATATTGTTTTTTATTGTTTATATATTGGGTTTGTATCGTTATAAGCTTTCTGGAGTCACCGAGAGTGAATTGTGCGGCTATATAAATTTTCTTAAGTAAATAAATAAAAATTAAAAGCCTCCTCTGAAAAAACTACTAAAAGAGTTAATCCTACTGTGCTGATATCTTTATTGCATCACTGCAAAAAAGTGCCTACTTCTTTGCCCATATGGACTGCTTGATTTAATGAATGAAGTCTAATTGTCTGGTTTCATCGATACAGTGAGCCACATAATCCATAAATTATGAATGGATTCATTTATTAAGCCACCTGTCCATTAAATTCACCACTTTAATAGGCCACAAACAAGTAAACCATATTTTAGCTTAGCATGATATATATACCCTACCTTAGTTTTTTTTTATAGTTGCAAATAATACCTTCAAAAGGCTGTTTGAACTTCATTTCATAATAACGGTTGTTAAAGCATCAGATTATTTAGAATCAGTCACCAAAGACGTAATCAACATTCTGAATATAAAACTTATGATCTCCAGTGTCTCTAGGTGAATTTCATTATTAACATAGCTGAAGATCAGAATTGTACCAGCCATGACATTCCCTATGACACTCTGTAGAAGCGAAAGCTGGACCTTGAAAAACTAGGATAGAAAGAATAATGATGCTTTTGAACTTTGATGTTGGTGAAGACTCCTGAGAGTACCATTGACTTCCGGCGGTGACATCAGAGCGGAGTGGGTGAGGGTGTGATTTATAGCTCCCGAAAGCCCAATTAATTCCTGAAAAGGAGCCCTTTAAGGGCATTTCTGAAACTGGAGGGTTCGGAATACTAAAGGGGAAGGCTTTAAGCTCCGGAAGAGACGCTAGCATCCAGGAGAATAAAAGCCAGACCCCTTAAATCCAGCAGGAAAAAAATCTGTCTTTAAGGCAGATTGAGAGCGATGGCGGCTGCATAGCAAGGAAGCAAAAAGTGGGTTCAATCCAGAGTTTTCATTTGAAGCACAAGTGACCAAAGTCAAATTACCCTACTTGGGGCACATTATGCAATGTGTTTGTAATAAACACCATAGTATCTACTCTCTGGAGAAGGTTGTAATATTAGGAAAGTTTGAATGAGAAGAAGAAGAGGACAACCAGCAGCAAGGTGAATGGACTCAGATACTGTGATGATGAGGACACTGTTGAAAGACTCGATTACAAAGAGATCATGCTGGAGAAAATCTATATATATATGGTTACTAAGAGTCAACAGTGACTTGATGGTGCATAATCAATCAAACAATCAAAACTTCTATTTACTACCCTCAAATAGCTTCCCTGTCTTTACTTACTTCAGCTTTATAAGCAGAAATATTGACCACAATATATTTGATGTAGGTTTGGCTAACTCATCTTTCTCTGAGTCAAGTGGATATAAAGAATCATCCCCACTTCTTTTTGCTTCTTAAGGAAAAACGGAATATAAGTGTGATCAATCAAATGAGAAAAAACAGTGGGTGCTTTCAGTCACTATTTTTGCTAACCAACATAATAAAATATTTTCAAAAGTGTCTGGAAAGAGGATCAGAAAATTGGTATCATGCAAACGGATGAAAACTTGGTAAAACAAATCAGAGACCAGAGTCAAATGCATATAAAAAGGTTATATACTGTTATACACTGATAGAAATAGATTCAGAAATGGAATTAGTTAAAGATTGTATGATATTTTTTGGGCAGAAAATATTGAGGAACCAATAATGATGGAAACGTGGGAAAAAATATGGGTTAGAAATGTAAACTTTATGCAAGCTCGAAATCTGAGAGAAAATTTTTATAAAATGTTTTATAGATGGCATCTAGATCCTAAAAAGTTAGCTCGTATGTACCCAAGTTTACAATCTAAGTGTTGGAGATGTGAGTGTGATGATGCCACGTATTATCATATATGGTGGACATGTAAAAAAATCAAAGCATTTTGGATAAAAATATGGTGGATTATGCAAAACATTCTTAAAAAGAAGATAAAGTTTACCCCACAGCTGTTTTTGCTGGGTATAATTACAGATTGTACGGTTATAGAGACTAATTTGATTTTAAATTTAATAACTGCAGCAAGACTTTTGGTGGCACAGTATTGGAAGAAGGAAGATTTGCCTACGATTGAAGAATGGACACTAAAAGTAGCAAATTTAGCAGAGATGGCCAAAATTTCAGCATATTTGAAGGACTATTCAAATGAAAGATATATTTTGGAATGGAGAAGATGGATTGATTATATTCAAAACAAACATCAGACTAAAAAGTTTCAAATAGTTTATGAATGAAAATAGAGATTTTAGAAAAGTACTTCTATTTAGTCAAGTAAAAGGGGAGTTAAAGCACAAAGGGAAGATGGGAGTCTATAGATGGTTAGCTTATGTTAGTATATGTTTGTTGAATGCTATACCCTGTATTTTGCTCTGGGAAGTCGGGAGGGGAGGGTTGGGGAGGGAGGGGGAGGGGGGATGGGAAAACATTTGTAAAATTCTTTAAAATTTTTCAATTAAAAAAAAAGTATCTTCTCTGCTCAGCATCAGATGAGATCTCCAGATGACATTCACAAATAAGCTGACCAAACCTCCCTTCAGCTCCCCAGTGATGAAGCATACAAATCACCAGTCAACCAGCACTGCCCTCATCCTCAATTCTTTTTTGCATTGGTTTCCTCAGCAATTTCAGAATATAAGTAGTCCTCCACTTATGACCACAATAGGGACCAGAATTTCCATTGCTAACAAGGTAATGTTCAGGGAGTCTTACAACAAAATTTTACAACCTTTTTCATCATGGTTATTAAGTGAATTTGGCTTCCCTCATTGACTTTGCTTGTCTGAAGCCAGTTGAGAAGTTTGCAAATGGTGATCACATGACCCAGGGACTCTGCAGCTGTCATAAATACATGCTGGTTGCCAAGCACCAACATAGCAGGTGACTATGAGGATACTTCCCACGCATTGATAAAATGGTCATAAGCACGAGGACCAGTCTTAGATCAATGCCATTGTAACTCTGAATGTTAAACAGATGGTTGTAAGTCAAGGACTACCTGTACAGCAGTTCACTGTGATGGGAGGCTTCAGATCCGTCCCTCTACTCCTTTTTAAAGGAAGAGTAGATACTATGGTGCTTATTATTATTACTAGCATATGGTGTTGTTACATTAGCCAGGAGACCACAATGCTATTGCAGAGAAGTAGTAGGGCTGCCAATTTACCAGCTCTGTTGTAGGACACACTCACACACTCCCAAGGTGTGCCACAGGAGGGCGAGCTGGTTTCGCACCAGAAAGAAAGAATAGCAGGTCTTCCGGCAGCATCCTTCCCCAGAGCCACCTCATAAATGGCCACAGCAACTGGAAAGGTTCAGAGCCATCAGAAATCTAACTGCCTGCACAGAGCACCAACTCATCTCCCCATCAAAGTGATACCTATTTATCTACCTGCATAGAACATGTTTTTGAATTGCTAGGTGAACAGAAGCTGAGGTGAGTGACAGGAACTACCCTGCCACATAATCTTAGGACTCGAACTGTAGGAGCAGAGGCTATATGAAGAATCATTAAGCTACTGAGCCACTGTGCCTCTACTATGGTGCTCTAACCATAGTAGAGCCACATTAAGCCACTGAGCCACCACACTTCTATATGGTGGTCTAAGAAGAAGGAGATAGGATATTTCAAGAGTTCTTGATTTCAACAGGAAATCATCCACTCCAAAACTCTTGCGTGCAGGTTACACAACTTTGCACATCTTTGCAATGTTTTTTCAAGTGAAATCATGGGGTCTACATTCAGTGCAAGCAACATAGAGTTGCACTGATGCAGACAATACATGATCACATGGATGCAGAGCTGATCCAAGGTTACCTTAATTGCCACACATAGATAGGTTAATGAGACCTTTCCTTTATTCTTTGAGAGATTTTCTGAATAGGAAGAACTAAGTGGGCCTGGATAATAGTAACCATTTCCTTCCCTGCTCTTCCCCTGAAATGAATACCTCTTCTGTGTCTATTTCTGCAAATGCAACTTCTAAGGAATGATTTTTCACCACATTTACACTAATGCTAAAAGGATTAAATTTCTCTTTTTCCTGTCTTTGAAATCATGTGACTATTAATTACACCTCTATAACTGCTTTTTCCATTTTTCAATGTGCAACATAAATGTAAAAAAGCATATCTATGTCTAGTTTTACACTTACATAAATTGATTGACTGCCTAAAGAAAAGCTTTATGTCAATCAGAACAACTTAACTGATCCATCCCATTGGGTCTCAGCTAACAGGGGTGTTCCTTGCCTATTCCCACGCCTTGATAAAATGCAACAATCTGTGACCCATGAAGTAATATTATGATATCAGAGAGCCAGTTATTTTGCTGAACCTGCCTAAAAGTTAAAATACAGAATTATTTGTTGCTGAATCAGACTGACAGGATCAGCAGATTGCTTAATCTGGGAATAATTTTGTCACACAACTCAATCAATAATGGATGCAAATAGTGTAATTTATTATTCTCCTTTCTCTGGTTGAAACTGTGGTGCAGACTAAATCGCTATTTCCCTTTCATCACCAGTTATATTGCCATTCCATGGTGAGAAGGAAGGTGGATTATATTATGCTAGAGTGCTTTTGTGAAGTGCTTTGATTTCTTTATAGAGAGTAAAGTGCTATCAAGTTGGGAGCAGGGTGAGGCAAGGTCTACCTTATGATTAAAGTGACTGACTAAGGTACCATTAAAATTAAAGAAATAGCTGACAGACTGGATTTTTTTTCTTTTTGTCAATTAGCCAGATTTGCATCCTTTGTGTGCTCAGAGCTATATTCAGCTCCTCAAATAGCAAACCTCAGATGTCATGTATATAATATATCCAAACAACCGTGAAGATATGGCATAGTATATGGTGTCTGATTGTAAAGGAGAAGAGGAGGCGGTGGTAGTGGTTGAGTTTTATATATTCAGCTCTGTGAGCCCTGGGTTGCAATGCATAAATCCAAAATCTGAAAGCCATTACAAAGCTCTGTGAGTTTTCTACTGTTTCTCTCCTGGAGCTCAGAGCAAGAATTGTCTAATGAGATAAACTAAGTCCAGACAGGGAAAAAGGGTTTAAAGCACTTAATGGCACCGCTGAAAGCTCTGTAAGCACCTCAGGTTGTGCCATGACATTGAGAGACCCAAACAATTTAAACCACGGGAAGAGCAGGAGACAGACAGCATGTTGAAAAAGACAAAAGATTTTGACTTTTTATATATATATATATATAAATATATATATATATATATATATATATATATATATATATATATATATATATATATATATATATATATATATATATATATATATATATATATGTTTATGTAAGTTTTCACGGGTATGTATGTGTGTATAGTTAATATTTCGGGTTTCTTCCCATGTAATTGTGGATATATCCCTAAAAGGGTAGAAGCGACGTTTCGGCAGAATCCCATCTGCCATCATCAGGCTTATGCCAGTAGTCATTTTGCACTAACTGACGTTGGAATTTCAAATCTGGTGCTGGTATTCTGGGATGGCTCCACCTTTTCATTCTGATTGGTTGGGAGTCCCAGTATGTGTTTATTGGCTTGGCTTCGGGTGTATGGTCGGTTTTTCTCCACTAGGTGGCAGGGCTTTATCTTTGTGGCTGGTTTGAATATGATTTGGTTGGGATTTTTTTGTGCAATGTTTGGTCCATGATCCACATATGGTGTCAAGATTCGTCTATCTATGAGAGCAGGTTTCCAAATAGTAGGCAGACGTGAAGTGTCATCCCGTTTATTCATGCAATATGGTCTTTTTTCCATTTCTATTGCTTCTCTGATTATCCTGCCATTGAGATGTTCTATTTTTGCAACTGTTTTTGTTTTATTAAAATTAATGTTGTGTCCTGTTGTATTTATATGTTGAACTAATGATGATGTGTGTTCTTGCTTTTGTATTGAGTTTTTGTGTTCCTCGATGCGCACACTCATTCTTCTGTTGGTCTGTCCAATGTATGTTGATGGGCAGGAAGCACATGGGATTTCATATATGCCTTGATCTTCTAATTCTATTTTGTCTTTGGGGTTTCTCAGAATGGACGATATCTTTCTATCTGTGCAAAATATGGTTTTGATGTTGTGTTTTTGTAGTACTTTGCTAATTTTATCTGTTGTTCCCCTTATATAGGGCAAGATGGCTTTCCCATTGTTTTGTTCCTCTTGTTGTTTTTTATTCTGTCTTGGTGTTGTATGTTTGATCATATTGATGACTTTATTTCTACAGAACCCATTTGATGTCAGTACATTAGTTAGTGTATATAATTCAGTTTGTAAATGTGCTTCATCAGCCAGACGTTTAGTTCTTGTGGTTAATGTTTTGGCAACAGAGTTTATTTGTGCTGGATGGTGGTGTGATTTGGCGTTGAGATAGCGGTTCGTATGTGTCTTCTTTTGATAGATGGTATGTCCTAAGGTGCCATCAGATTTTTTATAAATTAATACATCGAGGAAAGGTAACTGGTTTTCTGATTCTATCTCCATGGTGAACTTTATTTTGGGATGGAGGCTGTTCAAATGTACTAAGAAGTTTTCCAATTTATCTCTTCCATGTGGCCAGATCACAAAGGTGTCATCAACATATCTGAGCCATAATTTTGGTTTGTTAACAGTTTTTTCTAAGGCATTGGATTCGAATTCTTCCATGAAAAGATTAGCGATGACTGGTGATAATGGTGATCCCATTGGTGCACCTTCTACTTGTTTATATCTCTGTCCTCTGTCCTTTTAGGGATATATCCACAATTACACGGGAAGAAACCCGAAATATTAACTATACACACACACACACACATACACACACACACACACACACACACACACACACACACACACACACACACACATATATATATATATATATATATATATATATATATATATATATATATATATATATATATATATATATATATATATATATATATATATATATATATATTTGTTTTCTCAGGTTTTCGTGGGTGTTTGTATGTAGGTCTTTGGTTATTCGGGTCTTCTCCCACGTAAAATTGGAAGTGTCTTGGTGACGTTTCGACGAAGTCTCATTCGTCATCTTCAGGCTGGTGTTCTCGGCTTCGTGCTTCCAGGAGCAATGTGAGATCGCAGCTGTCTCTTCCTTTTAACTGCTAGTGGGGGTGTGAGCTGATTGGGTGGGAACTTGGCTGTGTTCTGATTGGGTGGAGGTGTGTTCTGATTGGTTAGGGGCTTGGCTGTGCTCTGATTGGATGGGGGGTTGGTTGTGCTCTGATTGGCTGGGAGGGTGTTCTGTTTGGGTGGGGGCTTGGTTGTGCTCAGCTTAGTCTGAGTTGCAGGGGGATTTGAGCTGGTGAGCTGCGTTGTTGTTTGGCTTCGTGTTTGTGGCCGTGCGAGCTCTTCATGGTGGGTGTCAGTCTGCTTCATGTATGGATTGGAGAGGTTTAAAGTGGCTAATGATGCAGCTGCGGTCTGGCTTCTGGTCCTTGGTCATGGCTCATTATCAGTGTGGGTTTGCCTACATATAGTATATATGTGTGTATGTGTGTGTGTGTGTGTGTGTGTGTGTGTGTGTGTGTGTGTGTGTATTCCAGGCATCTATGGGGGATTAGCGAGGACCTCATCCAGCAGAAGGGAACAAGCTATTAGCCTTTGATTGGGACACAAGAGACGGCAAGCACAGTTACAGCAGTAAAAGCCTTTGCTGGCAGAATAAATCAAGCACATGCCTGCATTTTGGGGAGAAACAGAACCGCATGGAGAAAGCAGGGCTGAAAAGTGAAGAAGTGATTTATACAAGCAGCTTGCGCAAGCAAGGCAAGGAAGCAGGATTTTAGGCACAGACCTGTCCCTGTTTGGGGAAAGCTTCTGGTAGGCAACCAGAGAAGTGTCTGGACAGGACCCCACTTGGACTTGCTGATGGCCAGAGGTGCAGTAAGCCAATAGTGGATGCTGAGGATCATAATATGTCAAGGGGTAGGATTTAAAACAGGAGATTGATACATTGTTGGAAAGATGCACATTCTTCTGTTAATCTCTTTCCTCCTGGGGAGCCAATGTGACATAGTAGTGAGGGTGCTGGATTAGGTGCAGGGCCATCCAGGTACTAATCGTCTCTTAGGCAAGGAAGCTGGCTGAATGACCCCGAGCTAGTCATACACTCTCAAACCTCATCAATCCCACTAAAAAAAAAAAATAAACTGCATCATCTGCTGCTACTTTTGCTATAGGAACTAGGCAATCACAGGGAATAAAAAATGTGGACTCTGCAATCAGAAGGAAAAACATTAAGAAAAAGCTTCTTTCCTTCATTTGCATCTGTGTAGGACGTGCCTTTCCCACTAAACCTTCTTTAGATAGCAATAGCACTCTTAGAGTTATATAGCACTTCATAGTGCTTTACAGCCCTCTCTAAGAAGTTTACAAAGTCAGCATATTGCTTCCAACTATCTAAGTCGGGCTATCAAACTCGCGGCCCACAGGCCAGATGCATCATGCGCTGGCCATGCCCACGCCCAGTTTAGCGAAGGAGGGGGAAAAGTCACAATATGTCACGTGACGATGCCGTGACAACTCAAGTTTTACACCCCTCATCTAGGTCCTCAGAAGGATGGCAGTCTGAATCTGTCAGGATCGAACTCCTGGCAGTGGGCAGAGTTTGCCTGCAATACTCCACTCTAACCACTGTGCCACCAGAGCTCCTAGATGCCACCAACCTGCAATTCAAAGCCATAATGCATGAGAATCCTAGGAGCTTCAGTTCTCCTAAACTTGCTAGGCCCCAGGATGGGAAGAGATCAGGAAGAAATTGGAAGGCTATAGGCTAAAATGCCCAGTGAGGGCTGCTTTAATAGGAATTGTTTCTAATGCAATTGTTTGCCTGGCTGAAATTAGTCAGAAGTCCTTTGTCCTCCTATCTCCAACATTTGCCCTTTAACAGGCTGTAGCCTGCTTCTCACTCCCAAATAAGCTGTCCCTTGGTTTCACCTGTACTTTTCTATTTGCACATTAAGACATGCAGGCAATTGTAACTTATTTGCCTTTCCCCCAAGTGTGCCATTAGCCATCCTAATGTGCTTCAATACTGCAGCTCTGTAATCTATTAGCCCTTATTTTAAGCCTCTACAACCTCTGGATGCCACAGCTGGATCTTTTTCTTGACAGGTGATTAACCTGCAATCACACTGCAAGTAGATGAATCTGGCTTTTAGCACAGCCTCCCATGCAACCGTACCTGAGAAGCTCAATTTGATACAGGAAAGCACATTTCAAAGAAACTGATCAGAAAAAAAGATATGAAAAAGATGAGCAGGGCTTTTAATAGCCACGGAAATATACTTTATCCTTGCCTTTGATATCCCAGGAGTGTCATCATTTCCCCTCAACCATTCCATTAAGTGTCCTTTTGAAATTAGCACCAAACTTCAGCCAGAGCAGGATTATCTCTGGCTGTGTGGCAGATTAGATCCTTAATTGAATCTCTTATATAGGATAAAGTCTAATACTTCAACCAAATTGCAAATGGTACATACATGTATGCCTACATACATACCCATCATGCTATTCTTTTCAGGGCAAGCCACATTATGCAAAGTGCGGAGAAGATATAAATAATGGTAATTAAAGACATGGGATTGAAAAAGAAAAGGTAATACAGATAGCTCTTGCTTATTGAGTGCCTCATTTAGCAACTGATCAAAGTTATGACATGTAAAACATGAACAGCTTTGTGACCAATCCTTACATTTATGGTTGTCACAGCATCCTGCTTTCATAGGCTTGCCAGTTACAGTAAGTGCTTTACAACCAGCTTTCAACAAGCAGAGTTAATGGAGAACACAGAAATAAAATTGCAAACCACAAACACAGGATGTCTTGCTTAACGACTGTAGTGAATCACTTAACAACCAAATGAGAAGTGATGCTCCCACAGAGAGGGGCTCCTCAGGGTACCATCGACCAAGATATGTCAGCTGGCGACACCCAGGGGGAGGACCTTCTCTGTGGGAGTTCCTGCCCTCTGGAATGAACTGTCCCCGGAATTGCGCAAGATCTCCGACCTCCGTGTATTTCGCTGTGCCCTCAAGACCCTGCTGTTCCGCCAGGCTGGGCTATCAATGTAAATGATTTTAAATTGAGTGTTTTAAACTTGTGGGTTTTAATTTGGGCCGAAATTATTTAATAATTTTAATTTATTTTTTAATTGATGTCTGTATATTTTTGTGTTTTTAATAGGCTGTACACTGCCCTGAGTCCTTCGTGAGAAGGGCGGTATAGAAATAGAATTGTTGTTGTTGTTGTTGTTGTTGTTGTTGTTGTTGTTGTTGTTGTTGTTGTTAGCCCAGCATGGTCATGTGATTTTCCACTTCGCAATCGTGGTGCTTAGTGATGGAGTTCCCAGTCCCAATGGTGATTTCTCAGCTAGTACTATTTCTATAGCTGAATCTAATATTCCCTACATCTTTTCACACTGCCTTTGATTCCACTGTGACCCTATGAAGTTTCAAATGCTGAGATTTATTCTTTAAACTGCTTGTCTCTTTTCTCTGGAAGAATTTATCAGGTCCATCCCACTATGACATCGTAGTCTTTTCTTTCTTCTCAACCTATTCACTCATTGGAACATCTTGAGCAGGGGTGTCAAATTCGCATCTGTTCTGTCCCCCCACCTCACATAGGCAGACACACGAGCAAAAGACGTCTACCAGTAATTTATTTTTACCAGCTGACCTGAATCCTTTGGCAGATAAAAGTTCTGGCAGCTACTTTCTGAATGCCTGCCAAGTTTCTTATCACCTCTAGAAACAGGAGTCAGCATATCTGTAGTCCGTTGCTGGGGCAACCAAGAGTTCACAAGGCACAAAAGAGTATTCAGAAGTCATTCACAAAGTCCAAGCCTTAATTCTGAAAATATCCCATCTGAAGCTCACGATATGCAGTTTTTGTCCATCACAGAGCCTGCAGAGCAACCCCACCCACTTTTATCCCCTGGGGGGCATGGCTCAGTGACACAGCAATCTCTGGCCCTTCCACACCTTTTCCTTTGCTGCGCATGCCTCTCCCTCCAACGCTGCCTGGGATCAATCCAAGATTGATCTTCATCACTCCCTATTAGTGGGTGCTCCAACATGCCTTCCTCCTGGCCTTCAGCTGGAACCTGAGGCGTTGCCAGAAAGGAGGGTCCTGGAGAGGGAGGCCTTGTCAGTTCCTCCCCATCACTTTCAGAGTCATCTTCCTCCGTGAGGACAGGCTTGGGAGCCGAAGTCACAACAGCATCATCACATGACATATCAGGACTTTTCCCCCCTTCGCTAAACCAGGTGGTGGCGGTGCCAGCACATGACGCATCCGACCCATGGGCCACGAGTTTGACAGCCCTGATATTGAGTAAGCCTACTAGCATGTCCTTCACTCTGTAAGTTTCATAGAATTGAACAAGGAATTAGGCCACTGTTTTATAGAGACTGTTTCCTCAGGAGCACAAATGGCACCTTCTCTTCTCCTTTGTTTGGAAAACTATTAAAACTATAAACTTTTTTTTTAATATACTTTATTAAATTTTTTCATTACAAAAATAAATTATAAAATCTCTACGACCTTCAGAGGCACAGTGTTTATACATATTAAGAAATCATACATCGAATATACTTCATCCATAGCTATTCAAGATTATATTTACAAGTTTTGCGTCCGATATGTTTCACTTTTTAGATACGTAAACTAATCATATCCTAAAATCATGCTTTTATCCTGTTCTTTAACCAATTATACCAATTTCCCCATACTTCATAATATTTAGATTTCTCATCATTATTTAATTCACTCGTCAGTTTTGCCATTTCTGCACAGTCTAAGATTTTATTTATTAACATTCCTTCTGGTGGTATGGTTTTATTTTTCCAGTATTTTGCGAAGACTAGTCTAGCCACTGTTGTTATCTGAATTATAAATTGGATCTTATTGTTGTTGAAGCCATCCCCAATTATACCCAAAAGAAATATTTCTGGAGATAAGACTACTTCCTGTCCCATTATTTCACATAGCCAGTATCGAATTTTGGACCAAAATCTTTTTGTCTCTGGGCAGGTCCACCACATATGATAGAAGGTGCCAACCTCTTTACCGCACTTCCAACACATAGCTGAGAGATTGGGAAACATTTTTGCTAATCTGGCTGGCGCTAGGTGCCACCTGTGTAGCATTTTATAGTGATTTTCCCTGAATGTTGCTGATTTCGTCATTTTATAGTTCCTATTCCAGGCCACCTCCCAATAATTAAAATTTAATCTGTATCCAAAAAAAATTTCCCAAATATTTAGCTGGTTTTTTGCTATGCCCTCTGCCCTATCCTCATCTAATAAAAGGTTATATATTTTTGCTAGCATTTTCTTATCCACTCCCCATATAATTTTATCAAAGTTTCCATACTTTACTTCTATGCCATATTGGTCTCTATCTTTCTGATATCTTGAATTAATCTGCAGGTAATTCCACCAATCTATGTTGAAACCGTGGTCTCTCAATATATCCAGAGATTTGAGCTTTCCCTTTTCATCTAAAATATCTTTATATGTGCCAAATTTATAGTTGTCTCTTCTATTTGGGGCGGCCAAAGCTTCCATAATGGAAAGCCAGTTAGGTACTTTAACATAAATCCTCTGCCTAATTTCCTCCCACGTTTGTATAAGTGTCTCCCTAATTTTATGTTTGTGGAAGTAGGATTTTTTCTTGCTCCTTGGGTCCCACAGGTGAGCATGCCACCCTTCTTGTAGATCGTGTCCTTCTAAAGTCAGGATTCTCCTATTTCGTAGTGTGACCCACTCCTTAATCCACATTAATTTCGCTGCCTTTTGGTATGCTTCCCAATCGGGGAGTCCAAATCCCCCCATATTTCTTTTTCCTTGTAGTATCTTAAATGAGATCCTCAATTTCTTTCCCTCCCATAAAAAAATTCTAATATACTTGTTCAAATCTAGAAAGAATTTTTTATCTAAAGTCATCGGAATATTTTGAAACAGGAATAAAATTTTAAGTAGGATGTTCATTTTGATTGCTGCTATTTTACCAATCAGAGACAATTTTAGCTTTTTCCATCTTTCTAAATCCTGATGTATTTTTTGCAGTAATGGGATATTAAAACTATAAACTTATTTGCTCTAGCATTCCACTCTACTTGATTAGCTGTGGGTGCTCATCTGGACATTTGTGCCGTTATGTACTTAGGCATTTGTTTATATAACAAACGAAGGCAAATAGACATGTGTCCCAGAAGTGCAGTCTTCCGAGCTTTCAGACTCGTGCTGGAGCCCATCCTCAAGGAAGTTCTCTCTAACAGAATGCATGTTTTGGGCTATTCTAATGTGTACTATTTATATGTTTGTTTATATAATTTATTTTTCTATCATAGAGATTCTTTTGTTGTTGTTCCCTTACTTTCTATTTTGATATATGCCATCCAATTGTTTCCATAAATAGGATAAATAACTGTATTTTTGCAGTTTGATTCTTATTATCTCCAAAAGACCAAATCACCTCAACATACTAATATTGGATACTCGTTTTTTATTCAATCCACCTTAATTCAGTAGCCATCCATTCTTCTCTGCTTGATTTGCCATATACTATTCTTTTATCAATTGCCCCATATTCAATTTATTTTATGTTTCCGCTGACATAAGTTTTCGATTTTACATAACAAAGTGGGTGGACATACACTGTTATAAACAGCCATTTTTATTTCTTGAAATACGTACTAAATTCCTGACAACAGACCATATATTACCCACTGCTTGTCTACCAGCTTTTGCATGCCTTAATATTTACCCATCAATTTTTCCATATTTAATATTCTTCCAAGGTACATGCATTCATTTGCCTAGTCTAGTTTTCATCTGTTGTTGTTTAGTCACTATGTCATGTTTGACTCTGCAACCCCATGGACCAAAGAATGCCTTCCCCCCTCATCTTCCATTGTCTCCTGGAATTTGCCCAAACTCAAGTCCACTGGGTCAATGACACTATCTGTCTCATCCTCTGTCATCTTCTTCTCCTTTTGCTTTCAAACTTTCCCAACATCAGGGTCTTTTCCAATGCATCCCCTCCTCTCATTAGGTAGCCAAAGTATCTGAGTATAATTTGTAACCATTCACTGGTAATTATAACTACTGTCTCTGATATATTAATTTTCAGAGTCGTATTAATTATTGCATTGCACCATCTGAATATTTGCTACAATTCACTCATGTTCTACATGCATAATCCTATCCCCCCCAATCAACACAACCCTAATATCACCATACGCACCCTTAAAGTTTTTTTCCATAAACATATTAAGTCATTAGGGAGTTCACTTGATCATACTCACCTAAATCAACATACAATGCACTTTCTTCATCACTTGTTTACATTTCCAGTGGTCTGCTGAAGAATATACTAGTAAATCTAGTCTGCACACTTCAAAATGGAAATTAAAATCACACTGTAGTTTCCAAATTTTGCTCATTGTCATCTCATAATCTTTCAATCACAATCCCACCAAAAATGTTCCCTGGAACATTTAATAAACCAATTCTCCTGTGGATTTTGCATTCTATCTTGCTACCATTCCCTCTATATAAGAAGCAAATCTGGCACTCTTCAAATTGTCAGGTATAAATGCAATTCAAATTGCCAGGTATAAATTGTCAATATAAAGGTATAAATTGTCAGGTATAAATGCAATTTCACAAATAACTTAAGCAAATTGCCCACCCACTCCATTGGCAGATCAAATCAATATTTCAACCTTTCTCCAGTTGCTTCCAGTTGCCTTTTGAAAAAACACCTTTGGGACATGGATGACTGAGAATCTCCATAGACATCAACCTTTCTGCAATTAACTTGTTTACAGCTGTAGCCGTGCAATTTTTTTCAACGTTCTCATGGCATTTATGAATCCTATCATCTTAGATTTTTTGAAGGGGTAGATGCTAACATTGATAACATTTATTTCAACATATAATTCACGTTCTCAAATAGATCTCTAAAATATCCTCCCAGCATTTCTTCACCTTGCTTTCATACCAAATGTTTTCATCACTTCCATATTCATTCACTCAGTTGGAGGCTCCTTGTTTAGCCTTTTTTATCTACTTCCAAATTAGTTTGTATTTCTATAACAATTGTTCTTCCCTTTCTCTGTCTTTTAAAATCTTACTGTCTCCTTATTCTATTCAACCACATTCTTTGCAACTATATAAATAACCTTTTCCCTTCTCATTCTTAAGCAATCATTCTCTTACCTGTTTTCTTTTTTTTCTCTTCCACTTCATCTTTCCATCTTTATCTTCATCTTTCAAGTATCCTCTTGCATACTTCTCATTAGCATGATTCACTTTTATGGCACTTTGTAACATAATTCTTTTTCACTCTATTCTAAGAAGCTTCACTTCTCTTTCTTTGTATGCCTCAACATTCCATTCCTTCAGCGAAGAGATTGATCTGTCATCTAATATTTTTTCATATAGAAGGCAAACTTCCTCTTCCTGCAATCATTCTATGTTCACTCAGATTTCTTTTCTTCCTTCCCTTTTCTTCAATATCTATTTTCCCAAGAGCCACTCTTGACACAATCGAATAATGGTCTGTGCCACCTAAAGAGCCTTCATTAATTTTCTCAGTCTTTCATCATAAGCATTCAAATCAATCATGCTTTTAGAGACAAGACCTTTGCTAGTGTATGTATGAATAGACTTATGCTTACATATTCAAAATAAACAACTCTTCTTCTAAGCAAATAATCACCATTCTTATTCATTCTTGTCTCCTAATGGCCCGATCACTTTTTCTGCACTCTATCATCTTTTCCTCACCCATCCATTCATGTCATCTAATAGAATTTTTTTCCACTCTGCATCTCATTTAAAGTCTTGCACAATTTTCCCCAAAACTCATCCCAGGTTCTTCCATTATCACCATTCACTTGAGTGAAACATGTAACTAACACCTATCTATGAATTCCTATTTTTATATTTCACTTGAGCAGCCAAAGGACATAACTTTATACATTCTGGAGTAAATTTTAACCTTTTTACTCATAATTAAACCCAAACGTTTACTTCTTTCGATGCACTATAATAACTTTTAATTAAAGTGTAAACAAATACAAAGATAAAAAAACTAATGCAAACTAAAAAAGAAAAATTAGTGGAAAGAGAAAAAGAAAAAAGAGGAGGGAAAAAGGGGGAAATATATATAAAATGAAAGAAAAGAAATAGAAATAAACAACTTTCTCCTTCAACAAGACAAGTACAAGCATTTTCACTAACAACTTCTCCAATATTTCAACCAAAATCTCTTCAACCCATAGTTCCTCTTTTTTTCTATTGGCAAATAATAGCCTCATCTTCCAATCACTCCTCTGCATATGTTAATCAACTCTACTCCATTCAGATAGTTCTTTACTTTTCCTTTATCCTAGACTCACATTGTCTTTTCTTGTTTTCATATTATTCATTAAACTATTTCTTAATGTATACCTCTGTTCTTTTCCAAGTCACAGATGAGTCCATAGATATTAACCTAACGTCACCCATTAAGGTTTTGCTCAATTGTGTTTTCTACATTATTCTTTTTAGCACAGTTAAGTAAGTGGTTTTTTAGAAATTGGAATGAAGAGGTATTTAATTGTGTTTTAAGAGACAGTGATAAAATGTTAATGTTGAATACTTGCTGGGGATGAAGGGAGAAGTTTCTTTTAATTTTTTTTCTTTTTGTGTGTGTTTGTATGTGTGTGTTTGCGGGGGGTTCTGCAATTACTTTCTCTTTCTCTCTCTCTCTGTATATCTCTCATACATATACACATACACATACACATACACATACACATACACATACACATACACATACACATACACATACACATACACATACACATACACATACACATACACATACACATACACATATACCAGGGGTGGGTTCTAAAAATGTTTACTACCGGTTCTGTGGGCATGGCTTATTTTATGGGCATGGCTTGGTGGTCATGTGACAATTCTTTAGGATTTAGCAGAGGTACTGGTCTACCAGGCTTTTAACTGCTTGCAGAGCTGTACCGGTCTACTCATTTGTTTTTGGAGGCACCAGTCTACTCATTTGTTTTTGGAGGCACTGGTCTACCCATTTGTTTTTGGAGGCACCGGTCTACTCATTCATTTTTGGAGGCACCGGTCTACTCATTCATTTTTGGAGGCACCGGTCTACTCATTCGTTTTTGGAGGCACCGGTCTACCACCACACTGTCTTTTAACACTGATCAGCTGTAGGGCGGCCCTTTGAAGCCCCGTGGCAAGAGTTTAAACAGTTTTTTTCCTTCTAGCCCATCAGCTGGGACTCGGGAGGCAGCAATATATTGGGGGTGGGGCCAAATAAAAGGTAAGAATAACAGGGGGGCATGGGGGATGGGAGGGCCCAGCTCCCGAATAAAGAGAACCAGTTCGGTAATGTCATATCGTCACCGCTACCGGCTCAGCCGAACCGGGCCAAACTGGGAGGAATCCACCACTGACATATACATATACATATACATATACATATACATATACATATACATATACATATACATATACATATACATATACATATACATATACATATACATATACATGTAATCCTCGACTTACAACAATTTGCTTAGTTACCATTGAAAATTACAATGGCACTGAAAAAAGTGACTTATGACCCTTTTTGACACTTATGACTGTTGCAGCATCCCCATGGTCATGTGATTTGGATGCTTGACAATTGACTCACATATATGATGGTTGCAATGTCCCAAGTTACAGTGTGATCCCCTTTTACAACCTACTGACAAGCAAAGTCAATGGGTAAACCAGATTCACTTAACCATGTTACTAATTTAACAGTTGCAGTGTATATACACACAAACATATATATATTAGATTTTTATATTCTTCTTTGTTCAATATAATTCTTAATAAAATTATTGTGGGGCAGGGATTTTGGGATCCACATCATGTGTAGATTGTGAGGTATTGTGGGATGATAATTTGCATCATTTCACAGCAGGTTGATTGCCTGCCCCTAGTCCAGTAATGGGTTGCTACCGGTTCGGCCCGGATCGGGCGAACCGGTAGCGGCGTTGGTGGGAAGTTCCACCCACCCACCTGGATGCTTCTGTGCATGCATAGAAGTGTTGCGGGCATGCCCACAAGTGAACTGGTAGCGACGGGTTTTGAAACCCGCCCCTGCCCTAGTCTATCCAAAGTACTCTCCTGGCTGAAGTTTTGTGTGTTATCCACTGTCTAAGCAATTCAGCTGAAGGAAGCTGGGACTGAAACTAGCAAGCAAAACAGGAACTCAGTCAGTAAATAAATAAGGGACTGATCTTTATAGTGTTGGCTTAAAGTCATTAAGAAGCTGTCCAAAGACATTCTTTGGTAAAATGAGGTAGAAACTACATTAATTGTGAATATAGTAAATAGAACTATTGTCTCTCATACATCAGACTATGAAGCAAATAAGAACCATTTTAGGGCCTTATAAATAGTAAAGTTATTCTAGCATTGCAGGACTATAGCTTTCCCTTTCCCTTCTACACAGAAAAACAAATTTCTATGCTGACTTTGCTCTGTATAGTATAGACACAAAATATCCTTTTCCTTCTGAACAGAAAGTGGTACGAGACCCTTTTTCCAAATGGTGGTAGCCAAGGGATCTAATTCCATGTAGTCTCATTGTATTAGGTGGGAAAATGGGGATAGGATTACATCTTGAATCACCTGCCCAAGAATAGTATATATCTTAATGCCACTTTTTTCCAATTCTCCAGGTGTGTTAGATTTCTCTCTCCCATAATTCACAGCTTTATGCTGGTTGAGAATGATGAAACATGACAAGAAAGCATTTCTGAAGGCTATTTTAATCAAGATTTGAATTCATCTGTATCTATGTGACCAGTTCACGTTGCTGAACAATTAGTGATAGGCAAAGCAGGTTTCTGGCCTATGGCAGCAAATTAAAAGAGTTTAGTATTTCCCTCAGACAAGCATATTGCAGTCAAGGACAATGGCTTCCTCTGGGAGAGGATATACTGTATACTTAGTGTGGAAACGAAACATCCACAAGCTCAAAGGGCACCAGGGTCTCCACTATAGAATTTATGAGACAATTATTTTCATAATTGTATGTTTGCCACAGTTATACCTGGCTTTCTTATTTCCATGCAGTACAGTATTTCTTTGCTACATTCTTTGTTAGTATTTTTTTTCCCCTTCAGCTTTACAATAGAGCATCTGGAAGCCAACATTTTAAATTACCTGCAGTCTAAATGATATTTTTTTCTACATTGTTAACTTTTCTGCATTAGAAGATAGGTTTGCTCCTTGACCCTTTCCCCCCCTCCATTCAATTGTGGTTGATGCTCAGAAACTTCCTGGACTCATCCCTGCAGTTTTCTTGGCAAGGCTTTTCAGAAGTGGTTTGCCATTGCTTCCTTTCGAGGGCTGAGGGAAAATGACTGGCCCAAGCTCACCCAGCTGGCTCTGTGCCTAAGGTGAAACTAGAGCTCATGGTCTCAACCATAACACCAAACTGGTTCTAATACCTATGTAGTAATGTGTATATGTGTATGCACATGTGAATGCACTGTTAATATGTGCAAATGGTGTTTGACATGCCCAAGTTTCCATCCTATTTTTATGCACTCTTTTTCTTTACCCATCCTTAGATGATAAATAGGCATCATACTGCCTTCTTGATGACTTGGGATACAGTTCCTACTATCTTTTGGTACTGGTCTTAATAGGAGATGAAGTTCAAAATATCTAATGGCTTCCAGATTGCCTAGGTCTGCCTTAGGCAAATACTACTAGCCTGTTCTGACCTAGGCTTCCTTAGAAAGCATGAAGCAAAATCTTAACCCTGGTAAACCCTCTTTTATTAACACAACTGTGAATTCCGTTCATTCACAGTCAACAAAGCTTTGACAAACAATCTTTCAGAGGAATGTTTATCAACCCACACATTATCTCACTTGGAACGCTGCCAGAGAACTAATTTCCAAATGCAGAGCAAGGCCAAACTTGGCACCGAATCTATTAGAGTCACAAACAGAACTTTCCAGTCTTGAAACGAGATGAACTAATTGCTTCCTGCAAAAGCCCACATCCCGTTCGCTCCTCTTTTATGTCCTATAGGAGGCCAATCATCTCCAAAGTGTGGCCTTACTCCCGAGTCTACCCTGCTTTCTTAATTGTTGTCTTCTGGCAGTTCTGCGCATGCGCACACTGGGAACGGGCTCCAGCTGTTCCTCTGCCTCGCTGCTGTCTAACTCCCTCTCTGCCTCTGATGCAGAGCCCTTGTCCAAGTTTTCCCCAGCCGCCAGGACTGACCCAAGTTCCTCCCCAACCTCCTTACTGTCTGTCTCTGTTGTCAGCTCTGCTGGCCTCTGATGGGCCACAACATAGCCTTCCTTTCTCACTTAGCAGTGGGGCAGGCAATAACAACATCAAAAGAATTACTCATCCCCCTTTCCCTTCTCTGGATCTTTTCTCTAGCTAGGGGCCGCACTAACTTTTTAAAGTTGGGAGATGGAATGAGGGCCTCATTGAAAGAGGACTTTCTTGAGCTGCATCTTTTTGTTCATTTCTAGATTTGGGGAAAGTATTCAAAAGGTACATACAGGCCTGAGAGTTCATGGTTGCCTGGTTGCCTGTGTCTTCATTTTTCATTCAATCCTGCACAAAAGTGGATGGAGTATTTGAAGGACACCATTCCAAAATAAAACCATTCCATTCATTTCACTGACAGAAATGAAGATCTCAGGAAATGAGTGAAACAGAATGAACTCCAAAGTCTTGAAAACCATGTTTTCTAATTTTTCTTATCCTTGGGACACTCTTAGGTACCATGTTGAAGGGAGTGCTATCATGGCAGCTCTGTAGCTATCTTTCCCTTTCCATACCTAGGAAATGTGGGTGAAAGAGCCCAAGGTTTGAGATTAAGCTTCTGAAGTGAGAAAGTTCATATTCCAGGCTATTCCATCTTGGAGACTACAACCCATCTCTTCAAATATACAAATAAATGTTAAGATGCAGCATATCAAGAGTCAGTCTCTTGGAACTGATAAGGCAACATGTCTGAGCACTGGCAAATTCACACATGGTGTTGAATATGGTTTGTTTGATTTTGGTTTACTGTGTTGCATGAATGAAATCATCAAGAATTATTGTTCTTTAGCTTGTTCTCTAACAAATCACAGTTTAATGCTATCTGTGAGTGCAGCCATTGGCTCCTCTTTATTATTTCTCTATGGCAGGGCTGTCAAACTCCTGGCCTATGGGCCGGATGTGTCACATGCTGGCCACGCCCACACCCGGTTTAGCGAAGGGGGAAAAATTCCCGAGACATCACATGATGATAACGTGACGATGTGAGTTTGACACCTCTGTTCTATAGGAACAGTACAGTCTAATACACTCCTACTTGGGACTTCTGGCTTACAGTTAGTCGCCCTGATCAAATATTCTATAAGGATAGTAATTTTTGTGCCCATTTTTCTCAAAGAAATGCAATAGATGGAAGCAGCATAAAAAAGCCTAATTCTTTGGGTATATAATGATTTCATGGCTCCATAGAAAAATGAAGAAGAAAGGCATCTTAGCAGCTGTATCACTCATATCATTAGCTCCCAACCTGGTATCTATGGGCCATTTATCATCTGCAGAGACACAGATAATCTTGACTGCGAACATTAAAGTTCTGTGTCTAAAATCTTAAGAAACCCACCAAGTCTTATATGAGTGTTCTTATTTCAAATTTTGGCAAATGTCAAAACTTTAAGTGGGAACAGCAACATCTTTTATGATTTGGCAATGACAAATCATAAAAATATGACACATACAGTTTGCCTTAGAAGATAGAAGACTCTTCTGTTTTAGATATTTTTGTGTGGAAACTGAATATACACCTGGAAATCTGCTTTATTAGATTAGCTGCACTGGGAAGGATTGGACTAAATAAGCTTTTTAGGTAACCTCTACTTTAGACTCAAATGCCACTTGTAATAGTATCATTGACATTAATATAAAGAGAATTGGGAGGAAATTTTGAAGTTTTTTTTTCTAATTTAATCGGAGCTTCATTGAAAACATTTGCTAGAATGTTTTCAACGAAGACCTTTCAGGTGGCTTTCCTTTCTATTTTCTTTCCTCATCTTTCCCTGGTTCCTAAAGGGAATGAATAGAAAACACTGTTAGATTGATGTGGGTCAGATTTCCCTCACTTGGGTACCCTAAATATCTATTCATCCTAGCCAGCACAATTACTGGGGTTGGTGAGCATTCTCATCCAAACATCTGGTGAGCGCTGGCCAGCTAAAGTATATTTTTATAGCATCCTTAAAAAGTTTAAGCTTGATTACAAGCACTGACTTTATCCTCTTTTTTATTATTTTCAAAAGATACTGGGAAAGCTTTTTTTAAAAAATAATGTCCAGACACAATGTATTTTATACTCACTATTATTCAGATTTCTTTCTTAGTCCCACTCTCTTTGTGACATATTGTCTGCATGCTGTGTACTAAATCATAAATATGCATTTACATGATGACAATGCTGATATCAGATATGAAGCAAAGAGGGAATCTCAACAAGAAAGACTTCACATACACAAAAATACCTTCCCCATCATTCTGTATGTCTTGCTTTCAATTCCATTTCTTTCCACTGGATACAATCTAATACAGTAAGAGAACAGCCCAGCTGCTTCTGTGGCGGCACCTGTTGAAATATACATGGCCACCACCTGGGGTGAGGAGAAAACCTCAAAATGGAGAATAAATAACTTACTGTTAAGAAACAGCTATCCAATTGTTATTCACAGTAATAGAGAGGGGGAAAAAAGAGCTCCTGCTTTATAATTTAGGGATTCCATCAGGTTCACATCTTTATAATGCACTGGAATCATATATCAGCTAAAAGGGAGAATAAGCATTTACTTTTCCATTAGAAAAAGAGACAGGAAGACAAGATAGCTTGATAGATAAATGCTGTTCTCTATCAGGGCAGCATCCAGGCAAGATTTGCAGAATGGTGGGGAGGGACCCTACCCTTGGTATTGCACAAATGAATACATATTTAATTTAGCGGAATCATGAGAAGAATATATGAAAATTGGTAGAATGGAAGGGCACATTAATGGTATTAAACTAGGAGAGAATGAAGTTAATAAAATGGTCTACTAAAGCCTGAGGGCCAAACAGGCCCACGACATCAGCATGAGAACAGATTTCTGCTTCTGGCCCCAAGCCAGCCAGAACATGAATTCCTAATGGAGGTGATGTCTTCTTATTCATGCAGGGTCCAATGCTAGGCTACATTAATCATCAACAGGGTCTTAACAGCATAGCTATAGACCTGTAGCAGTGAATTGAGATTCTTGGCCTCTTGGCAAGAACAAAAATCATATGCCACAATATCACAGCACGTGGAAACAAAGAAAAAGACCTTCAACAACCAGACAGGCACAGGCAAACGTATATATACACAAAACAGGAAAGAGATTTGAAGATACCTGCAGTAGGCTGACATTTGGACATTGTGTTTCATTTTCAGAACAGATGGCTATTATGTGAAAGGTATGAAATATGACATTTTTCACTAGCTAGCAGTGGGAATCTTGTTATATCTGTTTCATGCTCTCCATGCAAGAGTCAGAAAGAGCAGAGAGAGAAAATATTTATTCCCTGAATTTTTGCATTGCCAAAGGGGGGGGGGAGGAGTTAAAAATTGTCAAGAATGGATTGGAAGTTTCAAAGCTGTTAAAGACTTTATATTTGCTTCATCTAAAACATGGCTGTCAAATTCCCGACCCTAGGCTGGATGTGTCACGCACAGGCCATGCTCACACCCAGTTTAGCGAAGGGGGGAAAGCCCTGATATGTCACGTGACGCCGTGAGTTTGACATCCCTGATCTAGAACAAAGTAGTATGGTTTTCCAAAGCACTTATTTAAGAAAATACATACGCATAACTCTCCAGGGAATAGAGAGTTGGTCTCTGACAGAAAACCACTTGAAGAAACTATTTGAACCATTTGAAATATGGATTTACAGACGGCGGTTATGTATAAGCTGGGCTAACAAAATCACAAATGAGGAGGTGATAAGCCACCTGGGAAAGCAAAGGGAAATCATCAAAGCCATTAAAAAGCAAAAGTTAGAATATTTTGGACATGTGACGCAACACCCAGAAAAATACGGCATCCTTCACTTAATCCTCCAGGAAAAGATTGAAGGCAAACGAGGTCCAGGCAGAAGAAGAACATCATGGCTTCAAAACCTAAAGGATTGGTTTGGACAAAACTCAGCAACACTTTTTCATGCACCTATTGACAAAAATAAGATTGCCAACATGATCGCCAATGTCTGATAACGGATATGGCACAAGAAGAAGATACACACACCAGAATTAAAAAAAAATCTGGCCAAACACTCCATTGACAGCTATTTTGAAATTAGCACAGCAACCTCAGAATGGGTACCATCATTATTAATCAGATCAACTGTAATTATCTTAATGGAATACTTTGCAACCCTTCATATATTGATTGTTACAACCCTAAATCTATTCCTACAGTAAACGTCCTAAAATATGCTTTACTCATGTATTAAATATGGTTCAACTGCATTTACATTCAAAAAAATATAGGACCTATAGATTTTTAATATAGTATGTTTTTGCCACCTAAGGCTCTTAACCTTGTTGATATCTTTGCTGAGGCATTCAGAGTACAACCCTAAGTAGCTTTCTCTAAAAGGAAATCTGTCAGCCATAATCTGAATGATGTTTTATATATAAACACTAGTTGCCATCCAAAATCTGTTTCTGCTATCATATTGGCACTACTATTGACTGCTCATTTGTTTGTTTTTAGTTTCAATTATTATGTTGGCTATGTCTGAACATGGCTCATTTCATCCAAGGGTTACCAGACAAATTGCAGATGGACAGCACCCATGTGTCTTCTCGTGACACATAATATGGGCCTTGGTATCATCAGCAAATTCAACAGGGAAAATAAAGCAACACATATCACATGATGTTTGAAATCCACAGCTGTCCACTCCGCCTGGAGACAACCTCAGCTGGATAAAGGCATGCTAATTGCCTTCATTAACCATCTTAATTTGGCCACAGGGCAACTGCAGTTTTGCATAAGCAGAGTGTTGATGAAATTTCCCATTACATTTTGAGTTGACTGAGAACTTAGCTTTGCCTGGATTGGTTTATCTTCTATTCAATCAAAGTTTAAGCTTTATTTAATCAATGTCTAAATGGTTTCAAAACAGGTAACTTGAAGGATATTGATTAAAAGTGATCAGGGAACAAGGGCACTCATCTCAGCATGGGTCATACACTTCTCTTCATGAAGGCCTAACAAGTGAGAACTACTGTCATTGACATGCAGACTTTTTCAAAATGTGTTTCCTTTGAATGACTTTGTGCAGGCTGCTCAATTACCTATTCTTTTTTTTTTCTTCTGTGCACATGTATAATTTTTCTGAAATGAGAATCCCAGCTTCTGCACTTTGTTTTTTAATCTCCTGCTTAATATGATTATTTTTATGCAAATAGCAAAGGTTTTACTCTCATAGAGACCTTAGTGACATTAATTTCTGACCTTTGGTATCTAGATAATATCTTTTAAAATGACCCCAACAGGGCTGTAGAGCCTATGGCAATAAATGGGGGGAAAATGAAGTCTTCTGTTAATTTAAAACTTCAGCTGAACAGGGGGAAAGTTTAAAACGTATCTGTACAAGTAGTCAAACACGTTAACCAGCCAAATGCATTACTTTAACTGGGTTTGTCAAAAGTTAGATTTATTTAGAGAACTGGTAAGGTCTCCTTCTAAATTACATCTGGTGAAACTGGATAACAGATAAGACCAGATTAGCCTGGAGCCAGGTTTATAGTTAACCTACTGAAGTCTATCCAAGTTAAATCTATTCTAGATCTGAGTTTGAGTGTCACACACTGAGCAAAAAACTATTATAGGCAAAGTGCAATGACATTCATCACAAAACAAAACAAAACAAAACAATATGATATATTAATGGTCTTACAAAGAGATTGCTATTATTTCATGGCAGATTTCAGATATGGACCACATTATGAGTAACGGATAAGCGAGAGCAGGGGTGACATTCAGGAGGTTCTGACAGGTTCTGGAGATTTTGAGTAGTTCGGAGAACCGGCAAATATCACCTCTGGCTGGCCCCAGAGTGGGGTGGGAATGGAGATTTTGCAGTATCCTTCCCCTGCCACACCAAGCCACACCCACCAAACCACACCCACTCAGCCATGCCACACCCACCGAACCAGTAGTAAAAAAATTTGAATTCCACCACTGAGTGAGAGCCACTGCAGTATATTGCTTAAGATGCTAGACTAGGAATGGGGAGAGGTAGCTTGTAGTCCTCCTTTAGGTACTGCAGCTGGCTGGGTGATCTTGGGCCAGTCACTCTCAAAACTGAGAGCTTCAATGCGGGAACGAGGTAATTCTGATAGAAAACCAATGGTCCTACAACCAAATGGGTTAAATGCTAAAGAAAAACATTAAAGTTTAAATGTGTATCTGATATTATAAGGGAAACCTAGAATTCACCTGAAAACCTTGAAAAAATTACATGCCCTTATCAAACTTGCTTGTATTATAATACATGGATAAGTATTTTGATTGTGCATAACCAGAAAGATAACATCCATTCTTTATTAAGCCAGTCCTCCAACATGCCAAATGATTAGATGTTAAAGTGGGCTCGAGAAAAAAAAAAAACCCCTCTGGTTATCTAGGCAATTCCAAACTAGTTAGATGGTTAACTAATCATATTAAAATCCAATTTCTCTCTGAAACTAGTGTTAGCTCAGTCTGCAGACCTGAGTCTGTCTTGCCTTTTCATATGCTATTGATAGCAAGAGTACTATTGGAAAGCCATAGATTTGCAATTTGTCTGATAAAGCTGGCCAGTGCTTATCCAGGACTGTTGAGTGTACTAAGCCTAATGGGCAAAAGTTCAGTTTTAATCAGAAGCTACGAAAATGCAAGCCTGGTTGACCACCCTAGGTGGGCCAGACACCACAAACAAGGCTGTACTACCAGATGTTTTCAGCACCATTGTCCTAAAAAAATTGGGGTTGTGCTATTTTTACTAGTGTGATTGGAATAAGGCTTTAGCTGAACTGCATGATGAAGTTGCACTAATGTCTTGACTGCAAAACAAATTCGTGACAGAAGGAACAACTTCTTCACCTTTTGAATAGTAAATTGTCACTTAGGAAAGTTATCACTGATGTGCATTTTTTTAAAAGATCAACCTGACTGAGACTGAGGTGAAATTGCTGCATCACTAGCAAAGAATAGGACTTCTCTGGATCTGTTAGATTCCTCTGTATTATAGTGTCACTTCATATAGATTCTCTACACACATTCAAAATCAAATGTTCATTGGGTCCATCTAGAAATCCTCTAGTTAACCTGAAGCATTTATTTTTCTTATCTTGCTATACAGTAGCTTCAATGGAAAGGGAAATTTATGTAATAATTAATTGTTCGTAAAGTGGATTATTTCATGCACCTCCTTCCTGTTTAACAGATAGCGTAAGTGTACTATACTTTCCCTCTTGAACATTTTTCTTAAATGAACTATATGAACCATGAATAATTACAATCTACCTCAACTTGGCGTTTTGTTTTCCTTGACTGAAGAAATTAAAAATGTTAAAGATGTATGGTCATAAATGTCAAATGCAGAATATGAAAAGATATGTTATTTTTGTTTAACCAGCAATCATTAACCATAAGGTGAATTTTAAAATTTATTTTATACCCAGCTTGGAAAATTAATTAAATAACAGTAATTTTATCTGACTTCTAAACACTAAAGTACAAATGTTCGAGATAAGCCACACCAACTGGAATATGAGTATATGGCCTTATAAACCATAGATATCTGGATGAGTTATGAATTTTTGCCTAGTTGGGACTCCAATATATACCCACAGAGAGATCCTCATTTTTCAGTTGCATTTATCCATGCACAAAGGTAAAAACAAGGAGATATTACATTCATTGAAATTAATGAGCAAGTCTTCTGGCATAAAAGCTGCATATATGCTTTGGGCTTGGAAAAATGGAATTTCATTATTATAGCAGCAATACATTGTTATACATGTTTAGGTCCAATTAGTATGCTCCTCTCAACAGTTCCAGTACCCCCAGATATTCTCCAGAGCATCTCTTAACAGTCCAGGTTTTGACAGGCAGATGGAAACAACCCAATATTACAATATGCCATAGTGATTCCCCAGGCCTTTCCAGAATGGAAGATGGCCACATGTTACAAAAAGCATTTGATTTTGTGTTAATTGCTATTCGAAAGTGATTATCGTGTAGGAATTGTGTAAAATACCAAATCGACCTGAATAAAGTTGTTGGGTGATATATTTACCTGTTCCAATTGTTCCCTCATTGATCACAGTCATTGTAAATATACCGAGATGATTCATTGCTTGTAATCAAGCACAGCATTTATTTTAATAGCTTTTCCAATATTAGTTCTGAAGCTCCTAGGGAAATATGAACTTGATTTCTGTTTTCAGTCACCATCACCATATGTAACTGCATGGTAGCCACTACCATTTCTGCAAAAATACCCAAGATTGTACTATAAAAATGCACTGAAGTTGCTAAGTGGTGTGCAGTATAGCTTTCCATTATATTATCATTTTACAAAGTCAAGTGCTTAAAAGTAAGAAAATCAATGGCCAATAAGCATAAATCTTTCAGGGCTTATATGATGTACAGTGATACATTATTTTTGCCAGGCATAAGGGTTGTATGCTGTACACGCATCTTGCAATGTTTGTGTTTTAAGAATTCTAGAATTTATCACAACAGATTCAGAATTCATCAGAATTTATCGACCCTTATCACTTTCAAATAACCATTATCTATTTCTTTTATGCAGATGTATATAAGAAAAATGTATTTTTCCCCCAGAATAGACATAGACAATCAAATGTTAGGTATGTTTCTTTAGTTCATCTACATACTTTCTCTGATTTTTATTTCTCTCCCCTCTCATATATCTACAATCAGGACAAAATTTATATGAAGTTTAAACTATTATGAAATTAAGCATGAAGATTTCACAGAAATCAATACAGAAGTTATATGCAGGTAGTCTTCGACTTACGACCACAACCGAGCCCAAAATTTCTATTGCAAAGTGAAACAGTTGTTAAGTGAATTTTGCCCCATTTTACGACCTTCCTTGCCATAGTTGTTAAATGAATCACTGCAGTTGTTAGGTTAGTGACACGGTTGTTAAGTGAATCTAGCTTCCCCATTGACTTTGCTTGTCAGAAGGTTGCAAAAGTGATCATATGACCCTTGGACACTGCAACGTTCATAAATATGAACCAGTTGCCAAGCGGCTGAATTTTGATCATGTGGCCATGAGGATGCTGCAACTGTTGTACTTTTTTCAGTGTTGTGTGTAACTTTGAACGGTCACTAAATAAACTGTTGTAAGTTGAGGACTATATGTGGTTTTTTTACCACATTAGTTCCATACTCTGGCCAGTTCCAAACATTTTCAATTTCCCAGAGATTAAATACACGAGTGAGACATATGATTGGTTCAGAAATACGTCATCTGCTCTGATTTGTCCACAAATTCCACAGCAGGCAGTTCAAAATATCACCATCACTTCCATTTTCCAATCCCTCAAAATTTCCTTGAAGCCGAGTCACAAGTGTCTTTACTTCCATTGAAACTGAGATCTTAACAAGGAGATCCGAGAAGAATTATTTGACCATAGTTCTGCCCCAAGCTACTGCTGAACCTATGATAAAAAAAAACAGCTTCACCCCTCCCACTCCATGCAAAAGGACAAGAGATCTATTTACTCTCCACTCTCATTCCCATTCTTAAATCATATTGTGTGCATCTGTCTGGTTGCATGCAAAAAAAAATTGTGAAGACACCATGCTGCAAAGCCACAAACCTTTCACTCTTCTTAAAGGACTTTTGAAATAATAGCACATGTCTAGAAGGTAATGTGAGCCAAAAATGTTCATCTATAGGGGAATGAGCTCTGTACAACAGCAGCATTGTAAAAGATTGGATGGAGATGCCTCTAAAGTTACTACAGTACTGTTCAATTCTGTTTTGTTCTGTTGCTGTTTTGTTTAGTAGGTATATGACAGGGGTGAAATGCTCCTGGTTTGGACCGGATCAGGCGATCCGATAGCGATTGTTGCGGTCGGTTCGGCGATCCTGTAGCGATGGCGGAGCAAAGCTCTGCCCACCTGCCTGGGTGTCATTACTTCCTGGTTTTAACCAGGAAGTAATGTATTTTTTACCTTCTGCGCATGCGCGTGCATGCATGTGACATGCGCAGCGCGTGCATTTTCGAACCGGTAAGGAAGATAAGTAGATTTCACCCCTGGTATATTAACAGGGAATTGTAAGCACATCCATCAGCTGCATAGATCCAATGGGTGAGTCGGTAGGTAGCTGTGTACCTGTATCTGTGTGTGTGTGTGTGTGTGTGTGTGTGTGTGTGTGTGTGTGTGTGTGTGCGCACAAGCGCAAACATGTAAGTTCATGCTGGAAGGTCAAAAGAGACAAAATGTTCTGCTTTACCTACCCAGATTTAATGTCAGCAGTCCTTAAAAGCTTTGAAATTATATCATCAAATGTTCCTTGTTCAAAAGCGATCTAGTTAAGAAACTGAGGGGGGGAAAATCCACCCTCATACGCCAATCAGGATGGCTTTTAATGTACTGTTTGGATAGTGAGAACTGTGACAAGATAAGCTGTGTGATGCATAATTGGCTCAGTTATGTAATGTATACATTTTTATTAAAAACAAGACGAAAATTATTTTGTCATTCACTGTGAGAGAAAAAGGGCCCTAGAGGGAGCAGTCACTCCTCTACTGTCATTCGGTATCCTCTTTACACAGCATTATATTTTCACAAAGTGTTCCTTCTGCAGTGCAAATGTAACACATCTAGTGATGTTACCTTAGCATGACCAACATGTAGCTTAGTACATTACATTACATTAGTACAATCTCAGGCTTTGGAGAAAGGTGACATAAAACCTATTATTTGCATCCACCTTATTTGTAGGATGTCTGGATGTTTGTATATGTGTGCATGCATGTGCTTCTCTGTGTGTGTCCAAGCATAAGCACAACACTGAGAAAGCTGGAAAGTCTGCATAATTGCCCTTTCTTGGGAAGGGCAGCTTCCCTCCTCAAGAGATTCATTCATAAAGTATGAATTTGGTCTGGGAAAACCAGAAAGCACGAGAAAGAAAAGGAACGTTATCCCACCTTCTCTCTATTTACAATAAGGGGAAATGCAATCAGGCTTTCAACATTGTACTATTATAGCTTCCATCAATAAAGTAGAGATGTAGTATTCTTTGTGGTTTGTTTTCCTCTGCCTTGAAGAACCAACCATGCATTTGGTTTAAGGAGTGGCAGAAAGATCTACGCCACACACTCAGAACTATCTGATTGTCTACAAACCTGATGCACTGTACCGGCCTACTAGATACAAGTAGCCCTTGATTTACAACAGTTCATTTAGTGACCATCTGAAGTTACAATGGCATGGAAAAAAGTGACTGATGGCCATTTTTCACACTTATGACCATAGCAGAATCCCCATGGTCACATGATAAAAATTCAGATACTTGGCAACCGATTCATATTTATGAAGGTTGCAGTGCCCTGGGGTCATGTGATCACCTTTTGAAACCTTCTGACAAGCAAAGTCAACTCTACTACCCTTCAACATGACCTAAACTATGTATCTGAATGGTCAAACAATTGGCAACTTCAAACCTCTGCTAACAAATGCTCAGTCCTGCCAATTGGCAATAGAAATAAGAACATCAAATATCTGCTGACTGGAAACGATCTAAAAGTTGAGCCACATTCTGTCAAGGACCTAGGAGTACTCACTTCAAAAGATCTAAGTCGCAGAGCTCACTGTAACATCATTGCAAAAAAGGCATCATGTCAATCTTATTTTACAAAGTTTTCTCTCTGGTAACGTTATACTTCAAACTAGGGCATATAAAACCTTTGCCAGACCAATACTTGAATACTGCTCACCTGCCTGGAACCCTCACTGTATTTCAGACATCAATACATTAGGGAGGGTCCAGAGATATTTTACTAGAAGGGTACTCAAATCTTCTGCTCAAAATAAAATTCCCTATACCACCAGGCTTGAAATTTTAGGTCTGGATAGCCTCAAATTACACCATCTACGTTCCAACCTAAGCTTAGTTCATAAGATTATTTACCAAAACATCCTACCTGTAAATAAGTACTTTAATTTCAACCGTAATAACAGAAGGGCTATCAATAGATTCAAACTCAATGTAATTCGCTCTAATCTTGATTGTAGGAAATATGACTTCTGCAATAGAGTAGTAAATGTCTGGAACACTACTTGATCCTGTTGTTAGTCTCGCTAATCCCCATACCTTTTACCTTAAACTGTCTACCGTGGACCTTTCATGTTTCTTAAGAGGTCCCTAAGGGGGCGTGCATAAGCACACCAGCATGCCTACCGTCCCTGTCCCACTGTCCCCATTTATATGTAACCATTCTATGTGTTTATGGCTATGTTTTGCCTATTTATATCCATTTATTTATGCCAATTTTTTTCATGTGTCCATGTCTATGTCTATACTGTTACTTGTTTCCTTGTACTTGTTGACAAATAAATAAATAAATAAAGTCAATGCAGAAGCCAGATTCACTTAACAACCGTGTTACTAGCTTAATAACTGCAGTGATTCATTTTAACAAAAGTGGCAAGAAAACCACGTCGTAAAATGAGGGCAAAACTCACTTAACAAATGTCTCACGTAGCAAGAAAAATTTGGGGCTCAATTGTGGTCGTAAGTCGAGGACTACCATGTTTCCCCAAAAATAAGACCGGGTCTTATATTAATTTTTGCTCCAAAAGACGCATTAGGTCTTATTTTTCTGGGTAGGTCTTATTTGGGGGGAAATACGGTACTAAATGCATCCATCTGGCTAACAATCTTAACTGGGACTTATTTTGGAGGGAGGGCTTATATTACAAGCATCCTGAAAAATCATGCTAGGACTTATTTTCCGGTTGGGTCTTATTTTCGGGAAAACTGGCTATCAGTACCAAGAAGGGCTGGTATGAGTTAAAGAAGATTTGTGACTCTCTAAGACTGAGATCTCTGTACTGCAAATTCCACCAGGTTCTCCCCCTCCTACCACACACAGACACAAACACAAACATACAAAACCCATTGCTCCAGATGGATGAAGTGCTTAGGGAAACTCAAAACTTTGTTCCTTCTTCTGTAATGCTAACAAAGGATTTCCCCAATGGCATGTTTTGGAAACAGTCTGAAGAAGTACAAAAATGTGTACTCTGCCTGGATCACACCCTATTTTATACTGACTTTTGAGGAAGAGAATATCTATTGCTTTCTGCCTTTCTTATGGAGTAACTCAAAAGATAGGAACTATGTTCCTACCCTATGTTTCTGTTCTATATTCTTGTATTTGCTCAGAGTTAAACAGCCATACAAATTATGTTTAAATTCATTAATAAAAATGCATCTCCCTACATTTGTGCTCCAAGTTAACTGAGTTCTCATACCTTTCACAAGAAGAATTTTTGGAAAGATCATCTTGAAAAAAAGGAAAGAGAAGGCTTCTCTTTTTTTTTTTTTTTAACAAGTCTTGTTCATCCACAGAGAAGATTCTGGAAGAATAAACCCTCTTTCAAGAAAGATGTCCCTTAGATATCTTCTTTTTCTGTAATCATTTTTTTTAAAAGAGCAACCTTCTTCTGCTCTCTAGTTTTTTTACATTGGCTAATAAGAGTCAAGAACAGGAGATCCAAAAAATACAAGGAATGTGTGGAATAATTCAAATTCTGGAGTAGAAGACAGAAATTTAGATAGCTTGTACACATACCATATTTTATCTTTTCTAGAACTTCTATTCAAAAGAGACATAATTTTGAGCAAAAATTCTAAGCCCAATTCCATGCTACAGTTGATACATCTTACAGTAGATGGAACCTCTGTAAATGTGGAAGCCATCAAAAATTCATGGCAGACTAAGAAGAAATGACTACAGATTCCAAGAATCACATGGGGATGGATTCCAAGAATAATATCATATGGAGATATTCAAAGTACTCATAAGTAAATCATAAATAGAAATAATAATAACTAAATAATTTAAAGAAACCTTTGCCCTGAAATCCATAGAAGTCAGCTCAAGGGACATATTCTTTGGAGAAAAGCTAGCAATTTTCACTGATTCTTGTCTCTGCATTTGCCTAAAATTATTTTTCTGGAGAATTGGGAGACACTCTGGAACTATATGGAAGGCACACAGGGCAGGGAGTGAGGGAAATGGTTTTGTTTTCCCAGTAGATTCTCTTATTAGGTTGCAATGCAATGATAAACATAAAGTAGCCAACATTAATATAACACTCAGTATGTCGAAAAACTGGATTACTAAGTGGAAAAGAAAACCGGTATGCTGCTGAATTAAAATAAGGTCTGAGGGATTTGCTGGCATCATATATGCTAAACCAATCACAGCAAATTATCTAATCTAGATCTCTGAGATTGCTGAATATTTTGAGAAAATCAGGAGGTGCTAGAGCCAATGGAAAGGGGATGTGATTGCCTCTGTTCTGGGCCATGATCCCATCAGCTCAGATTCTCTTCTTACCTGTAAAGAAAGATCTTCCCTTGCCAACGGATTCTCCCCCTATTTATAATTCACTAATTAAAAAATGGAGATTACTTTATTCATTGCTTCATTCATACTTCATTCTACATTCTTATAATAATCATTCCTGATTTCTAAATTCTATCCAGGAAAAAGGTTGTACTACATGCCATAAGGTGAATGTTGTTCATAAACCAGAAATCTATGCCAGGCTCTTCTCTCTCCCTCCCTCTCTCCCTTTCTCTCCCATTTTAGAATATACCGAAAAATATTCTCTCCTAGATAAAAGATCTTGAAGTTGTATCAATAGAATCATGTAAAACTGGCATGACTCTTTTTGCATGCTTGACAATAGCCAACATAACATATCTAATTTTATATTTTTTCCTCATTCTAGCTAGCAATTAACATGCAATTAAATAGCACTGAATTGAATATAAAGTTAAAATCAGTAGTCTCCGTTATATTTAATAATACCGAGCAGAATACAAAAATGGCAGCCTTTACTTGTAGCCATATTCTTCCCTGATTACACTTCAGCCACCCCTTTCTATAGCTTCAAATTAACCAGGAGGTGGAGATTCAGATTGTTTGCTCGATGGAGACTGTTTTGTTTAAAAGGTAACTGATATTCTTCTACCTTATTTAAGCTCCATTTAATTCAGGCTCCCATCTGCTTCATTTTGATTGTGTTTTGAAAATGCACATAAAAATCACTCTTTCTGCCAATGGAACTTGGGCTGGGGAGTGGGGAGGAAATAATCCTCAAATATGCAGCTGGCACAGTTCCACCAACAAAAGAAACCCATTGATCTGTCCTGATTCCCAATCCTTGGTCTTTCAGAATAGCTCATATATTCATAAACAAGCCATTGAACAAATGCATGCATCATCTTTATTGTTCTTTATAAGCCGGATGTTGGCTCTTTCTAGCTTCCAGTATGAAAAATGAATGAATTTACTCCCATTTTTGCCTTATCTCTTATCTCATAATTGTTTTGGTGGAGCAGTAGGAGAGACCAATATCTCTGCTGTTTTGTTCTTTCTAAAGCTAATTCATCCTTTTCTCTGAGGCATATTCTCCTGACTTTGCTTGGGACTTTTATAACTGTTTACTGTTGGAATCCATCTTAAAGGTATTTATTGCTGGGTCTGATGTAACATGGATGGTGATATCAAGGCACCATCCTCACTAAGCCTTGGGAAAACATCAAGAATTCTGAGTGATATATAAAATATTAGAAGCCTATATAATACCCAGTTCAATGAAGAAAAATATATTACTTTTGCAGAATGGAATGTAGGATTTGAGGCATAATATTGGTAACATATTTGAAAACTATGTTCATTATACTTAAAAGTTTAAATCATGAATAGCATAAATAAATTGCAAGAATTCATACAAGCTATTCTTACAAACACCGACTCTATAATCTAGTAAACCTGAAACTCTTTTCCATAAATCCCATCAAATTCAGTGAAACCCACTCCTGAATATTTATTTTGCTTATTTAAAACATTTTTTATCATTCATGCTATTTTTTTCAGAATCCTGCAATGGCTTAACCCACACACCTTCCCTTCTTTCAAGAAAAATGTTTTGATTTCTGCCTTTTTTTTAGCTCCTCTGACTGAAAAAAAGAGTTGTTGTTTGCAATGGAACAATTAAAAAACATGAAGGGTAAACGTTAATTTTCTTATTGTTCTTAATCATTGTTATAAATATGCAGTACATGTTTCTTAACCTTGGCAATTTTGAGATGTACAGATTTTAATTCTCAGAATTCCTCAATCAAAATGGCTGTATATCTTGATAGTCGTAAAGCAAGTCATCATGTGACCAATACAATTGTATGACCTTTTTTGCATTGGTTGTTAAATGAATCACCATGGCCATTAAGTGAATCTGCACTCATCATATCAACCCTCCCATTTACTATCGGGCACTTTTGCCGAAAACCAGAAGTAAACACTGGGTTTTGACAAAAATATTGTAAATTGTGGTCAGGTAACCATGGGACACTACAAACAGCCATACGTGTGGGCTGATTCCCCAGTGCCCAAAATGTGGTCACATGACCATATTGAGGATCCCAGGCATCAGAACTTTGGAACTGAGTCATAAGTATCTTTTGAGTAGTCCGTCATAACTTTGGGGGAGGGAGGGTCCGTTGTAACTTTGACTACCTGTATAACAAAAAGTGATAGAAAGAACTGGGTTCAAACTTGGGAAGTGTTAAGATATTTAAATTTAGTAGCTGGAGCAGTGGAATTGTGCAATGAGTCAGAACACATGGTTAGAGTTGATTGGTTGAAGAGTGCTGGTGCCTGCGTGAGGCAATCTGCTCTGTGATTGGTTGCTGTGGGTGCGGAGGGGGAGTTTTCCTTTTTTTCCCATCTTTTTCTTCTGTGTTTCCTGTCTGCTCTGTGATTTACCTCATGATGCACCTGTTTGCCTGACTATCTTGTTTGGTGTATATATAGATGTAAAATATATTCATTTTTATAAAACTACAAGTTTGTGTCAGCGTCTCTGACTTCATTTGGACACCTGATGAACAATTCCCTGACAGAAAGTTAATTGCATTTTGTTATGCTTGTTGTCTCACTACCTAGATGGAACGGTGAACTTACAGAAATTCATAATGGGCCATTATTGTTCTTTGGTTTTCCCACTTTGATAGCTGTAGCAATAGCAGTTAGACTTATACTGTATGTCGCTTCACAGTGCTTTACAGCCCTCTCTAAGCAGTCAGCCTATTGCCCCCAACAATCTGGGTCCTCATTTTATCGATCTCAGAAGGATGGAAGGCTGAGTCAAGCTTGAGCCGGTGAGAAACGAACTGCTGGAAGTGAGCTGAATTAGCTTGCAATAAATACTGCATTCTAACTACTGTATCACCACGGCTCCTTGATTTTTGCAAGACAGATTTTGCATAAACCAACCACCAACAATGAAATTCCAACTAACAGTCATAAAGAAAACAAAAAGTGCAGCAACACTTCTAGAAAAAAACATGTGTTTTAGGAGAAAACTCATGTGTTTGAAATAAATATATTAAGAACTGTGTGATTTACAAGAAGGACCCTTAAAATGCATGAAATTTTAAACATGAAACTTTGCATGCTGTTTCTTAAAACATGCTTGAAGATTCAGCTGATAACAAGGCATAATATATTTACAGTATGTACTGATGTGTAAAAAGTTGACAAAGGCCTGCACTCAACCTGTCCATCCTACTCTGAAAAGCTTGAAGGTTAAGGGCCAGTGAAAACACACTCAGCTGACGAACCCTGTGCTTGCCTGCCTTCACTAGGTGTAGGAAGGCACAGTTTTTAGGAGCCTTGGAAACAGGTGGGAAGACGAATTGCTTCACATGCTAGACATAGATTGTTTTATCTTCTGACACTGCTGACTCTCTTCAAATAAAGTTTTGAAACTGAACCAACACCTGTCAAATGTGTTTATAAAAGGAGAAAGTGAGATGAATGCATATACCATGAATAGCAATCTCTATTTAACAACCTAGCATGCAGGCAGCCATTTCAGCAAATACCATGCTAAGCATCAACCCCGAATTCCAGTATCTAATGCTTAGTTCACACTTCCTCCACTCTAAAGGGCAAAAGAAAAGCAGCACATAGTACTCAGTTTACAACTTTGTAGGTATTGCATTCAAGATCTAATTATGGAGACTGTTTGTTTATTATATTTATATAATATTCACTTGTACTATAATATAAATAGATGTGACTTATAGAATTCAGCCCCAACAAAGGGACATGCAAAAAATAAGCTCCTACTGTTGGGTATATGAAATTTCAGCAAAGCCAGCAAGCAAAAAGAAATGGCTTGCTTTTAGGTGGTACATTACAAAAATATGGGTTACCAACTAGCAAAAGTTGTACGTATCTGGGACAAGGGTTAAAATGGAAGGAGAAACCAAGATCATATCAATCCACTTTAGTAGAATACTATATACTGTATCCCAACTGCCAGAAGTTCTCCAGTATCTCAGGTAAGACTGTTTTCCTTCCTTCCTTCCTTCCTTCCTTCCTTCCTTCCTTCCTTCCTTCCTTCCTTCCTTCCTTCCTTCCTTCCTTCCTTCCTTCCCATCCATCCATCCATCCATCCATCCATCCAATTTATATGGCTACCCATCTATCAAAGCAAATTCAGACAGGGAACAAACAAACAAAAACATTATTCATTAAAATGGTTTACCTAAAAGGAGATGAAACAGTGACCTTGCTGTTTGCAGCAAGCACATCCTTTGTCTCTGATATTCAGGAACAGGAAGTCATTTGCAAATGACTGAAGGGAAAATAGCCTTGCAAGAGACAGAATTGGACTCATTACTGTATTGAATTTGCTGCAAGGGCATCAGCATAGGGCAACTATATCAGTCTGCCCAGAAGTAAGTCAGACTAAGTTCAGTAGAGCTGACTCCCTGACACGCATGCAGGTTTATAGTTTTAACCTAATTCTCTATGAATAAGAAGCCACAAAACATTTCTGGTCAAGGTTAACAAATGTAATATTTTTGAGAAATCAGACAGTTTCAAAATAGTGCGTTTCTTCCTCCCAGTAGCTATAAGAATGTTAATACGTGTCACTTAAATGATGCTTGGAATCTCTAAAGCATTACAAAAGTATCCGCTATTTTAACCCCAGCAGTCTCCTAAAAGGTCAGTAAGTAAGTACAACCTGCCGTTCTGAAGTGTGCTTTCTGACTTTTCTTCTTTTCCCTTCCTAAGTGTACAGTTAAAGTTACAAACAAGGTGAATAATACATCTGTGTGGTAACCATGGCAATCAGCTGTATTAACACTTTTAAATGACAGTATATCTGCCAGGACTTCACAAAAGAAGACAAACCCTTGAATAAGCCTTGACGATTTTTCCTTTTCTGCCTAATTGTAGACCTAGTTCTTGGAGGCAAGTCCTATTGAAGTAATAGAAGTTGATGCCACATACATATTTTTTGGGATACACTGTTAAGACACACTCAGGGAGGCTTCAGTGGCTTTCATTTGGAATTAAGTGGCCTGGCTATGAAAAAAAAATCTAAAAATTCAAGGCTACCTAACTTCCTTTTTCTACTTTTATCTTAAAGCACTCTTTGTTTTGCCTTAAGAATGGATATGGCATTGGACAGTGGTGGGTTGCCTCCAGTTCACACCGGTTCTATAGAACCGGCAGTAAAACCGGCGGGAGGCTCTGCCCACCAACCCCAACATCATCAAAACGCTTCTGCGCATGCGCAGAATGGCCCTGCTGTGAACCGGTAGTAAAGGTAAGTAGAACCCACCCCTGGCATTGGATCTCTCTCTCTCTCTCTCTCTCTCTCTCTCTCCCCTCTCCCTCTCTCTCTCTCCTCTCCCTCTCTCTCTCTCTTTCTACCTCCCTCCCTCCCTCCCTCTCTCCATCTCTCTCTCTCTCTGTAGTCAAAAGATTTGGCAGAACAATATGTTCTAACTCCTTCTTCCCCAACTTGGCTTCCAGGTGCATTGCAACTAGAACTTGCAATCATAGAATAGATAGAATGATCTTAGGGGTAAGAAATCAGCCCTGCTCCAAGTCAATGTTTTGGTGAGTGAAGTCCATATTAAATCTGAATTATATAGAAAATGTCAATAGAATTTCACAGGGTACAAGATGTCCATGTTCCAATGTGCAAGCTACAACTCTACTACATAATTTTATGGAGCAGAGAGTTCAAGACTTTGCAGGATCCCAATTAGAATTCTGTAATGACATAATCTCAAGCTTGCATGATATGTGGAAATACGTACTTCATTCTCCACTTAGATCTCATGGCCTCTTTTAACTTTTGGTGAAGTGTCAAGTCTAATAATTTCTTGAATGTAGCAAGGCAAATATACAGGCCTAAAGTCAATCTGTCATAAAGAAAAACTCCTTAGGCTAATAAAACTCATGGATATTGGATACTGAAGATCTTCTTGATGGTCCGAATGGCCTTGAGTACAATTTTATTACAGAGTGCTTCCTTTGATAAGGGATAATTTTACCAACATCTCCTTTCCCTTACATTCTCCAGAGGCCTGTTCCAGATGTTTGCAGATCCTGTAGAAGAGAATTGAAAGGAAAAAAAGGAGTAGGTTAACATTTATTTGTTTGTTTGTATCCTGCCTCAATTATTTTTACAAATAACTCAAGGCTGTGAATATACAGTACATAATATTCCTTCCTTCTCCTATTTCCCCTCCCCCAACAGCAACCCTGTGAGGTGTATTGGGCTGAGATTGTCCCATAGTCACCCAAGTGGGCAGAGACTGGCCCACAGTCCCCAAACGGCCTTTCTTGGTTAAGGTGGGACTTGAACTCACCGTCTGGTGCCTTAACCACTAGACCAACTGGCTAAACATTACCTTCCCCTACTTTACAAATAGGCTCCACTCAGCGGTGAAATCCCCCCGGTTCTATCTGGCTCACCGAACTGGTAATGCTGGTGGTGGTAAGCTCTGCCCACCCACCGGGACGTCATTCCGTCCCGCATAGTGCATGCACACTCCCACCCACTCCTGTTCCCAAACCAGTAGCAAAGGTAAGCGGATTTCACCACTGGCTCCACTTCCCTAACTGAAGAAAGATTATCTATACTATAGCTATCCAAAAGTTAGATGACCCTGAATTTGAATTAATACCCTCTCCATGATTAAGAACAGATAGAGAAAAACAGAACAGAACAGATAGAGAAAAAAAATTAAAATCCTGTGCAATAAATGTGCGTTCTACATGCCTACGGTAAGTGGGTATGAAACTGGGAGAGATATAGGGATAAGTAAGTTGGTACTCATAAGCATCACTGTATCTACTGAACTTCCCTTTGCATTCATCAGGCTCCATCTGCTCGCTCTGATTTTTGCTACTGCCTGCAGACAATTAAAAAATAAAAATGGTAGGTGACTGGAGCTCAAAATTTTGTTTGGAAAAACTTGCCCAGAAGAATCACTAAGCTAATAGAGCCAGTTTGGTGTGTGGTTAAGGCATCAACCACAAACCAGGAGACAGTGAGTTCTAGCCTTGCCTTAGAGATGAAAGGCAGGTGGTTGACTTTGGGCCAATCACTCTCTCTCTCAGTCCAACTCACATGACAGGATTGCTGTTGAGAGCAAAAAAAAAATAGGAGGAGGAAGTAGTATTAGATACTCTCTCTCTTGAGATATTTATAAAAATAATAAAGGTGGGGTTGTTGTTGTTGTTGTTTAAAAAAAGGCTAAGCTAAGCAACAGAGAACCTCTTGGTAAGCCATAGGAAGTGGTAAGAAATTACCTCACCAGACTGGTTCTTATTAAAAGAACCTTGCCTTCTTCCCATTAGCATCCATTTTATAAGAGTATATCTTCCCATTAGCAGAGTATCTACAACATCCTTCAAAACTGTTGTGGCCCCGCCCTCTGAGCCTGTCCCATCGGAGGAAGAAAGCTCCGAGCATGAGGAAGAGGAGTCAGCCAGGCCTCCCTCTCCAGGCCCCTCCCCTCTGGCACTGTTTCAGGTGCCGGCCGAGGGAGAGGAGATTAGCAGGGAGACAGGTGGCTCGGATGAGAGCGAGGGAGAGACATCATTCCTGGACGCACGCCTCCGAAGGCGTGATAAACGATTGCAGCAGCTCAGGAGGCGTGCTAGGGATTAGAACTGAGTCACTGGACCACACCCCAGGGACTATATAATAGAGGGTGGTGGCCAGTGATCCTTGTGACGAACAAAAGTAAACCTTGGATAGTCACTAAAGCCTCGTCCGGAAACTGCTGAGAGGAATATTATTCTGATTGAACTTTTGTACGCTAAGTATCTTATCTTTCTGTTTTGTGGAAATAAATGCACTTGGCAGACGGTGTGTAAATCGCTGCCAAGTTGGAGATAAAGACCTGGGTGTGTGCCAAAGTGTTTCCTTAACCCTCGGCTGGCTGTGTTTGTGTGTGTGTGTGGACGGGGACAGATCAAAAACAATAAAAGCTACAAAAGAGCCTTGGTAGTACAGTGGTCTAGGCACCCTGTTATTAAGCTGGTTATTAAGACCAGCTGCCTGCAATTACTGCAGGTTCGAATCTCGCCAAGGCTCAAGGTTGACTCAGCCTTCCATCCTTTCTAAGGTAGGTAAATTGAAGATCCAGTTGTGGGGGCAATAAACTGACTTTGTATAAATATACAAAAGGATGAAGGCTATTGCTGAGCACATTGTAAGCCGCCCTGAGTCTCTGAAGAAGGGCGGCATATAAATCAAATTTTAAAAAAAGTAATAAAAAAAATAAAAAAAATAAAAAAAGATTTCTTCTTTCTGGCTATCATGAAGGGATCAAAAGGGACAAATCAGAGTTGTAACTCAACCTTGTAAGAGGTTAAGCTATCATTCAAAACCATTATTGCTCAGTTCTCACTGTGTATTGTATTATACCATGCACTAAACGAGTATGCTACTTTGATTTTTTTTTTATATATTAAAGGTTAAAGTTTGACAACAACAAAAAGGTCCATGCAGAATCCATCACAATACTACAGCAAATATGTGGCAGATTAACTGTTCACTCCATTAAGATGATTTTTTTTCTTCGCTAAAAGTTTAGCCTTTTTCTGCCTACGGAATGAACAGATCAATTTGGAGCAGTTGTCTCGGGACCCATACAAGGAGGGGACTCCAACATTGGCTCAGTGTGACATTGTATGACATTGTCAACCACCCCCTCTTCTTAAATCTAAAATGGCTTTCTTTCTTTGAGGGAGCGGGGTGCTCATTTTTCCCCCTACCAGGTTGGCACTCAAGCCCCCAGACAGCCAATTACATGGAATGAAAAGGATTAGCTTTTCTGGCAAGATCTCATTGCACAAGAAGTAGGGGAAGGAAGAAAATACTTGTTTTAGATGCAGTCTCATTTTTTTGTTTAGGGTGGACATTTAAGATAGATCATCAATACCGAATGGCTTCTCACTGTCTAAAATCCTGGAGTTCGTTGAAAGTGTTTTATAGAATCTGTTTTGTGTCAGGCAATAGTAAAATACGTCTCCCTCTGGTGGCCAACTTTATAAACAGAAGAGGTGACCTTTTGACCTACTGATAAATTCCAATTTACAGAAAAAAAAGTCAGATTCCAAATAACATCTCTACCCTTCCAGCCTAATACATCACTTTTAATTACGTGATTCTCATTTGGTTCAGTGAAAGGCAATTTTTCCCCTTCCTTTTAAAACAGAAAAGTGCTTCTAGTATTGAGCTGTTGCATTGTATTTTTTTCCTTTGCTGCTCTTGTCCACATTAACTTTATTTTTATCTTTTGCTGTTGTTCTATTTCTCTAATTGATTGGCCTTGAATAGTCAGAATCTATCTCTGGATTGCTTCTTTGGCTTTAGCTGGAAGTTAGTTATGATTTCTTATTTATTGTGAATTATTATGAAATAGCTTCTATTTTTTCCAACTGCAAAAGCTACTGCTTGCAAATCATGTAACCAGTATGTTGTAGACATTACAATAATAAGTCTCTTAATATATTCCTGCAGACATTCAAAATATAAAATCAGTTTTCCTGTTTCTATAGTAAAACATCCGGCTAATATGAATATACTCCAATATCCATCCTTCCTTCCTTCCTTCCTTCCTTCCTTCCTTCCTTCCTTCCTTCCTTCCTTCCTTCCTTCCTTCCTTCCTTGTGACTGGAATTAAATTTATTATTTTTTGCACATTTCATGATTTAGTCCTTTTGCATATAGAAGTCTCAGCAATCAAAAGAGAGGTGGCGGGGGCGGGGGGAATGGCAATTGCAGTATCAAAGAAAACGAAGGGAAAAAAAGAAGTTAATTAATACAGCATTCAATAAACAGCTATGAAAAAAACACACAAAACGGAAGATCTAAGAGACTGCAAGTAACAATGCCTTGATTCAGCAAACTTCTGAATTCAGAAGTACAAATAGATGTAATTATTTGTCAGGAGGAGGAGGATAATGGAGACTACAGGGATGGAAATTGACTTGAGATTATTGTGACAAAGAGTAAGAAAGAGGGAAAGAGATGTAGATCAGAGTTTTTGCATTTTACTCTTATGGCCTGGGGAATTCTCAAGATGTGCTGGGCTTCCACTCATACAATTTCCAGCTGACACAGAAGCTACGAGGACAGAGAAGACTGCCTAATAGGATAAACTTTCCACACAGCATTACTAAGCCACAGCATGGATAAGCATAATGTTAGTTTTCATTTTAGACCTTGCCACAAACTCCTGCCTGCCTGTGTTTAGCAACTTTGCCTTTTATTAAATTTAATCATTTCCCCCTGTGGCTTTAAATTGAGGGCATTTCCTATTTAAATTCAATTACTTTCCCATTTAGATTGAATGCTGATAATACTAATAATAATATTTTAACTTTGCATAACTGTAACCTGATAAGCGTGAATAGGAATCGTATGGCAGTGAAACAGAGTGGCTTCTAAAAATGATATATGAATTTATTAATAAAAAGAAAAGATTTTATTGCAGCTTTTATGAAAATTTAAGCTGTTCCTATTAAAAATGAAGGGAAGGGAAGTAAGGGAACATTCTTTTCCTTTGGAAATCAATTATATTTACTTAATTGCATGATATATAAAATCTGTATATTGTTGCTCTGGGTTTATTCTATGGATCCTCATTAACAAGTTTGTGTCCCATTTCAGTTCAAATTAAAATTTATCAAATATTTTTGGATAAAGAGGAAAGTGAAAGGTGTCTTTTGTAAGTTGAGGGACATAATTCATATCCACTATTCCTCATCCCACTGTTGTTACGAATCAGAATTGTTTCTTTCCTCTACTTTTTTTTTTTTTTTTTTTTGGTTGGGCCAACTAATCAAATATTAATTCCATAACAACTACATTTGCTTCTATTCTCATAAATGCATTTGTGATATTCTGTCCTCCTTTTGTGTCTATGGGGAATAATTTGAGTAACTACCAGAAACAGATAATCGATACCTACCGTAAAGGTAACCCTTGGCTTACTACACAATTGAGCCCAACATTTCTGTTGCTAAGTGAGACATTTGTTACCTGAGTTTTGCCCCCATTTTATGACTTTTCTTGACACAGTTGTGTCAAGTGAATCACTGCAGTTGCTAAATTAGTAATACGGTTGTTAAGTCAATCTGGCTTCCCCATTGACTTTGCTTGTCAAAAGTTCACAAAAGGGGATCACATCAGTGGTGGGATTCAGCCGGTTCTCTCCGGGTCGCGCAAACTGGTACTGGCAACTGCAGAAGGCTCCGCTCATCCGCCCTGATGTAATGAACGACTACTGCACATGTGCAGGCCGTGTGCATGCGCAGAGGTGGCGCATGCACTCACATTTGCAAACCGGTAGGGAAGGTAAGTGAATACCACCTCTGGATCACATGATCCCGGGGCACTGCAACCCATCATAAATATGAACCAGTTGCCAAGCATCTGAATTTTGATCACGTGACCTTGGGATGCTGCAACATATAAGTGTGAAAAATGGTCAAAAGTCACTTTTTTCACAGCCGTTGTAACTTTGGTCACTAAATGAAGTGTTGTAAGTTGAGGACTACCTGTATTTGGACAAATGAAACCCAAAGGGAATCGCTACTGAAAAGTGGACCTTGAAACATACAACATTCAAGAGCTCAAATAAAAATTGTCTATCACAACTTTTTTTTTTTTTGACTGAGATAAGAAGTCAACATATATTCCTCTTTGTCTGGGCCAAAAGAATTGCCCACCTGATCAGGCAAGTCAGGCAAGTTCTTCAGCAATAAGTTAAAAGAACACAGAATCTTATATGGCGGCCTGAGATAAAGATCAGCAATTCTGACAGGGGCCGCCATGTTTGTCACAAAGTCAATAGATCTTGGATATCTCTAAACTACCATAACCAGATTACCATAACCAGATATCATTTTGGGATCTAGCCTCCTCAAAAAAAATATATCTTTCTTTCTATCTAGCTGAGTTCCTAAAATTCCATCGTCATCATCATATCATCATCATCACCATCGTCATCGTCTGTCTATCTATCTATCTATCTATCTATCTATCTATCTATCTATCTATCTATCTATCTATTTGGAAACCACCCATCTTCCCCATACAGCAACTCTGGTGGTCATCAAATAGACATGAAGATCAATGGTGGGTTGCCCCTTGTTCGGACCAGTTCTATAGAACCGGTAGTAAAACTGGCGGGAGGCTCCGCCCACTGACCCTGACGTCATCAGAAGCGATCTGTGCATGCGCAGAAGCAAGGCGCGTGTATGGGTGAAGCGAGCGCATGCGCGCAATCCTGTTGTGAACTGGTAGTAAAGGTAAGTAGAACCCACCCCTGATGAAGATATAAAACTTGTTTATAAATATTATAATAAAAAACAAGAATACATTAATTAAAGTTTTAAAAAGGCAGGGAAGGGGCTCCAGGGTGCTAAGCAACCCCATCTCTGCATGATTTTCTAAAAGCCCCAAGTGAGTCATCAGAGCCAGGTCTTCAAACACTTACAAAAGGCCAAGAGAGTGGGGGTCTCTCTCACCTCTCTGGGGAGAATTTCAACAGGTGGGGGCAACAGCAGAGAAGGTTCTCTTCCTAGACCCCATCAGTCAAATGTCTTTAAATGACAGAGTCCACAGCATACCTTCCCTGACTGACCGAGTGGGAGGGCTGATGTAATGGGGCAAAAATGGCTCCACACGTAAACTTATGGTTATGTTTATGGTTAGTACTAAAATTATAACCAGATCAACAATGATTACTTTCTAACAAGAATGCTGTATTACAATGGAATGTGAAAGGAAGACTTCCTTCACTGTCAAAGGAGAAAAGACTTCAAATTAGGATGATGTCACATGACCATGCTTTTGCACAACTTTTGCAAAATGGGAATGACCATTAAAAAGGCTCACTTATTTTTGCAATAGTGGATCTCTATATACGGATCTTGATCTAGAGAGGAGAGGAAACTTGGAGGAAAGCTCTCTAGCTGCTTTTCAACTTAGGCAGATCCTATAAAATGAAGCTTACAGTAAATTATATAGAAAATAGAATGTAAATTTGCAATTGAATTATCTTAGTATGTGGCCATCATTGAAACAACTATTATTATTATGTGTACCCTTCAAGTCATGTAGATGGCAGAGTCATGATGTCAGCCAAGTGTTAAGAACAGACAGATCAACCCTTTTTTGAGTTGCCTCTAAGTTGCTTCTTGCGTTCTTAATTAGTAGTTTGCTTTGTTCTTTTTTTTTAAACAAAAGGGCTAATTATGAGCTCTTTGCCATCAGAAGTACAGAAGGGTTCTGTAGATTCATCCGATTCCTTCTTTTCAGTATTAGAACCCAACCTATTTGACATACATGATAGGTCTCTTCCAAACTACAGCTAGTCCTTGACTTACGACCACTTAGCAACTGTTTGAAATTGCAGCAGACTCCCAAAAAGTTATTTACAATTTAGATTTGAAGTTCTGGCATTTACCGCTTCCACTCATGGTCACATGACCACATTTTGGACACTCAGCAACTGGCCCACAATTGCAATACCCCACAGTTAGATGACCACAATTTACAAAAAAACCAGTGTTTATTTCTGTTTTCTGGCAAAAAAATAAATAAATCCCACAGTGAACAGTGGGTTCGCTTAACAATGACAATGTTTGCTTAATGACTGTGGAATTTGCTTAACGACTGATAAAAGAAAGGGTTATAAAATCAGGCATGCTCATATGGTGCCCTGCTTAATGACTGTCGTGTCTTATACCTGAAATGGTTGTATACCTGTACCATATCCTGTTTCAATCCAATCCATTCCTTTCCTTACTGCCAAGAGGCAAGCAACACCACATGCAGTTGAGCAATAGGACATACAAAAAAATGACATCCATACAGTTTCCTCCCATCTGTGAACAGTCCCATTTAGCTTTTAAAACATCTGAACATTCACAGTAAGGAAAACTGCAAAACTGTGAAGACACCATGCCGCTGAGGTTGTGTTCTTCTGCTCAGTAGAGAAATGATAAAATAAAGCAACAGCAGCTTAACATCTATGGAAATTGGGAAGAGGCAGAATTAAGCAACATTTTGCATTCTGTTGAATGCAAAAACAACCCAATAGAGGGTTCAATGTATGTACTGGAAAATTGGCTGCTATGGATGTCTCATTAAACCATGATAAATCTCAAAATAAATAGGCTCAGCTGCCAAACATGGGATCATACAGATGTGAAGTTGATCTATTTTTCCCATATTTGAATGAAAATTCTTCATTTTTCCTACATTTAACTGGAAATTTTTCATTGTAGTTAGACATCCCAAGAAATAGAATATTCCATGGTCAAAATATAATAGCAGAGTGAAAGCTGCAGGAGATTAGATTTGAGAAAAGTGAGCTAATGCATATGTACCTGGAACGTTTCCTGAACTAAAGCATGAGAGGGAGTAAATGTAAGAGCAGATATAAGAGATACACCCACTAGATGCTTAAATACACTAATATCTGTGGATACTTCATCCTTCTACCTGAAATCTTAGATTGGGTCAGAAGAATTGGTAGTCGTCCAATTGGTTTAAGTTCTGGCCAGCATGGTCAACAAATAAATAGGGAAGAAATTGAAAGTTAGCAATGGGTTAAGGACCCATAAATTCCAACCAGTCCCAATTAGTTGGTCTGATTAATCCCAATCAGACTAAATAATGACAACTAAATTTAGTGAGTTAAAAATAAACAATTGCACTCATTTGGGGAAGAAAGTTCTGTCAATACAGTAGGTAATCATCTTATGAAGCCGAAAAGGCTTTTCAAGATTGCTGGTGGTAACCATCTGATTGTTTGATACAGGTTATCTCTGGCACGTTGGACAGGAGATTGGCCGAGATTATTCTAGGAAGGCAGTATTCTGAAATTCCCAAATGTTGTTGACTGTCCTCAAGTTTTTTTTTTTCAGCCAAGCATGATGTTCAAATAGTTGAAATCACTGTGTTTATAATTGTTTAAGAAGTAAATAAATCATAAGGATAAGGCAAAGGTATTCTGAAACAGGTGGAGTTTGGTAACCATCAGTAGGAGCCACAATTAACTGCACAACTGATCCCACTTCTGCCTTTCATCATGTTATTTATATATTTTAAAAAAGCAAAGACGCAGGATAATGATTGAGAATTTTGTAAGTTTGTGTTAGAATATCCATGTCATTATTACTTTGGGCAAAATATCCAGCTGTGCTGATTGGTATCTAACATTGAAATCAGTGGTGGGATTAAAAAAATACTACCGGTTCTGTTGGCGTGGCTTGGTGGGTGTGGTATGGCTTGGTGGGCGTGGCAGGGGAAGGATACTGTAAAATCTCAATTCCTACCCCACTCCAGGGGAAGGATACTGCAATATTCCCATTTCCTCCCAATTGGCTGGGACTTGGGAGGCAGAGAATAGGTGGGGGTGGGGCCAGTCACAGGTGATATTTACCGGTTCTCTGAACTACTCAAAATTTCCACTACCGGTTCTCCAGAACTGGTCAGAACCTGCTGAAACCCACCTCTGGAAATGGATACAACAACAAGATGTTGTTGGCAGAAGAACATGCTATAATGCAAAGACAGAGTACAGGATGCCTCCTGGATGCCTATGTTCTTCATTAACAGACAATGAACAATCAGCTGAGCTGTCTCCCTCCCCCTGTCCCCAAGGCCAACTATCATCAACTTTGGGACGATGGGTGATAGGAAACCTATGAAAGAATTCTCATAGGCAACATTCTGTGACACAAGACACAAAACCATTATGTTGCAAGACCCACCGGGGATAAAATGATTGGGCTGGCTGGAGTTGTAACTTGTCTCATCTGAACGATGCCAAGTTAAGATAGTCTGAGCTCAATAAATCCAGAACTTCAGTAGGACAATCAAAAAGAGCCTTGGTGGCGCAGCAGACTAAAGGGCTGTTAAGTAACACCAACTGCCTGCAATTACTGCAAGTTCAAATCTCATCAGGCTCAAGGTTGACTCAGCCTTCTATCCTTTTGAGGTAGGTAAAATGAGGACCCAGTTTGTGAGGGTAATAAGCTGACTTTGTATAAAAAAGAACACCACTTGGGGGGGTGCGAAAGCCCTTCTAAGCAGGTATATACAAAAGTATGAAGGCTATTGCTTAACGCATTGTAAGCAGCCCTGAGTCTCTGGAGAAGGGCGGCATATAAATCGAACCAATAAATAAATAAATAAATAAATAAATAAATAAATAAATAAATAAATAAATAAATAAATAAATAAATAAATCTTGCATTATGAGTTTTGAGCCACCATTGTATCTCTGCTAATGTCCACCTTTAAAGCATTTAAGGTCTAATGTATGCCATGATCTGGTGGTAGTGTGAAAAAGATACAAATACAGATGAAAATTCTACACAGGATACAATTGGCATATTAGCATTTTTGTTCCTTTTTGGGGGGTGGCTGCCCTTACTATGCCCTTTGAGCTGGACATAGTATCATGTGGCGGCCATCAATAACAATAGCATTTAGACTTATATACCACTTCACAGTGATTTGCAGCCCTCTCTAATTTAAAGAGTCAGCATATTGCCCCCAAGAAACAGGGTTCTTATTTGACCGACCTCGGAAGGATAGAAGGCTGAGTCAGGCCTTGAGCTGGTCAGGATCGAACTCTTGGCAGCCGGCAGAATTAGCCTGCAATACTGCATTCTGATCACTCGCCACCACAGCTCTTTTTAAGCTATATTGCAGAGAATACTACTGCCAAATTGAAATGGTAATATATCGGTATGCATATGAAAGTAGGTTTTCCTTTTTTACAGAAAGAAAACGAACAACCCCTTCCCGATATAATTTGAAACAAAAGACCCTGAATGCAAGGGATTTGCAATCAGAGGTCTAGTAAATCACACAATAAGCTTTTTCAGACATTGCTAATGCACCAGTGATCAGGGCAAGACTGGTCCCCTTCACAAAGAAAGAGAGAGAAGAAGCAGCCCTACAGTTCATCTTATAAAATGAAGCTCCATCTTTTCTTGTCTATGAGCCTTTGATGGGAAGAATAATGTTGTCTGTGTCACTAACCACAAAATCAAATCAGAAAGGTGACTGACATGTAAGCCCACTTCAGTGTTATGGAAGAATGGGAAAAAAGATCACATATAGAGTACAGTTGTTATACTGCTGGCTGTATAGTACAGCGGCTAAGAGCTCAGATTCATCTTCTCCCCAAATTTTGCCTCTGGTTCTGTCATCAGTTCACTAGGAAACCTTAGGCTAGATTTTAGTTCTCAGCCTCAGCCAATATACAATCTGGGGAAAATAATACACATTGACTTTATGTGGCTGTGCTATGGATTGCAGGCTAGTATCTGCTAATATGTTAAAAACCTCAGAAGTACCGTGCGCATACAAGGTGTGAGTTGCTTCATGTCAGATTGACCAAAAAGAGCATTTTGGCTTTTGTCCTCTACAGCATTTCAATTTATAGAGAGGCGTGTAAGTTTTTCAGAGTACCAGATGGTATCAGAGGTTTTGCTCTCTTTCCTGCCCTCACCAATCCCAGCAATCTGTTCTTTGTATACAATATGTTCATAACTTACCCTCTCTGGCAGACACTAGTCATTTTTGAGGATATGTGTGTATATGCATATGAACCACCTGTCCTCCCTCAAATTGTCATTTCTTTCTTCTTCTTTTTTTTTTAAAAAAAGCCTTCTTCTATGTTCAGGTTTTTTTCTCTTTTTTTCAAAATCTTCCCTAGTTGATTTGTATCTCTTCTTCGGAGTCAACTAGGATTTTGCCTGCTACTCACAAGGAGTTCTTGATTTCCATGCTTCCTAAAAGATCCTTCAGTCTAAGGCTTGGGGTACATTTCTGCATCACTGCATGTCAGAGAACGTCTGTGCCTATCATTTGGAGATGGTTGCACAGCTGTTTCATTTATACTTTTGCAAATGATAAAGTCATTTGAATATGTCTGGCATTCTACCTGCTTCCCAATAGGAAGCTGGATTAGCCAACCAATTAGCATGCAGGATACACAACGCCACACAACGCATACCGTAGTCGAGATTGGGGAGGTGTGCCCATTGGCCTGTCTGCAACATACATTTACCCATCAACCCCTTTGCAGCATAGGTGTGCATTGACACTTACACACAGTTGTTGACAAGTTTAAACCAAGCTTAAGATGTGAAGCCTACAGGGATGATCCACATTGTCAGAAGAGCAAGGATTATATCTTCAATATAATTTATCATTTTCTTTAAATGGAAATATCAAATCCTCACCCCATAAGATGAGACATCTGTTAAATTTACCATGTCTTTTTAATCTTCTACTGAGTTTTTTTTCCCCAGTAAAATGAAGCAGAAGCTGCAAGACATTTCAATTATAGGGAACAATAGTGTCCACGTTTAGAATGCTGATGTGCATGTGTGTGTCTGTTTAAAAACAAAGTATAAAATTAAAATTAGCATCAAGTTTCTGGAAGTTTTTTTGAACCATTTTTCAGAAAACTTAACAATAATCACCTCTCTTTTGCTTAGCCTTTCCTTCTCTGGATCTCTACTACAATGTGGAGGAAAAATGCAAGGCAAACTGAAATGCTGCCCTATTTCTTTACTTTTCCAGTGTGTATGAATATACACTTCTTCTCAGAAGAAGGACATGGCTTAGCTCATGTTTACCTGATGGTGGAACTTGAGTCTAAGTAGTCTTGAGCCCAGCTGCTGGCCCAATATGAAATTTATTTTCCTGTTTGTATATTCAATATTTAAAATATACTTATATTTATTCCGCACAAAAAGGCACAAGCTTTGGAAACTTGTGCCTTATAAGCATACTCCATTCCAAACATTACTTGGCTGACATCGTTTGAAGATCAAATCTGAGTTTGGTACATGAAATAAAGATGGGGGTTTATAAACATACACACAAACATACACACAAACACACAAACATACAAGTTCTGGGTTTGTTTGTTTTAAATATCCTGGTAGAAAATGTCATATTAATGATATGAAAAAAATATTATGACACTAAACATCATGTAGAGCCCTTGGTGGTCTCTGAGTTTGGTTGTTTGCTTGCAGACAGTTTCTTCTCAGACTAGGTAACAGTTTCAATGCTTGATTGGAGTGGGTTTACTTACTGTTTATATGTAGTAGCTTATCCTGTCAGAGTTGGTGGGAGTGTTCTTGATTAAGCTGTTGTTTACTGCTTGATTGTTTGTCTGAGTTAGTAGTTCCTTGACTATGGTGTGGTTTACTGCTTGATCGTTTCTCTAGTACTAATCCTGGTGTTAATCTCTGCTTGTCTGGGTGTTGTCTGGTGAGGAGGTATTCTGGTGTTTTGGTTTCTTTTTCAGCTTTTTTATTATCTCTTTTGAAAGGCATATAAATGTTGTTTACCATAAGGTGACCAGACGTCCCGCTTTTGGCGGGACAGTCCCGATTTTTAGCAATTTGTCCCGCGTCCTGCGGCGTTTCAAAAAAGTCCCGATTTTTCATTCTGCCTCCTCAGTCCCGCTGCCTCTTGAGCCCCAGCTGATGGCTAGAAGAAAAAAAAACTGTTTAAACTCTTGCCCGGGGCTTCAAAGGGCCGCCCTACAGGCAATCAGTGTAAAGAGTTCCTGAAGCAGTTTTTTTTTCCCCTAGCTAAACTGCAGAAACGAAACCGAAACCAGGATCTTTGGTGCAACGTGACAAAATGAGGCAGAGAGAGATTTATTTTTATTTTTATTTTTCCTCCCCAAAAAAGGTAGGTGAAAAACTGCAAACAATGGGAAATTTAGGAGGAGAGTTCAAGATTTTAAAACACAAAAGAAAAAAAAGCTGTATTTAACTAGGGAATTGTAATAATTGAGATACTATTAATTGTATATTGTGTTGAAAGCAGAAATGGTTAAGTTGTGGTTCAGAGGAATATATGGGGGAAATTATTTGGTTTATTATTATTGGTAAATATAATTAATTGATTTGTAAGAAATTGGATTGCATGGAAATAATAGGAATATTCATGTTCATATTGATTAATATACAAAAAAGATAGTTTTATAACTAATTGATTTATATTAAAATGTTGAATTTGTATTAAACAACTGTATTACATAATTACATAATTAAACAATGTGAGGATGGATATAAAAATAGATGACAATGGGAAGGGGTATAATATAGAAGGGAAAAATTGAATTTGATTAAGATTAGAGATGAGGATGAAGGGTAATATTGGTTTTTTTAAAAAAAATAGATGAGGAATAAATATGGCAAAAAGGAAATATAGAAATTGTAAATTTAATTGAAGTGACTAAACACTGTTTAAATTTGTGAACCGGCCAAATACTCTGTTCAAAGAAAATAAATTGTATGTTTGTATGTGTGTTTCTAATTACTGCTATTTATTCATATTTGTTCTCTTTTATTCTTTAAAGTTTAACCATTCATTCTTTATCTTAATATCTTTATATTTGTTTGGGATTGGCTTTCTTCCCTTTCATCTTTTTTATTGTACAGCAATCTTTCTCCTCAAACCTACCACCTCTCTCTTTTCTTTCCTTCTTACTTTCTCTTCCCCCCCTCTTCTTCTCCTCCCTACTTCCTCTTCCTTTCTCCTTCTCCTCCTCTCTTCCTCCCCCTCTTACCTTCACTCCTACTCTAATTTCCCTTCCCTTCCTTCATCCCTCTCTATTCTGTATCCTTTTATGCATATGGACTACTCAGAGGGCTGAAAAAATTATTTTTGACTGGTCCTCGCACTTTTGACCAGTCCTCGAACTTACGACTGTCTTCACATTTTTTTTATTGAGTTTTAAACAGAGATATAAAGACAATACAAAAAATACAAAGACATTACAAAGACAAACAAGTTCCCACCACCAACCTACCCACACCAAACTTTACATATATGTTTTGATCATCATCAGAATATATATTGCTTTATAAGTTAATATATAAGTAATACATTGTCAATTTGGATGTTTTAGATTAGAAATAATCTTGCATCTCCTCTTTATTTATTTATTTCCGGTTTTATTTTTTCTACCCTATTTTCTTTCATCTATATTGTACTGATTTTCTTTTCTAGCCATTGATACCACTGGTGCCATACAAGATAGAATTCACTTTCTTCTTTATCTTGGAGTTCTAGTGTCAGTCTATCCATTTCAGCACATTCTGTTATCTTCGAGATTAGTTTGTCTTTGGTTGGGAGTTGATCTGATTTCCAATTTTGCGCAAACAGTAACCGTGCTGCTGTCAAGATGTGTATGATGAGGTATTTTGTCTCTTTGTTGTGTTGTGTTGTTATCATTCCAAATAAAAAAAATTCTGGAGTGTTTTCTACTTGTTGGTTTATTATTTCTTCAATAATTTCCTTTGTGTCCTTCCAGTATTGTTGGGCCTTTGTACATTTCCACCAGGCATGGTAGTATGTCCCCTTTTTTGTTTTGCACTTCCAACAGCGTGGGGAGGTGTTTGGATATATTTTGGCTAGTCTGGCTGGTGTTAGGTGCCATCTGTAAAACATTTTTATGAGGTTTTCTTTGTAGGGTATGGCTCTTGTCATTTTGATGTTCTGTTTCCACAATTTCTCCCAGTTTGCCAGTTGAATGTTGTGCCCTATGTCCCTGGCCCATCTTATCATATTTTCTTTTACTGTTTCTTCCAGTAATTTATATCTAAGTAAGTAGTTATATAATTTGGTTATCATTTTTTGTTCTGGGCCTTGTAAAATCTTATCCAATTCATTCAAATTATTCGAGATTCCATATTGCTTTTTGTCTGCTATGTGTCTTGAGTGTATTTGAGTATAGGGCCACCAATCGATATTTATGCCAGAGTTTTGGAGTTGCTGTCTTGAAATGAGTTCGCCTTCATGATTCAGTAAGTCTTGGTACCTCATCATTTTTCCTATTTCGAGAGTGTTCAGGTATATCAATGCTTCCATCGGGGACCACCATTTTGGTATTTTAGTATAGTGAGTTCTCTTAATATCCTGCCAGATCTTGAATAATGAAGCTCGAATTACATGACATTGGAAGTACATGTGTCTTTTATCCGATCCGTCCCATAAGAAAGCGTGCCATCCTCTTATTAAGTCAAAGCCTTCTAAATATAAAGTTCTTTTGTTGTCGAGTTCCATCCATTCTTTAATCCAGGTCAATCCTGATGCCTTATAGTAGAGTTCCCAATCTGGTGTTGCTAGACCTCCTTTGTCCCGTGAATCCTGTAGGGCTTTGATTTTAATTCTGGCCTTCTTTCCCTGCCATATGTAGTTCATTGTTGTTTTGTTGAGGTTCTTAAAGAAATCTCTTCCGGGGTGTATTGGTATCACTTGATATAAATATAGTACTCTTGGTAATATATTCATTTTTATTGAGGCAATTCTGCCCATCAATGAGAGTTGTAATCTACTCCAAATTTCTAAGTCTTTTTTGATTTGTTTTAACAATTTGGTATAATTATCTTCTTTAATTGTAGTTGCTTTTGCTGTCAGCCAAATACCTAGGTATTTTATTTTCTTTACTATTTGAAGTCCTAATTCTTGTTCTAATTTCAACTGTTGTGTTTGGGTCATATTCTTCGTCAATACTTTTGTCTTCTGCTTATTTATTTTGAGGCCCGCAACTTCCCCGTATTCCTCTATCATTGTCATCAACCTGGTTCCAGATCGTATTGGGTTTTCCAATATGAAGATCACATCGTCTGCAAAGGCAAGTAATTTATACTCCTCTCCCCGAATCTTAAGGCCTTCTACGTCTTCTTCCTTCCTGATTTCCGTTAGTAAAACTTCCAGTGCGATTATAAATAATAGAGGTGACATGGGGCAACCTTGTCGTACGCCTTTCTGAATGTCAAAAGTTTGTGTCATGTCACCATTTATTGCAATTTTGGCTGTTTGACAGGAGTAAATCTTTCTTATCAATTTAAGGAATTTCTCTCCGCAATTCATTAATTCAAGTTGTGATGTAAGAAAGGACCAATTTAAATTATCAAAGGCCTTCTGGGCGTCGAGAGATATTAAAGCTATTTCCTTATCTATTTTCTTATCGTAGTATTCCAGTATATCTATGATCGTTCTCAAATTATTTTTAATCTGCCTCGACTGTCTTCACATTTTACGTTTTTTGCTCTATCTTATCACCATGGTGAAGAGAAGCAGTTGTGAAATGAGTGACATGGTTGTTAAGGATGCTGCATGGGCATAAATGTGAGGATGGTCATAAGTGTGAGGACCAGTCAAAAGTGCGAGGACCTGTCAGAAATGATTTTTTCAGCCCTCTGGTTAGTCCTTTTGTGCATATGGACTACTTAGAGGGCTGAAAAAGTTATTTTTGACTGGTCCTCACACTTTTGACTGGTTCTCACACTTATGACCATCCTCACATTTATGCCCATGCAGCATTCTTAACAACCATGTCACTCATTTCACAACTGCTTCTCTTCACCATGATGACAAGATAGGGCAAAAATGTAAAATGTGAGGACAGTCGTAAGTTCGAGGACTGGTCAAAAGTGCGAGGACCAATCAAAAATAACTTTTTCAGCCCTCTGAGTAGTCCATATGCACAAAAGGACTAACCAGAGGGCTGAAAAAAGTCATTTCTGACAGGTCCTCGCACTTTTGACTGGTCCTCACACTTATGACCATCCTCACATTTATGCCCGTGCAGTATTCTTAACAACCATGTCACTCATTTCACAACTGCTTCTCTTCACCATGATGACAAGATAGGGCAAAAATGTAAAATGTGAGGACAGTCGTAAGTTCGAGGACTGGTCAAAAGTGTGAGGACCAGTCAAAAATGATTTTTTCAGCCCTCTGGTTAGTCCTTTTGTGCATATGGACTACTTAGAGGGCTGAAAAAGTTATTTTTGACTGGTCCTCACACTTTTGACCAGTCCTCGAACTTACGACTGTCCTCACATTTTACATTTTTGCCCTATCTTATCATCATGGTGAAGAGAAGCAGTTGTGAAATGAGTGACATGGTTGTTAAGAATACTGCACGGGCATAAATGTGAGGATGGTCATAAGTGTGAGGACCAGTCAAAAGTGTGAGGACCTGTCAGAAATGACTTTTCAGCCCTCTGAGTAGTCCCTATATACATAGCCATGGCCACCCGGTCACATGACCAGCTAGCCACGCCTACCCAGTCACATGGCCTCCAAGCCACGCCCACACAATAAGTCACGCCCACAATGGTGTCCTTCTTACCAATGTTAAAATCTGTTCACCTTACCCTATACACATAGCCATGGCCACCCGGTCACATGACCAGCTAGCCACACCCACCCAGTCACGTGACCAGCTAGCCACGCCCACCCAATCATGTGACCAGCTAGCCACGCCCACAAAATAAGCCACGCCCACAATGTCCCTCTTTACCAATGTTAAAATCTGGTCACCTTAGTTAACCACTATGTGCCTGTTGATAGCTGATTTGTCTGAGTGCCAAGCTTCTAGGAACTCCCTAACATATTTGAATTTAGCTTGCTCTAGGACGCTCACAGTTTCCCAGTTGAAACTACGGTTAATTCGGTCCTTGTGTTGTGGAATTAAGGCATTTTTATTGTGTCTTCTGACTGCTAGTTGGTGTTCATGGATGTGCTCTGCTAGTCTTCTGCCTATTGTCTTACATAGTGGCTGTTACAGACCTTACACTGTATATCATAGATAACTCCTGTTTTTTCTTCTTGGGCTATTGGTCTTTAGGTTTACTTAAAATGTTTCAGAAGGCTTTAGTTGGTTTATGTGCTATGATGATACCATGTGCTTGTAATAGTTGTTAGTTGTTTCTGAGATATTTTTGATGTATGGCAGTGTTATCTTTTTCATAGCTGTGTAATGTTCTTCTTATGGGAGTTTGGGTTATTACTTTGGTAGAGGAGCACTTTTTTTTAGTGTGGGTAGTTTTTCAATACATTTGTGTTTCTAATTTGCTACCATTTTCTCTGCTGATAGGGATATCTAGGAAGGGTAGTGTGCTGCTTTTTCTCCTTCCCAAAGTGAATCTTATTCCTTTGATGATGATACTGATTTCTTCATGTGTCTTCTTAATTGTTCTTTTTTTATTATGACAAAGGTGTGATCTAGATCCATACATAAGCCCGCAATCAATTCCTAGACAACCAGGGATTAATACCAAGATTACCCCTAGACAAACAATCAAGCAGTAAATAACAGCCTAATCAAGGAACTACCAAGGAGAAAATACCCATCATCACCACTGCCACAAACACATACACCAAAATGCTGTGTGTATAAACAGAAAGAAAACCACACACACTTCTAGCACTGAAGATGTTACACTGTAAAGTAATGAAACATCTGCAACAGAGGTGGGCTTCAGCAAGTTCTGACCAGTTCTGGAGAACCAGTAGCGGAATTTTTGAGTAGTTTGGAGAACCAATAACTATCACCTCTGACTGGCCCCGCCCCCATCTATTCTCTGCCTCCCGAGTCCCAGCTGATCAGGAGGAAATGGGGATTTTGCAGTAACTCAACCTGGATTGGGGTGGGAATGGAGATTTTACAGTATCCTTCCCCTACCATGCCCACCAAGCCACGCCCACCAAGCCACACCCACAGAACCGGTAGTAAAAAAATTTGAAACCCACCACTGATCTGCAAGAAAACAACCAAGTTCAGAGAGCACCAAGGACTCCACAGTTCAAGCCTGAGCTGCACATATTCCTTTCTGTTGGTTCTATACACTGTCTCTGAAAAAGATCAAGTGACAGAAAACCATTTTCTAGAGGAAATCGTTGTAGGCATAAAATACCACTGAACCTCCAAAAATTACAAGCAGCAATGGAGTACTTAAATATTCTCTAGAAGAATAACTGAATTTAATGCATAGAATATTATGGCTCACACACAAGGATGCTATGTTTCTTTCAAGTTCTATGTTCACTGGATAAACATTCACCATGCCTCAATAGCTTAGTTGCTTGTATTACATAAAACTATTTCTTTTACCGTACATTTGCTCTTCATACAGCATCAAGCCTAATCTTTTCTGGAATAAAATACCAGGAAATGGATAAAACGTCTTTTCAACCTACAGTCATCAAATTCCTTGAATCTGCCCTTCCAAATACTAAGCTGGTCCTGCTTAGCTTTTACATAAAACTATTTCTTTTTGCTATACATTTGCTCTTCATGCAGCATCAAGCCTAACCTCTTCTGGAATAAAATACAGTGTATAAATGAATCCAAACCATTGTGCTGCTGCAGTCAACCAAACTGACTATTTAAATATAAGCAAAGACACTAAACTGCAGTGTGGAGCCAAAAGGCTGCACACATATATGTTCTCTGATTTTTATTTTGCATCCTTTCTCCATTCCTGGGTGGCTAGAGCAGCAGGGCTCATATTTTTATCACTCCATTTATCTTTTGTTTATAAAATGGATCAACGCTCTCTTCAATTGTTAACCTACTGCAACAAGTATCTACAAAGAAGTGATAAGTTAAATTCAGCCAGGAAACACAATGACTGGGGAAGCAAAGTGAGAATTGTTTGTTTCTATACCAAAAATATCATTTTATTTCCTTAATAAAATTATTTTTTTTACTCTTGTGGAAGAATCTTCTGGTTTTCTTTCTTATTCTCTACAGCACTTTTGAATTTCTGTAGACTCTCTACTGGTGGAATTTTTGAACCTTGTTACTATGAGATTTTGAATGTACTGTTGCCCTGTTGGTTACAGATCTCCCCAGTACATGTAGTCCTTGACTTATAATCACAACTGACCCAAATTTTCTGTTGCTAAGTGAGACATTTGTTAAGTGAGGTTTGTCCCGTTTTATGACCTTTCTTGCCACAGTTGTTAAGAGAATCACTGAAGTTGCTGAGTTAGTAATCCGGCTGTTAAGTGAATCTGACTTCCCCATTGGCTTTACTTGCTGGAAGGTTGCAAAAGGTGATCACATGACCTTGGGACACAGCAAGGGTCATAAATATGAACCAGTTGTCAAGCATCTGAAATTTTGATCACATGATCATATGGAGGCCGCAAAGATTGTAACTGTGAAAAATGATCATAAGTCACATTTTTCAGTGCTGTAACTTTGAATGGTTATTAAATGAACTGTTGTAAGTTTAGGACTACCTGTATTCTGTCATTTCATGGTTTCTGACCTGAAAAAGCCCAATGAGAAAAATTCCCTGGAGATTTAACTGACATATGGGAAGCCAAAGTAGCTGCAGATCACTGGAAAACAAACAAGCAAACCGGAATTTTCCTTCCCAACAAATAAATAAATGAAATCTTTTAAAATATTGAAAATTGGAGGGCATAAAGCATTAAATCTGAGTAGGAATTTTAAAAGTGGGATACTTTTCCATTTTTGGTTCCGTATTATTTTCAATGAAAATATAGCACATAGTGTCAATATAAAATTCACAGTATGAGTTTGCTTTTGCTATGCAACTTCAAATGAGAGTCAGCTAACTACATCACGGCTAACCAAATCAGTAGGACTTGCAATACAGTATTGTTTCCATGCCTCAAAATTGGGAAAAAAACCACACCTGTCCTACAATTACAAACAGTTTTAGATGGGGATGTGTGTGTCTAGGGATGGCAAAAGTCAAATCTAATTTTTGTAATCCCTAAAGTTGATAGCAAGTCCAGATTAAAGTTAAATGCCCATCCATATACAACCCATAAGAAATTATAACAAATTAAAATACCTTTAGGGCTTTATAAAAATCATTGACAGTCATGGGAGGGTAGATTTAAAGCCCCATTTTGTCACTGAAGATTCTGCAACACATGTGATTGAATAATTATCCTACAAACTTCTACGTTTTAGTTTTCTATGCGGATTTAAGAGGATTGCTTATTTCCTTTGTCTACATTCTAGGACATTTTGTTGATTATGTTTTGTTTTATTTTAATAGTGTCAGGCTTTTGTGGTCTTTTTTCTGCTCTTGCTGCTGATAGGTCACAAATATTGAGGCCAAGTACTTTTGGATCTGAATGTATTGTTTAAAACGGGTGTATTCCTGAATTTTTGATTTTATGCTCTGTGAACAGGGATAGTAAATATATTTTTCTTTTGAAGCCCAAGGACAGCTCATGTTAAGCACTCTATAACAATCAAGCCAAGACATTATTAAAGTACTCTTGACAGTAACCAGATTCTTAGTCTCTAGCAACCAATAAATTACATGCTAGTGATAAAACTTGTACTGAGTAGAAGATAAGGGATATTAAAGCTCAGGATGGAATTGAGAAGTTATCAGTTCATGCCTCAAGTTTTCCCACTCTGGTCTGTGGTCATACTCTAAAATATGGACTTCAATTCCCAGAATTCCCTGGCTTGGATAGTCACGGATGATAATGCTGGCAACTGATATTCACACTATATAAGACATCCTGCTCGGAAGGTGTTTCCTGTCACCCACAGTCCTAAATCTGATACCAATGCTGTCCTATTGGGCAGGATTACAGTTCCTGCAAAGGGCTATTAACATTGGAAAACTAATAACATGCAAAATAAATTCTGGGCACTAAAACTACCTGACAGAACCACTCTCCAAGGGTTGACTTGACATTCCCAGATTATAAATCTCTCCTATTAGGAAACTATGCATCTAAAACAAGCAAACTCAATTTCTAAGGAAGTAGAGAAGTCTAATCTTCAATATACCTAAGACTGTTTCCAGTCTGTTAACTTTTATCTGGCATATAAAAGAGAAGAAGGATAACTATTAACGGCCCCACTTTCTTTTTACAGGCTTTTCCTGAGAGAGAGAGACCCAAGATAAATTTTAATCAATATATTCATTTAGCTGCTGTGCTGTCCTAAAGATACTTCAGCTGTAATACAGCCTCCCCAATATGGTAGCTAGCCATGTGCTTCACCATAAATCACTTAATCTACATCTGCAATTTAAATAAACTATGGAAGTAGCTAAGCACATCTGGAAAGCACAAGATGGGGAAAGCAGTTATAATTCTATGGTATTAGGGATGTTCTCTCCCTCCCGAAGTAGAAAATTTGATTTGATCTTAGAAGATTTGATCTGAGAGCATCTTTCTTCACAAAGTAACTATTTTACAGTTCTCTCCCTCTCCCTCTCTCTCCTTCCCTCCCTCCCTCCCTCTCCCCTCCTTCTCTCCCTCCCTCCCTCTCTCTTTCAGTTTTGATGGATCTGGGGTAGTTTTGGAGATTACATTTATCAATTCTTTCTCACCAACAGAACTTTAGTTTTATTGGAGATTCTACCATTCTACCCCCTTTCAAGCACAAGACATGGGATCTAACTCCAATTGAATCTGAGTGACTTTGTCTGCCAGATAGCATGAATGTACCTCACCACATCTGTGGAGATAATTCTGTGATCCAAACCTCCACAGGTCACTCTAAACAGGGCTGATGACAGACAAAATCAAGATGGAGAAATAGCAATGTAGCTCTACTTTTATTGCCATGATGCAGGACCAGATCTGGGCTCTCGTTGACATTCAGTCAGATTCATTCTTTGTCTTTCTTCAATGATGCTCCATAAATTGTTTCCAGCTCCCAGAGCTCTTCAGAAAATAAAGATGCACCTCAGAATCAGCACACAGAAAGCAACCGCATATGAGCAATACAGTCCAGGGCCTGTATCACATGCCTATTCCAGACTTAGGCAAAGCCTTGGCCAAAGTATCTGATAGGGAAAAACTCCAAGCTCCGTCTGGAATCCAACAATTCTCAGAGGAGAGATCTTTTTACTTCTCTTCTGGCTGGTTGTTCCTCGAAAAGTTCTGTCTGTCTGTCAAGCACAATGTTTCCTCTGTAGGAACAAGATAAATTCATGCGTTGCTTCAGGCCTGTTATGGTTTGTTTTGAATTTAATGCACAGCATGTTCAATAAACTCTGAATTAGAAAAAATGATTTCCCTTAACTGCTGCCATTTTCTTCTTGCCTGTATAGTTCTGCCGAGACCAGTTTCAGTTCCTGAAACCTGACTTGAGTAGATCATGAAATCCAAAAACAACTTTAGTGAAAGTTTTTAGGCTAGAGAATGGGAAACTAATTTTTCCAGCAAAGAAACTACATTCAGCCATTAGGCAAGATTTTTCATAAACTTGAGAACTGATGGAATCCAGACTGAAAGGCTGATTTCTGAACATTTTCTCTGTTGCCATCTTCATAGTTTGCTTGTTTCTGGTGCAACATAATTGTGTAATCAAGACTTAAAATTCATCATGTAAAGCTCTGCTCTCTCCTTCACTATATCAGGGGGTTGTGTAGCTAAACCTAAGATCAAAATTATTTTTGGCAGAAGAGAAACTAATTTATTTTCAGTGGTACAAAAGAATCTTTATCATTTTGACAGTGTCCTGGAACTGTCAAGTTCCTACTGTCCGAGTTAATAGATTATTTTTGAAATAGTAAGAGTGATCTTTCCAGATTTATGAACAGATTCTGATTTTTATTTTATGTATGTAGCCCGTGCTCTTTATAGGTTTCTATATACACTGTGAACATGATATACTGTACCCATGTACTTGAATTACAAGAAACAGGAGGAATGGCACCAGCCTGCTCAGGAACACATTATAGGAATATACTATATATAGGAGAAAAAATAGAATAGAATGGGGTGGAGTGGAGTAGAGTAGCATAGCGTAGCATAGCATAGCATAGACTGGACTGGAGTGGAATGGAATGGAGTAGAGTAGAGTAGAGTAGCTTAGAGCGGAACGGAACAGAACAGAGCAGAGCAGAGTAGAGTAGAGTAGAGTAGACCAGCTTGGAATAGAGCGGAATGGAACGGAACGGAACAGAACACAACAGAACAGAACAGAAAAATGAGCTTAACAGAGAAAATTATCCCCACACCCTCATGCCCCATAATGGAATGAAAAACCTGGTAGGAGAGCAAATAAAATAAAGTTATCTTGAAATAAATAACAGTGCCCAGCTTTTCATGCTGTAATCTCTTGGTGCAAGTTCTGCTTGTTATTTGTTTCCCAAGCTTAGGAATAGCTGCCAATTCTTTTTGTAGCTCAGGGGAACTTAATGGACAATTGAGGCAACTGAGCAAAATTATATGAAGAAAGAGATAGAAAGATATAAAAAATATGAGAACCAAGTCATTCTTTCATCAAACCTTGTTCATACCAAGAAGCTATTTCTAAATGCCCCTATGAAACTTATCTATCTTTTTTGCTTAAGCAGGAAAAAAAACACTGCTAAGATTTAGTAACTTTGCCATCTCATTTCAGCAGAAGAATTTTGGGATGCTTGTTGGGGAACACAAAATCTTACAGGCCTTAATTGCATTAGTTAGATAAATCAGGCTGAGTATCAATGCAGTAGATATGCATGTTATGTGTTACCATAGTTCTAGTAAGACCACCCTGGAACTGGACAAGGAAAACAAGTGTTTTATTACTCATCTCTATTGTTTTCAGATTTCAAGAGAAGTTGGGACATGACCATAAGCCTCATAAGATGGCCTTCTAGGAACTACCCAACCCCAAGACCAAAGTGCCCTTGTAGCCTCATAGCCTTGCTCCAGATCCACCAGAATTACAAAAGATACAAAGCTTATAGGGCTTTGAAAGTTCAGAGTAAGCAGTATTGTAATGTGGGTAGGACTTTGGGGGACATGTAGAATTAGCCGCAGACAGCACAATGGTCAAATGGCAGCTGAGTCTGCAGAAGGGATGTGGCTGTGGCTGTGAGACTAGGCTGAGGTTGCCATACCTAAAGTATGGCATGACAGAAACAAGGAATATTGTCTGAAATATCCCTCAAAGGAAGTAGTTAAGAAAGAATCAAATCATTAAGGAAACAGGAAAAAAAAGTGTCACCTGAACCAGACAAAAGAAATTGGGCTGAGCATATGGAATCCCCACTCTCCAAGCCCCATCAACAGCTATTAGATCTGAGAATCAACAAAGCAAGGATTTTGAGGGGTCCTGAAACCTGCCTATTCTTTGAGTTATCTTTGGATCCAGACTTGGTGGCTTCCATCCTTCTGGCTGGTGCCTCAACCAGTAAAGTCTTGCCGGTATTTTAAATTCACTGTGTATTCTGAAGGACCAGTGGTGCCTCAGTGTTCATGCTTGGAGAGTAGCTGTTTTCCAGATCTGTGAGTGTGTTAATTAGTGACCATAAGCCAAAACTGGGAGTGCGCATAGCATGACAAGCTTGTCAGAAGGGACCCTCCCTAGTTTTTGGGACTGTATATGCAAGGAGGGGGGGGGAATGTACTTTCATGATTTGCAAGATTGATGTAAGACTTGCAAGATAGACCAGACAAGGGGCATAACTAGAAGTGTGGCCCTTGGTACTTCTGAGCTGAGTGGTTTTCTTGCAGACATTTCATTACCAAACTAGGTAACATCATCAATGCATTAGCCACTTAGTTTGCTAATGAAATATCTGCAAAAAACCCCACCAAGTTCAGAGAGCACCAAGGACCCCATAGTTGAACCGAGTTACAAATATTCTGTTCTATCAATATGTAGAAGGAATAGCTCTAACTTACTGTAAGGTTACATTAACCAAATCTTACAGGTTTGAAAGTACTGAAAGCTTTTCTACCTGTCCCAAAGTTATTCCCACATACCGTTATAACCTATCCAGCAATGTACCATAGAATTTGTGAATTGTTTCCCTGGATGAAGACATCAAAGAGTGAAACGGGCAACAATAGCGATATAATATAAAACTGCTCAGTTGAATTTTAGCTGTTCCTGAATTAATGTGTCTTTTGCTGTGTTCTAGTTCTTGTAATCTGAACTCCCTTAGCCTTGACCCACAGATCAGTGGTGAGTTGCCCCCGGTTTGGACCGGTTTGCAAGAACCGGTAGTAAAACTGGCAGGAGGCTCCGCCCACTGACCCAGATGTCATCACAGATGATCTGCGCATGCGCAGAAGCTTCTGCACATGTGCAGAAGAGCACGCGCCAGTGCGATGCAAACCGGTAGTAAAGGTAAGTAGAATCCACCCCTGCCACAGATCTATTCCTGGTTAGACAAGTTTCACATTGGCAGGGATGGCTAGGGAATGTGGGAAGTGCTAGTTGAATGCAGCCAAAGTGTTCCACACAGACACTTGAGCTTACATCCTGGATGCAGAACCAACCCTGTGCTAGTGTGCTATCTGTGTGCATAGCAGAAGAGCAACCTGGAAACATTATTTTTCTACTGTATTCAGTTTCATTCAGCCATGTTTAAACTGCTAGCTTCCCATAGACAATATTACTGGAATTTTGTTTCTGGTTTCTTTTTTCATTAAAAGAATGAAAAGGTTATAAATATGACATGCCTAGAGCGAGAAGGAGGACTTCAAATGACACACCACAAACAATATGCTTTCTATTGTAGTTTAGGCTGTAATCCTCAAATGAAGTGTCGTTCAAATCGGCTTTGTGAGAGAAACAATTTGTATAAATAATTGGAGGGTAACAACCTGCATTATTATATTATAGGCTATGTTCAGATGAGCTGCTTTCTTTCTGTACCTCAGAAGGGACAAGGGTGATAATTTAACCTGAAATCATCTAGAGAAAGGATTTGCTTCAATTCCACATGTTACTGGTTGTCATCCTAGCTCATATTCCTAACCAACACTTTCATCCTGGCTCATATTTGTAACCAACACATGGCAGTGTATAATTATGATACTGCCTGCAAAAAAACCCAAAAAGAATTGGATAATTTATTTGTTGGAATCTCGAACAGAGGGTTGGAGAACTGTGGCTTGATTCTGCAGTATTACAGCTGTCAACTTTCTCTGGCCTTCCTGACGTGGTCTGTAGATCTTGGTGCTATAGGCCAGCATCATTTGGGTAGCCCTGAATTTACCCTTACTAAGTCTGAAAAACAAAAGGATATTGTGGGCACCAGAAGTGGGTTTCAGCAGGTTCTGACCAGTTCTGGAGAACCGGTAGCAGAAATTTTGAGTAGTTCAGAGAACTAGTAAATACCACCTCTGACTGGTCCCGCCCCCATCTATTCTCTGCCTCCCGAGTCCCAGCTGATCAGGAGGAAATGGGGATTTTGCAGTAACCTTCCCCTGAAGTGGGGTGGGCACGGAGATTTTACAGTATCCTTCCCCTGGAGTGGGGTGGGAATGGAGATTTTACACTATCCTTCTCCGGCCACACCCACCAAGCCACGCCCACCAAGCCATGCATGCCCACCAAGCCACACCCACAGAACCGGTAGTAAAAAAATTTGAAACCCACCACTGGTGGGCACCTATTGGTTGTAAGTAGTCCTCTTTTTAAGGACTGCATCTATAGGAAGCAAGCTTTCTTCTGGGAGGGCAGAGTTTTTTCATTTTTTTTCATTTTTTCTGATTTATATGCCGCCCTTCTCCGGAGACTCAGGGCGGCTTACAATGCGTTAGGCAATGGCCTTCATACTTTTGTATATTTATACAAAGTCATCTTATTACCCCCATAATCTGGCTCCTCATTTTACCTACCTTAGAAAGAATGGAAGGTTGAGTCAACCTTGAGCCTGATGAGATTTGAACTTGCAGTAATTGCAGGCAGCAGATGTAAGTGGATGTTAATTAGTCTGCTGAGCCACCAGAGCTCCTGGTGAGTTCCCCACCCTAGCTCCACCTCATAAACCCACTTTGTAGATGAAAATTAAAGATTTCACACAAAGAGAAATGTTTATCTCTTTACCCTACTCGCAATGTCTGCACACTGAGGATGGGCATCTGTATTGAAAGAGCTTTTACATAGTGTTCCTATGTGAGCTGGAATCCTGATTGGTAGAGGAATAGCTGGAAGATATTGTGGGCCAGTCCTGAACTGTGTAATAAGCTGCCCCTGCAAAACTCTATTTTGAAGGCTGGCATACAAATTTAATTTTAAAAAAAAAGACCTGGTGACCAGATTTTCAGGAACAGAACCTTAGAGGAAGAGCAGAGAAATCTACATTTTATGTACAAGCTTCATATCTTAAATCTCAAACTGAATTAACAGGAAATTATTTTTGCAAAAGGATTGAATGGTCACCTTTAATTTAGTTTTAGCGAGGGTTTCCCCCCCTTTTTTGTGTGGTTTATGTCAGACAGGTGTTGGTCTACATGATCTCAGGGCTGTCTTAACACATGGGCCTGATGGACACTTGCCCGTGGGCCCCAAAAGCATAGGGGCCCCATACTAATTTGCGTATGTTAACCCTTCAATGCACCTTGTATCATACGTAAATATACAGCAATTGTATGGCTTACTGAGTATTATTGTGTTTTTCAAGCCTTGTGTATTGTTCAATTGTTTATCATGTTGATTATTTGTTGCTGCCCAGCATGTTTTTAATGTTTCAACACTTGTTGGAAGTGCCAATAAAATAAATATATGTTTAATTTTATTGACCATTTACATTTTTATTCCCGTGAGTAGTTGTCGTAGGGGCTCCAGAACACTGTTTTGCCCGGGGCCCATAATGTTGTTAAGACGGCCCTGATGATCTCCAACCTTTCAATCTTTTGATTCTGTGCTGCTGCTCCTCTTTTGCTTCATCTGACAGTTTTCAAGTTATGTGTTCTTTATTGCTATTCTGCTATGACCAGAAGTGGGTCTAAATGGGATTTTTATACTCACGATGGCTAATACTTATTAGTAGGACTTAAGCTCTCATTTATTCATCCATGACAGTAATTATGGCAATAAGAGCCGTAGTGGCACAGTGGGTTAAAATGCAGTATTGCAAGATAATTCTGCCGACTTCCCAGTGCCAGCAGTTCGATTCTCACCAGTTCAAGGTTGACTCAGCTTTCCATCCTTCCGAGGTCAGTAAAATGAGGACCCAGATTGTTAGGGGCAATATGCTGACTCTGTAAACTGCTTAAGAGGGCTGTAAAGCACTAGGAAGCAGTATATAAGTCGAAGTGCTATTGCTAGTGCTAATTCTGTAATTATAATTATAAGATGGATCATGTGAGGTAAGTCTTTATAGACTTGAACTGTTTGTTTCCGATTCTTTGGGGGAGTTCCACCTTCTTCATCTGATAAAAGTTTGTGTTTTTTTTTCTCTGTATTTCCTTATTCTACACAGTTAGTATATTTATTAGCCTCCATGTGCTGCCTAGGGGAGTGTGTGTGTGTCTGTGTGTGTTTGTGTATTTCGACTCTCATTCACTAAGTCATTCACTCTTCCTTCAACCAAGTCCTGATTTCAGTGGGGCTTGCTGTAATGTAAGAAGATATTAAGATTGAATGTCCAGATTCACCAACTATACTAAGCCATATTGTGATTTTAGTTTTGTCTTAACTTGGCTTATGCTTACTATATCCTGCAGACCCAGGCAACTGAAATATGGCCAAACCATTGCTAAATAAAGCATAGTTCAGTTCATGTGTAACAAACCATAGGCAATTCTACATTTACTTATCTTTGAATAAGATCAATTACATTCAGTTATGATTTGGGAGTATAGATATAGACAGGATTACACTATTTCTTAGAAATAATTTCCGAAGTCTAAGCAAGGTTCATATTTGAATAATATATTTTTTTTCTGAAGAGATATCCTAAACAGATAGGAGGAGGGCTGTTTATCCAAAAACATCCCAGTCCATCAAAATATAAATAGTGGAAATATAGCACCCATCTTATTCAAAAGTGGGTCAGTTCCATGGACATGTATGCTGGGAAGGAAAGGGGCGTGGAATTCCACTTGCATGCTGAGACTTAATCCAAGGGCTTTTTATCACATGGCATATGGCAACCATTTGAGAAAACCTTTCTAAAATACTATTGTTTGTTGCTCTACTAAAATTTTCATTGCACTGCCAATAGCGCATCTGCCTACAGAGATATCAGCTGTTTTGAAGGCTTGAATAAAACATACACAAAAAAAGGAGGTTGCACCGACCATGATCATCTGGTATTTTATGAAACAGAAGTCTAATGCTGCACTGGCCTATAATAGGGTTATACCAGATGTGAAATGCAAATTCCAGGTGACAACTAGGTGATGGCCAAGAACTGATATTTTCTAGTGACCATCCAGATTTTGCGGACAGAGACAATAGTTCTATTCCTTAACTGACTGCAGCATACTTATTTTGTTTTATTATTTTCTATGAGCAAGATTATCTGCAGTGTATTTCTTTTTTTACTGTTTCCAACCAAAGGCAGAAAAGATCATATCTTCGCCTTTCGAATGACTTTCTAAGGTGTTGCACTGAAAGAGAATGGCTAGGGGGGATATCACCAAAGATTTATGTGGAGAAAGGATCTTATCAATAATATTTTTTTAATTTATTTGTATCCTGCCTTTATTTTTACAAATAAGTTAAGGAGGTGAACATATCCCACTCACTTTCCTTTTCCTATTTTGCTCACAACAATATTCTTGTGAGGTGGGGGTAAACTGAGAGAGAGCGACAGGCCCAAAGTCACCCAGCTGGCTTTCATGGCTAAATCAGAATTTGAACTCATAGTCTTCTACTTTCTAGCCTGGTGCCTTAACCACTAGACCAAACCAGACCAACACACTAATTAGAACTTTCCTGGCAGTGATTATGAAGCTATAATACTCTGCTAAATTTAGATGGAGGTTGAACACAGGTATAAAGCGCGGAGGCACATGCACGCACACACAGTGTACAGGTAGTCTTCAACTTACAGCCATTCGTTTAGTGAGCATTCAAAGTTACAGCAGCGTGAAAAAAAGTAATTTATGACCGTTTTCACATTTTCTACCACATGGTCACATGATCAAAATTTGGCCGCTTGGTTACTGACGTGTATTTATGACAGTTGCAATGTCCTGGGTGATAGACCGCCAGGCCGGGCTATCAATGTAATGATTTTAAATTGGATGTTTTAAATTTTTTGGGGTTTTAATATTGAGCCAAAATTATTTAATAATTTTCAATTATTTTAATTCTTGCTTGTCTTTGTGCTTTTAATTGGCTGTACTCCGCCCTGAGTCCTTCGGGAGAAGGGCGGTATAGAAATAAAATTATTATTATTATTATTATTATTATTATTATTATTATTATTATTATTATTATCATCATCATCATCACATTTTTAGCTCTTCTGACAAGCAAAGCCAACGGGGAAGCCAGATTCGTTTAATAACTGTGTTACTAACTTAACAACTGCAGTGATTCACTTAACAATTGTGGCAAGAAAGATCATAAAAGGGGAAAACTCACTTAATAACTGTCTTGCTTAGTAACAGAACTTTTGGGCTGAGTTGTGGTTGTAAATTGAAGAATATCTGTAGTTTTATATCACTGAAATAACAGACAATAATCAGATCCTTTGATATGTTTAGGATATAGGTTATAATATTTAGAACTGTCAGATTTAATTGTTCTTGAAATGTTTTCTCCTCTTAAAAAATACTGGATATATTTATTGAAATCAAAATTTGCAACAGCCATTGGTAGTGGATTTTGGCTTCTTCTTTAATTTTATTGATTTTATTGAAAATGTACTTAATTTGCATTTTTAAAATAATTCCTATATTTTATCATACAAATTCCCTAGGAATCATGATTATGTGTATCATTTGATTACATAATATTGAATGCCTCATACCTGAAAATTGTTTCAACAGAAAAGCAGGATGATGGTCGAAAGCTTCATCCAAAATATTTAATCTGTTCTGATTATCTAAAAATATCAGCTGTTACCTATTGTGGTACCATAAAATACTAAAGAAACCTGATGTTGGACTAAATTATTTGAAGTACTTATTTGAAGTACAATAAAAAATACTTTGCTGGAAACTTTTGATTCCTTTATCTCAGTAATAAATATTTTCTCCCAGAATCTGATAGATAATGATATTTCTACAAATAATTCCTAGCCATTTTGCATCCTACTATTTTATAAAAATACAGTTGTATTCTCAGTGTTCTTATACAATCAAAAAATTCACATTGCTTTAGGATGATATTGGATTATAATTTCAAAGATTCCTACTCTGTTTCCCCCAAAATAAGACATCCCCTGATAATAAGCCCAATCAGGCTTTTGAGCACATGGCAATAAGGCCAAGCACTTATTTCAGGGTTCAAAAAAATATAAGACAGGGTCTTATTTTGGGGGAAACACGGTAGTAACATGATCATTAACTGGTCATCTAATACCCAGCATTTATATTTAAGTAACGAGGTAAATTTATATTACATAACATCCAGCATCCCAGTACTTTACAACCTGTTGGTGCTTTGTTTATTGGCAAAGTAATTTTAAATGGTAATGTTGCCCCTGCTTGTTTTGTACTTTTTAATTTGTTATCTGTCACATGTTTACTTCAATTATTATAGAAACTTCATTGCATTATATTGGTGCAATTACCTTGGCACCCATACGAATGAAAAGCAGCTGAAAAATATTTAAATTTTGAGAAGTTGCTAACACTAAAAATTCTTAATCTTCTTTAGCAACAAGAACAGTAACCCTAATATTATTTTGAAGGCAATTTCAACATTCTAACCACTTTTCAAGAACATCTCAAGATGGTTTACATAGTAAAAACTTAAGAGAAAGCAAAACATTAAAACTGGCATTTCTTTTTCAGCCTCACAATAAAAACTTTTTCAAATAATACTGAACTACTGAACTGCCTACCACTTTGTTACCCAACAACTTGCTGTACAAATAGTGATATGTAAATTTCATTGATTCCACAGAATCAGGTTTCCTAGTATAAATTTGAAGTAATTACTATGTAGACCAAGATTATGTAGTAGCATTTTACGTATTATAAGGAAGATGATGGTACATTTGATGTATGGCTATGCTAATGTGTTTGTGTAGATACACATATAAAATAAAATTTAAATACAAATGAGTTACCTGTAATCATAGTGGGAGCAGACTAAGTAGGCAACCTGTGTGCTGCTAATTCTATCAATTAGATGCAACCTGTTGATCAACACCTTCAGCATTCTTGACCTCCTTTCTTATATTTCTCATAAACTCTTAAAATAGAAGGCTCTTGAAATTAAAGAGTGTCTTTGGCTGCCCTTTGCATAAAAAAATATCTTCAGTGAGACTCATGGAGACATACAGGAGGAAAGAAAAAGAAAAAGACACAATCCTTTCATAGGCTACCCCAGTAATGTTCTTACCCCACAAAATAATTAACCTCTAAGCAGAGAGCTGTGAGAGGGCCATGTCAAAGGGTTGCAAGAATGAAGAAAGAAACTTCTGCTGCACAGAGAGATCCACTTGCATAATGCTGAATTAATCCCTCTATCCCAGGGGTCACTGTGATAGGCTAAAGCTTCCATGAGTCTCAAGAGGACAAATTTTCTGTCTCTGCAACTAGCAACCAGGTTCATTTGTTTGTTTTTTAAACAGGAGTTGCCTGAGTCTGACGCTGAAATAATGTACATGCCATAATATGTTCTACTAAGCTATGATTCTTTCCAATAGAATGCATTATACAATTATTTAAAGTCATTCCAGCTTCAAATGCACTGTATTGGTTCTCATCTGCGTGTCATAGACCATTAACCCTCTACAAATTTTGTGTCATCACAGCATTTCAGAATTGTGACGACTCCAAGGTATGTGTTGGAAACATCAAATCAGAAGGGAACACTATCCCCTTTCACAGAATAGAAACATTATCCCAACAGAGGCAAAAGTTTAATATTAATCTCTTTGAAAAATATAGTATTTACTGAAAAAGAAAACAACTTAGATTTTAAGATGGCTCTCCCATACCCACAAGAAAGTTTAAGAGGGAAAATTCATGTCACCATTATTGTATTCTCTAAGATACTCTCTCACTTCAAAAGTAACTGGTTTTCCTTCCATGTCTATGTAATATGTCAACTTTAATTTGTCACCAGGTAACGGTTTGAAAACCTTAGGCTGTATCTTAAAGACCATGTGTAATAATCTCATAATACACCAAATTAGTTTTCTAAGACCACCCAGGCTTTGATATTGCTGAAGGTTTTTTATTCACACTTCTATAAGTTTGAAGATCTGAATATTGTTCAGAGATTCCCATGTTATATATCAAATCAGCTACCTATTGAGGTTTCCCATCAGGTTCCAGTTCAAATATTTGTCATGGGCAAATAAGATTCAGACTAATGAACCATGTTTGATTTTTTTGAATAATTCACATCTGTATTTTTTATTCTCACCCCTCACCTTGAAGTATTAGAAGTTCAGTGTTAAGACAGATAATCTACCCAGCAATTTATCACGCATTTCATTTCAGAATAACATATAACTAAATAATAACTAAAATAATCTCATTAATAATACTTAATAAAATGTTTTTGTGCTTGCAAACATTGATGGCACCTTTCCAAAGCCAATTTGTTTTCTTTCAGCCATTATTGGTCCTTTATATTAAAGCATACTTTTCACTTTCGATCGGTCCACAAGCCACTGATTTCCATACTTTCCTTCCCCTGCTCATCACAGCTCTGATTGCTATTATGACTGTTATTTAGCATGACTCTTATTTTCAGAATGGAAGAGCACATCTGTCTCTAACAGGCATTCAAGTGTGCTGGTTGCTTCCTGTCCTCCGCCTCCAACGTATGATTTAATAAATCAAGAGCTACAATCTACAAATCACTTACTCGGAAGGTCTGTCGCTGCCAACAAATTGCCTCACGTACAAGCTTCCAACTTGAAAATATTTTTAATGCTACTTATGTCCAGGGGATTGACACACGTTAAAAGGAAAAAAAAAAAAAGAGAGAGATGCCCGAAGTTCCCAGCCCAAGTGATTTGGAACGTCTAAAATGCAGAGGATTCTAAGTGAGTTTAAATTTCAGCTTGGGATTGTTGCCAGTGAACACACGTTTCAAGTCTAATATTTCATATTGAATGTTTTGGTATTACAGTAGCTAGATATGTGGTAAAATTGTTTATAACTGGCTTATTAAGAGAAAACCGCTCACTAATTTCAGCGGCGGTCTGGTCAGGTCCATTGGGAAATAGCTATTTAGCGGTCGAGAGTAACTTAGGCTGCCCCTTCTGAAGACGTAACTAATAAACCCAGTGGGAAGAGTGAGAGTTAAGTAAGGGCGCGTAGGATCGGGTTGCCAGTCCTACCTCGGGAAACCCGACTACCGTACTGTCGAATTCTGGGGTTATTTCAGTCGTTGTTTTAAACCGACCCCAAAGTAGCGAGGATCCGAGACAGCCTCGCTTAGGGCTCCTCTGTTCCACCGCCCGCGTACGATATACGATTACAGGCGGCACGCGCGATGATTGTGGTGATAAGCGTTAACCGAGGTAAATATGACCACCCTCGGTTCTTCTGAATCCTCGGAAATATAAAGAAACGCCAACAACAGCGGCTCCTCTCTTCCCCGAAACGTCGGGTAAAGGAGGAGAGCGTGCGCGCGGTTGGATGATTAAAAAATAAATAAAAGACCGGGGAAATACCGCTTGCTCGTATGGAGCAAGCGCCGGGCTGGGAGAGGAGGCTCTTCCGCCGGCTCCCTTTTCTCACGCCAATTGCGGGAGCTGCTCGGGTCTCTGCGCCGGGGTAACTTTATCAGCAGAAGCGCTGCCTCCGATCTCTTTTCCCCTCTCGCCTCGCACCCCACGCTATGCCGCCTGAAGGATGGCACCGCTCAGCCGCCAGTCAGGCCGAGAAGGAGAGAGAGAGGAAAACAGGAGCGCAAGCTGCTTGCAGCAACCCCGGGAAAACCACCGGTGCTGCTCGCACTCGGGTGCAAACTGCAAGCCCTCCCTTGGGTGGGGGTGCTGCGGGGGGGGGGGGAAGAGGCTGGGTTGGGTGGGCCTCGCGCGGGTGGGGTACCCGGCGGAGAAGAGGCAGCGGCGGGTGGGCCGAGCTCTCCGCCTGTCCCGCCTTCCTCCTCTTCGTCCCACCCTCCCACGCCCGTGATTGGTTTTGACCGCCCCTCGTCCGGGCTCGGAGGCCGCCTCCCTCCCCAGCTAAAGCGGCCAGTATGTGAATAGGACGGAGCCAGAAGGGAGCAGCATGCAATCGACTCTGCGCCAGCTGCCTCCGTCTGCCCAAGTGCCCCCGCGGCGGCGGCGGCGGCTCCTCTCGCTCCGCGCCCTGCAGCTTCGCCGCCTCGGCCTCTTCCTCGTCGCGCCGCGGAGTTGAGAGAAAGCAGCCCCAGCTGTGTGGGGGGTTTGGCGGCGGCGGGGTGGCGGTGGCGGTGGTGGAGGGAAGAGAGGCTGCAATGCCTAAGCCGCCGCCTCCTTCGCCTCCTCCTCCTCCTCCCCCTGCTGTTTCTGTGCATCCTCCTTCTCCGCCAGCCTGAAGAAGGTGGGGGGGGGGGGAAGGAAGCCGCTTTTCGCCCGACAAGGACACGCACACTTGCGCGCGTGTGTCGCCCCTTTCCCGCGCTGCTGCTCGCCCGCCCTGTGGGCGAAAGGTAAGGACGGAAGGTGTGTGTGGTGGTGGTGGTGGTGGTGGGAAGAGAGCAGCCGCGAAAGGTGTTGGGGAGGAGCGGGGGCTCGGGAGGGCTTGTGGCGGCCCCGCGGAAGAAAGAGCCCGAGGAGGCTGCCGGCTTGGCTTGGCTGGCCGAGGCGTCTCTCTCGCTGCCACACTTCTTTGCGCGCCCCGTGGGGTGGCTCGCTTGTTGTAGTCGAGCCTCGGCCGCTTTGCCAAGAGTAAGTCGCCTCCAGTGGATTGAACGCCTGGCTCGTGAATCCCCTCGCGCCTGCGCTCGCTGCCTGCATGGAAAAAACTTCCTGCTTGGGTGTTTTTGGGTGATGTGCAAGACCAGGAGCGGTAGCGTGGGGGTGCTCTGAGGTAGGGTTTCGGGCTAAGGGGACGCGGGGTTGGGAGGGGGGGTGGTGGGGATGTAGGAGAAGAAGAGATCTGCTCGGGAGGCGACATCAAGCTTTCCTTCCCCGTGGCTGCCACCCTCGTCTCTTCCCGGCACCTTCTTTGCCATGCTCTCTCTCTCTCTCTGTACCAGACCTTTTTAACTTCCCTCCCGGTGCGGGTTGGAGACACCGTCTCACCCCGCACGATGTAAAAAAAAGGTGGTTGACTTTCTCCTCCGCATCGAGGAGGTAAATGACACCAGGGGCTGTCATCTTGTTTGTCGGCCCTACGTGTGTTTTTAAAAGGCTCCGTTTATATAGATGGCTTATTAAAAAAAAAAAAAAAAGAGTGGGGGGGGGGTCGGTGGGATGGGAACGCACACCACATAACCACTGCAAAATCATCCATCATCACCACAAGGCAGAGGCTATCTTTAATTAAAGCTATCTTGAAAGGAAGAAAAAATGACAAGCTCCCACCTCGGAATTGATTCTGGAGCAAGTCTCTCTTCGTGCCCATCGGTCACTTTTCATGGATCTTTTAAAAGATGATTTTGTTTAAATGCACTCAAAAAAATAAATAAAACCCCAGCGTCTGGTAACTTCCAGGTATTAGCCTTAGTTGCCTATCTCCTTTTTGACCTGGCTTTCCCCCCCATGGTCTCAATCCTATCCCTTCCTCCTGCGCCCCCTCCTCAATCCTAGTCTACTTCCTTAAAGTGGTTTAGGTGTCTTTAGGGCAGGGACTGAATTCCTTTTGTTGTACCTGGTGTCTGCCAATATGTATACAGTGTCAGGTTGAAGGTGTGTCCAGAAATTGCTTGAGGCAATTGTTACGTTTTTGTAACAGTTGAAACCCACTTTTTACTGTTGGAAACGAATCCCAAAGTGTGGAGTCTTTGATATGCTTTTCAATAAATTCTGTCAAATTTGAGGAGTCTCACTTGAAAGTAGATAGGTCTGGGCTCAGAGGTACTGTGTCTCTGTTGGCAGAAGTTGTATCTATGGATCAGATCTCTCTCCCTCACATACACACATTTTTTATGGAGCTTTGTTAATAGTGTTAAGACTATGTGTGTTCTTGTTCTCTTCATGGGGAGCCATTAACATTTTACTGTTTAAAGAAATCAGGGTCTGGTATGGCTCTTATCTATTTTCTGTGTTTCCCCATCCCACCAGTGTATTATGAAAGCATGACCTCTTGTTCTTCTCTGATTAAAAATATATATTGTAATCTAAACAATTGCAAACAATCCTTACTGACATATTTAATGTATAGATGAACTTGTGAAATTGTCCAGTATTTAAGACTGTAAATGTTATTCTATTACTACTTGGTTCTTAAGCTAATTTATTCTATCCTCCTTTGACTTATCGTTCGCCAGAGTTTATTTTTGAGAGTTTACTAAAACAGGCTCTTACTGTATGCCTTTAAGACTGCAGGTATCACTTAGCTGTCTCTTCAAATTAAGCAAAGAGCTGAAAGTTTTAAGTCCCCTTCAGTAGTATGATTTTTTTTAAATAAAAAAAATGCAGTGTTGTTTGAATCCTTTTTAATAAATCAGCAGTAGCTCAGTATTATGACAGGATTAAACTAGCAATAGCATTTACTTTATAAAGTGATATATAATCATATTTTATTGATATTCTGCTGTTTGAAACTTTAGTTATGCACAGTGGGTTACCTGCTCTTATTTGCATGAGAAGCAAGGTTTTATTCTTCGATAAAGAGTCCTCCCCCTCATCGTGGTTGTCTCTGGGAGAGTTTTTCCCAGCTTGCAATGAAGTATGGCATTAATATATTGGCTTCTATAAAAGAAAATTAATAATCAGTGCAGTAGTTAGAATAATGTTTTGTGAAAAGGTCCCCTTCCAATATAGGCAGTGTGTTTCTTTGGAATGAATATCTTTAAGAGATGTACTAGTTAAGTATTGAAATGGACATAATAAATTTAGAATATGGCAATTTTACTATAACTTTTTTTTTAATTGAAGTTTTGTCAGCTGCATTATCATTTGATAAAATTTAAGATAAATTGGGCATTCTATATGATAGCTCCTTGGATGATTCTGAAAATATGTACTTCAGAAGAACCAGTGCATTTGAAAGTTTTATATGAGCTAAAATTTCCAGTACCATCTAGCGTAGAATAGTTTAAGCGCTACATTCATAGTTTTTTAAGCTTTCTCTTGACAATAGAAGCCATGAACAAATGTTCAATTGGAATTATTGCCGGAAAAGAATATTTTATGGTTGTCATGACTACAATTAGAGCAGTGGTAGCTGGTTTTCACCTGAACAAATAGTGGTAAGGAGGGTAGAATTCAAATTCTTTGTTTCTTTGAACTGTGTTTCTAATGAATGGTATCCAAACTTTAGATGTTCAATGCATGCAAAATTGATTTTATGGAAAAACCTTGCTTAGAATAAAAAGCTTTCTCGTGTTGCTGAATTCTTCCTTAAATGTAGTATAGAAGGATTGAAGTAAAAAAGGTCATCTAGTCCAGCCCTATACCCCAAGGTTTCCTGTATAATCCAAGCAATGGCATGTTCCAAGTAAATAATACACACATAAAAGTAACTTTAATGGAAAAAACTGAAAGTGATTCTAGTCATACGCTACAGGGAAATAGATATTGAGCCATTTTTTATCCTTTTAAAAATTAAGAATCACATTGTTTTTGTGTATTTAGCAACATGAAAATGCTAATGGTGCTATCTCACCCCGGTTTTTTTCAAGTATGTATTGAAGAAATCATAGGGAAAGAAAATTCCCTGTTATGTACAGCTCAATAGCATTATTGCCATGTATTCACAGACATCTGCTTACGGGGCAGAAGTTCCATAATTTTGTATTATGTATTGTAATTATTAATGTTAGCCATAATTTCTTTGCATCTTGATCTGTGGCACATATCTTTGCTTTTTGCTTCTGTGTGATCATTTTCATTTCAGCCTCATTTACTGTATTCTCTCCATTTCCCTATACCCTTTATATTTAACTATTTTAGGAACAAATATTCTTGAAATAAAGGCCATATTTTTTTCTTTGCCACGCTAATGTATATATACACAAAACTTTTTAAAAGATACACTGATTGCATATATTTTAAAATATAATATAGTTCCGGTTATATAATTTATCATGAACTGATTTTCACTTTTATTAAGATGTCCAAAATTTGGTTGCAGTTTTATTGGAGTTCCATAAAGGATCTTTAAAATCTAAATATCAAAATAATCTCTCTACTTAGACAATATTTTATGGAGGAAAAACAGCCTGTTGGATTCTGCTGTAACTTTACTATTTAAAGGAAACAAGAGGATTGGAAATAACCTGCTTTCATGATCTACTTACAGTGCAATAGAATGCAACTCTATAAAGATCTATTTCTGACTTATTAATGGGTGATAATGTAAAATACTCTGAGTTTGAATTATGATATCTTGATCTGAACATGAAAGAAATAATTTATTACATATTTCTTTTAAAACTTTTTTAAAATGAAGGGATTAAAATACAACTGTGAGAATTTTTTTTATAATAGTTGCAAATGTTGGTGCCAAATGTGTAGAAACGTTAACATCATAGAAAATGAGTTTTTTTCTTTCCTATTTTAAAAAAAGAAAATGTTACTTCTGTTTAAAAATAATTATAATTTATTAACATAGATTTAAACCAATATTAATAGTTTTGGGGGAAACAATGCTCTGGTATTATCAATGAGCATCCTCTGCAACATTAGCATAATTTACATTTTTCATTTTATCAAAATAGTTTTGTCCAGGCTAAGTGCCAACTGATGTTGTTAGAAACTTTGAGCTTTCAGAGTCTGTTTCCCTGACTGAATACATAGCTTAGGCAAGATTGTTCTGTCCTTTTGCAGTGATGGAGATGAGTCAAGCCAGGCAGAGTTAATTAAGTCAGGGAGATAATATAGCAAAGGCCAGTTGGGGGCAGAATATAAAGGAGTAATGGACATTCCTACTGTCAATCTACAGAGGCAGCAATAGAATATCAATAATGAGAATTATGAAATCTTTTCTAAAGTAAGAAAATTGTGTTATCTAAAAATGTGCCCTCCTTGATGTTGTAAAATGTTGAGTTATAAATTAACATGTATCGATCAGATTTGTACCATCAAGAAACGCACATTACATTTAAATTTAAAATTATTGGATAAGAAATGACTAGCTGTTTTACTGTGCACCCAGAAGGCATGACATGACAATAAGGTTGCCTTTTCCTTCCAGATATGGAGGTTTATGCACTAAGATGAGTGTTTCAAAGGATGCTGAAAAGAAAGTAGCCATTTTGGAAGAACTGAAGAGTAGATCGGTAATTTGCATGATACAGAGTTAGTGTAAATTATTTTTTAAACTAGTTAGTTCTTAGACTAATACAATTTTTATCCCATCTTTTTTATATGTAATTCAAAGCATCAAACATACCTAAAATTTCTGTCTCCTTTCTTCCTCATAAGAACAACCCTGTGAGGTGGGTTGGGCCGAGAGAGAATTCTGACCCAAAGTCACCCAGCCGGCTTTCATGTCAAAGGGAGTACTAGAACTCACAGTCTCCTGGTTTCTAAGCTAGCATGTTCACCACTAAAGCAAAGCAAATTGGTCTATCAGTTAAATGTAGCTTAATTATATCACTCAGTCCACCGCTTTCCAAAGTTTCTTTTTATTTGATTCTTTATGGTGAAAAAGTGTTTAATATACACATATGGGAAATATGGGTATAAATATGTCAAAGCGTAATAGTCTTTTTAAATTTTCCAAGGATGCTTAAGGAATCAGCTTGGATGGCTCTGAACCCTGTTTTCTAACCATAGTAAAACAGTCTTCCTCAATGTTAGTTTGAATAATTTCCTTCTAGTTTGCTGTGAGTTCAACGTGATATATATCTAATGCAGAAATAATATGCTTGTCAATTGGTCTGGATTCAAAAGTTGCCATCTTGGCAAGATCAACATAGTGAAAACTATTCCTGATGACTGATCTGGTCATAAGCTGGCTCTTAGATCAAAAGAGCCCTTCAAAATAAAAATATCTTTGGAATGACTGGAGAAGGTAGTGGTAAGAATAGGAAAAGCAGAACTGTGTCCACAAGCTTGATTGATGGTAGCCTCTTTAATCTGGATTTATTTATTCATTTGATCATTATATATGGATAGGCTAGTTTAGATGAAAAAGAAGATCAGTAACTTTGGGAGTTATTGCTTTAAATCCATCTTGTCTAGTGGATTTCCAGTAGATATTTGGAGAGCTCATGGAGTGTAATCCAGTGATGAATATTTTCCCAGTTCAGGAACAATAGAACTAGGTGAGCAGTGTTATAAAATAGCCCAGCTGTTGCCATAGCATCTATTTTACTGGTCACAACAATGTTGAAAGTAGGAGATGTTAGTCTTTAGGAAAATAGCCAACCCAAGTCATTGCGGCAGTTTATTCTATTTTGTGGGCACTGGTCCAGAAAACTTCAAGATCCGTCACCAGAAGATTGCAGGTATTCCCTGTGGAATTCATCTTGGAATTTGGCTAGTGGTGAGTTTTTTTGGGGTTTTTTTGGTTCAAGGACTGACTGAATAACTACTGGTGCATTGATGTTCTACATTTTATCTTGGTTAAGTTAACCAAGTTCACTTAACATTAAATTTCATCATTTACCTTTTAACAAATCAGGATAGATAACACTGAATTTGCTGGTACCAATTCTTATATGATTATATATTATCAGAGGAGAGGCATTTCAAATTAAAAAATCCGAATTCCCAATTTATTTTATAATCCGTAGCCCAGATAGAATCCAAAAAAACCTCTGCCTTTTCTTTCCTCCCTCCCTCCCTCCTTTCTTTCTTTCTCAATAGAAAATAAAGACCACTGTTGTTGCAGTATTATACCACAATATTTTATGAAATGCTGGTACTGTATACTTCAGCCCATTTCCACAACCACTTACAATCTACCCAATTTCTCTTTCTCTTAATCTCGTTTGGAGCTTCCAACATTTAACATCATTTGTGTTGACAAAAATGTGATCCACAGTGTGGGAAAACATCAGTATCCCCAAATTATTCTTTTGTGAGAAAGCCAGTGTAAAATTCAACAAGAAATAGCTCCTGTGTTACCACCCATCATTATTTTTTTCCTTTAATAATAATAGCTTGCATAGGAAAACAAATAAGTTATAGGGATCATAATTAACTTATAATACAGATATTCAGTTTGACATTGCTGGAGTAAGAACACGTGGAAAAGTGATCAAATAATATAACAAGAGCTTATCATGGCTTCCTATTTTTTCTTGATTTTGCTGTTATCCTTTGGTTTCCTTGGTTAGCTTATGCTACCACTCTCATATATTTTTTTTAGATCTTTGATGGGATCTGGTCTCTATCTTATGACAACAGTCAACTTTTAGCTTTCAGGGTATGTAACTGGGGGAAGCAGATACAGTATCCAGTTACAGTACCCAGTATACAGTACAGTACCCAGTTCCTCAATGGTATTGCTGTATGTAGCGTTAACTATTCTTCAATTTTCTGAAATTGCTCTGTCTATTTTTTCTTCTATTTACTTCCTGTTATACAGATTTTATTTTAGTATATAATGTTAACTATAAGGAAAAATTGATACCTATCATGATTGCAGTGTATCACAGAAATTAAGCTGAATATGGTACATGTTTGAAAGTGATTATTAAAAAATATATGATCCATTTTCTAGATAATAGGGCAGCTGAAAAATGACTTAATAGCTTACCGGTTTTGCCTGGATTTGTACCTTAAAAAACCTGCCAAAGATACTGTGATTTGCTTTGAAATGCTTTCAAAATGCTAAAATTATAGGGACTGACTTCCACCCATGCATTAAGAGATATATAAATATTAAGACTGTCCTGATAAAGAGTTGGTTTGAAGCATGGACTGAAATGTTTCTGAGAAGACATCAGCTTGTTCAGTTGTGTTTCATGGTCATCCATATCTATTATTTTCTCTGAGCTGTAAGAATGTGTTAAAATCCATTACGAGAACATTGTGCTTTGGAATATATTAAAGTGCTAAATTGGAAAACAGATTTCATTATGGTTGTCTAATTAGGGACTGGGGAAAGATAGCTTTAGCCTCTGAGCTGTAGTGGTTGAAGAGTATTAAGAAGGCTAAGCAGATCTTGGTTTTGAAGGGAGGCTGCTTAGAAGCATAGCGTGGCTGCTTTGAACAGTGTAATAGAAATAACACTTGTTTTTCAAATCCACAAATTTAAAATAATCACTTGGGAGAGAATATCAATGTTGAACATATTCCTGCCTTAGTCTGAGTATCTGACTAAATAGACTAAGCTGTTGTTCTCTGTCCTACTTTTTTTGCAGATCTGTCACACTGGGATAGAAATGCACATGATGAACTCTAGGTAAAACCAACATGTTTTGATGTGGTCCCTTTTTCTCCTAATTGTAATTTTCCAAAAAATCAAAATAAAATCTTTATGTAACCAAAACAGTCCTATCTGTACACAAGAGGGAGATATACCCACAGGTTTGTGAGAATCTCAAAGCTTGTTGAAGTACATTAGAGAGAGAGAGGTTAAAATATAATTGTAGTTCTAACTGCTGTGAAGAATAGGAAGCCACATCTTTATATATTTTTATATCTCTTTTTTTCTATTTCCTTCTGCTTTTGTTCTTATTGATTTTTTAGGTTTCTCTTTTTATTTATATATCTAATCTATATAGCTACCCATCTCAAATGAAGTGCATCTGGGTGGCATACACAAAGACATAAAACAATAAACAACCCCCCCCCAATCATTATTAAAAAGTTAGAAAAATATATGGCACAGTAGAGATTAGATCAGCGAGGAGATCTCGCCTGTTCGCTAAGAACCCGAAACCTGACAATAAAACCAGTTTTTAAGGGACTTCCAGAAAGTAAGTTTTTTTTAATTTCTCTTTCCATTTTGTTTTCTCTGTTGTATTTCAGTTTATATTAATTCTTATTATTGTTAAAACTTTGAATACAGATTATATTAAAAAAGAAAGTACAGAAAAATACCAATGCCCAATTACTTCACCCCAAATGGCTCACGGTGGGCTGAGTGAGCTTGGAATGCTAAGTATTGGGGGGAGGGGGGGACAGAAAATTTGGGGTGAGGAATTTATAATATATGCCAGAGGAGAGTTGATAGCTAAAATCCCATATTGAAGTTCTTCATACTTGAACATTTTACTTTAGGGCTTTGAATTTCCTTATAAAACACACACACACACCCCAGACATTTGTTGCTCTAAGTTGCATGGAGCTGCTTAAAATACCGAAAGACTTTCAAATTAACATTTGCCTCTTTCTGGTGGCAGTATATAAACATACTTTTTCCTTGAATTCTGGGTGCTATATCATAATCGATTGATTATATGCCATGAAGTAATTTTTGATTCCTAGCGACCACATACATTTTACTAAGCTGAGGTATTTTATTTTCTGCTTTGTTGCTTTTTTGTTTCATTATTGTTATAACTAATCTGACAGTCAGATGTTTAGACTAGATTTGGCAGTTTTATCCACTTCTTAAGTCTGCTGCAAGTAACACTACTTTTGCAAATTGACCGATGGTAATTTTGTGAATGCTGATGGTGTCCAAGTGGTGCTCCAGATGTTTTGGGATTGCACCCAAGATGCCTCTTGCTATTGATCTTATCTTGACTTTCTTTCGCCATAGTCGGTCTAGTTCTATTTGCAGGTATTTGTATTTTATGATTTTTCTCCAGTTCTTTCTCTTCTCTTCTGCCGACTCCAGATACTGCCACATCCAATAGTCCAATAGACTTTTTTGTCTTTCTTATCAACAGTTATTCAGTCTGGGGTGTTATGTGGTAGGTGCTTGGCTGTTTGAATTCTAAAACCCCAGAGCGCTTTAACTTCATCATTTTCTATTACTTTTTTATTTTGTGGTCCCACCAGCTTTTGCTTGTAGGCAAATTGCATTTCTTGAAGATCTTTCAATGCACCATGGTTGCTACTTTGTCATGCCGTTGTTTCTAGTCAGTCTGAACGATCTTCTTCAGTTTCTTTGCAGAGGCAGTGTTTGCTGTCTTGTTGTTGTCTTCTCAATTCAGTTTTTGTATGCATTTGTTCTTTAAGGCTTGGTCTTGTAAAATCAGGATTAGCCCCTCTGTTTTCTTCTTTAATTTTTCTGCCCCTAACCATTGCCATTGTCATCTATTTTGCCTGCTACTTTTTTATGTATTGGCCATACAATACTTTGTCTCTTTTCCATTCTTCATATAGTCTTTCTTGTAGGCCAGTTTGGTCTCTCCAATATTCAGTAAGCCTATATGGTATACTAGCTTCAGTGGATCATCTTTACTGTCCTTCCGATATTTTTCCAAAATCCTTTTTTCTTCAACTTTTTGGTGTAGTTGCAACATTACATACTCACGGGCTTTCCCAGTAAGTAAAGTCTGTCAACATCACTGCATGAATAAAGACATGATTTATTGTCATTATTTTTTTTGGTCTTCCTATTCAGGGCTTTTAGTTCTGCTTGAGTCCAGTCTACTATTCCAGCTGTGTATCTAATGATTGGAATTGCCCAGGTGTTAATTGCATTTGTGACATTTTCTCCACTGAATTAAGATATCTTCACTCTCTTAATGTATTTGCTTCCAACTTTTGTCTTGACTTCAGTGTGCTCGATGCTTTCAGCTTGAAGGATGCCTAGGTATTTGTACTTATCATCTTCATTCAGACTCTACTTTATTCCCATAACGTAGGGCACCTCGATTCCTTCAGTTTTCATTATTTTTCATTATTTTTCCCCTATTGATGGTGGGGGTAGCCATTTGTCCAGTCCAAAACTCCATTGCAATGTTGGTCAGATTCTTGATGACTCATTGTCATCTTCAGATTATGGGCAGTGTGGTTCCAATACTAGTTGCAGAGTAGCTGCAATGGCAGAAGGATTATCTCTCCATTTTGTGCTTCCATGTATCCCAGGGGCATCTCAATGCCTATTTGGGGAAACAAAATGCTACCTAAATTAGGCCTTAGCCTGATCCAGTAAGGTTGTTTTTACATAGAATTATTCACAGGTTTCACTGTTTTCAGAAATAACTGACACATAGGTAAAGTTGCATAGAATGATAGGTATTATTTACATTTATCAAAATGGATAGCAATATATACTGTGAGTCTTGTAACTGCAGATTCCTTTGACATATATCCTTTTTGATATTTTATGTAGAAGAAAACATTGCTGTCCAGTACAAAATAAGAAAACAACAACAACAACATTTTGCTGTATCCCTTTGCTATATGTAATAAAAATGCTGATGTTATAAAGAATTATGTGTGCTTTGTTTACCATATTAATTTTTTGTGATGGAAGAATTGCCTATGGAAGTGGCCTTAAATCTACCCAAACGACTTATTTTTTTTTTCCAGTTAACAACCAGTTCTGGAAATAATGTAGACAGGAAAACCCCAAAGAAATCACTTTGAGATCTAGAGAGGGTTTCTGAAATTAGATTCCCCCCTATGAGTTCAGCTCTTTTTCTGTCCTTGTAGAAGTGGAGGGTTAAAAAAAATCCCAATGTTCACTAGGTTACTCTCCTAGGGAACACAGCCTTGACTTATCAACTCTACTTAATGTCATTTTTACATGATAAAAGGACAAAGGAGGTGATATTAAATCCCAGTTTACTGCATTTGCTGGCCTTATATGTTTTCAAAACTACAGTGTAAATATCATAGGAATATATTTACACAGCAAGGAGGGAGAGGATGAGGTATATGCATAGGCACAAGTCTTGCTTATCCTACAGAGAACTACACTTTGTCCTTAAACACTGTTTCTGACTCTCTTCTCCTCCTTTCTCTGCATTCAAAAAAAGCTTATCAGCCAGAAAAAAACTATAAAAGTATATATATAAAATCCATTCTTTATCTACAAGATGCTTCAAAATGAGGAGAAATATCTAATCTGGCTCAGTCACCTGGACCAGAGGTTTTGTCTTCTGATCTTTCAGACTCATGCTGGAGGCCATCTTCAGGGAACTTCTCTCTAGCTAGAAGCTGACTAGGGAGAAGTTCCCTGAGGATGGTCTCCAGCACAAGTCCACAAGTTTGGAAGACAAAATCTCTGGTCCCAGTGACTGACCTAGATTGGATCCTGCATCATTATCCTGGGACACATATATTCACCTTCATTTGTGAGGAGAAATTTTCACAAAATTCTTGAGCACATTATGATGGTATCTTTATTTAGGAGTAAGACTTAACTATGTTTACTAAGATTCTCCAGAGAATTTTATACAAGCAGTCCAGGGGTGGGTTCTACTTACCTTTACTACCGTTTCGCAACGGGATCGCGTGCCACCTAGCTTCTGCGCATGCTCAGAACTTCTGTGCATGCGCAGATCGCCAATGATGACATCAGGGGTGGTGGGCGAGACCACCCACCGGTTTTGCTACCAGTTCTTGCGAACTGGTCCGAACCGGGGGCAACCCACCACTGAAGCAGTCCCCGGGTGAAGAACAAGTTGGCTTCTTAAGTTGAATTTGTATGTAAGTCGGTACTTGCACCTACGAATGGATTGTCTATTTACACATAGTCCTCTTCATATGATTGGTTACTTAGACGTTGTTACAGTGGACTTCCCTGGGAATATTTATGAGCTGGATTCAATGTTCCCACAGTTGGCTCCTCTGCAGTCATGTGATCACACTTCAGGTACTAGGCAGCTGGGCTGTATTTACAGCCATTTGCAATATCCCATGGTCACACAAGAAGACATTTTAATTCTGTGCTTTAGCATAACTGGCCCATAATGAACCATTGGTTGACCTAATGACTGCAGCATTTGCTTAATGGCCACGATAATCACATTATAAAGATAGTGTTTGCTTAATGACCGCCACAGAAATGGTCATAAAATTGGATTGGTCATGTGAGTGACCCAATTGATGACTATCATGAGTTATGACTATATTGGGCAGGCTCTGTTATGGCCGTAAATTGAGAACTACCTGTACAAAAAATGGCAGGTGATGATCCTTCTTGAACAGTGAACCTCAGAAACTATGCAATATTTTCATGAACTGTTGACAACATTTATGGACTACCTGTACTTACAACAGGCTGCATGTTACAAATATACAATTCAGCAGGTTATAAAAACATTGCACAGTTTCATCAGCTCAAGGAACGACAATACTGTCTGCCATTTTTAGTAATAGCCTGTTGTAAGTACAAGTAGTCCATAAATCAGATGTTCTTGATCTGGGGACTGCCTCTGTAGGATTATAGCAATCACAGGCAAAAATTATATTAGCAGGGGATAATGGAAGCTAAAGACCAATTATTTTTGAGAGGTTGATTTGGTTGCAATCTGATGCAGATTGATTTAATGTGACTTTCAAATAACCATTGGACTGTACTATACTTGTAACGAAAGATTGTTTAACCCACACTAGCTGCCTTAAAACATCATATAAGGTCACCAAATAGGTATTCAGACCATCTTAAAAATGTATTTATCATTAAGCAAGTGAGTTATTCCCAAGAAAGAGAAATAGGCACATGCAGCATCACTCTTTTCAATTAATGAACTTTAATATAACTATGTAGATTGGACTTTTAGATGTCTTCAAATGTTGCTGATGCCATGTGGTAGGGAATTAATCAGACAGTGGCACCCAGAATGTAATCTATAAGGCTGTGCATTGGTAGGATAGAATTTCCCAGGGCCCTGATACTGTACTAACCGAACTACTTCTTTGTAAAATAATAAAAATGAAAAGTAACCTTTCAGAGAAATTTTGTTCTTTCTTAACCATAACCTCATCTTGAGGTGTTTTAACACTACTGAGAGTAGTATTTGACATTGAAGAATTTTAAATCAGCCACGGGTGGCTTAAAGGTGGTTTTATGTGTTACAGGTTAGGGTTGCTGTAGACATACCAGAGTATATAGGATTCCTTTAATATGGGAAGCCTTTTGTCTGCAAAAGACTAGCCACACAGGAGCTGAAATAGAAAAAAGTATTAAATTACGGTGCCTCCTCCTTATCAGTAAATTTGGAGCTCAAAGCTCTCTTGGTGTTTATAGAAGACCAAAATGATTGTAATTTTAACTGCAGGTAGTCCTCGACTTACATCCATAAATGGAACTGAAATGATCACTAAGTCAGTCACACTCAATTTTATTGCTTATGGCCATTAAGTGAATTGCTGCAGTTAACCATGTGGGCATTAAATGAATCTGGCTTTCTGCATTGATTTTGCTTGTTGGAAGCCCACTAACAAGGTTGCAAATGGTGCTCATGTGACACACACAAACCCCTTTCAACAATCATTGTAAATAAATGTCAGTTGCCAACTGCCCAAATTTTGATCATGTGACTGTGATGATCTTAAATGCAATGTCTGATTGTAAGTGACATTTTTCAGCACCATGGTAACTTTGAAGGACTGGTAAACGAAGGATTGTAAGTCGAGGAATACCTGTAATATATCTATGCCCTTCTTTTCCTAACATAATAGAAACACTTTTTTATGGTTAATAGATTTTCACATCTTCTTTCCTTTTTCAGTAATTGCTGATAATTTTCATAACACCCCTGAGGTTACTGGGGTTGAATACGTAAGAATTTACTAATCCTATGTTTTTGTTTTTACATTTGTCTAAATACCTTCTCATATGAAATCTACTGAAATAAATAGACTCTCCTTAAGATGTTATGTAGTATATTTGATAATCTTAGAAAGCCAAATTATTTACCACATCTCAAAAGCTGTTATTTTTCCTAATATTTCTTGCTTTTGAAAATGCAAGAGTACCATTAAATAATTTGTAGATAGTCAGAGATCTTGAATCTTATCTTTCAGTGACCCAAACTGAAACAGAAGCTACAATGTGTGAATGATTACCTGAAAAATTATTTTATGGTCAGAATTATTGGTATGTGAAGAAAAGAAAAATGTTTCTTGAAATATGTAAAATGTAGAGTTATTTCAGCTATTTCTTAGCCTCCGGTAGCCCGCGATCACTAAGTCACAAGAAATACACTCAAGACGGTCAGCGGTATATCCTGGTTTATTAGTGATGTCAGCTCATTCATGAAGCCGTGGTCATGGTGTTCATGGTCATGGTGTCGAGTGCTGCTTGACGCTCGACAGGCGTCCTCGACAGGATACTACCAAGTATCCGCCTAAAGGAGACAAAAAACAAACAGTCGTTAACGTTTACGTTTCGGCTATGGTTTTTGAGGGTTGTTTCTACGGAATTTTTTTAGGAGACGCGGAGCGTTTATATCATCTATTGGAACCCAGAAAGCTTCTGTGTCGGGATATCCTGTCCACCTAACCAGATATTGCAAGCGGCCTCTATGATATCTAAAATCAATGATATCACTGATTTCGTAATGTGCTCCCATTACTGGCCCTGGGGTTTTTTGTGGAGCACGAGGTTTGCTAATTGGTTTTAGTAAACTCGAATGGAATACCGGATGGATTTTTCCGAGCAAGGGTGGTAATTTCAACATGACCGTTACTGGATTTATGATCCTTATTATGGTGAAAGGGCCTATGTATTTGGGACCTAGCTTTCGACTTGGTACTCGTAGCCGTAAAAACTTGGTTGATAGGTACACCTGGTCTCCAATTCTAAAAGATGGACAGGTGGATCGTTTTTTATTCGCTTGGTGTTTATATTCTTTTGATGTCTTGTCTAGGGCTTCCTTTATCTGGGGCCATAGTCTCCGTACGTTATGGGACCAGTTGTGGGGAGTAGCAGTCTCGGGGGTGTGGAAATCCAACTCGGGGATAGCTGTAAACTCTCTTCCCATAACAACCTGGAATGGGGTATATCCGGTACTACGATGTACAGAGTTGTTATAAGCCGTTTCAGCAAATGGTAACAAATCCACCCAGTCTTTTTGTTGATATGACACATATGAGCGTAAATAACGCTCTACCATGGCATTGGCTCGTTCTGCAGCCCCGTTCGTACTGAGATGGTAGGCAGAGCTTAAGCCCTGTGTGGCACCAATGTCACTGAGAAACTCCTTCCAGAATCTGGCCGCAAATTGCACTCCTCTATCCGATATGATTCGCCTGGGTACCCCATGTAGGCGGTAAACATGTTGCAGAAACATTTTTACTAACTGTCGTGCTGATGGTTGTCCTTTACAAGGAATGAAATGTGCTTGCTTTGAGAAAAGATCGAGCACTGTCCATATTACGGTACAACCCTTACTGCTAGGGAGGTCTACAATGAAGTCCATTGAGATTTCATCCCAAGGTCTGCTAGGTTCTGCTACTGTTTGAAGTAGCCCTAACGGCTTTCCGGGTCTTGGTTTGGAGACGGCACAAACATGACAGCCCTGGACGTATCTTTCAATCTCCTTACGCATCTTAGGCCACCAAAATTGCCTCCTGGCCAAATGTAACGTTTTTAGGAACCCAAAATGTCCTGCAGTTTTAATATCATGGCATTGTTTCAGGATCTGCTGTCTCAGTGCAACAGGGACATACAACCTATCTCTCCACCATGCCAATCCGTCTCGGTGGGTCAGCGCTGACTGATTGCTTAACAGCCAACTATCGGATAATAACGCTTTCTTTAATGTAGGTGGCCAATTGTCAGTTCGTCGGGTTCCAACAGCACATGTTTCCGTTTGTACAGGTGGTATCAAAGCCTGTAACGAATCATCTCTTTTGCTTCCGTATTGCGGCATACGGGATAGGGCGTCAGCCAAAAACATTTTTCCTGCAGGTTTGTATTTCAGAGAAAAACAGAAATGTCGGAAATATTGCGCCCATCTAATCTGTTTAGGGGATAATTTTCGAGGTGTCTGGAGGGCCTCTAGGTTCTTGTGAACTGTCCAAACCTCAAATGGGTGTATGCCACCTTCCAATAAATGCCGCCAAGTCTGCATCGCCCATTTTACGGCAAAGGCCTCCTTCTCCCAAACAGCCCAATTTCTTTCAGATGACGTGAATTTCTGTGAGGTATATGCACAGGGCCTTAGCCTACCGGATGTGTCTTTTTGTAAGAGGACAGCGCCAACAGCTACATCACTAGCGTCAACCTGTATAACAAAAGGTAGCGATGTGTCTGGATGTTTTAGGACAGTCTCCTTGGCAAACAGGCTTTTGAGAGTCTCGAACGCTTCCTGGCACTTGGAGGTCCAAGGCAAAACGTGTCCTGGTTTGGGTTTAACCCCGGGTGGTGACGCTCCTTTTGTGCGCAATAAATCCGTCAATGGCAATGCCGTTTTAGCAAACGGGATGAAACGTCGATAGAAATTTGCGAAGCCTAAAAAACTTTGCAGCTGCTTCCGTGTCCGCAGAGCCTGCCAGCCCAATACTGCCTATACCTTTTTGGGGTCCATTTGTATCCCTGTGTCCTTAATCCTGAAACCGAGGTAGTCTATTTCCTTACGGTGGAACTCACACTTCGAGAGCTTAACAAACAGGCATGCCTCCAACAACCTGGTGAGTACTTGTCTAACTAACAGGATATGTTCCTCCAGTGTGTTTGAATAAATGAGTATATCGTCTAAATAGACCAAAATTCCACGATATAAATAATCATGCAATATCCCATTGATGAGTTGCATGAAGACGGCCGGAGCACCCTGTAACCCGAATGGCATCACAAGGATGTGGTAACTCCCAAAAGGGCTATTAAAGGTGGTTTTCCAGTCGTCTCCTGGGCGTATACATATCCGATAGTAAGCCTCACGGAGGTCTAGTTTGGTAAAGATTTTTCCGGTAGCTGACGTTGTCAACAGATCAGTTATTAAAGGTAGTGGATATAACGGCTCAACACAAACAGCATTTAATCCCCGATAGTCAACACATAAACGTAATCCTCCATTCTTCTTTTCCTGGAAAAGAACTGGGGCTGCCAGGTGTGACCGACTAGGACGTATGAAGCCTCTCGCCAGGTTTTTGTCTATATATTCTCTCAGTTCTTTTAGCTCCCTTGGTGTCATTGAGTACATCCGAGGTTTCGGTAGTTTTGCTCCGGGGACCAGTTCGATCCCACAGTCCGCATCTTGATGCGGTGGTAGAACGTTGCATTTGTCTTTGCTGAACACCTGGGCAAGGTTGTTATATATCTGGGGGTATGCCTGACCAGTCCCCACCCCATGTTGTAACATAGTGCACGGTTCCGCCGTTATCAGAAGCCGTAATTTGCGGAAGCCCCCCTCCCACCAGATGGTTGGCTCCCATTTATCCAACCACGCAAGCCTGAGGATTACAGTCTCGATCATTCGTGTGATGACTATAAAACAAATAAGCTCCAGGTGCTCTCCTATCCCTAAAATGACTGGTTCAGTTATATGGGCAGTTGGCCTTCCGCCGAGAATCGTTCCATCCACCTGTTTGAATTTAATAGTGGTGCGCAGAGTGAATATCCGGAGCCTCAACTCTTCCGCTACAGATCGGCGGATAAGGTACCTAGTACACCCAGAATCGATTAATGCTTCCTGTTTGCACTCCTGTTTTGTTGTAGGGTGGCGTAAGACTATTGGTATCAGGAAAGGCCGTATAGGTTCACTTACCATGGGGTCCTGGTTGTCTTCATCATCCTCGCTAGTTCCAATGGTCTCGGGAACACAAGCTATCCCAGGCGAACCACTAATGGTGGATTGCATCGTTGTCTCTAACAGGGAGGCATGGGCCGCTGCTCTGGACTGTTCCGGTGTTCGTAAAGACCGCTCCTTAGGCACGGTACTCAGTCCCTGCGGTCTTGGGGTGGACATCCGCAATGGCGGCAAGGGACATTTGGCCGCCCTATGCCCCTCCTGATTGCATCAGAAGCAACGGAATGGACATCTGCCTGTATCACCACCCCCAGTCCCTACAAACGGGGGCGGTCTAGCCATGCTCCTCTCATTAGACCGCCCAATGGGACCCCGCCTCTGTTGTATTTGACTCACACACCGGGGCCTGAATTCTCGGAGACCTACATCTAAAGCAACGGCCGCCTTGTACCAGTCTGACAGGCGGGGTCCTAAACCCCGATACACACATGCCTGGCGTATCTCCCTATCTAGTCTTGATTGAAACTGATGGATAAGGAGGCGTTCCGGCCATGACCGCAGTTTCCCGGCCAAACTGCAGAATTCCTTGATGTAATCCTTAGCCGGGCAGCCACGCTGTCTCAGACCTATTTAGTTCCCCCTCGATCACCTGGGTTCGGGTCTCATCTTCGAACCGGGCTCGTAATGTCTCCAGGAATAACCCGAGGTCTGTCAATTCACGGGCGTGCTCACTGTGTAGGTCAGCGACCCAGTCTGCAGCCTCGCCCGTGAGCACTGCCATCACAGCAACCACCATGGACCATTGTGAAGGATATAATCTGCCATACAGGTCCATATGGCTGATTACTTGACTAAGGAATAACGCCACCTTCTCTGATGTCCCATCAAACGTGGCCTGCACCGGGGGTAAGCCCCAATGGTTCTGCGGGGTCCTACCCCGGGGTCCCACTGTGGTAACGGGTCTAATTGGCGGGGCTGCGGTGGCCTAACCCCCCCCCCCAGGGTTGCTGCCCATCGGACCCATGATCTGCTCCTCTTTCCCTACTGGGTCGAGCAGCCGCTCTTGGTGCGCGGGCACCGTCCCCACCGTATGACAGACTGGTACCGGTGTTCACTGGGAGGTGCTCCCCGCTGGCTCGGCTCGGCCGTCGTTCGGGTTTAAACTTAGGGCTAGCGATACGTAGTCTGCCTTCAGAACCACTTCCCATGGGCCCCTGCCACGTACCAGATGGTTCTATACTGGGTGCCCAGGGCTGCCAGGAAGGCGCGTCCTGGATGCTGGCCTCCCTGAACCTGTCCCGCAGTACGTCCATAGTGGTTGCTCCCGGGCTAGTGGAGTAGCTCTACTCCCCGTCTTCCCCTGGAATTGAGCACCGGTATAGGGAGGGGTTTGCACCCGTGTGCCAGCCAGGGCCGAACTATGCCACCAATTCCTGACACCAGCAGTGGCTGCCACCCCGAGTCCATGCAATTCCTGGTCCTTGAGCCCCGTCTCCTTCCGTGGCTCCGTGGTTACCTCCTTCCGTGGATCCTGTTGCTTCGGCCGCACCACCGGCTGGTCGCTTGTATCGGGCACTTCAACAACCGTATCCTCTGCCGCCTCCTCCTTCTCTAGCAATTCCTCAGGCAGCGTGTCTGCAGAGACCCCCCTCAGCCATCTCGCCGCTCCGGCTTTAACGTCTGGTTGACGAGAGAGAGGAGCTGGGCCTTTCTCTTGGCCTCCGGTAGCCCGCGATCACTAAGCCACAAGAAATACACTCAAGACGGTCAGCGGTGTATCCTGGTTTATTAGTGATGTCAGCTCGTTCATGAAGCCGGAATGCAAAGCAATGCAAAGACACGGCTATCGGGAGCTAACTGCAGCGTCCTTTTATAGAGCAGAGTTCAAACCCCAGACAGCTGGGTGCGATCGTAATTCCCGCTGCTACCTTCCGGGCGCATAGTACTGACGTCATCAGCACCGGCTGCCTCCTTTCCGTTGGTGTCACTGCCGACCGCTCTCCGGTACTACCAGGTCTCCGCCGTGATCCCCAATAAGCACCCGTGCTCCATAGACTCCTAGCCGTGGACCCTAACCCCATCACCATCACCCCGTGCCTCCCGCACCCGCACCACCCCCCGGGAGGACGCTGTGTTCATGGCATTCGTGGTCATGATGTCGAGTGCTGCTTGACGCTTGACACTACTAAAGCAGTATATATCTCAATGGGTCAAAAAGTTAATCCATCCTAGATTTAAAAACTGCTGTATTTAATAAAAAAGAGAAACTATTGGAAGTGCTGTGAAAGATAATTTTTATACAAGAAAGAGGAAGATAAGGAAGTCTTGAAGCTTTGGGAACAGTTAACGTTTGGATAATTAATAGTTTACAAGAATAGCTGTTCTTGCTATTCTTATAATATCATGAAATTCCCTATGCAATATAAGTGAATATGGAATAAAATATGGAGAAGAGATTCAAAGTTCTATACGAAGCAACAAGATTTATACTTGTAGTTAAAAAGAGCTATTAAGAAAGCTAGTTTAAAATGCCCCCCCCAAAAAAAGTATCAAGAAAAATAGAGCTGCATGAAGCTGAGGGATTTTTATAATAATAAATTAGCCAATTTTACACATTTTAATGTGATAATTGAATAACAGAACAGTAATAAAGTAAGTCCAATATTAAAATATGTATATTATTCTAAAGATTTGATTAATGCTTATAGATAACAGATTTCAAAATAAATATAATCAAATAGCTCATTGTCTTTAATTACTGAACATTATGTGGAACTAATATAAAAATGAAGATTTTATTTTCCTTTGTCAAATCAATATATTTAAATTTCATTAAGTTTCAGCTTTTCTTTATTTACTTGCCAACTTCAAATTGTGTTTTGGAAAGTTGTGTGTTTGTAGGGTATTTGTAGTGGTTTTCTACAACATTGTTTTCTTTTTTCCTCTTTTAATCTGATGCGATATCCATTGTTTGCTTATTTAAGTTGCAGTGTTCCATTTATTTGAATGTTGAAATTGTGGTGTGCTTAAAATACAGCTAACAAATCAGATTATAAAAATAAAATGTGATACAACTAGAAATTGTGATATTTGGAACAAACCAATAAAACAAGGAAATAAGTAATATGCAAGCCTCAATCTTTTGTTGCTTTATACTTGCCACAGCAAACTTGTGATATCTAATGTGTTTAGTTAGATAGCCAGTGGCTCAGAGTCTTATTTGAATGGGAAGGCTTAAATAACCTCTTTTTATTTGCCTATATAGTAATTCCTTGATATGAGAGAAAAATCTTACTCTATTAAGGTTGAATCCCTGCTTGCAATCCAGCTATTTTCAGTAATGATTAATATCAATGGATACTAATCCCTTGATTCCCAATCAACCAAGGGAAATGTAAAAGGAAATGTTAGAAATTAAATCAATTACATCCATAGTTGAATAAGATAACTAGCTATAAACAAAACGTTCAAATGAAACTACCAAGCATACTGTATCCCTAAACTGTATGGTATTTCATAAATGTATACAATATTACTTAATGGGAGCAAGTTTAAAGCATCTACAGTATTTGTTTTAGTTTTATAGTGGAAGAAATACAGTTATTTGCTGATTCAATAATTCCTTAGTCTGAATCTCTTAAGATTCAGCAGTTTAACCTGGACAAATATTGTACTTCATTTCCAAACAGCAGAATATTACTAGGGTTGATTTTTCTTCCCTACAATGCAGGAGACATTATTTTAATGCTATGTGTGTTAAAAAGTACTCCTAGGTCCAGTTTGGCATCTGATCACCACATGGAGACAGGTGTCTTTACACCCGCATGAGTGAGCGGAGCCGTGTGTGTGCCATTTGTAATGACGGTAGCATCTGTGTGGTGCTCGTGGTGATGCTAATGGCATCACGATGCTAGCGCCTGCATGGTGCTTGCAGCGAGGCTAGCACGAGTGGGATGTGTGTGCGTAAGCACGCACACACACTGGCCAGCCAGTCATGTGGCCAATAGTCACGGCCCACAGGTTGGGCACCCCGTTTCTATAGAATTGATTCAAATCATCATCTTGAACTTTTATGTACACATTAATTCTTGTATCAGATTAATACTGGCTATGGATAACACAACAGAGTATATAAAATAGCCTGAACAAACGAACAAATGAATACATGCACCAGCGCACACCCATGCACACATACACTCAGGATATGGGAAAGTATAAAGTTTTCAAGAATAATCTGTAGATTCTGCTGAAAAATCTCCAGGAAAGTGCCAGAGAGCTTTTTCAAACAATTTGTAGATGACACTGTCATGTACACATAATAAGATTTCTACAAGGCAACACTGCAGCATTTGAATTTTTATTAGGTATCCTCATTTGGGAGCAATAGCAAGGATTGGTTGATGCCAAATGTCTTAAATGTTGATATGTGGCCTTTTTAGGATATCGTTATAGTGTGTGAATTGTATTTCCCAACCCTATTGCCAGTAATGTCTTCTGGAATTCATGAAGTCTAAAAATGCAGCTTACAGTGTTGTTGGAATACACATTTGACTAGATCTGTACTAATTTCTCATTGACATAATAAATATATTAATATGTAACTATATATTATCAGTGATAAATGTATACAAACACACACACATATACACAAACACACACACATTTTAGCTATCAGTGTCATATAATTTTGGCCATGATATATAGTTACTGTTGATCCTTTTTCATTATGAGTTTGCTGTATGTCCCTTTGGGACAGTGTGTCTAGCTCATTTTCTATTGAGTAAGAAGTGCAACAAACATTAAGAAATCAGCCTGTTTTAATATTCCCCTCAATTTCTTCTAGAGGACTTGAGCAGGCAGGTGGAGTGGACAGATCATAGTTCTTAACTCACCATCAGAAACTAATGAGATGTCTTCCCCTTTTAAAGTTTTTCACTTTGTTTGGGTGCCTGTAGACTCTTCTTTATGATATACTAGGTTCCATAAATATAGTCTCTTACCTCTTTTAGCTTGCCTATAAGAACAACCACTTGGATCAGACTATGTCTTGTTTTGGTTCAACATTTTGTTTCTTACAAGGGCCAACAGATACCTTCATGAGTCTGATAAACAGGAAGTGGAGAGTTACAGGTAGTCCTTGACTTAACAACCATTTGTTTAGTGACCATTCATAGTTAAAATGGTAATGAAAAAAGAGACTTACAACCAGTTCTTGCACTTATGAGTATTGCAACATCTCCAAGATCATGTGAATCACTTTGCTTAGCAATGGAAATTCTGATCCCAATTTTGCTATACGTGGAGGACTACCTTTACTTGCCCATTTTTGTTCCCATGAATGATGGTGGGCATTATCTTTTCTAACAGTGTTCAGCTGATAGGTAGGGTAGATCGATAGGTAGGTAGGTAGGTAGCATAGAACATAAACTAATAGAGTTGAAAGGGACTTTGGAGGTCTTCTAGTCTAACCCCATGCTTGAGCAGGAGACCCTATACCATTTCAGATAAATTATTGTCCAGTCTCTTTCTGAAAGCCTCCCGTGATGCAGCACCCACAACAAAGGCAAGTTATTCCATTGCTCTTACCAGTAGGAAATTTCTCCTTAGTCCTAGGTTATTTCTCTCCTTGGTTAGTAAACAAACACATACTTCTGATTCAGTTTTTTAGTACTTGTGACTATTGTTGGATATTGTTGGTTTACTATTCTCACTTGCACTCAGGGCTTCTTACAAAAAATAGGTTGAGTGTTGTTTTTTCTTTAATCTGTTTCTAAAATATAATGATAGCATCTTAATTATGAATATTGTTTCTCCATAAAGCCTCCACAATGTGATTGAGATAGTTAATATAGAACAATCTAGTTGAAAAACTGAAAGCAGTGGTCTAAAAGCCCACTAAAACTTCTTCAGTAAATCACTAAATGAAACCAATTTTCAGCTACATTTAAGACTAGACAAAGATGGAGCTATAAATTACTTCCTTCAGGTTACCACTTGAAAAGGTTATGTCTGTAGTGCCAGCCAATCTGATGGACTGTGATGGCAGAGCCTGCAAGCAAGACAGGAAAAGCCTATCTTAAGTTGTGATATTTTTCTAAACCTTGTAATACTTCCATCAGTTCTGGAAAATGTTTTTTTTTCCCCACCTTTAGGAACTTGTCTTGGTGACTTCCCTTTACCCACCCGGTCTTAAAAATATTAAACTGCTAGAATTTCTATCTAGGGGTGTTGGGTTTTGCATACTATGAGCGAGCTAGCTAGTAATGTTTTCCCCTTTTTGCTTTCATATTATGTTAAAGATAGCTATTGGAAAAGAAGGGGCAATTCTAATTCCAATTCAGAGTTCCATAATTAGAATCGCAAATGTAAATTTCCTATTCTTTACAAAATTCATAATTTTGTAAAGAAGATTAAATGTAAAGAATACGCTCAACCCAGTGGAGAAGATTAAGCTTTAAATCATTCCTATCAGTTTATTTTCTTCTCGTTTTTGCTGTGGAAAAGACCAAACATTTTAAAATGCATTTCTCCTTCTTTTCATGGAAAATTTATGCTAAATGGAGAGAAGCAGAAATTTTTCTAAAGCCAATGCAGTTGTAAGCCATTATGAACCTAAATATGATGGAGGCATTTTTCAAGAAAAACTCTGTGAGTGGCTGTGTGAAATAAATGCAAAAGTGAGTATAGGACTCTAGTAAGACCTGAAAAGCATCCAAAGGAGGTACTTTGACCCGTACACAGAGACAGCCAGATGCAACTTCTGAAGCAGTTATGTGAGTCTTGCAAAATATGTTGCTTTCGCAATTCAAAGAGAGGTACTTTGTATTCACTCCAACATTTTGCAATTCCTCTCTTTTCAATACTTTCCACAGTCTTACTCTTCAGCATTTTGGAAAGAAAGTACCAATTTAGGGGCTTGGTTTATAGGATTCTAGAACCTGCAAATTAAAAAGCATCCAACTAAGATAGTTACTGTTTAAATAAACAGTTGGCAGTCAAGGAGCATATATCTCCCAGATAAATGTAATGTAAACCCTCTATATTTTCATGTCTTCAGCATTTGTAAGCTGGGATCCAAAGAACTGTGCAAATAATTTTTCAAAGTTTCTTTGGGCGTGTTCTTTTTAAATTTCTATTTGAAATGTGCATGCCCTAATGTTTCAGAAATCGAAGTGTAGAGTTATGGCATGAACTTCTTAAGAGTGTTTATTTGAAAGCCTTGTTTTGGGAAATTAACACTGCGAAACATTAACCTCAAAGTAATCTTTAATTACATTGGAAACACCAGCACTCTGCCTAAGATTCATTGCAGACAATAATGTCTTCTCTAGGTTGCTCTGGTGAAAGCCTTTAATACCATTAACTGCTCATCGCTTTTGTAAAGTGCTGTACTTCATTTCAGTCTAAATTAAAATAATAAATCTGATTGTTTCTTAACAAATCAAACCAAGTTCACTTATCTTTTTTAAAAAAAACATTTTCTAGAAATCTTTATGCCTCTTCATTCCATCTTTTCCTCTTGGGAACTATCAGTACGTTGTTGGAAGGTGTCGAGTTTAAAGCTTGTTAATATGTGAAAATCAGGATCATTTATGTGCTCTTGAGATTTTCTTTTTAATAATTCAGAGGCTATAATTTATTTCCAAAAGGAATCAAACAATAAAGTTGGTATGTAGTGACATGACTTCAGTAATTGAGGATGCCTTCAGGATTATAGCATTATTTTAAAACATTGTTTTGCAGTTTGGAGGTACCAGGAGGAAGATAATTTATTTCTCTGTTTTAAAAAAGCAAAATTGCCCTGAATTATTACAGGGGTTCCTCACCTCCTAATCCAATCATAACTTTTTTTGGAAAATAATGTACTTATCAGTATTCACCATTTATCAGCTTCCATGTATTTCTTGCAATGGGTGATGTCAACAGCATTCAGTATTCCAAAATTATACATCTGTGTAGTGCTATAATCAGTGTTCATTTATTCATCTGGAATATTTATGTATTTATTTGATTTTTATCCCAGGGTGGCAAGCATACTTAATATTCCTTCCTTCAGAATTCCCCCAAACAACTCTGTAAGGTGGATTGGGCTGAGAGAGTGATGGACCCAACATGGCTTTCATGCCTCATCTTTTATTTTTTTTACAATTGTGTAGCACAGCTAATTTTTGTGAACTTTCTATTATAAATTGTTGCCTGAGTGGTTGTGTTTAGTTGTCTTATTTATGGGATTATTAAGGGAGGGGGTGGCCCTTTCTAGTATGCATTACAGGATATTGTGTATATTTATGTTATTTTGTAGTGCTGACATTTTGCCTGCATTAGGAAGCTCTCCTTATTTATATTGCAATTATCCACCTTGGTAGTATTATTTGTTCCCTATGACTATCATTAAGTATTGTACCTTATGATTCTTGACAAATGTATCTTTTCTTTTATGTACACTGAGAGTATATGCACCAAGACAGATTCCTTGTTTGTCCAATCACACTTGGCCAATAAAGAATTCTATTCTATTCTATTCTATTCTATTCTATTCTATTCTATTCTATTCTATTCTATTCTATTCTATTCTATTCTATTCTATTCTATTCTATTCTATTCTATTCTCTTGAAGAATGCAGTTTCCAGTACAGTTGATTGAATTGCAACAAATATTAAAATTTGTCCTCCTGTACTAATGAGCAGTTTGATCATAAGAATCCGTTGAACCTTAATTTCAGGTTAGGTTTTGTTTAGAATTTTGGGCATTTTGACTTAATAAAAATTCTGTCTGTCTCTTGAAACATGCATTTATGTACAGTGTTTGTGCTGCAAAGTATCCTCAGAGGAAGAATATACATACCCTTGAACAAGCTAAATTGAATTTTCTTAATCTCCTTTCCTGATGTGCTTAAATTATTGTTACCAATAATATAATCTTCTTATTCTTCTGAAAGACAAATAATGTTGTGGGAGAAGGCAGTTCGTATAGTGAACAAAAAGAAAAAAAGTTCCTGTTCACAGACGAGAAAATTTGCCCTGCACATACCAAATATTAGTAAAGGAGAGGTGAGATTTTTTGATAGACATTTGGAGGCAAATGGTATTTAAAAGAGAATGAAGTCAGAATGGTTAAATATAAATTATTGTTAGCCCAACTCTAGGAACTAATGGAAAAATATGACAGCCTTCCTAATATAGTACATAAGGCTCTCACATTTGAAATCAAATACCAAATATAAATAATTCTGGTTGAGTTAAATGCCAGTTTGTTGGCCTACACCAAAGGGCTTAAAAGGGAGAGAGTTGGTTTTAGACTCTAAATTTTACAGAATCTATAGCATGGAAGGGTTACACTCAATTCCTAAAATATCACTGGATTAATTAAAATGAAGGCTAAATTGCTGTCCGTAATCTTCCCACATACCAATAACTTTTAAAAGTAGAATCACAATACTATATCTTCAAATCGGAGGAAGACTGAGAAACATCTACCGTATTTTTTGGACTATAAGATGCACCAAACTATAAGATGCACCTAGATTTAGAGGAAGAAAACAAGAAAAAAAAATAGTTTTTGCCCTCCCTGGCCCCCAGAAGCATTTTGCAGGCTAAAAACAGGCCCATTTTTGGCCTCCCGAATCCTCCAAGCGTCCCGTTTTTGCCAAAAATGTGCCCATTTTTAGCCTGCAGAGTACTTCTGGGTGAAAATGCATTGCATGGAGAGCCCAAAAGCGGACCTGTTTTTGGCGAAAACGGCCCATGCGGAGCACTGCAGAGTGCTTCTGGAGGGCGAAAATGCAATGTGCAGAGGGTTCGGGAGCCCAAAAACAGGCCATAAGACACACCAAAATTTTCACCCACTTTTGGAGGGGGAGTGTGTCTTATATACCGAAAAATACGGTAATTTAGAAGTTGCTTTCCTGAAGATAACAAGCTGTTGTTGAGTTACTATGACAAGCAGAAAGCTTCTCATCCTGGGGAATCCCCTAAAGCTATCATTCAGTCAAGCCTGAGAAACATACTAATGAAAACAAATGTTGTTAAAAAGGAAGATAGTAAAAATGCTTAGAAAAAAAGATATGTATAAGATACAGAATAAAATATTAAATTGACAAATTTAACATACAACTAATAGTATTTTTAATTGATAGGTATTTATAGATTAATCTTTCTTTATCTCTAACCCTATTAGGTACTTCCTTCCTCTGTTTTTCCTTCTCTTGCTATCCTTGTTATTCTGGTAATAGAAAAAATCAAGTAAGCAATGGAGATACATTCAGGCATCCTTTTTCCAACGGAATGCTCCATCATATTGGATCAGTCCCCATAATAATCAGTTCAAACACATCTAGAAAATGCAATTCTAGATTAAGGTATCTCAATCTACAAGCCATTTGCAACCTAAACAAAATCAGATAAAGGAACAGCTTGGAAATGTCAGCATAAACCGACTTCAAAGCCGGCTTTGTTATATAAATATTTACTAGCTTAAACTCTAGAATCTTGCCTCAGACCATACTATTTAAAAGCTTTGACTCAAATATTTCTGGAATAGCGTATGAAAGATTTAAGAGAACCATTGGGAAGAGACTTGAAACCACGTAGCTTCATTATGAGAAACAGTACCCAGCCCTATTTCAATAAATGGCTTCATTTAAGTTGAATATACAATGGAATTAAATCTTACTCTTGCAACAAAATAAAACCTATTTAGCTAAGAAATAACTACAGAACTGGTGCAATATTTTTACAGAAACACAGACATGCATCCATAAATATATGTATGCACACATGCACAGAAACACATAGTTTTTATATACACATAAGTTGATTTTCTATAGCTGATATATATGAAAAAAGTATTATATATCTTTTTTGTATGATAATGTTTATAGCTGCAAGACAAACTACAGGTACTCCTTGAGTTATGACCGTAATAGAGAATGCCCATCGTGGTTGTAACTCATGATGGCTGTAAAGCGGATCAGTCACATGACCAACCTGATTTTATTACTTATTTTTAAAGTTAAAAATAAGTGAATCCATGGCTGTTAAGCGAATCAGTGGCTCATTATGGGATGGTTTCGCTGGTTTTTGTTAAATGCAGTCACACAATTGTGGGACAGTGCAAACACCAATGCCGGGTGCTTGAAAGTTAGTCACATGACTGTGGAGGGTTCCCAATTGTTGGAATTTCTGAATCCAGGTTTTAAATACCCTCAGGTAGGTTCATCGAAACTTTGACAATCATTAGTGGCCAGTCACAAGCCGAGGTTTATCTATACACTGAATGTCCAATGAAGAGCATTAATTGCAAAAAGCATAGATCAGTATGGATCAATGCATAAAAGCAGGACAAAAAGAGGCAATTTTCTTATTAAAGTGGCCACCAACCTTTTGGGCACCAGGGTCCAGTTCCGCGGAGAGAGGATTTCTTGCGGAACCGGAGGGGGTGTGGTTTTGCATGCTGCCTGCATCCCGCAAATGAGTTTAGCTTGTTCATGCAGCCTGGTTTCTGGCATGCTGCGGCTTGGTGCTGTTCCATAGACCGGGGGTTGGGGAACACACACACACACACACACACACACACACACACACACACACACACACACCCCGGTCTTATGATATTTAAGAAAAGGTTACTTGGAATCAATTATTGGGGAAACACAGTTTTCAGAAGTGTTGCAGGGTATGATAACAAAGTGAAGAGGGTAACCTTGTTAGTATGACTGAAGCTTCATCTGTTTTTTATGTGTGCCGCACAGGCATTGCACAAAGAAAACAGTGCAAGTGGAATCTCATCATTGCAACCATCATCTTGATTGACTGTCTTTTAGAAAATGTTATAATGATTAAGTTTTGAGTACATGAAAAAAAAATTGAATGACTTGTGAGCCTACCTGTATTTGCTTGTCTTCTATGTGTAATTTGTTAGAAGTTTAGAAGCAAGTTTTACTTATCACACTGTAAAGCACTCTAAATTGATAACAATATATTTACACTGATTAAATTATTGCTGATTAAATGGTTACATTTTCTAATGGCAATAGAATAATCTCTGGGTTTCATTTGTTTGGGTAATATTTGCATTTCATTATCATAACTGATCAGTCTTTGTATTTAGATTATAATTTGTATGTTGTTCAGGTACTGTATTTTTCGGTACCTAAAATGCACCTTTTCCCCCCAAAAAAGAGGGTGAAAATCTGGGTGCATTTTATACTCTGAATGTAGCCCCGCCCAGCTTCTCAAACGGAGGTTTCAGCGGCTGAAAAAAGCATCAGAAACGAAGCTTCAGAAAAAAAGCCCCCAAACAGAGCTTCAGAGGCTTTTTTTCTGAAGCTCTGTTTTGGAGGCTTTCAGAGGCAGGAAAACGTTTTTTCTGAAACAGAGTTTCAGACGTTTCAGAAGCAGAAAAAAAAGCAAAAAAAAAAAAAAAGCAAGGCACAGAGCTCACAACCAACAAACCTATTGCTAAAATTCACCTCTGGGAACAGCTGATTGGGGGTATTCCCGGAGGCTGATCCACCTGCCAATCAGCTTTTTTCTTATTTTCCTCCCCAAAAACTAAGGTGCGTTTTATACTCCGGTGCGTCTTATACTCCGAAAAATACGGTAGGTTGTAGCACATAGCTGACCTTAGTTGATTTTGAAACACAAGAAAAAGAAACTGGGCTTAGATGAGTACTCTTCTAAACACAAGAACTATAGGCTGGATTAGGAAGTTTAAACAAAGTAGGTGGCAGCATGGACAGGACTATTAAATCACCAGGAGTCATGCTCAGTACACCTTTTACTCAGCTGTCTGTTGTTCTCATGGCAGCAGCAGATATGAATTGATAGGTAGTTCGGTTGCATTTTTCTCTTTGAATTGGTATCTACTTTTCTTTCCCTTTCTGCAAGCTGTCACAACTTCAGGGTGTTGGAGACGACAGGACAAGATTCCTATTTATAAGAGAAGCCATTCATTTCTCAATTTTGCTGTCTCATAGAAATACAATCCAGTTTCGCTGCATACTGATTCTTGATTCTCCAGTGTAAATATCTACAGGTCTCATAGCTGAAGACATTATAAAACTAACTCCAATTAATTGTAGACAGAATGAGCTGGTACTAAATGAGTCTAGTTTATGTAACCATGCCCCCTCTAGTGGCTGATTCCAGTGACTTATACTTTATCAGTTTCAAGTCTCCTATTTCATCATCTTTTGAGGTAGGTTCCTTGATTATAATAACAAAAACATAATAATGCAAAATAGATAGATAAACAATTACAAGATAAACAATTACAAGAAAATAAAAGTTTCTTTTAAGTAAATTGTAAAAGTAGATTTTTGGATCTTGACATGAAGGTTAAACCTTTTTTCAGAAAGGAGAAAATCTGTTTTTCCAAGCATCAGAGCACATTTGAAAATTTTGCAGACACATTTGTTGACTTCTGTGGTCTATCCTGGGATATGCAGTTCATTTTGGATCAACATGTTCATCTGTTACTGTGAGGACCACCCAGTAATGGGCAGCATTAGGGTAAAATCCTGCTTTGACTTAATGTACATTTTTGTGTAAGAGGAATTAAACTAATGATTACTCATCATATATTTAATGATACCAATACAGAAAGGTCAGTTAATTATTTTAATCATGATTTATTCACAAAGCTGAAAGATTCTAAGATAACTTCTAGTAAAAATGTATTCAGCTTACTTCATAAAATCTGAATGCACATTTAGTACTACAAGGGAGATACAGATTTCTAGAAGTACAAAATACAGGTAGTCCTTGACTTATAACTGTTCATTTAGTGACTGTTCAAAGTTACTGGAGAAAGTGACTTATGACATTTTTTTCACACTTATGACCATTGCAGCATCCCCATGGTCAAATGATCAAAAGTCAGATGCTTGGCAACTTGAGCCTTGGTGGCGCAGCAAACTAAAGTGCTATTAAGTAGCACCAGCTGCCTGCAATTACTGAGAGTTCGAATCTCGCCAGGCTCAAGGTTGACTCAGCCTTCCATCCTTCCGAGGTAGGTAAAATGAGGACCCAGTTTGTGGGGGCAATAAGCTGACTTTGTATAAATATACAAAAGTATGAAGGCTATTGCTTAACGCACTGTAAGCCGCCCTGAGTCTCCGGAGAAGGGCGGCATATAAATCGAACCAATAAAATAAATAAATAAATAAACTGGTTCATATTTATGATGGTTGCAGTGTCCTGAGGTCATGTGATCAGCTTTGTAGCTCTTCTGACAAGCAAATTCAGATTCGCTTAACCATGTTACTAACTGAACAAATGCAATGATTCACTTAAGAACTGTGGCAAGAAAAGTTGTAAAATGGGGCAAAACTCACTTAACAAACGTTTCATTTAGCAACATAAATTTTGGGCTCGATTGTCATAAGTCGATGATTACCTGTACAGAAACGGTTTTGTTCTAAGCACAGAATTTCAAACATTCTTTCAAATGATTGTGTATAAGCTGATTTGATTCTTTTGCTTGCTCCCTGCAGTATTTCCCCAGACCATCCATTCCCTGCCAGCCCCACTAGGTAGATGAGACCAGGAAATCAACTCCACAGAAAGACTAAAACTAATTTCTTGAGAAAGTAATTTATTGAGAATTAATAACCGAATCTGGCAAATCTGGTTGTCTTGTGTCTTCTTGATGTCTTATATTCCAGCAAATCAGGGGGATGTTTGTTAACAATGCTGTGTGGATGTCATTATTTTTCTGGTCTTCCTAGCCAAGGTTTTTAATTTTGTTTGAGTTCCAGATATGTACTGTGTTTCCCCGAAAACAAGACCCTGTCTTATATTTTTTTGAACCCTGAAACAAGTGCTTGGCCTTACTGCCATGCGCTCAAAAGCCCAATTGGGCTTATTATCAGGGGATGTCTTATTTTGGGGAAAACAGGGTATCTAATCACTGGAGTTGCCCAGGTCTTAATTGCCTTGATGGTATTTCCTCCACTGAGTTCAGACTTTAAGATCTTCACTCTCATGATGTATTCACTTGTACAAATACAGAATAACAGAGTTGGAAGGGGCCTTGGAGGACTTCTAGTCCAACCCCTGCTCAAGCAGGAGACTATAACATTCTGGACAAATCCTGTCCAATCTCTTCTTAAGATCTCCAGTGATGGAGTTCCCACAGCTTCTGGAGATAAAGATGTTCCACTGACTAATTGTTCTCACTGTCAGGAAATTTCTCCTTAGTTTTATGCTGGAACTCCAGTTTCCATCCATGACTTCTTGTCCTGCCTTCAGGTGTTTTGTAGAACAGGTTGAGCCACTCTTCCCTTTGACAGCCCCTCAAATATTGCTATCATGTCATCCCTGGTCCTTCTCTTTGATAGACTAGACATACTCTGTTCCTACAACCATTGATCATATGTTTTAGCCTCCAGGCCCCTAATCATCTTATTCTTCTCTGCACTCTTTCTAGACTCTCAACATCTTTTTTTGTATTGAGGTGATCAAAGTTATGACTATTAAGCCAGGTTTCACCTGTTCTATACCTGGTTTTTCTTGCCTAAGTGTAAAACCTTACTTTTCTCACCACTGAATTGCATTTTGTTGGATAGGGTCTAGCTTGAGCCTATCTTCTAAAGTGTTGGCTATTCCACTTCTGAACATTATCTTTTTTCTTAGGACTTAAAAAATGTTTCAGCTCTGTTTGCCTCAGAAGTGGCTTTTGCCTATTTCTGTCAAGATCCTGAAATTGCACTCTACTCTCCCTGGATCTCCCAGTGCCTTCCCTTCCTCCAGTCATTGCCACCGTTCTCACATGGCATCTTAACATTGGTCTTCCTGTCCCTTTTCTTCCAGTGCTAAATTACCTCCAGTGATTGTTGTGAGACTTCAGAGAAAGTTTTTGCTATGATGTGCTAGGAAAGGTGTTACCATCAATTTTTAAATCGTTTTGGTTATGTTTGTTTGTTGGTCTGGTCTTTATATGTTTTTAGGTTTTTGAATTTCTCTCTTTGGATTAGCAACTAGGACAGAGTAAGTTATATTAATCATTACGTATATTTGACCTGTGTTCATTTTTTAAATGAAACATTTTAAGAATGTTGAAATTCTGATTTAAATTTCACTTAAATTAAATATGAAAAAGCTACTTTAAAAATTGATTTTCATATGCCCAGCACTGAAGGCTTTGCTTGGCTCTTGGAAGCTGCGTCCCCACAATCTGTAATTCTTTAACATAATTCAGTAGGACTTTCATAAGAAAGTCTGCTTTTAAAGATGTCTTAGAAGCTACAATTGTAACAGCCAGGCAGTGGGCAATACCCACTGTTAAACATCTATTTTTTGATCGCTGCTCTGGTTATCAGTAAGTTTCCAGGCCCAAATCAAAGTGATGGTTATCATCTATAAAACCATACAGAGCACAGCACCAGGGTGTATAAATGCCCAGAAAACAGGCTGCCTTAGTGGTGCACATTATGCAGTGCAGTGCGCCCTACTTCTGACGTTCAAGAAGATGTTAAAAATCTTTTCTTTTTAAACAGATTTTTGAGACTTAGTTGTGTCACTGTTTTGGGTTTTTATTTTGTTTAAGATTTTAATTGAGTTTTTATTGAGGTAGTTGTTGGATACTTCATTTATATTGTTTATGCAGCAGCCAGAATCTTAGGCAGTATAAATTTTATTGTAATAAAACAATAAATAAGCCACAAAGAAATTGTGTTATTATTGCTATATACAGGTAATCCTCGACTTATAACCACAATTGAGCCCAAAATTTATATTGCTAAGTGAGACAATTGTTAAGTGAATTTTGTCCCAATTCTTGCTACAATTAGTAAGTGAATCATTGCAGTTGTTAAATTAATAACACGGTTGTTAAGTGAATCTGGCTTCCCCATTGACTTTGCTCTTCAGAAGGTTGCAAAAGGTGATCACATGACCCCAGGACACTGCAACTGTCATAAATATGAGCCATTTGCCAAGCGTCTGAATTTTGACCACATGGCCATGAACTAACGGTACAGTGCAACAAGAGGTTTTAAAATGTCAAATACGTACAGAGTATCTTATTCCATTGTAGACCTATTCTGAAAGAAATCCTTTGCTTCGTAGCCATTTTTAATAGGATAAATATAGTTTTAGTTCAGATTTGATGCTTGTTTATTTGATGCTTGTTTGTCAGTTCAGGTCTTGAGTAATTTATACTGGGTTTGGATTTATGGTGAAAGGGTTGATTATCCAGAATATATGCTTAGCAATTAGATGTATTTAGAGAGTCAATTTGGAGTAGCAGTTAAGATGTTGGCCTAGAAACCAGGAGAGAATAAGGTCTAGGCTTCTCATAGGCATGAAAACTACTGTACTGGGTGGCTTTGGGCCAGTCACACACTCTCAGCCCAATCTACTGCACAAGGTTGCTGTGATGCAAAACAAAGAAGGGAGGAGTTTTAGGTATGCTTGCCAAAAGGTTGGGATAAAATACCGTAACAATGTAAATTTAATAGAAGAAATAGTGTCAAGGGTGCGAGAAGTAGATCACATTAGAAAAAAATTAGCTTGTGCAACAACAGTATGTGAGAACTACCTACAATCTTCTTGGATTATTTATAATAATAGAGGAGGCTTGGGAAGCAGCTCTGTCTAAAATCATTCTGGTAAATAAATAGTATTAGGTATTAGATTCTCCAAGTAGTTATAAAGCACTGGATATATGTTGTTATTATATGCTTATTGAAATTAGCGCTTGGAAGTATACCGGATTACACCTGAATTTTATCAGGGTACGGTATTCTAGAAAAACAAGGTGACTACAATGGATTTAAAATAATTATTTATACAGTATGTTTATAATGTCTAAAAACTTGAATTGAGAGTTTATTGTGTGTTGGGGCAAGCCATATACCACAGTGAATAGACCATGCAAAGGCAATAAGATTAGCAGTGGGTCCTTCCACTGTGGCACAATTTAACAAAGCAGGCTTGATCCTCTTTACATGATTTGCTAACCATAGGATACAGCGTCTCTTGAATGCATAAAACCCTATCTGATTCCTTGCTTGCTACATGCCTTGCCAAAAGTTGCTGCTGGTTTGTTTAAAGATTTATGTCCTTTTGGTACTCCAACCCTCATTTAAAAGAAAAACAAACCTAAAACAAATTGGGGATTATTTTAGGTTTTGTTCCTTGTTTCAGTAGACAGAATTTGCTGGCAGACAACACTCAAGAGGAAATCAGATGTATTCATTGGGGAACTATGCGTATCGGACATTAATACAATTGAGTGCGTCCAGAAATATTTCACAAGAAGAGTCCTCCACTCCTCTGCTCACAACAAAATACCCTATGCCACCAGACTTGAAATTCTGGGTTTAGAAAATTTAGAACTACGCCGCCTTCGGTATGACCTAAGCATAGCTCCTAAAATCTGCTACAATGTCCTACCTGTCAATGGCTACTTCAGCTTCAACCACAACAATACAGGAGCACACAATAGATGCAAACTTAAAGTGAAGCACTCCAAAATAGATTGCAGAAAATATGACTTCAGTAACAGAGTTGTTAATGCCTGGAATGCACTGCCAGACTCTGTGGTCTCATCCCCAAACCCCCAAAACTTTAACCTTACACTGTCTACTGTTGACCTCACCCCATTCCTAAGAGGTCTGTAAGGGGCATGCATAAGAACACCAGCGTGCCTACCGTCCCTGTTCTAATGTTCCTTTAATTGTATTCTTTTATGCATTCAATTCATGCTTATACTTATATATATATTATCTAATAAGTACTCTACAAAATAAAATAAATATATGGAGCATCAGGAAAAAGCCATCTGGAATTTTTGGGCACATCGGTGACAAGCCACTGACTCTGGTGTTCTTGTTCTCTTATAAAAACAGTTCTGCAGTTTTGCAGAATCGGGGATTTTTTCCCTCTGCTTGAGCATTTCTCCAAATATATAGGCTCTAAACGAATTTTAAAATGTATACAAAACCCAATATTTTTAACTGAATGTTGCAATTACTAGTTCTTCATAAAAGTAACAGTTTTGGGTATATCACATTTATTACCTTACCTACCTGTCTTTCTGTTCCTTTAATGTTTAATTTCATATGCATTGTGGAAAAACATTGCAACCTACCTCTAAATTTAAGACAATAGATAAATGCAGGATGCCCTTGGCCTACTTATTACCACAGCCTCCTTACCCCTGTGGTTTTGAAAAGAAATATTATACTTCTGTTCTGAAAATGTAGTAGTGATTATCGAGTCTAAACTTAGATTTGTTCATGTCATTACTAATGAAACCTATTGTTGGGTGGGAGATGAAATTAAGGGGATATCAATATGCTATCTTATTTAATTTTTGGGTAGCACTTGAAATAAGAGTTTTTGATTTCTGTTTTCTTATCAAGTGATGTCAGTAGCTGCTTTTGACTGAGTAAATTTCTTAATTTAGACAGTTCTTAGTAGGAACTCTATTCAGTTTGATTAACAATTTTTCTCCTTGTCTACCATGTTGCCCTGTCTCATCATAGGGTGGATAGGGTGTTCCTAGAAGAGATAAATGAAGAACGATGGGAGAGTATGCCAAGAATACAGGTAGACCTCAACTTCAGTGAGTTTTGCCCCATTTTATGACTTTTCTTGCCATAGTTGTTAAGTGAATCACTGCAGTTGATAAGTTAGTAACCCAGTTATTAAGTCAGTCTGGCTTTCCCATTGACTTTAATTGTCAGAAGGCCACAAAAGGTGATCATATGACCCTGGGACACTGCAATGGCCATAGATATGAACCAGTTGCCAAGCATCTGAATCTTGATCACATGATCATGGGGATGCTGCAAAGGTCGTAACCATGAAAAACAGACATAAGTCACATTTTTAGTGCCATTGTAACTTTGAACCATCACTAAACAAACTGTAAGTTGAGGACTATCTGTATATATTCCCAGTAGGGTCACTCAAGATGTGAAGATCATCCCAATGTCCAGCTGAGGTAAGCAGGAACCTATATTTGGCAGCAGCAACATAAGAAAGTGCTGAAGGCATCAATTCATACTGTGTGGCAGAATACAATGGTAAACCGTCTTGCATTTTTACCAAGAAAACCACATGGATAGAAAATATAAAACGACTAACAATGTGGTACAGATGATGGGTGTCTCAAGTTGGACAACACTCAACATTCTTCTAAGTAAATACTGAAGATCTTTTGGAATGTTAATGGTGCTTATCACATGGCTAGAACAAAGCCTTTTGGGTGTCTAGTTACTGATAATGGCCATTCAGAAAAAGAAGAACTGGAGAAAGGTAGAATTACAATGGGAACATGGAACATAAGAAGCAAAAACATGAGAAAGATGAAAGTTACTACAGATTGACATTTTAGGCATCAGAGAGTTGAGATAGACTGGGATTGGTCACTTTTATTCAGACGATCACACTGTTTATTACTGAGGACATGAAAAACAAGAAGAAATGGTATTGCTTTTACAGGTAGTCCTTGACTTATAGCCATTTGTTTAGCGAGCGTTCAGTGTTACAGTAGCACTGAAAAAAGTGACTTATGACCAGTTTTCGCACTTACAACTGTTACAGCATACCCATGGTCATGTGATCAAAATTCGAACGCTTGGCAACTAGCATGTATTTATGACTGTTACAGTGTCCTGGGGTCATGTGGTCTCCTTTTGCAAGTGGTCTTAAGTTGTGGTCTTAAATTGAGGACTAGCTGTATGGTTAGGAGGTTTAATAATACTTAGCTACAATGCAGTATCAAATAATATCAGTTAGACTTTGTGTACAACTTTGTGACGGTCATCCAAGTTTTTCTTCCAATCATAATTGGAGGTTGATGAGTTTTTCAAGTACATTTTGAAATCAACAATATGCAAGCAAGATGCAGTGCTTCTGATTGGAGATTAGAATGGCAAAGTTTCAAAAATTAAGGAGGAAAATGTATGTGGATTCCAGGGGGGTATATATAGGGGGGGGAAATGAATCGGGAGACCCACCTATCAATTTTTATCAGTCCAATAATATCTTCTTAGATAGAATCAGTAATTTCTTCATAGATAACTCTGCCTTCAAAGAAACAAAATGGTATCTATATACATGGACATCACCAGATGGAGTACATAGAAATCACATTGACTATATTATTGCTAAAAGGAGGTGGTGGAGTTCAGTTATACCATGAAAGACATGGCCAGGTGCTGATTGTAGAAGAGATCATGAACTGCTCATAGTCATGTTCCAACTTAAGCTAAAGAAGAATAAAAAGGTTTCCAAAATATGTTCTTGAATATATACCCAGCATTTTCAAGGACAATCTCATTGATAGAGAACCAGAAGAAATGTGGAATGAATTTAAAGAATATGACAAGGGACTGCCAAAAAATGAAGAAGCACATGAAAGCAAACCAAATGTCTGAACAAACATGGAAATTGTGTAGAAGAGAAAAGAAGCCAAAGCCAAGGAAGACAAAAATCCCAGAAAGAAATTTAACTGAAAGAGTTTCAGAGAGTTTTTGGAAGAAACCAGAAGCAATGTTGTCTGTAATGTAAAAATCTGTAAAGGTAGTGCAGAAACCGATATGGAAAAACAAAAGTCTTCTAAAAGTTCTCTGTACTCAGATGGAGGTTCCAACCTTGAATTAGTGTTGTGTAGTGTGGTAAAGGACATCCATGAACAGATAGTAACAACACAGTGGCTAACTAATTGGAAGAGATCGATTTACATTTTGACAGCAAAAAAGGAGATTTAACAGAATGTGCAAACCATTGTACAATACCCTTAATTTCGCATGTTAGCAGAATTTTTTTTTGTTAAGGTCATTCAATGCAGATTAGAGCTCCACATAGAAAATGGGATACCAGATGTTCAAGCTAACTTTAGAAAAGGCTAAGGAACACGCAACATTATTCTTGATACATGCTAGATAAGTGAGAAAGCCAAAGAATATCAAAAAGAAATAATTACGTGCTTCATGGATTGTAGAATGAAGATTATAGAATTCATTGTATTAGCTCAAGCTTGGAATATGTTGAGAAAAACAGGAATCCCAGAACATCTTTGTTCTCATGCAAAATCTACATACAGGTCAGGAAGCCACAAAATGGTAAAAATAGGTTGGTCAAAAGGGATATGACAAGGCTGTCTACTCTTTCCTTATTTGTTCAGGCTATATCTTAGTATATAGCAATAGTACTTAGACTTATTCACAATGCTTTACAGCCCTCTCTAAGTGGTTTACAGTAGTTTACATGAGCTGTGGTGACACAGTGGTTGGAATGCAGTACTGCAGGCTACTTCTGCTGATTGCTGACTGTCTGCAATTTGGCAGATCGAATATCACCAGGCTCAAGGTTGATTCAGCCTTCCAGCCTTCCGAGGTGGGTAAAATGAGGACCCAAGTTGTTGGGGGCAATACGTTGACTCTGTAAACTGCTTAGAGAGGGCTGTAAAAGCACTGTAAAGCAGTATATAAGTCTTAAGTGCTATTGCTACAGAGTCAGCATATTGCCCCGAACAATTTGGGTCCTCATTTTACCGACCTTGGAAGGATGGAAGGCTGAGTCAACCTTGAGCCTGCCAAATTTGAACTGCCAAATTGCAGGCAGTCGGCAGTCAGCAGAAGTAGCTTGCAGTACTGCACTCTTAACCACTGCGCCACCATGGTGGGTTAAAGTATATATTAAACCTGCTATATCTGAGTATATATTAAAATGAGCTGGATTGGAAGATTAGTGTGATTTTAAAACTGAAGAAAAAAAATCAATATTCTGCACTGTGCTTATGATATAGGTAGTCCTTGACTTATGACCACAGTGGAGCCCAAAATTTCTGTTTTCTAAGGGAGACATTTGTTAAGTGAGTCTTGCCACATTTTACGACCTTGTTAAACAAATCACTGCAGTTGTTAAGTTAGTATTACAATTGTTAAGTGAACATGGCTTCCCCATTGGGGTTTTGCTTATCAGAAGGTCGCAAAAAGCGATAACATGATCCTGGGATACTGCAACTGTCATAAATATGACTCAGTTGCCAAGCATCTGGACTTTGATCAGGTGACCATGGGGAGGCCGCAACAGTCATAAGTGTGAAAAATAGTCATAAGTCACTTTTTTTCCAGTGCCATTTTAACTTTGAACAGTGACTAACTGAACTGTTGTAAGTTTATGACCACCTGCACTACACTTTCAACTCTGCTTCTTCAAAGCCCAACTTTCATTTCCATAGAATATTTGCATTAATTCTGATCATTGTAGTAGCAAAAAAAAAATAAAAAAAAAATCCAAAGTATCTGCAAGGAATGTTAATGAAAGTCAGGGAGCATAGTGAAAAAATAGAAATAAAATGAAATGCAAAGAAGACCAAACTAATGACAATAAGTACCACAAGCAAGTTTAGGATTGACTATCAAGATACCGAAGTGGTGGATAGATTCTGCCTTTTAGGATCAATCAAGAGTAGCATCAGTCATATGTATATATTTGCTAGCTTTTTATCTAACTTTTCCTTCATGAATTTTACCCCTCCCCAAGCTTGGTTGAGATGGAGTCACTGGCTCCAAATCATCCAAAAACCTTACATGTTTGAAGGTGGATCGGAAGTTTAGAAAGGTAATAATGGCTATGCATAAAAAGAAAAGGGCCAGTTTGGTATAATGGTTAAAGCACTACTTCTTTTTATTTTGAAATAAAATATTTTTACGGTGGGGGGGATGGAGTATCATTGGGATCTTTAGCTCATTTTGTTCCAAATTGAAGCTTCTCATAAAAGACAATTTGCAAGCGTTTCCGTGGCTCAACCACAATAGAATAAACTAAGTTTTGACTCCTTCCTTTTGAAAGCCATCTTAGCATTGGCAGATGACATATCTGAAAATTTTCTGGGTGCCAGCCATTGGCCAGATTCACTGGAAATGGTCTTCTAGATACTTATATTTATCTCTCTTTCTGATATATTTGAAAGACATGAGGCTATTTGATCATATACACAGATTATTAGTTAGAAGCTAATTTTGTGCCTCCTAGCCTTTTATAGTAAGTGATTCTCTTTAAATGTTTTTCCAAAAAGAAGTAGTCTACATGCTGAGATTTGGCACTATAATTCCATCAAGGCTGTTATGATAATGTACAGAATATGGTTCAATAAAGACAAAACTTTATATTTTCAAATTCTCCCTTAGAGAAACTACCAGGCATGTTTTCCATTTGTATCAGGCTGGTTATAATCTTAAGCATAATCTTGTCAGAATAAATACATTATATTCATTCGAAAGCCCATTCCAAATTGAATTGTAATAAATTTCTTGGCTTCCCATATGCCACAGGACGATAAGGATTCTAACAAATTCATAAAGTTGATTGATTATTTAAAAGTAAATTAGCTAGAAAAAATGGCTTTTAAAGAGGTTTCATTGGAGACAACTAGTAAAAAATGGCTTTTAAAACTTAGAAAGGCTGAACCAATGACTGAAATTATTACAAGATAAAGTTTCTGATTTTAATAAACTGGCAGGATTCATATTATCAGAAGAATGATTTATATTTTTGTTGGTAAGTCTGTAAGAATCACCTTGTAGAAGCATTAAGCAATAAATGGTATGTTAATATTGAATTAGATGTTAAATCTATATTTTATGCTAATTAGAAATAATTTTTTAAACAAATACTTGATATTGTATATTACAATATATTGTAATATATTGTAATATATAATACATATATATATTTATTACATACTGTATTTTTCGCACTATAAGACATACTGGACCATAAGATGCACATTAGCTTTAGAGGAGGAAAACAAGGGGAAAAAAATCTGTCTCTGCCTCCCAGCATCCATCCAATATTCATCTGGCTAGCGTCCTTGCAGCAGACAGCAAACAGCCTGGTCAGGTTCAGCATGTTATTGTAGCCCCAGCACAGGGCTCGTCAGTGCTCCACTCCTTTACGCCCACCACTGGTCAACTGAGCTGGGTTGCTGCTGGCGGCGGGGAACACTAGAGCCTTTGCTGCCGAGCAGCTGATTGGTGATTGGATCAGCCTCCTGGAACACCGCCGATCAGCTGTTCTAGATGGCGGGGATTGCCACTGTTGCCACCTATTGCCGCCGTTCACCATTTGCCGCCGTTCACCACCGCTGATCGCTGCCGAACGATTGGCGGCGGCAGTGATTCATGGTGATCTTTGCTGCCTAGAACAGCTGATCGGTGGTATTCCAGGAGGCCAATCCAACTGCCAATCAGCAGCGAAGGCTTCAGCGTTCCTTGGCGAACGGCGGTGGCAGTGACAGGCGGCGGCAGCAAATGCTGCTGCCACACCAACCATCCACCTCAATATTCGCTCTATAAGACACACATTTCCACCCACTTTTGGGGGGGGGGAAGTGCATCTTAAAGTGTGAAAAATACAGTATATGGATTTGAAGATTACTGGGAATGTTAATGTGTTTTAGAACATTTTGCTTATGGCTTTTTTGTGGCTGAATGAATGCATAGGCAAAAAGGAACTTTTAGGAAGCTGCAAAGTATACCATATGAAGAATTGCACTGCAGTTGAGTTTAATGAGCATATAATAACAGAAAGAATATTGTTCCTCTCCAAGAGGTGAGCTTTTCCTGGAATGGAAAAACAATGCTTTCCAAAATAATATTCGTAATATAAGACCACATATATAAGAGAACAACAGTATAAAGTCATCATCAGTATGAAGTCATAAGATAACAATATGAAGTCATATAACCTATCTCTTGGGAAGTTTGTGGATGCACTCATGCAGGCTGCTTGACAACAATACAAAAGTGTTGTATGTGCCAATGCAGGTAGCTCTCCCTTAGTGTCCACAATTGGGATCATTGCTGAGTGACCTAGTCATTAAGCAAGATCACATGACCATGATGTATTTACAATTTCACTTCCAGCATTGGTATTAAGTGAATCTCTCATAGTTGTTAAGCGAGACATCACATGACCATGATTTGTGATTTTATTGCTGGCCTCTCCAGTTGACACTGCTTGTCAGAATCTGGCTTTGAAGCACACAGATGGCGATCACATGACTGTTTGACACGACAGTGGGCATAAATGCCCAGATCTTACATTGGGATGCTGTAATGCTTGTAAGCACAAGGATCGTTCATAAAGTTACTTTTTCAGTGCCATGAAACTTTGAATGATTATTAAACAGGGCAGTCATTGAATGAGGACTATCTGTACCTTCTGGGATGTATTTTGACTTCCTTTTCTAATATATAGCCTTCATATGGTCAGTCGCTATACATGAACAAAATTTATAATGTACAGTATTACAGGCAATTTTCTAATCAGAAAATAGAATACTGTTGCCTCTATTATGCACAAATTGTTTACATTTCACAGTTCATGTATTCACTTATTTCCTTTATAGATTTCTTGTTACGTGATTTAGGTTGCAAAACAACCATTTCAAATATGTTGATGAAGTGGTTTCTAATAACAGTTATCTAAGAAAGGTTAGTACTTAAATGGGAGATCACCAGAAAATACTTGGATTTCAGGTTTAGGTTGTAATTTTTTTAAAAAATAGCAGAAAACAGTCTCAAATAATTCACTATGTATTGTTACCCAGAAAATCATGTGGACATATCCATAGAGTCCATCACTTCAAAACCTTTGATTACATAGAACCTAAAACTTTTCTATAACATTCCTTTGTATTTTCAATAGTTTTCTGTCAACGTCCACTAATATTCTGCTTAAATTGTGGGTGCATCTCTCTCTCTCTCTCCCTTCCTCCCCGCTCTTCAAACTGCTGGAATTATAAGAACAGAAGCACATGTTAACTGACTGTAATTGTGAATATGTACTGAAAAACACCCTGTGAATGTGGTGAATGTGTGTCTTGGTCACAGTTATTTTTTCACTATTGTAATTTCAAATGGTCGCTGCCGGAGGCAGTTACTAAGCAAGGCCTACCTGTAATATTTCTTATTATAAGTGCATTATTCACCTTTAAGCCTTTGTAAACTGCAGTGTCCATATATTCAGTTCATAGCCTATTTTTCTAAACAAATCTGAGCACTTGGCCTTGCCTGTCTGGATTCATAAATTAAGCAGTGTCAAGCTGGAATGGGAGGATTCTAGAGAAGTTCCTTGTCTGTAAATGAGAAAGTCTTAAAATGTCACTAACACTGAGGTGACTGGAATATAAATTTAATCAATCAATCAATCAATCAATCTATATTCTCTAAGAAGTTAGTGCCAAATCAGTTCTGTAGTGCTGCCAAGAAAATTATGTGGATATGCACATAGATGAACTCATCAAAATTCAAATTAGAAGAGATTTTGCCTTCTTTCTGACCATAATAAATAAGGGAGTATCTTCGTTATAAAAGATGGGTCACCTATGCTAAAAAATCCATATAGGGATTTAGTAATAATTGGCAATATCTTTTTTTATTTTATAACTAAAAATAAAGTACTGCTCTATTTTGAAACATGTTTAATTTCTTATCTAGGAATTTGAAGTGGGGTTCCCGCACGCTACCAGCAAATTTTCTAATTTAATGTTTGGATTGTATTCTTGTCTTTTACCGTAGTTGGAAAAATATTTTTTTTCTTCACAATTATAATTATTATTAGTGAATCAGTTGCTTGGTTTTTTGTTTTTTGTTTTGTTTAGAAAAGAGAATAGGTCACAAAAGAATGTGGTTGTAGGCTTGATTTATTTGCTGTGGATTTTTTAGCAAGTTTTAAAACGAGTAAAAGGGTAACGGCTTAGCTAAATTGTTAGATGAAATAAATGAAGCATTGTGCTAGCATGCAATTTAAGTGGTAAATTAAGTAAAGTTGATAATAGATAATTAATAAAATATATAAATTAAAACATCATGGGAAGTATTTTAGACTGTGGGGCAGGGTGGATTTGATTTAAATCAACTTGATTTAAATCATGATTTAAATCCCTAGTAAAAAGGCTTGATTTAAATCACAATTTTTAAGGAGCAACTGTCATCTCTGTCCAGCAGCGGCGCCTCTTCTGACCCACTGTTAACTCACCAACAGTCCCATTCACTTTAATGAGATGGCTGGTGATGCGGCAGTGACACAACAAAGTGAGGGATGTGGCAGGCAGCAGGTGAGTGGATGCCCGCTAATAGGTGCTGCCATGATGGATCTGAAATGACAGGTGCTCTTTAATATTATATTTATAAGCTGCTTAGAAGCTTTCCCTTCCTTTTTACTGCTTGCCCTTCCTCCTCACACTTAGAGCCTGGTGGTACAGATGCATTTTTCTTCAAACAATCATACAGTTTCTAGTGTACATAGATTTGCAAAACAATGGGATAAAGGAATATTCCTGAACTCTGTTTTATGATTTATTTCATGGTTACTGTGAAATTGTGTGAGTGCATCAATGCAGTGCATATTATCTCAGCTTGCAGAGCTTGGATTCATTGAATGGTTTACCAAAAATGTAAATATGGCGGAGTGTACAGCCTCATGTTACATAACTAAGCTCCATTTCATGCTGAATAAACTAAATTATTAATGTATCTTAAATAGGAAACTATCTTTAGACAGATTTTTATTCCAAAAACATTTTATTAAAATAAATTTGATTTAAAAAAATCCGATTTAAATAAAAAATATATGATATTTTTATTTTTTAAAAAACTGATTTTTATCCATCCTGCTGTGGGGCTGATTATAGAGGAACTGTGATTACAGTGCAGAACAGGTTTAGTGTGGTGGTTAAAGGTAGAGGGATAGAAATAAGTGGATAGCTGGCAGGATGACTTTGAGTCAGTTATCCTCCCTCAACCCTAGGAAGAAGGCAAGGGTCAACCCCTATAGAAAACGCTAAGAACTTGTCCATGTAGCCACCAAGAATCAAGGTTGACTTGATTCATGTAACCACCAAGAATCAAGGTTGACTTGAAGGCTCACACACAATGATTTGGACTTGTCCATGTAGCCACCAAGAATCAAGGTTGACTTGAAGGCTCACACACAATGATTCCACTGACTTGACTCATATAATAGACATTAAAATATTGGTGTGAAAGAACCTAAATTCAACAGAATATCTGTGATGCTAGAGCAGAGACAGGCAAGCTGTCTCAGAGATCTCGTCTTTTCATTCCCATTTTTATTCCTTCCCCCATTTTAAAAAAACCAGATGGCTTCCTACAAGCCATCAGAAGGTTGGACTGAGTTGTACTCTCCAATTCAGGTGTGGTCTAGTCCTATGCTAGTATAGGGTTTTTCAGACTGTCTTCTGCAGAATTCTGATGTTCTGCAAGAACTTAATGGAATTCATGAGAGACTGAAACCAAAAGGGAAATTAGCTCAATCAGCCAATCATTTTTAAAAGAACAATAGCAATAGAACTTAAGACTTATATACCACTTCACAGTCTTTACAGAACTAAGTGGTTTACATAGTCAGCATATTGCCCCCCCCAAAAAAAAATCTGGCTCCTCATTTTACCAACCTTGGAAGGATGGAAGACTGAGTCAACCTTGAGCCTCTACAGGAATGAACTGCTGGCAGTGAGCAGTTAGTCTGCTCACTCTTATTCTTAATGGACAGGAAAGGTGAGGCCTGTGACAAAATGCCATGGCTACCACATTTGTTTTAAAACTAATAGCTTCTGCAATTGAAAAAGTTTTAAAAACCCTTCCTAGAGGAAAGTGTCAGGTTGATAGCAGTGTTCCAATATCTAAGGGGCTGTCACAAAGAAGAGGGAATCAACTTATTCTCCAAAGCACTTGAAGGCAGGATAAGAAGCGATGGATGGAAACTAATCAAGGAGAGAACCAACCCAGAACTAAGTATAAATTTCCTGACAATTAGAACAATTAATCAATGGAACAACTTGCCTCCAGAAGTTGGGGTGCTCCAACACTGGAGGTTTTAAAGAAGAGATTGGACAGCCATTTATCTGAAATGTTATAGGATTTCCTGCTTAAGCAGGGAGTTGGAAGACCTCCAAGGTCCCTTCCAATTCGGTTATTCTGATGATTCCTTCCTTCCTGAAGACCCTGTTGTTCCGCCAGGCCGGGCTATCAACATAATAATTTTAAATTGGGGTATTTTAAATTTCTGGGGTTTTAAATTGAGCCGAATGTATTTAATAATTTTAAATTTTTAATTGATGTTTGTCTTGTGTTTTTAAATAGATTGTACACCGCCCTGAGTCCTTTGGGAGAAGGGTGGTATAGAAATAAAATTATACTTATACTTACTTATACTTCCTTCCTCCCTCCCTCCCTCCTCTTTGAAAATGTTGTTCTGGAGATTTTCCAGAATGGTATGGTTACTGATGCTGAATATTTCAATAATCAAAGCAAATTGCCACTCCATCACATATCTTCAGTGAAAAACCTCCACTAGAACAGCATATGAAAGCTATAACACTATCTAATTAGATCATTTTCTATACAGGGAAGGCAAAACCAGCTGTATGCTCTTTTCTGATTCATCACCTAGTTTCCTTCGTTAATTAGTTCTTATCCATAATGGCAAAATCATGCACATGTTAAGGGAGACTTTACGCAAAACTAAGTATGGTTTATGACATTATGCTGTAAAATAATTCATGTAATATATAACCTGTTATTCCCCTTGCAGCCCAAAGTGAATTTTATTAAAATTCAATGCGATACAATTAAAACCTTGGCATTAAAACATCTCACTTTTCTAAATACTTCTGTTATATATGTCTGAGTGTAATTTTTATAATTCCACATAACTTCCCAAGTAAGGAATGCAGGGGGGTACTACAAGGAGAAACTGGAGGGCTTGGGAGGGTCAGAACAGGCCGTGTGTGAATTTGGGGTGGGGGTGGGGGGCAGAAAAGGGCTTGGTGCAGCCTGCCTGGGGACCGAGGAAAGTCAGAGAGTGGATGGCACAGTGGGGCATGAATCCAGGAAGGCTGGTGAGTAGGTGGTTTGCCACAATCCCAGGAAGGCTGAGAGCAAATTGCCAGAGGGACTTGTGACCTTCCCATTGATTTTGTTTATGGAAAGCTAGTGGGGAGGGTCACAAATGCTGACAATGAGACATTGCAAGAGTTGTAAGGGTAAGCTGTTTGCCCAGTCACCAAATCATGATCACGTGACTGTGACGTGCTGCGATGGCTGGAACTTCAAGGACTGGTTATATGTAAGTACCATACTTATTCAGTAACATTGAGAGAGTGAATAGTGAATGAGTGATACTACCTGTACTTGACATTTTCTGCTGTTTACTGTATGTAGAGTTTTGATGTATGTAGAATTTCTTCTTTGTTTTAAAGGCCTTACTTAGAATGCCTATGTCTGACTTTGTAATGTAGTTTAAAACAACCCCCTCCCTCCAACCTTTTGGGCACCAGGGACTGGTTCCGTGGAGAGACGTTTTTCCTGGGACTGGAAGGATGTGTGGTTTTGCATGCTGCCTACATCCTATAGATGGCGCTTCACTTGTTTGCACGGCCCAGTCTCTGGCATGCTGCGGACTGGTGCCAATCCACAGACTGGGGGTTGGGGACTCCTGGTTTAAAAGCATAGTCCACAAAATGTGAGATGAAATGGAGTAAATAGTATGTGCAGAAATAAGCTCCTTTTGCAACAGCATGTCTCTCCTACAATGCTTGAAAGGTAAGAACGTCTGGAAAAATTGTTGTATTGCTGCATGCATGTTCTGTTCTGCCTTCTGAGTAGTTGAAACTCCTTCTTTGTGGTCTAATTAAGTCTGATACAAATTATTTACATTAATGATTATTACTGTTCATTTGCTAACAATAATAATTACTGTAAAATACTAGAAGTACTCCTTTACATAGATTTTTAGGCATGAGACCCTTCTCATTTTGGCCATATAACACTCAATATTATTTTTCTTTGGCCAGTTTCCAGCTGTTGCAGGTAACTAGATTTTAAAACTAGACTTATCACAAATTCCTTTTCATTTGGGGGGCTGATCTAGTCTACAAATAACAAATATATAATCATATCCATAATCATTGCCTTCTGCCCCTAGGTTTATATTAGTGTCCTTGAAAATTAAAATTGTATACTAAGAACATTTGAAGGGCCCCATATCCTTTTATTTATTAATTTGATTTTCTGATTTTTTTTCACTCCTTTTCCACATAGGGATGTTTGTTTCCAAAATAGGAGCTAAACTCTTGTCTGTTTATGTACATTCCTCATTTCCCTTTGCATTGTACCCAAATAACATAAAGCATTACTTGCATCTTATAATAAAATAAAACAATTTTGAAAAAAGTAATTGCAAAATATAAAAACATATTTTTTTTCTCCTTTTGAAAATAGCTACTGCAAAGCCAATTCTAACCTTTTCATTGGAGATAATATATTTGATGCTATATCTTCTCATTATTTCATTTTGAAATAACTTTAATGTACCCTTCTACTTTAATTATAACTAATGTGGTATATTAGAAAGTAATGTGTTTATGTTGTAGTAATAGGATTTGTGTCTGTTCAAGCCTCAATAAAATTCCATTGTCTCTTCAAAACCTATGCAATATTTGAATACTTGTATGTGTAAACCTATGTACCGTATTTATGGTGTAAGAGTTTTGAAAATACTGATAGTAAGAAATGATAAGATTGTTACTAATGAGTGTAGTCTTGTGATAGAATTTCCTTCTGTTTAATATTCTGTTGAAGTGCTAAGTAAGAGGTGTAATGTGAACATAAGTGACCGAGCTGGAAAAAAAATTAATGATCTGTTTTAATGTAAATTCTAATCTTGGGTCATTTCACTCCTTTTTTGTGTAACAGATTTTATAAAATACCTTGCCTTAGTCTAATATATGCCAGAAGTTTTGGGCTACAATTCACTTTATTCCTGACTATTAGCATACAGGCTCAGTATGATGAAAGTCCTATATTAAGAAAGTATTTGCTCTAGGATAACATGTTTTCATTTACTTTAAATTAACATTCTTTGTTCATTTGTTTTACATTGCTATGATAAATTTTCACGCCCTCTAGTTCAAATAAGGAACTTAAATCTATATTTGTCAGTGAGATTACTGGGAACCGGTTTTATAGATGTCTTCATCAACTTCTCTCGCATTTCTCCTGCCTTGCAATCTGAGTTCTTGTTAATTGTTCAAGGAACTCTAGTTCATTTGCTTGTTCCAACATCCTATTTATCCTTCTGCATTCAAAAGTAGATTTGCATATTGCTTCTTCGTCAGCAGTGAACCTGGCGGTGTCAACAAGCGCAAGGAGAGTTGTATGGTGTTTTGTACTTGCTTTACTGTTTGTTCAAATTCTACACGATTTGTTACAGCATGCTTCAGGGTTCTTTTTTAGTCTTCAGAGATTTAGCTTAAATCATAATATAAGGTGGCGGAACTGAATTTGTGCAGAAGGACTTCAATTACAGTGCTGTTCTTCCAAATTGTTTTGAACCTCTTCATCTGTCATTCATTTGCAACAAGCAATACCAGGTCATTTTTAATTGCTCCCAAGAGCTGATCAAATCCATACAAGATCCTTTGTTGTTGTTTTTTTCATAGTTTGTACCTGTTGAAGGAAATATTTCTGGGCACATCAGCGTTGATTCGTGGACTTCATCAAATGCCTGTCTTTAACACCATCTCATTATTGAAGTTGTCCCTTTTTACTGCATTTCCTGGATTTCTCTGAACATGTGCAATTAGTCTTCTATCATTTGAAACCATATGGATCAGTCTAAAGCTCAGTACTGTGGAGGATCTTAATGTAAAGTACGTGTAACAACAAACAATGGATATTTGTGTATTATACAGAAAGCCTTTTTATATACAATAGCTCACTTCAGCTCTGTCAAACTTCGATGCTATCTCAAAATAAATGAATTTCCAAACTGCCAATCTTTAAGGAAATTTTCTCTTTATTCGAGTACAGCAACCGGATCACGGCTCGTGCGGTCAAGACTGACCTTTGCCCCCCAATCCCTCCCTTTCCAATCCCCAATTCTCTGCTTCTCATTGGCTATCTTCCAAGTCACTCTCCTGACTTCTCCTCTCGTCAGTTCACAGGAATGTTTCCCCCCCACACCGCTTCATTTCCAAGGAGACCAAGCTTCAAAGGGGTTTAGCAGGCAAAAGTTCAGGCTTATCTCCCTCTTCTATGTCATCGCTGAGATGCTGACATCCGGCCCCTCTCCCTTTACTCTCCCAGTGAGGCCTGCCCGAGACAAACAACAAGTTTAGTACCTTACCCCGTCCGAGGGTGTGTCCCACCCCCTCCCGGCTTGTCTTATGGCTTGCCCCCCTCTTATGTTTTGCATAAGAAAACAGGACAAAATGTATTTTGTAAATTTGTGTGTATTGGTAGGTGAACCTTCATGTCAGTGTTGATTCTTGTTGACTGCTTGGACTAGTCCCTGCAGGGTTTTTTTAGAAGGGTTTTTCAGAAGCGGTTTGCTATTACCACCTACTCAGGGCTAAGAGAGAATGTCTGGCCCAAGATTGCCCTCTGGTTTAATGCTTAAGGCTGGATTAGAACTCAGTTTCTTGGTTTCTAGCTTGGTGTTTTAACCACTACACCAAACTGGCTCTTATTAATTTTTCCATTAGACATCTCTTAAATTCTTTGAAAGCTCAATTAAATATCAATTAGAAGTCCCAGAATTAGCAATTCTATATTTTTTGTTAGTAAAAATTAGCTCAATATTAGCTTGGTATATAACTGCAGACTTCATTGTGCCTCTAGCCAGCCTATTGTTTTCTCTATAGGAAACCATTTATATTTAGACTGGTAGATAAAAATAGACCAAACTTCAATCAGTCAATCAATCAATTTTATTTTGGTCTTTCACTAGCATAAATTATAGAACAAAACAAAATTAATCACAACTTTATGAAATATTTTATAACATAAAGACACTGAATAATATTAAATGTTAATAACATAAAATACCTATGAGACTAAGATCTATAAACCAATTACTACAAGCATGTTACATAAAATGCATTTACTATAAAATACCCATGAGATTAAGATCCATAAACAAAAAATCCTTCAAGCAAATAGCCTATATACATCTAAATCCTATAAACTATTTATTAAATTTATAATGCACTATAAAATACTTACAACGTTAAATCCATAAAACCAAAAAAAACTTAAATAGGTAAGTCAATTGATTTAAGGTCTGTAAAATATTCTAACTTAACCAAAATCAAAATATAAATATTGAATATTTATAGTCCAGTTTACATGTATTTTCCACTGTATTCTATATGTGATGCACAAAACCTATTGTAAATAATGGAAGATTTAGAAATCATCCATGGGCATGGTATTCTTAAGTAATGTCTGCTGTAAACATTTATATGTACAGCGAATGGTATCATGTTTAGCAGTTTCTACTCACAATGATACAAATGGTCCATTAAAGGAATCTTTCTGCATCTTCCTTCAAACACAGGCAAAAGAACAGCACTGAAACTTTGTTTTGTTTTTACCTCTTTTGTCTCTCTCTACAGAACATTTTAATGGTGAAAGGCTGTTGGTGTGAATTAGATGGAAAGATCAAAAAGATATCCTGATCTAAAGACTACAGAAATTGTCACAGATAGGACTAATGACAACTTTGATGAAGAAGTTGAGACTGAGCTATCTGAAATACGGAGAACAAAGTCATTGACTTGTTTCTTCCTTTGAGTAATCTTTTGAACAAGCCCGTTCCAATGCAATACCTTCTAATATCTGATAAGGCTCAGGATGCCTAACTGGAGGCTGTCCATCACTCTACCCATGTATCTATTTCCAAATCTTCAGAAATACTTTTCTTCATTTTACAAGGGCATCACCATGGATGTGTTCATAAATGTGCTGGGTAATCCCAAAATGATCAACATTTGGTCTTCCGGGTGCGCTTCAAGGGGTTGGTTCTCACCTTTAAAGTGCTCCATGGCTTAGGGCCAGGGTATTTACGAGACCGCCTTCTGCTACCGATAACCTCCCACTGGCCAATACGCTCTCACAAAGAGGGCCTCCTCAGGGTGCCGTCGGTCAAGCAATGTCGGCTGGCGGCCCCCAGGGGGAGAGCCTTCTCTGTGGGAGCACCCACCCTCTGGAACGAGCTACCTCCCGGAATACAGCTAATTCCGGATCTCCGCACTTTCCATAAGGCCCTGAAGACGTTTTTATTTCAGCAAGCCGGCCTGGCCTGAATAGATTTTATGGGTTAGTTTTTTTATTGTATAGCTAGAGGTTTTAAATTGGGAGGCCGATTAATTTAATTTATTTTTTAATTATCTTAACTTTTATATTGTATGTTATTTTAATTCTCGGCTGTTCACTACCCTGCGTCCCTTCGGGGAGAAGGGTGGGATATAAATTCAATAAATAAAATAAATAAATTTATAACAGAACAGAATAACAGAGTTGGAAGGGACCTTGGAGGTCTTCTAGTCCAAGACCCTGCTCAGGCAGGAAACCCTATACCATTTCCTCTTGCTGCCCAGTGAGTATCTGCACAAATTGGCTTTAAGCTTGCTTGCTTGATTAGTTAGTTAGTTAGTTGTTAGCTAGTTTATCTAGATAGCTAGATAGCTAGTTGAATAGCTAGATAGCTTATAGACTACCCCAATCTATCACTGCTCTGGGTGCCTTACAGAGTAAGACATGCATAGACAAAAGAAAAAGTTATGAAAAATACACCATCTAATAAATCTAAGCACAAGGAGTTTCTCTTCCACTCCAGCCCAAGGCCGGGGAAAGAGCCAAGTTGTTGTTGTTGTTGTTGTTGTTGTTGTTTAAAGTCAGGATCGGAACCATATGAGTCTCACAGAGACAGATACCATGACAGAGAAGAACCAGTTCCTGAGTTGTACCAGGTGACAATGTTTGATTGATGGGACATGAAGCATGCTAGATATAAATCGGGTAGAAAGTACTGCAGGTGAGTGGTCCTTCAGTGTTCCTGATCTTCATCAGTATTTTATTTTCACAGCAAATAAAACATGAATGTCACTTGATTTAAAAAGACAGTGAAATATTGCCAGCTGTGATGGTACATTAGCTTCAGCAAGGATAAGGAAACTGAGGAGATGGAAAGCAAACTGACCAAGGGTTCTTATTGCCCTGCAGTTCAAGTGTTAATATTTGAGACCTGTTCTTGCAGCATTTGTTCCCAGCTACACTGGGGGTGTAGCTGCAGAACCTTGATGATCACATAGAATATACGGTAGCTTTTGTAGAGGACTCTTAAGTAGAGGACACAACTTAAATATTAGTTATGTCTTTCCCTCTTTTCTAATTTTTGGGTATCTTGTCCAAAAAGAATTCTAAGAAATGTGGTGTCTTTCAATTTAGTTTACAATTTTCACTAAAGTTTTCCTTCAGTTATACTTCAATATTTTTTCTCAACCTAGTTACCAATAGAACTATCTAAATAGCTCCATCTGCCGAGTTCTTCTGCATAATACTTAGTGTAGAAAAAATGGTACCAGGTAGCTGAGTAATTCAAACTTCTACAATAGTGGAAGACCATTTTAAAATAACCAAGATTATTGAGGGTCATGAATTCATTAAACATTTTGATTCCATTCAATTCAAATCTGGAAAATTACTGGTAGAAGGAGAGGAATTGGCAGCTTGATAAGATTGGCCAGGTCTGAACTTAGGAAAACTGGAGAAAGAGGAGGTTTATTAGAAAGCAAAATTGATAATATATTGATGAGGCTGAGCTTCCCTAAAGATACTACTAGATGTAGAAAGCAAGTCCAGACTAAATTGACAGTTTAGCTTAGGTAATGGGGCAGATGGGGTTCCTAACTGTGCTATATCTTAAGATGATAACACTGAACATGCTCTTCTGCCAAAAATAGAAGATTTATCTGCACTATTAAATTCTCAAAAGTGAAGTTTATTCCTCCATAAACTGATTACTAATGTCAAGTGGGTGATAAATGGCTGCAATTAAATAATTTCATTTCTACATCAAGAGATTGAATTGAGTTATTGACTGAGTTATTTTAGAAGTTGTTTCAGGAGATTGCTAAAAAGTGGTCAAAGATAACGGAATTTGTAAAACTGATTTAACAACCGAATCAGCCTGTCATTCCATCTACTTGCTCTAGGAATCTGAATGAATTAATTATTCACTCTAGAAATTGTTGTAGCTTGGTCAGTGTTTGCTAACACATTTAACAGGACAAATTTGTCAGTAAATATTTGGACAAAAAGTGAAAATTTCTGACAAATTCTGTAAAACATAACTTTGATACTTTTTTCTGAGTTGAAATAACCATTAAAACCTTCCATGAAATGAAGATAGTGACAAAACCAAGTAATGGTAATGAAAAAATGTGATCTCTTCATATTTCCAAACTCCATTCATTAAAGAGTGTGATACGGGTATACTGAAAAACCTAGCCAGCAGTACCCTTACAATAATATTAGAACCTCCAGTTTGTTATAAAGAAGCAAAAGTATTCCTGCTGTAAGATGAATTATGCATGATTTTTTAAAAGTACTAATTAGCAAAACTTCAGCTGGTTTTTCCCATTGTCATTCCATCACTTTAAAAAGCAGATTTCCTCAGAGCTTGTAGCAGATCCTGTTGAAGATCACAATTCCTTACAAATTGCACAAGGCTTGGAATCATAGAATAAAGGAGAATTGATTTGGAAATGGTTTCAGGAGGCAGATGTCTATCAATAGTAAAAGAATCACTGCATTTGTTCAATGTGTTTTAATTTTAGTGGCTAATATAAATAATAGAAGTTACAATGCCCCTTTTCCAGGGCCAATGGAAAGGGTTCTATGCACTGCTACTGAGCCAACTTTGCTTCATGGCTTCTGTTTCTCTTCTTTAGAATGTCATTTCTAACAGAGATGTTTAGACAGAAGAGTTTTTAAGAGAGGAATCGGTCTAATGTTGTAATTATGGGCATTTCATAGACTCGGTTTGGCAGGCAATGCCATAATGGTATCAAAGTACAGCATTTTTCATAGCAAATGAATCAGACCTGGAAGGTGAGGTTGTAAATAGATATATGTTGCTAGCTGAGACATTGTTCTTATTATTCTGGTGGTATGGTTTAGTATAGAAGTGATAAGACGGGAAGGGAGATTGAATCTTTAGAAAGCCCCATATTGTGGGACTGCTCTAAGACTTTGATCCAACAGCATGAAGAAATGATTATATATAAAATATTTTGTTATCATTAGAATAAATGATTATGGTGGTACATAATCAATATACTTCTGTGTTTGCATTACATAGCTAGCTCTCTAGTAAGTTAATTGTGTTATGTGTAAATGATGTTATCCAGGGGTGTCAAACTCAAGGCCTGCGGGCTGGATCCGGCCCACGGGGTGCTTAGATATGGCCCACGGGACTGCCCTGGAAACAGGTAAGGACCAGCCCAAGGTGCCTCTGCCAGCAAAAACAGAGCCTGGGAGGGCTGCACACAGCCCCCATAAGCTCCGATTTCGCTGGCAGAGGGTTAGCAAAACAAACTAAAAGCAAAACAAAACAAAGGAGAAATGTTTCCCCTTTTGCATTTGAGCATCCAAGAAGGGACAGGAAATGAGAAAGGAAAAGAGGAAAGACAAAGAAAAAGAAGGGAAAATGGGAACAGAGCAAGGAAGGAAGGAAGAAGGAGGAGGGAGGGAGGGAGATAGATTATAATGAGAGGGAGGGAAGGTCTGAGGGAAGTCCTGCCTTAGCACTTGGCCACCACAGGTGCCCCCGACACAAGTGACATCGAGCTGGCCACATCCACCCTGCCCTCCCCTCCCCCGAGTTCAAACACAACCCTGATGCAGCCCTCAGTGAAACCTGATGTTATCCATTCAGTCGTGTCTGACTCTTGGCAATTCAGGTTTCTCCACATCTTCTGATCTTGGACTACTTCTCTGAGTTTTTCTATGCTCTGGCTGCTGTCAATTTTGATGATGCCCAGCCATTGTTCTTTGATGGCCTGGTTTTATTTTCCTTTACCTCTAACTCTTCCAAACATAATTGCTTTATTCCAGTGAATATGTGTAAAAGGCTGATGCAAAATATAGTTTGTTCCTTGATACCTTTATTGCTTGCTATATTTTAAATGAATTTTGGAATAAAGCTATGGCAAAAAGCTTGTCTGTTATGAAAATTGTTAGGTATCAAACACTTGAATATAAAGTAATCATCCAAACCAAAATATGGGGAAAAAATGAGGGGAAAAAAAACCCCAGCCTCTTTGCTCTTTATTTCTCCAAACCTGGTGCAGAGCCTTGAGAGCTGATACTGCGGTCTTTAGACCCAATTGATAGCTGTATATTTCAGTCCATTACGAATTTATGCTCAGCATCAGTCAGGGAATCCTCCTCTTTCCCTAAAGACTAAAAAAAGATTATCACTTTAGTCAAAGCGTTTAAATGTTAATTGCAAGCTAGGATGTATGCTTCTGTCCAGCTGAATTCTGGATTATTGATATGAAAACTTTTTAATAGACTCTGAGGGGCAGGATGTAGCTATTAATGAAGGGTTCTAATTTATAAGAAAGTATCAGGTTGGTGCGGGGGTTAAAGTGAAGAGCTATTTTTATTCTTCCTCCTACTGGGTAGTTTGGAGCAGATCTGGGGGGGATGGGAAAGGCTCTTTGAATGATGTTTTGCGAATGATATGAAATAATTCCAGTGGCCACTTTTTATCCTTTCTTCCATTTGACATCTTCCTCTGAGATTTTCTAGTTTTCTTGGCAAGTGGAAGTTGCCTGGAGCTTTTTCCTTGGGTTATCTTCAGTGAGCCAGTGTTCTCCTAAGACTTCCTAAAAGAGGAAGTATGAAATAAAATATCCTGTATAGAATCAGCAAGGGGTAAAAGCAGCAGAGAATATGCTCCCTTGTATGAGCTAAATAGAACTTAAGAGAAAATGACCTTTGCTTAACCAGTCAGTGGAAGAAAATAGGATATTTTCTAGGTCACTTTCATAAATTTGACATCATAAAAAACTCTCAAGTAGAGTGGAGAAAAATAGTGACTGAACAATGAATATCATCTTGACCATTCTGCATTTCCTCTATCCATTTTTACTGTCAGTTTTGTGTATGGTGTATAGCTCCTTAAAGTTTTAGTCCTAGACCAAGCAAATGGTCTATGTATATGAATAAACTAAAGTATATGAATAAAGGTAAAAGTTTCCCTGTACCAGTCTTGTCCGACTCTAGGGCATGGTGCTCATCTCTGTTTCTTGGTCAAGAAAGTTAAGGTGTTGTCCGAAAACATACTCCATGATCATGTAGCCAGCATGGCTATATGCCAAAGGCTCACAGAATGCTGTTACCTTCCCACCTACTAATCTACTTGCATTTGCAATGCTTTCGAACTGCTAGGTGGGCAGGAGCTGGGATGAGGAACGGGAGCTCACTGTGTTGCGCAGTGCTCGGGGCTCGAATCTGTGCTGTCAAGCTTTCCAGCTAACAAGCTCAGTATCTTTAAGCACTGAGCCATTGTGCCCCCCGCCCCAAATGTATGGGTATAAAATAGGTAGACAGACAGACAGAAGATTAATCTCTAGTAAACCCAGCTTTAAAAAAAAAAATACATACTGCATTTAAGTCTGCCAAGTATAAAAAGAACCCGGTCTATTCGGGGAAATAACATATTATATGATCTGCGATGTGATGTGATGCGATGTGATATGTCTGCGATGAATGCCCTTGTGTAGTGAACAATATAGTGAAACGTGATCAATTAACTATGGTACACACTAAATGCTCAGCCAAAGGCGTCTTTATCTTCCATGAATGCTTTGCATTTTGGAACTTTCAAAATATTTAATCTGTTGGACTAAAATTTTTGATGGAGAGATATCTTCTGTATGTCCTGCTAATATTTTTTTGTATCGTAGATGTGTTTGTTAACATCTTGCAAAGCTATTTGTGAGCCGATAGCTAATAAACTAGGGAAGAGGAACCAAATATCAAGAGTTTACTTTCTAGCAATTTTATACTGCTTGTCTTAAAATTGCTTGCAAGTGAAAGAGAAACCAAATCCTTCAAAATCAAACAAGTTTCAGACAATAGTTGATATTGATTTACTTGGCTTTCAACATCAGGGAGATGAAACCAGCCTCTAACTGGAGGGCTGCATTGGGTACATAAGATCGATCTAAAAAAAATAGAAAAAAAAATTCCCCTGGATATTTTCTAAAAGGGGAAACATCATACATGCAAGCTTGTCAACCATACAAAGCTAGGGCAACTTCTTTTCTTTGGAAGGTTTTGAGTGTTGAGGGGAATATGTCCAGAGGTGATATTTGGATTATTTTTCAAACAGACTTTTTTTATATCAGTAACTAATATCCTATATAGTACAGGATCCAGTTATTTTGGGACTTCTTTTGTCTAATGGTATCTACCCACTCCCACCTGCTGTAAAAAGATGGGCATAATTCAATGTCTGCTTATTTCTGTCTTAAAGCTGGAGTAAGTTTGAGTTCACTCCAGTGTGAGAGCAATTGTATATTAGGATGCGTCAAATTTTTCAACTTTAAATTTCCAAACATTAGGGGTGCTCAAAAGTTGTGACATGCCTTGGGGATTGTAAAGATATTTTGGTTACTTTAAAACGGGGGTGTCAAACTTGCAGCCCACCACTCCTGGTTTAATGAAGGGGAAAAAAGTTGTGATACATCATGTGACAACGCCGTGACGATGCAAGTTTGACACCCCTGCTTTAATATAATTTACATGTGCTTGGTAAGTAACTACATAAATATCATAACTTTTTAACATATTGTTTGTTTCATTTGAATGTCAGTTCACAATAGAAACAATCTTTTTCCATGTTATTTTCATTCCCTTGATGTCTCTAGTGCATAAAGTGTTATGCTGATCAGAATCTGGCTTGAAGTCTGAAATAATTCTGTCCTTCACTCTTGAATTTTATGTGTCTGGGTTTGGTTCTAAATGGCTGTTTTTATGCTTTCAATATCTGAAACCTCATGCTTTGTTGAGTCTTAACAGTTGCAGGGTTCGGTTGACTAAATTAACTTCTGCTGATCCAAGAGTGTAAATGATGCTTGCTTGCTTTATTTATTTATATGTCTCAAATTCATTACTCTGGGCCAGCTAAATATTAAAATCAGCCTAAAAATGCAAAACAATTTGTAAAAAATGAGCTGGCTGTTTCAATTTCTGTTATTCTGATTTCACCACCAAATAAAACCTATGAAGAAGCAAAGTTTGGGTAAATACAAGATTTTTGGAGTGTTTGAAAGATATTCCACCTAAACATCCTTGACCTATCAAGATAAATTATGGATAAAAATAGGCCCAACACTATGCAGTTTTAGCCTGCCTAAAAGAGAAGCACACTTTTTGTGTTGATAAGTATTAACATTCAAAGTAGGTCACAGTGCCTGAATATTTCTAATAGTATAACCCTCTCTGTTTCCAGAGTTTAATTACAACAGGGATCCCACAGGGTTGGTAATTTCATGTCACAGAGCTAGTGAAGTTTCTTGATTTAAGTCATATATATATGGGCTCCAGATATGTCTGTCAAACCACAAATGGTAGCAGAGGAATGAAGAATGTTAATTCAATTGACTATTTTTCGGCTGTTAATGGTAAGTACCACCAGCTGCAGATGATCAGTATTGCTTTTCATCTGCCTCTGGTATTTTTCACTGAAGCTGACATGATTGATGGAGGCAGAATTGGAATGAAGGGTGAGCATAGCAACTTCTTTAGCCATTCTGTTTCTGATTGTGTTTTTATTACAGGAGTCAACTTGGAATGTTTAATTGCTTTTGGAAACTAGCAACTGCTGATGATGTCAAATGCTGATAATTGGTTTAGGACACAGATGTGCTATAAATTAAGCTGAGGTCATCTCAGATAATTTGTGTATTATTGCCTACTTTCTTGGGGTGGGGTGGGGGGGCTTGCTTGCTTTCAGAAGAATTTCATGCCTCTAACAAAGGTGATGGTTTTGTGGGTCATGGAAGTTGAATAAACAACACATTTAAATTCAGAGGTATGAAAGCCCCACTAGGTAGGAATAAATTCCATAGGAAAGCTAAAACTACTTTTATTGAGATTGATAATCAAAACTAAATCATGCAAGTCTGGTTGTGGGGTTCTTCCTTCTCCTCCTTATAGCTCATTGAATTAGAGATATGCTTGCCTGAATCACTTCCAAATGTTTTGTCATTTTCCTCGGATTTACAAAATGTTTCACTCCCTTTTGCTTAGACAACAGTTCCTGCATATTTCCATCATGGCCACTTTTCTTATTCTGTGTGAAATTTGGGGACGGACGGACATATCGCATGTATCATATTTTTTGGAGTATAAGACGCTCCGGACTATAAGATGCACCTACCTTTTTTGGAGAGGGAAACAAGAAAAAAAAATCTGCCTTTTCCTCCCACATCCATCAGGTATTCATCTGGCCCATTTGCCGCTACCTGTTCACTACTGCTGCCACGGACTGTTCGCCATTGCCGCGGCCCATTTGCCACCACCCATTCACCGCCGCCACCGTGGCCTGTTTGGTACTGCCATGGTCTGCTTGCCATCACCTGTTAGCCGCCACGGTGGCCCATTTGCCACCATCCGTTTCCTGCCACAGCCCGTTCACTGCCACGTGCTTGCCATCACGCCCCGTTTGCCACCGTCATGGCCCGTTCGTCACTGCCGCAGCTGGTTCACCACCACTTACCGTTGCTGCTGTGCCCCATTTGCCACTGTCCGTCACTGGCGCGGCCCATTCAGTGTGGCCTGTTCACCGTAGCTGCGGCCCATTTGCCATGGCCCATTTGCTGCGGCCCATTTGCCGCCGCCTGTTCGCTGCCACCGCCGCCTGTTCCCCGCCACCACGGCCCATTCTATAACAGTTAATCGGCACCACATCAACCTCCCTCACCCCCACCGCAACATTCACTGCATAAGGCACACTGAAAATTTCACCCATTTTTAGGGGGGAGAGGGAAGTGTGTCTTATACTCCAAAAAATACGGTATGTTTTGATGAATGTTAAAGGACACAAGTGTGTAATTATTTTATTTGCACAATGCCTTAATGATACATATGTCATTTTTACATCACTGTGACTGGTGGTGGATATCTCCATCTAGATAGCATTCTGTTTTTCCATATATAAGCTATGCCTTTTCAGATATTGAACTTCATCCCAGTAGCTGTAGCCCACCATGATCCGGGAAGAGGAATGACAGGGATTACAGTTTAGTAATAGGTTCTCTATGCCTGCTCTATGCCTGCTGCAAAGGTTCTCTATGCCTGCTGCAAAGCAGTGCTTCTTAAACAGCATATTATATCAGACAATGGACAGCCTTCAACAGTGATAATGTGCAAAATACTTAGCAATTATAAAATTGCTAAAGTTACTGAATAATGTAGATCTTCATAAAGCACTGCTCTCCAGAATATTAAACATTTATGTTAATTTGAAAAAGAACTTTAGGCCCTCTTTTCATCCATCAGCAATTAGATGCATTAAATATATATCCCTGTTTTTGTTGCATTTCATCCTGTTACATTGGCAATGATTAGTAGGGAAGCTTAATATGATTCTGAAGGCAGCCTCAGCATTTTTAGTTAGATAGCCTGCTCATCTTCAGTAAAAACAGTACTGTAGGACTTGGAATCCTGTACAGCTGATTCATAAGTCAAATTTTATTATGTTAAATAAAATTTCACATAATAGGGAGGATCTTTTGTGGAGATCCTCCCTCCCTCTTCCCCCCTCCCTTTTTTGGCTAAAGGTAAGAAGATTGTGTACCAAGGATTTCCTCTTCTCCCCATGGAAATGGGCTTCCTATATATATATCTCCTTTATGCTGAAATACTGTGTACCCAACAAAAGCTATTGTGGCAAAAGCTAAATTGGCAGGGACTCTCCTTCCTCCGCCATGTATAAAACTAGAATTGCCATCCATTGTGTTTCCATTGGATCCAAGACATTCTTTCTATACAGAATAAAATAAGTCTAGCTGTATCTTATTTAGCATGCATTTGATCAAATATTGGGTAAACAGTTATGTCTTTCACATTGAATGCAGAACGGAAGACTTCACAGTCTCATCTTATACATGTTTTCATATAGAAACTGCAATATTCTATGTCAGCCTGGAATCATTGCTCCTACGTAATATTTTTAAAACTCGTAACTACCAGTCTCTAAAGGAAAAATGCCAAGTTTAGTTATGTGTTAGGTCTACATATAATTCCAAAGCTCTGCTCTGGTCTTTACATATAATTAGAAAGAAACACTTTTCAGATACCAAAATCTATCAATCTATCATCCATCCATCCATCCATCTATGTTTTAGCTCTTTGTTTAGCATCAAGGTTGTTCTTTGCTTTTATATGGAAACTTTTTTGCAGTTGTAATGTCTTTGGCAGATTTTATAAACTAATATTTTCTGTTAGCGCAGCTACTACTGTGTAGTCATTTGAACTCCTTTATTACATTCCTTTTTCTTGATTTAAAGAGTTATGTTGCTCATTAAACTCAAGTTCATGCATGGGAATCGGTTATGAACTTGTTGTGGCCTGCATGGATTGAACAAACAAACAAAATTTGTTAACAACTCCATTAGCACAGTTCCTTTTCATCAGGCTTGGATTCTACCTAATGTACCACTAACCATTATTTTCTCACCTAGTTTGCTCAGCAGTGACAGATAATAGATGAAGCCATTACAAATATATTTGACACTGCATCCCTGAAGACGTGAAAATTGAAGTCTCTCATCATGATTTAAAATGTGTGCTCACTTGCTTAAATGAGGTGGAAGAAGTAGCAGTGGAAATAAAGCAAGCCAGATTTCTAAAAACGCTGGCTGGCTGTTACTCGGGTTAATAAACTGCATCATGCCCATATAGAGCCATCTGACGATAGCTTAGGTTGAATTTGTGCTTAATCAAGTGTTCTTGTGGCATGATTTTTTCCTGTGATGTGACATTCAATAACATGTCTCTGTCTTTGGAAATGTAACTTCATTGGGCATCATAAAACATATATTACCTTCCCTTTGTTTCATCTATTTATTTTTATTTTTATTTTTTTGAATTATGGTATTAATTTGAAGATAGTCCTTTGCAGTAAAGGTGGTAGTGATTTGTGAGAATTAAGGCAAACATTTCAACTTGCCCCTGTAATATGAGGGAGTTCAGACACGGACCAAGATGGCTGACTCAGGGCTGGTAGTGATACTCCTTTCCTCCTTCCTTTATCATTCCACTCCTCCACTATGGGTCTTACCAGAGTCCTCCAGAGAAAGGTTGTTTTTTAAAGGTTGAAGGTATGGGGTCATGAAAATGAGTTTGGGGCCCTTTGTTCTGGTGAGGCCCAAAGTAAATGTCTCCTCTCCCTATACTATTTTAGCCCTTAGTTTCTCTCCCCCCCTCCCCATTTCAGTGTGTAGGCTAACGAAGTATGAACTATCTCATTTGTTTTGTGCTCTTGATAATTGACTGCCTACATAGTTACAAAGGGGAACAGTTTTGGTTAAATTATGTATTTCTGTATTTTCTCTCTCTTTTTGCAAAAAGGCAAATTATACATATACCACAAGGTTTGTAAGTGAATTGAAGTACACTGTTGTGGATATGGCCCATTCCTTAGGAAATGTCGTATAAATCTAAATTAAGCTTGAAACACCATGACTTTTCCAATTTTTACAGAAAGGAATCATTTGTAAATAAGAGAGGCATTAAGGCTATAAAGATACGGTAAATTGTTTTTAAGTGGCCAAACTGTTTCCTAGTATTTTGTTTTCTTAGTATATTCTGTCGTAGATCCTATTATAAAAAGATAAATCCTATTAGATAAAAGATCCTATTATAAAAAGATAAAGAGGATGCACCCCTGTGCATCCTCTTTATCAAGCCTCCTTTCCGCACTCTGTCTGATCCTTGCTCAGCCTCCCTTGAACTCTTACACAAACAGCTTTCCAAAAACTTCCCATGTCTCCCTTGTACCCATGTGCCTCATTGTGCACCCTCCCCAAGCCTTGTTGTGCCTCCCTCGCTCCCTTGCACATCCATTTATGCCGTCCCCAAGCTGTCGGCAATCATCTATCTTCCAGCTTGTTTTGCAAACCACATTTTTGCTGGTTTCCCCACTGACTTGATTTATGGGAAACCAGCAGGAAGTTTCCTTGCCAAATGACCATTGGATTTGGTTAACAATGGCAATTGGGATTGCAGAGATTGACATTGCTAAGTGAAGCATTTGTGTTTTATGATACTATTAATTCTCCTAATAAGCTGCGGGATGGTTCAGGAATGGGTTGATACAGTCTGATCTGCCTGGGGACTAAGTCATAATTTTTTGGCCACGCCTCCATGTCTCTCCTTCAGGCCCCAGTTTTCAACTCAGTCGTCTGACTGAGCAGTTGCTCTTCACTCAAACCATTCCTGGACCATTCAGAATTCAGGTTTTTTGGACAATTGATAGGCTTGCGTGCTGGCCAGATCAGCCTTGGCTAGTAACACCACCGCTGACTGAGTCGAAAACTGGGGCCTGACGGATAGATGTGGAGGCGTGGCCAAAAAATTATGACTCAGTCTCCAGGCAGATCAGACTGTATCAACCCATTCCTGAACCATTCCACAGCTAAAGAGAATTGGTGTTTAGGTAGAACCAACGCCCCCTCAGCCCTGCAAAACAGTCAGTTTTGTGTGTAGCCCCTTAGGAAAATTAATTGCCCAGCCCTGATCTAAGTTCTAGAAAATGTACACTTTTTATTACCTATGTTTTCCTATAGACTGATAGAAAAACTTCTTGCTTTCCTCTGAACTGACCTTCTAGCTGGAATACCCTGAACTTTTCTTTGCCTATTGATTTATTTTTGAAAATGCACTGTGAATGGCTGCCATTTTAACTTATGAACTTTGGGCAGCTAACAACAATCAACAAAAAAAGAATATCCTAAAACCTTTATAATGGCATAGAAGCATCTGGAGAGAGGGTGAAATAACTAGGTTTGCCGCACATATCTTTTTCATCACCTGAAAAAGGTGTTTGCAGCTGCACTAGTTTGCAGCTTCCTTGCAGTATCCCAGGAAACAGATAGACAGGTTTCTGCTGACAGTGGGAAATTCCCAGAGATTAATCTGGAGAATTATTTTTATATAGTTGTGCAGTAGAATAGAATAAGGAGAAAATAACTCATTTGTCTAATTTATGTTATTTGCTAAATGGCAAACACTCTCTTAGCTATTTTTAGGTTCTGTAATAACACTGAAATAAGTGCAAACTTCAAAAACAGCTTCAGATAGTCCTCACTTACTGAATTCAGTTGGAACTAGCAACTCTGTCTCTAAGCAATGTTGTGACCATGCTGGATAACAGTGTTAGTTCCACTGAGATCGTTTAGCAAACCACCCACAATTGTTAAGAGCAATGTCACATACTGTAATTGTGACAACTTTCTTCTGGTGTCCCCATTGACTTTGCATTTGAAAGCCACAAATGATGATTAAATGACTATGGGATGCTGATTGTAAATGCACACTGGTTGTCAAATGCAATTGCAATCACATGGCTATCGGCATATTGTGATGGCTGCAAGTTCAAAGACTGGTCTCCTCTTTAGTGCTGTCGTAACTTTGTATGGTCACTGAATGAGTAGTCAGTAAGCGAGGACTACCAATATTGCTCTCCCGCATAGATGAGAAATGCTGAGCTGTATCATCGGAAACTATGAATGCAAAGCATAAGGGCAGTACAAATATTTGGAAAAGATAATTTACTGTTGGCTTGTTTCTCCTGGGCCTGTGGCAGCATTTCCTACTAAGTGAAATGCAAAACACCAAATGCAAATTCCAGAGCATCAGAACGCAAGACAAGAAGCAATCGATGGAAGGAGAGAAGCAACCCAGAACTAAGGAGAAACTTCCTAACAGTAAGAACAATTAAATGGCTTGCCTTCAGAAGTTGTGGGTGTTTCATCACTGGAGGCTTTTAAGAAGAGACTGGACAGCCATTTGTCTGGAATGGTATAGGGTCTCCTGCTTGAGCAGGAGGGTTGGATTAGAAGACCTCCAAGGTCGCTTTCAACTCTGATATTCTGATCATCGGGGAAGTGAAAATATCCTAATAAATCAATTTCTGTCCTATCACAGTATTTCCACTTGATCCCCAGATTCTGCCCTTGACTTGCATGCTTGTCTTCAGCAATATTCAGTCTGGTTGCTGAAACTGGGTGTTCAGTGCATCTAAATCAGGGGTGAAATCCAGCCGGTTCTATCCGGATCGGGTAAACTGGTAGTGGCGGCTGAGGAAGGCTCTGCCCACCCGCGCGGACATCATGACGTCCCTTTTTTGCGACATTTTAAGCCTTTGCGCATGCGCACGCACATTGGCAAACCAGTAGGGAAGGTAAGTAAATTTCACCCCTGATCTAAATTGTACTGTTCAGGAAAATTCTGCCTGAAATCATAGGTGCTACAAATGCTTTAGTATTATTTGGGAGAGTTAGAGATGGGCAAGATATAAACTGTAGTATCTATTGACTCGTGCCTGGTTCTTGCTAGAAAGCAAATATCTTTTGATCTGCGTGACTTAAAAATATTGACATTGACCCGATAGAATTGCGCAGGAAGATTGCACTTTGTGTAGAAGAAATGTTTAATATGGAGAAAGATGTAATCAGATGAACACTTACTTATAGTCTGATGTCGCAGATTGATTAAATAGGCGACTAGGACAGTGTGAGGTTGTGCAGGTGATGGTTTTTCCCTTCATGCCAGACCTTAAGCATTTGAAATCCTTGCTTTTCTTTGCCAGTTCATAGCCATATTTCCAAACCATAACAGCTTGAATGAAACAGCATTTCCAGATCTCTGCCTGTTGAACCTGAAACAAGCTCCTACATTAATAAAGATATTGGCGGCTATGTCTGTATTCAGTGGTTTGCAAACCTCTATACCTCCACCTCCTACCAGCAATATATATTCTGGGTTTTCTCTAGGCTCAATAAACGTAAAGCCTCTCATAAATAGATAATATGCAATAATGTGAAAAGTGCTGGCGGCTCTGTGTCTGAAAACAACCACATTTCCTAATATTTAATTTTTCAGCCAGCTATTTCATTTAGAGCTATTTTTCTATGCTTTTGATTTATTGCTGTAAATTTTTCTTGGTGGTATGTTTTGGATTTTTTAAAATAAATAAATAAAAGCAATTAATTGTTTTCTCTAATTTTAAGTCAGTCATCTAAAAATACCTTGAGCACAGTTTTAGGAAACAGGTAATGAATTATGAACTGAGTGTTGGGTGATAAAGTAACTCTGCTATCTTACAATTTTTCAGTATGTATTAGAATTTATGGTCATGCACATAATCCATACATTGTTTTCTCTGAATGATCTATAGAAGGGGATTTATCACACACTGCTTTTAGAGACAAGAACATTTTTGGACAATAATTATAATTCTCCACTTGAAAATATTTCTCAGCTGACTTTACCCTGTGTAGGAGGTAAAAGTATTTGACAAACAAGAGCTCAGTGGGTGGTGTTTAATATCATGTGAATGAGGTTTGAGGGTGTACAAATTGCCTTTCTCTCCTCTGCCTCTATGTTTGCCTCCCATAATATAATCTGTTTGGTTTTGAGAATAGCTGTGGCTATTGTGCTACCTAGGTTTGCATCATTAATAGATAGATGCAGCAGAATAAAACCAAATTGGATTACTGCAATACACTCTGCATAAGGCTGCCCTTGAAGAATATCTAGAAGCTTCAACTGCTGCAGACTGCCTCTGTATTATACCTCTGCTCTGTGAGTTGTATTAGTTGCCAGTTTGCTTCTTGATCCAAGTGCTGGTTTTAACACTTAAAGCCCTTCATGGCATGAGACGGGTCTACCTGAGAGATTGCCTCTCCCCAGCTATATCAGCCCACTCCATTAAAGCTGGCAGAGAGGGCATGTTGCAAAAACCATCAGCTAGGGATCTACAGTTGGTGAGTCCTAAGAGACAGGCTTTCTCTGCTCTGGTGCCCTTCTTATAGAACAGTGATGGCGAACCTATGGCATGCGTACCACAGGTGGCACGCGTAGCCATATCAGTGGACATGCGAGCTCAGCTCCGGCGTGCATGTGCGTGTTGGCCAGCTGATTTTCGGGCCATCTGGGCCCACCAGAAGTAGGGAAACAGATTGTTTCCTGCCTCCGGAGGGTCTGGGGGGGGGGAGACCTGTTTTTTCTCTCACCTGGCACCAGAGCCTCTCTATGAGTCTGGGGAGGGCGAAAACAGGACTTTAGGAATCTCTGGAGGCTGGGGACAGCAAAAAAGTCACTTCCTGTCCAACCGGAAGTTGGGAAATGGGCCATTTCTGGCCTCCGGAGGGTCTCCGGGGGGGCTGGGGAAGGCCATTTTCCCCCTCCCAGACTCATAGAGAGGCTCTGGAGCAGTTGAAAGAGAAAAACGGGCCTACTGGGCCATTGCGTGCCAGGAGCTGGGGGGGTAGTGGGGGGGTCGCGCGCACATGTGCAGGCATGGGGCGCATAGAATTGGTGTGGGCACGCTTGTGTGCAACCCCCCCTCCTGGCAAAAAGATTAGCCATCACTATTATAGAACATTGTTCTCCCAAAATTAGATTAGCTCCATCCTTTTGTCATTTTGCAAAGCTCTTAAGACTTGGTTTATGTTATCAGGCCTGGGGCTCCCAAGCAATCAGAGATTTGCTTTCATGACTCCATTGTTGAGCTGGCTATTTTTATTCTCTTTTTGTCTGGGGTTTGTATATTTGTTTTTTTATATATATACTATTTATTTCTTAATGCAATTCCTTTATCTTTATATCTTTTATATCTATGTTTTTTTTCTCTGGTTGCTACCTGTCACTAGTTTTTGGTGAGATGAGCAGCTATACAAATTTGATCAATCAATAAATACATTGGGTTATATTAAGTGAAATACTAGCAGAACTCTTATATTTAATCAAAATTATTTTTAAAAAATGATATTGTTTTATTGAAAAGGTGCCCGACATAATTCATTGTGTAATGAGATCACTGCATCATTTATAATTAAAACAGAGAGTATTTCTTGTGGGCTTCTGTTAAAAACTAAAGACTTTTTTAAAAAAATAAAACCCATTTTCTTTAAGTAAGTAGAATTATCTTTAAAATCCTTTGATACATAAATATTAAATGATCTTTTCTGACATTAGTTTAACAGGCCTACACGAACTAAACATAAAATTGATCTGTATACTTGTTTTTTCAAACAAGAGGAGCTTGATCCGAAGCATTTTGAGTGAAAAAAGAAAGCTGCTAGTGAAAAAAAATAGCATGTTAGTACAATAAGCGTTATTGTGTTAGAGCAGCAGTCTCCAATTTTTGTGGCTCGGCGGCCCAACTGGGTGGTGAGAGGGGAACCACACTGGGCAAGTGGCAGGCCAGTGTGCATCAGGGGTGAAATGCTCCCGGTTCGGACTGGATCGCCCGATCTGGTAGCGATGGAGGCGGATGGTTTGGAGAACCGGTAGCAAAAATCCCTGCCCATCCCCCACCTCGCCCCGTGCCCAGCTGAGCAGCACAATCATCACAGGCTTTTTTTTTACTTTTAAAAGCATTTTTTCTACAACCTCTTCCGCCGAAAAAATTCCTTTAAAGGTAAAAAAAAAAAGGCCTCTGATGATCGCGCGGCTCAGCTGGGATCATCAAAGGCTTTTAAAAGAAAAAAACCCTTTTTTCCTTTTAAATGCCTCTGACAATCCAAGCTGAGTTGCCTAATCGGCAGAGACTTTTTTTCTTTTAAATGCCTCTGACGATCAGGCAACTCAGCTTGGATCGTCAGAGGCATTTAAGAGAAAAAAAGTCTCTGACGATCAGGCAATTCAGCTTGGATCGTCAGAGGCATTTAAAAGGAAAAAAACCTTTTTTTTCTTTTAAATGCCTCTGACGATCCAAGCTGAGTTGCCTGATTGTCAGAGGCATTTAAAAGAAAAAAAGTCTCTGCCGATCAGGCAACTCAGCTGGGATCGTCAGAGCCTTTTGAAAGCATTTGTTTACAACCTCTTCGCGGAAGAGGTTGTAGAAAAAATGGTTTTAAAAGTAAAAAAAAAAAAGGCCACGCCCACCCAGTCACATTATCCCCCCACCAAGCCACGCCCACAGAACCAGTAGTAACAAATTTTAGATTTCACCACTGGTGTGCACCCATATGCCATGCAGTTCGACTGCACACTGCCCTGCCTCTCGTACAGCCCAGTTCCGAATAAGCCATGGCCTGGTAGTGGGCCACAGGCTGGGGACCCTGTATTAGAGGTTCTTGTTATGCTTCATCTTTTACAAGTGTATGTATTACATGAATTTGGTTTTTTACCCTAGTCCTTTATGAGATGCAAAATAACTCTCGATATGAGCAGAAAGTACTACAGTGACATTTTCATATTACTTGAACAATAGTTCAGTATTGAATATTGTGATGGGTGATAGAAGTAACAGTATCGGATCCTTTTAATTTCAGTCTCTACTTGTTCAGGATAGTACAGGTAGTTCTCAACTTACAACCATTCATTTAATGACAGTTTGAAATTACAAGAGCAATGAAAAAAGGAACTAACAACTGCTACTCACACTTATAACCATTGCAGCATCCCCACAGTCATGTGATCGAACTTCTGGCGCTTGGCAAATGAGCATGTATTTACCTCAGTTGCATTGTTCCTGGGTTATGTGATCTCTATTTATGACCTTCCCAACTGGGTTCTGACAACCAAACTCAACTGGGAAGTTGGATTCACTTAATGATTCCATGTGTCACCTAAACTGTAGTGATTTCCTGAACCATGGCAAAAAAAGTTGTAAAATCAGGTGTGACTTTTTAACAACTCTCTTGCTTAGCAACAGAAATTCTGGTCCCAATTGTAGTTGTAAATCAAGGACTACCTGTATACACAAAATAGTGCAGGTGTTCCTTTGCCCATAAGAATATTTTTTTTCTTACTAAATCCTAAAAAGAACAAGGATTTAAGATGTCTGCATGTCTTATTCTTAAATTGACCTTTGATTACTTGTCAAATAATGTACAAGAAACATAGCAAAGTTATAATTTTAAAAATGCTATAGAAGATGCATTGCACGAGAATGAGCAATTACCAGTATAACTGTTATTTATTTATTTATTTTAGCCTTAGGATGCTGCATGGGGAAATCGTAATAAAATGCTGAAAAGTGACTTGCAGTAAATTATTTTCCAAGTTGGAGCTTGGAAAAATGGTGCTATAAACAGATTATGAGGTAAAACCACTTTTATTGTTAGGTGTTTTTCTGATGCTTTATTTTCTGGCTGCTCTTTCTGACAAAGAAGACTCCAGCTAACAAAAGCATCTCTACAATAAAGTCACTATAAAGGCACAGTAAAGTGTCACAGGACTCTCTTAGAAACATTATCATTTACACCTCTAAAATGACTTAATGGCTCTAAATAATTTTGATTTGCTTCTAACCAAGAATCTGCTTGAATTACTTTCTTACTGTGTAAGTGTTGTCTTTAATGGCTATTTAAATGGTTGCATGGTACTGTATTTTATGAAATATTAATATAATGTGTGTGAGTCTGATGGAACCAAAGAACAAAGCACTATTTTTATAATACGTTTATGAAAATTTGCTTTCTACGCAAAGTACAAAGACAGTAAGACTGGCTTTCTACATTGTCAAATGTAACAGTTTCATGTGTGACTTTAGGCATATACAGTACTGTTTTGTAGAAAAAGCTACTTGAACACATAACAAGACGGAACAGTGTCCCAGCATAAAGGGGGGGGGGAGTTTGTGCAAAACCACACGTGGATTTTGTTTTTCTCATCTGTTCTTACAGGAAGAAGATAAACTATGACACATCCCAAAGTTTCTAGAACTAAATAGCTGTAACTCATTTAGTTTTCCTAGACACTATTCTTTGCTTCCCTAAAATCTTTGTTATACAGAACAAAGTTCTGTGTTGTAGTAAAAATGCAAAATCAATATATAGCATTACATTCACTTTAAAAGATTTTTTTTTTAAAAAAAAAGGATTCCTGGGCACTACCAGCAGTTCATTTTGTAGAATTACATGTCATAGTTGCGATAAGGATTATTTTCACATTTATTACATCCAAGATAGGCCATGGATAGAAACTGTCCATTTAAACTTTCTTCTGTGAGTACCGACCCTGATAAATTGTTAGATAATTAGATAGACATAGATATCCAAACCCAAGCACACATACATTTTGTGGGTTTTTTTTTTTTAATTTTAGAAAACACAAAATCATACAATCCTCAGTAATTGCCTAGATTCTCCCCGTTGTTTACCTCAAATATTTCTTATGGAGGCATAGAGAAAGGCTTAATTTATCTATTTAACGTAATTAATCAATTATTTAAATACATTTTGCCCTATATGATATCAAATATATAAGTTTAAAGTAATCATTATATAAAAATGGCAACAAATGCTATATGAGAAGGCTTGACTACACTGGGCTATTAGTGTTAAGTTTCTTCATGCAATAGATTTATATTGATATGATGGATTCTTCAAACCACCCAGGAAATTTTTTTGCATATAATTCTGGTAAATATATAAATTATCCATAGACTGGCAACATGGCAATGGAAGCAACCTATGTTCCTTTATTTATGAGTAGCTGTACCCGGCCACGCGTTGCTGTGGCCCAGTCTTATGGGTATACAATATTTTTTGACCGAGTGCCAATAATTTCCCTCTGTAGCTCAAGTTACGCCTATTTTGCCTCCGTCCCAGTTTGCTGCGGGTGTAAGAGCTGGTTTGCCGGTATAACCGCCTTCACCTTCGCAGCTCTCCGCACCACAGGTGGCATCGGGGTCCCTGCCAAAGGTACGGCATACTCCGTTAGTCAGGAGGACGCTTCGCGGCGTTTGACATTTCCCGCCATTTTGCTTGTGGGTTTGGCAGCGGCGGTGCTGAGGGGAAAAGACCTGGCTCGCGCCTGCCATTGTGGTGCTGCGATGTAGTATAGCGTGTGTTGCTTTTACATCCAACAGATGGCGCAGTTGGACACCAACATGCTAAAAAGCATGTTTTTACCTGTCACAGGTGTGACATCTATATAAGCTAGGTATATAAAAACACGCCCCTATTCGAATGCAATGTTGTGCCAAAATTTCAAAGCAATCGGTGAAGAACTTTCGGAGATTTACGATTTTGAACAAACGAACAGTTACATTTTTATTTATATAGATTTGTAAAAAGCCAGCATTCATTTATACTTCGGATGAATTTAGTTCTAAGTAAAATTCTTAACTTCAGAAAACCATTTAGCTAATTTCTTTCTTTATTTTCAGGTGATCTGGTTTCACAAATAGCATCTTCTTTAAATGACAAGAATCTTGAAGCTACTACATTCATTTACAAGATACTGAATTAAAAACAGATTCTGGAAAGTATAAGGTAAGCTTTTAGTGCACTTTAAAAATGCTCATGTACTATGTGCTGTGGTACGTGAGCCTGTGAACTGGTGTCAGTTTCCTAATTTGTGACTGTTTATAATCTGTATTAGTTTACTGGCCTCTCTCGAGGTTATTACATGTGAAGCTATTTTGGGAATGACCTGCAATATCTGGTAGAATGGAGAAACATACAGGCACATATACTGCTAATTTTTTTGTCAAGCTGCTGCAGTTGAATGAGTTACTGCATGGTGATACCAAGGTCAGTTTTTTATCGAAACAGTTTAAAGCAATGCCCAGAGACTATTTCCAATTCCAAACTTTTTATTCATTGTACTTTTTCTGTGGAGTAGTCTTTAGGAACTATTTAATAGACATGGAACCTGGTATATAGCAATATGCTGCTTCTGTAATGTTTAAAAATACAAAGCTAAACTCTAGCCTATTCGTTTTTGGTCCTGGGTTTTAAATTTTGTCATATTTCAGCAGTTAGAACCAAGTTTGAGATTTCTCAGAGTTCAGATTAGCTGTTCTGAAAGTCATGTTCTCGCAGCATCGTAATAAAGAACAACCTGTGCTGATGTGGCAAATCTCCCCTGTTTTGTCTATTGCATTTTTGTTTTCCTGATAGCTGATTCCGATGTCCTTTGAGGCTCAGAAAAAAGAGAGAAAAACCCACGCTTGCATTAATGTTGATGTCTTGTACTGTATAAAAACTCTAATTTAAATTGTACTGCCCACTTTTTCAACAGTTGACTTGCTTTGGATTTGTAAAATTTGCTTGCTATGAACTTTATTCTTGATGGTTATTTCTGAATTTCTTTGCACTCTAGTGGGGTGGATTTTTTTTTTTACATTCAGAGACACCGTATAGATAGTGCAGCACAGAGAAACAGTCTAATAAAATGTAAAGGATGATCAAAAATAACTTTTGATAGGGAGCAGAAATTTGTCCCTCATTTCTTTTTTGATATCTACAGACTGTAATAGGAACAAGTATTAGAAGTTAAGCTATGATGCTGTTGTTTTTAATAACTTTAGCCTATTACCTCAGGAAGGTTATGTGGGGCAGAGAATAAGCTAGACGTGAAACTTCAGTTACAGTATTAGAGGCTTGCACACTGTTAAATTGAATTAATGAGGTTATTAAAAGCTTATTGCAGGAGAGTCCCAGCAGTGAATCCCTTCATTGGCTACTCAGCTTAGCAAACAAAATGCATCAGAATTTTTTTTAAAAAAGTTATATCAAGACCCCCTAACTTTGAAAATAATAGTGCCAGGATTTATTTTTCCACTTCTGGATTTGTATGGGGTGCTTACTTGATTGTGATTCACATTCATATATTTTTTAAAAAGCTCTTAGTTTCTTGCAACAAAATCAGTTCCTTTATTTTTAAAAGTCTACATTGTTACTTTAAAATTAAAGATGAGATTCTTAAGGTTCCTTGGATATCTTGATTTCATAGAGTTTAGTTCTGGAATTCAAGAGATGTTGGAACACAGTACTGTTTACAAGCCAACATCATTCACAAAAACTGCATACAATTGTAGTGAATATAGCATATTCTTTCAAGAACATAGAATCACTATAATTTTAAATATTTAAGAATTGATTTTTAAAGCTTCTTTCCTTTTTTTCCTATATAGGCATTTATTCTGATACATAATTGTTTTGTAGAAAATAAGTGAGTTTCATTTTCTTACTTTCAGAGTTTGCATTTTTTCATTTAACCTCTGTTGTCAGTCTAAAAATATCTGATCAGTTAGCTGCTTGTATGAGGTTTTTTTTTCCTTCATTTTTTCTGTTTTATACTGTTGATGTTTGAAAAAGAATCCCAAAAATAAGGTTGGACTAGGATTGAGCTGCTTATGAGACCAAACTATCTTTTTTTAGCTCAGAAATAATAGCAAAACAATATAATTTATAAAAACCAACAACGGGGAAACAATAAAACCCATTATAGATAGTCCTTTTCTTAAAACCACAATTAGGACCAGAATTTTGGTTGCTAATCAAGTTGGTTGCTAATTGAGTCACGCCTGATTTCATGAGCTGTTTTGCTGTGACCTGTTTAAGTACATCACTTTAATTGTTAAGTGAATCGCTTGGTTGTTAAGCAAATCTGGTTTTCCCCCTTGACTTTGCTTATCAGAAGCTGGCAAGAAAGATCACAAAAGGTAATCACATGATCGCAGGACATTGCAACCATCGTAAGTATATGCTACCATGTTTCCCCGAAAATAAGACCCTGTCTTATGTTTTTTTTCGAATCCTGAAATAAGTGCTTGGCCTTATTGCCATGCGCTCAAAAGCCCGATTGGGCTTATTATCAGGGGATGTCTTATTTTGGGGGAAACAGGGTAGTTGCCAAACACTAGGATTTTGATCATCTGATCTTGGGGATAATGCAACAGTTGTAAGTTGAGCACTGTTGTAACTTTGAAACAGGTGTAAACAAATGGCTGTAAATCAAGGACTACCTGTACATGGATTTGAGGTACCCGGAGAGTTTCTCAGAGGAATCACAGGTTTTCAACACTTTGCAAAGGAGCTGCACATTTACAATTGTGTACCCTTTGGGGGAATGCTGCTAAAGGGGAGGAGGGACAGTCCCAGAAAAAGCTCATTTATGTGGCCCTTCCAGGAAGAATAGTTTATTGAAGAATAAGAGTAAGCCAATTCTGCTAGAGTTTACTGGATGGGAAGAAACTCCCAAAGAAGGCAAACATGTGGGTAACCAAGTTTCTAAGCCAGGTACGGTTTGACTATATGTATAGCACTTTTGTACAAGCTACAACCAAAATTTGGTTTTGCATAAACTTGGATACCAAAGGTTTTTAATTGAACACTTCTTCCAACACAAACTGAACCTGTATAAATTTAAGTTAAGATCCAGGTTCTGAGCATTTATATAGTTGCTTTCTTTTGGCTTACCTTGTTGGAGAGGACTCCAAGTAATCCCTCACGTCTCACAGACTTTTCAGATAAATGTCAAATAAATGTTGATGACTTTATTTTTTTCTTCTTTTCTGTGAGCTGATTGCTCTACACACATGGCAAGTGTATTAAACCAATTTCAGAAAGACGCATCATTCTATCAGAGAAATACTTTATGTATTTTATTTGGCAAAGATTTTTTATTTATGCTGAAAAACTCCCAATGATAAATGATTTCAATTAAATATATATTAAAGGAAACATTATTGCTCAGTGTCTTTTTTAAATTTTATTATAAGGGAAAACATTTCCCTCTTTCCTTAGCCTGGAATTTAGAGTTGATTTTCTGGCAACCAGAGATAAAGTATAATGGATACTGTAATAAAGTTTTAAAAGACAGAGTGCCTGCATGCTTTATTTCAAATAGTGGCAGGCTTTTCCCATATTACCGGAATAACTTTTAATACAAATAATACAAACTGATATTAATAGCAAAGCATGAATCACTTTGACATATCTAAGAAAACTGCCTAGAGATAGGACTCAGAAATTATATTATACATTATATTTACTTTATACACATTATCGAATACCCTATTATTCCCCTCAATGTCTTTAGGTTTTCTTTTTTTCTTGTTTCGGCTTAATTTACACAAATTTAACATGCATTCATGTTAAATAGTTCTCTCTCCACTAATACTGGTATTTATGTGGAACCTCTGTCTGGAATCATGTTTTTTAAAGAAAATATGTGAAGAGGTATGCATAATGTTAACGTATTTAATATAGTAAATTATTTTAGGAGTAGGTGTTCAGAAAAGCCCCTCATCATCCTATCTTCAATATGTGGGTGGTAGAGAGTTGGTTTGGGTCCACACACACACACACACACACACACACCCCTACAAATTGCCAGCAAACTAGATTGGCACCAATGCAAACTTGGGTCTAAGATTGAAGCGTAAAGGAGCTTCTTTATTATTTATATAGTATCATTTTGACTGAATTGTATAGACTTTCAAATTGTTGCCAAAAGTCTCGCCTCTTTCAGTGCATGATTATATGCCTCAGTGCCTTGTCAATTCATTGTCTTCTGCAGAACAGGTAATCCTCGACTTATGACCACAATTCAGTCCCAAATTTCTGTTGCTAAGCAAGACAGTTGTTAAATGAATTTTGCTCCATTTTATGATCTTTCTTGTCACAGTTGTTAAGTGCAGTTGTTAGTAACATGGTTGTTAAGTGAATCTGGCTTCCCCACTGACGTGGTGTGTCAAAAGGTCTCAAAAAGGGATCACATGTTCCCTGGACATTGCAACCGTTGTAAATATGAGTCAGTTGCCAAGCATCTGGAGTTCAATCATGTGACCATGGGGATTTTACAATGGTTATAAGTGTGAAAAATGACCATGTTACTTTTTTCAGAGCTGTTGTAACTTCCAACTGTCACTACATGAACGGTTGTAAGCCGAGGACTACCTGTATTTAGAAGTAGGTGTGATTTATTTGTAGAATGGGGTGCCTGAGAGTCTACTCAAGCCTACAGGCAGCCATTGAAAGCCCTTACGTCTGAGTGAGATTATCCTCCCCTTCTAAGGGTGGTTTGCAATTTGGAAATTCTAGGCTGCTTATATATGAACAGGTGGCAGCTGTAAGCTAGTAGGACAGTTTCACTGTTACATTTTTGTAGGCCAACTGTGACTGGTCCTGGATGAGGAGTTTTTGCTCATAATCATTCCTGACCTATTCATTACATGTTTGGACTACATAATATATTCTCTGTGGGGCTACCCTTGAAAAACATTAGGAAACCAACCGGTACACAATATACTGATCCCGAACAGAGGTGTCTATATCTGGATATGCATTGATGATCCCAGAGCTTTGGAAGGTGCATTGGTTGCCAGTTGGCTTCTAAATGTGTCTCAAGTTGTTGGTTGCCTATATGACTTTGAACCGGGTGATCTTAGGGAACGTCTTCTCCTGTATTCATCTCCCCATTCAGCTTAAATGAAATAGGTTCAGTGTCCTCCAGGTCTCATCCGTCCAGAATTGTCACATTCCTGGTGGCAGCCCTTACTTTTTGGAATTCCCATCCTGTCAAAAATCATTCAATCATATCAGTAGTGGTTCCACTTACTTTCGCTACTGGTTCGGAATCGGGAGCGTGAACGAGTGCGTGCTTTGCTCGCGCGTGTCACTTCTGTGCATGGGCAGAGTGTCCGTGATGATGTCCGGGCGGGTGGGCGGAGCCTCCCGCCACCGCTGCCTCTACTACCGGTTTGCCCGAATCAGGGCGAACCAATAGAAACCCACCACTGCATCACATCTTCTCTCTTTAGCCAGGATGAGGGCGCATTTTGGTTGGAAGGTGAGATTGCAAGGCACATGGTATTTTTGCTTGTGATGTTTTTCTGTTTTGGAATTTGGGGAGGGGCTAATGTATCTGTTTAGATAAATCAATATATAAGCATTTTATATGGTTGTTTTCTGAATAAAGCCATTCTAAAGTGTCACTTCAGTTGCGGCTTGAAAATATTTTTAAACGTTTCTTAAAACACCTACTTGTTATATAAGAAAGCATTTTTATGCTAATTCTCACTTAGACACCTTACTGCCGATTCCCTTGTTCTTCTCCTGCTCTGTCAAGTAGGAAATCTATAAAAAAAAAGAAATTAAAAAACAGTACCCCACGTATAAAGTACTTGCACAGGTAAAAATAAACAAAATGAACCAAGCTTGCACTGCAATATGTGCTTGAAATCAGATGTTAACAGCATGGTAATGAAACCAAGCTAAGGCTGTATACTTGATACTCAGTGTTTTTAAAAGCATGCGAGAGGAGGCTTACTAAGGAAGAGAAGCAAATCCAAACTTTAAAGCCTTAGATTATCACTTAATGTTCCTAGAAAATAATTTCTTACATTTCCAGGAAATATTTTTTTTACATTTCTTGTGCAGCACCTGCAACATATGCCATACGTGTGACTCCTGTTTTTAAATTGAACTTTTGAATGTTACAATTGCTTTTGTGGAATGGGTATTTTCATTTGTATTTGAAGATCTGAAATAGTCATTTGAAGGTTCTCGAACGCAGTTTCAAACAAGTATTTGTCTTGGTGCTGATTTTCTGTCTCTGGCATAGAAATAATTTGTGCCCAGCCTCTCAGGAAATCTTATCTCCCTGAGTCTTGGATAGCAGGCTATAAATGCAGAAGAATCCAAAGGAGAAAGATGATGTATCACATTATCCAGTAATGTTGAGTAGTGACTCATAATATTGGGAACTATTGAACATAAGGCAGATTTCCCAGTTGGGAGGTAGGCATATTTGACATCATCTTATTTATGCTAAACACTTCTTTCCAAAATTCTTATTTTCAACCCAAACATTTTATGGAAAGCTGTATGTGCCGTCTGTCCTTATTTTATTTTTTTTCAGATAAAAATTTGGAACACTATTTGTTTTTTTAAAAAAATAATTGACTCAGTCATTTTTGTAACTTTAACTGACAGTATGTTATATAAAATGTGTACCATCCTAACTTTCCCCCTGCAAAGTTCTACTTTTTTTCAAGCTTCGTGTAACTAACAAGGTAACAAAGCAGTGACGTAATAAAATAAATAAATTGCCATTTTCATCTGGTCTCTCATGTGACTGAATGAATATTTTCCAGTGGTGAAATCCAATTTTTTTTACTACTGGTTCTGTGGATGTGGCGGGCGTGGCGTGGTGGGTGTGGCTTGGTGGGCGTGGCTTGGTGGGCATGGCAGGGGAAGGATACTGCAAAATTTCCATTCCCACCCCACTCTAGGACCAGCCAGAGGTGGTATTTGCCGGTTCTCCGAACTGCTCAAAATTTCTGCTACCGGTTATCCAGAACCTGTCAGAACCTGCTGGATTTCACCCCTAGTATTTTCCCAAAGATCTATATATCTCACCTGTTTTTGCTTACATTCCTTTATTTTCTTCTACCAAATATCTCAGCTTTTTTCTTTCTATCTTCTCTAATGGTGCTGCCTTTGTTTTAGCCAAAAGCTGCCAAGAAATGCAGAGAAAGATGTGTTTAATTTTTACTTTTCCTATCCTGTCTATTTCTCTTTTTCCTGTCTGCTTTTTTCCATCATGTCGCATGCCTACAACTTTTTTTATTTTATTTTGGAGGGAGAAACAGTTGCAAATGGTGGTCTTGAATGGACCAAAGATGAACAAATAAACAAACATTCCTTCCATTTCTCTCACTTCTTCCTTTTCAACTAGAGTAGACATTCCCAGTTATTGTTGAACAGCAAAATTCACAATTCCTCACCATTACTGTAGCTCAGTAATTTTTCCTCAGATACTGTAGCTCAAACTTTTTAAACAGGGGGTCAATTCACGGTCCCTGAGACTGTTGGAGGGCCGGACTGGCTGGGTGGCGTGGCTAGATGGTAACGTTACTGGGTGGGCGTGGCTAGGTGGTCATGTGATTGAGTGTGTGTGGCCAATTTAGCAGTCCATTAAACAATACACACAAATTAAACTTTAATTTGTTATGTTCCAGGGGGTGGTGGAAAGCAGGTTAGTGGAAGGATATGGTTGCCTTGGTCTGTGTGTGAGGGACTTCTGTTTGTGTGCGTGTGTCTCTCCCTCCCTCCCCCCCTTTCTCTCTCGAGGCTGGGGAGAAAATGGGAGGCCTCCACTCATCCCATTTTTGGTCTCCTTGGCCACCAGAACCACTCTGCTTCCCAAAAATTGGCCTATTTTTGGCCTCCTGAGGCCTCCACGTGTCCCATTTTTGCCCTCCTCGGCCTCCAGAAGACAGGTGGGGGCTGGCGGATAGGTGGGGTGATGTGGCTGGGTCAGTCGCATTGCACGCGGGCTGAATTAATGGCTTTGGCGGGCCGTATCGGGCTCACGGGCCATAGCTTGAGGACCCCTGCTGTAGCTGATGATCTCTGGATTCAGGACAATTCTGATTGTTTAAACTGGGATGTTGTGTGTTAAACTGTAACTGCTTGTTTAAATACTCATCTTTTTCGGGCATGGTTGGAGAGGAAAAAGGCTAGGGTGGAAGAGACATCCAGTTTAAGTCTTAAATTTAATTGAAATGCTATATATCCTGATTTGTTTTACTGTGTGTGTTTGTATGCAGTAGTTATCTATTAATTATAACAAGTGGTAATTACCATCAGCTCTCTGATACTATTCTCCAGAACAAACAGACTGACCCTGTGGTTGGTTTTTTTATTGTTGGTTTATCTTTTTAATATATATATATATATATATATATATATATATATATATATATATATATATATATATATATATATATATATATATATATATATATAGCATCTTTCTTCTTGGCTGTAATTAGATGTTCTGTTCTTAATGTACATCAGACATAGTATTTAAAATCAATAAAATTAATATTTTTAAATTAAAATGTTTTCTGGCCTTATATTCCATCTAAACAAGTATTTTTATAATAAATTACAAATATATGGATATAGGTAATAAAATTGGCACGCTGTAATTGTTTTGAGTAAAGATGTAAAGGAATTCTATCAGAAACACACACACACACGTACACACAAACGCGTTTGTCAAGCTGACGATCTGAGCAATAACTAGAAGAGGTTTCCTCAACCTGATTTGAATAGTTTGGATTACAGCCTCTATTAGCTGATTGGAGTTGAAACTTTCTGGGGCAAGAGGGAATTATAACATTTCAGACACTAAATCTGGGAAGTTTGGATTAGAAGTTTGGAGAAAGGAATGATTTCTATCATCTATTTAATCTGGCATACTTTTGATCAGCCTTCTTCATTGTGTAAATTTTAATTTGCAGAATTTTAATGTCCATAGTGATTGGGAAATTCTCAGCACTAAAGTCCATACATTGGGGGGGTGGGGTATGCAAACTTTGGAGAAACTGGTCTAGGGTAAAACTGTGAGAAGTGGGTTTGCTCCTTTTTAATGCTAGTTATTGAAAACTCTGGTTTCTAAAGCATTTTATTCATTTGTCGACCAATTTAGCATCACTGTTTAATAAAAGCATGCATATTACTTAATTGACATAGGGGATCCAAGTGGAACAATCTGGTGACACGCAAATGAAAGTAAAGCATAGCACAGTTTTTCTATAGAGACTGTTGATCCCACAATAATTAGTAATTGCTGAGAGTGGGAAACATGGCATGGGTTTCGGGTTCAATATAAATATACAGAGACAGCTTGCTGAAAATAACCTTGTAAGTCTCCAAGGTATATCAGGTTTTCATACATTATCTAGAAAGATGGCTGGGTGGTTTTGGAGCAGTTACTCTCTCTTAGTCCAGACATCAGGCTCCAGTGACAAGCCAGTTGGTCAATTTCTATTGCAGCCAATAGATCAACACTTGATTGATCGGGGGGAGGGGGAGGGATGGGGACGGACCGACCCCAGCAGATCTGCATTTGCGGGAAAGCATTTTGTAGAAGAAAAAAAATCTTGTGTAGCAGCATAATTTCTACTTGCCATTTTTATATCTGTCTTGGCTTAAGAGTTTCATAATTTTAGAGCAATGAATTCTTGATACTGTATGTTAATATCTAAATTGAATTGGACATTCTCTACTTAGGGCACATTTGGTTTATTAATGAATACTGTGTCACTTTTTAATATATATTACTTTAAAAATTAGAACATGGGGATGGGGAGGACAGACTCATATAAAAAAAGAATTACAAGAGTACTATAGTCTGCCAGTTTTTTTAATCTGTGCTCACTAGTAGCTAAATAACAAATCAAGCACAATAAACTTTAGGATAGGAAGTTTAGTTTATTCTAATACTTTTTATCTGAAACCACTATTGTAGTATTTCATAACTGTACATTGGCTACTGCAATCTCTCTCTCCCGCCCTCCCTCCCTCCCTCCCTCTCTCTTTACAGATAAGCAGTGGTGAAATCTGGCTGGATCTATCCGGCTCGCGTGAACCGGTAGCACCGGCGGTGGGAGACTCCACCCACCCACCGGGACGTCATTACGTCCCATTTTTTACCTTCTGGTCATGCGCAGAAGGCTCTGCACATGCCCAGAAGAGGCGCGCTCCCGGTAGCGAAGGTAAGTGAATTTCACAACTGCAGATAAGGAACATCCAGATGTTCAGAATAACTCAAAGGGTATATTAGTGAAAAGCTTTTGAGCATTAGCAAAATATTTAAAAGATAGATGAGAAATGTGGCAATTAACTGGATAGTGAAATCAAGAAATCATGGTTGGGGGTTTATTTTATATATGATGATCATAACCATTACAATTATTGTATGAGCGTATCATACCCAGTCTGAAATGAAAACGCTATTCACAGACCAAGGAAGGCTAAGGGTATGTGAGTTAAAGATCAAACCTCCAAAACTGTACCCCAAAAGTTAGCTTTTTTTCTTAATTCTCCTGCTCTGAGAAGGATGCTACAGTGCAGTCCTAATCCAGATTAGATACCAGTGTGATTCCCTTAGATTAATTTAAATGAACAGATCAGTTCCATGTTGCATAAATAATATAATATAGCCTCTGGTTTGACAAGCATAATCTCAAAATAAAAATGGAGAGAACATTAATGAAGTTTGTTAGGTTCTTCCTAGGCCTGTGATATTTTCAGGTTGTCTGCTCTCAGTTTTGGAAGTGCAAAGCCACAAATTCCTTAATTATCAAGTATAGTAAGAGTAGATTAGCTTCTCTCCTCCTCATTGGAATTCTAGCCATGTAAAAGTTGGTTGATTTATTTAGGCTCAGTTGAGTATATTAAAAGTGTAGTCCTTACGGAACACTTCAAGAAGATTTGTTGACTTTGTAGAGACTTGCTCTGGTGAAGGACTTCGACAGGCTGTGAGAAAACCAATACATTTGTCTGCATGCCAAGAGCTGTTGGATTTAGAGGCTTGGAGGAGACAAACCTTGTTTGAGTGTGCAAAATGAATGTGAGTATGCCTGTCACTACACCAATATACATCTCCCTATATGAAATCAACATAATGAAGATAAAGCAGAACCAATTTATATAATCTTATGATTTACTCTACTCTACAAACAACTGTTGGGGTCATAGATTGGTATTCTGTTACAGAAACTGAACTCAGAGGATCAGATTCCAGAATCTCACAGTAATTTATTAAATGTGGATTTCACTGTTGGGGACCACAAGGGTTCAGGTTTTGTGTTACACTTAAATGTATGTATTTATATATTAAGTATATGAATATGTTTTTAAAAAATAATTTATCACTATGTAGGACAGTGATGGCGAACCTTTTAGACACCAAGTGCATTTTAGACATGAATGCGCGCATATGTGGACATTCACACATGTGCAGCAGAGACCTAAAGGCCAGCTGGCTGGCAGGAGGGCATCCCAACACTGGCAGCGCGGCAAGAGGTAAGATATTTTTCTTTTGTGAGCTTCTGTTTCGTCGTTTGCAGGGATACAGAAGCTCACGAAAGAAACGCCACAGAGATCTGACCTGGGGCGACAGCGCGCGTGCCAGCAGAGAGGGCTCTGCGTGCCACCTCTGGCATGTGTGCCACCTCTGGCACGCGTGCCATAGGTTCGCCATCACGGATATAGGAGAATGGGCAATTTAGTGCCTTTCATATATTTTGGATTTCAGTAATCATCCTCAAAAAGAATAGACAATAGGCAAAGGACTTTGAGAACTTTGAGTTTTCTGTTATATAGTGGAGGGTATCCTTCTTTCTTGTAAATTAGAGGTGGGATTAAAATGGATTTAGGGTTACCTCTAATATGTGAGTACAAGCATTTGGGTTGTTACTAATCCGATGAGTATCAAAGCCACTGTCATGGATGAAACTCAGAGCATCCAGGAGTATATTAGTAAGGTAGCATCCAAAGATAAGCTATTGAGGCAGTAGTAGACAGGGAAAGAAGATCAAGTAGAGGAAGTGCCATAGCTATACAAGACTCTGCATGGGATGTATCATTGACATACAGTTGGGGTGACTTACATTGGAAAATCATACCCAATAATATCATCTGGGAGAATTGGAAATTTATGAATACAAATGAATAAAGAGTATTCATAAGAATACTCTTAACAGATAATTCAACATTTTTGAATTATCTGTTTAGCAAACATGGACACTCATTTCAGTTTTTAATGTAATAAAAGTGGGTCAGTCCAACTTAATCACCAAGTTTTGCACTTTGCCTTGACTGCAGAGTAGGACAAAGGCATAGGCTGGACTGGACTGATATTTTTATCTGTAAAGAAATCTGGCCAATGAAGGCAAATAAGATGTTAAAATAGTAAAGGCAGTTCACAGGCAAAATAGAAATGAACAAAGGTATGGACCTTTGGTATGCATTATTGCAACATCTGCAGTTTGATGTGATTAATTCCAAGGTTACCAAAACACTACAGAAAGTGTTCCTCTCTGTGTAACATTCAGTTATAAGCTAATGTATTGGAGCACCAGGTTGCTTTGTTTTGATAAACATGTGAAGAATTATCCTGGCTTTAATATGAGTTTTCTCTTGGTGATTTTAATCATTGGCTTTAAATCTCCTTGATTTAAATAAATGTGCCTTGATAGATGGACAGTTTGGAGAGACTCAGCATAAACATCTCTTTCATAGCACTGGAAGATACCTGATCCTCAGCATTGACATCTTTATTAGTTATGTTGTCAACAGCAACTTAAATCAAAGCACAGGAGAGTGGCAGCTGAAACTACCAGATTCCAGAAATGACTGGGAAATTGAAAAAACATTCCAGAAGAAACAATGGCAAATTATTTCTGTATTAGTAACCAAGAACTTGCAGTGCAATAATGGTATTCTGCTTTTGTCATTTGCAACAAGTTTTCTTAGATGCCCATAGATAGGACTGCAGAGGGAAAACAGAATTGCCCTAAAATCAGTACTTTGCAATTTCATTCTGAAAGTTTTATTTCAGTTGCTTTGGAGTAGTTTATAAATGAGTCGCGGTGGCAAAGTGATTAGAATGCAGTACTGCAGGCTACTTCTGCTGATCACTGGCTGCCAGCAGTTTGGCAGATCGAATCTCACCAGGCTCAAGGTTGACTCAGCCTTCCATCCTTCCAAGATGGGTAAAATGAGGACCCAGATTGTTGGGGGCAATATACTGACTCTGTAAACCACTTAGAGAGGGCTGTAAAGAACTATGAAGTGGTATATAAGTCTAAGTGCTATTGCTATAAATGCAAATAAAATCAATACATTAACATTTCAGGGGAGAAAATAGAAACCTCCCCACTACTCAATTGCTGCCCTCTTGACATTGGGAAAAAATATTTATCCAGAAGTTTGTAAAATGAGCCTTTTGGTGAGCATTTTGTAGGTTAAAGAAGTCAAATATTTATGAACATGATACTAAGGAACAAAAGTGAGACTGAAACTTGCTAATACTTTTTATAGAAAAATATAAAGCAGAGTTGATGACTGAGTTTAGCTTCTCTTTTTTTTCCAAAAGAAAAAGATAGTAGCAGCTTGTGTTTTCCATAGTCTCTCACTGCACATTTCTCCTTTGCACTTCTTCCTACACAGTCTTTTCTTCAGAGATTGAGAGATTTGCATTCTAGCAGATCAGACTGCATAGCTTGATGCCTGCTGAGAAAAGCTTGCATGCCTGTTAAGCTGTCTGTGCAACTCCAGCAGGGAGTCTTGCTATTCTGAATTCAAACATCTTTACTTTGGGAGAGGCGGATGAAACGAGATTTGATCTAGAGAAACTCTAGAGATGATAATCCTGGTGCTAATTTTACACCTTAAGAAGGCTGGTTTATCTGCTGCTTGGGAACAGAATGGAGGGGTGGGAGCGGATTGGTAGATGGCAGTCATAAATTTCACGTCAGAAAAATAGTATTTAAGATCTGGATAAGAAAATTCAGCAGCTTCACTTGTTGCAACTTCCCTCTCCCTCTCCCTCTCCCTCTCCTCTCCTCTCCTCTCCTCTCCTCTCCTCTCCTCTCCTCTCCTCTCTCATGTGAAGTTCATTAATGCTTACATCTACCTTGGGAAGAAGACATTAAATCTGTCAAACTGTTTCCAGATTATTTATATCATGATCTGTGAAGCATATGGTTTGAGCATCTTCCTCACTAAATTTTAAAGAAGACAGGATTGTTGTTGTTGTTGTTTTTTTTAAAAAGAGGAAGTTTCTATTTTCCTTGCAGGACACATCAGAAATAGGGGAAACAGGTTTTGTTTGGCAATAATGTCTAACTTGGGCATTATAATAAAACTGAGACTGCAATATTGGTCTAAATTTAAAATACTGTGTTGCAGATCATTAAAAGAGATTTATGGCAGTTCTAAATTATCTCCAATAATATGCCATGCAGAAAGGCATCGGTAGATAACAGAAACCTAGGATGCACTTTTTATAACTATTGACAGAATATCTATTAAAAAGTGATTTGCTGTCCCCATTCAAAATATAGGTTTTCCTTACCCCCTATCCTTTTTAAACCTTTATAACTAATATTATAATCCATATAAAATACAATTTTGCTTCTATTTTTACCCTAAGTCCTGAACTGTCTGGAAAATTGCAAGAGTCTTTTTTCCTCCCCATGGGCATTTTTTATTTGACAGATCGGTTTTTTGGGGGGATGACTGAAATGCCCAATTAGATTTAGATTGCCAAAAAGAGAAGTCTTATGTGTATTCAGGTCCCCAAATACTTAAACACTTGAAATTGAGAACAAGACTTTGGAACTACAAAATATTTTGCTTCTCACTGAAGGAAGATCTTAATATTTCCAAGCTTTCTAACCACTTTCTAAAACTGATAAGAGGGAAGAAATCCTGTCTTGTCCTAGGGATAAAATGCACATAAATGAAGACTTTGTGTCTTTGAATATCTTGATAGTAAATACTAATTCTCTAACTGACTACTTTGGGTTATGTTGTTGGAATGCTGTTGGGCTGCTTTCTCTAGCATTTTGAAACATGAAAGCAAAATACAATTCAATAACTGTGTATGAAAAAGAAGAAAAATCTTCAGTCTGCAACAACAATTGTTGTACAACATTAATTTTTACTACCTTCTCCATTGAGTGTTTCAGCTTCAAGGAGGAGATGGAGCATGGCATTCACTTGATTACTACCAAACTGCTGTTATTAGCTGTTCTGCTCGACAGTATAATAATAGTAATAATTCATTTAGTGAATACAATAAACTATAGGTCATAAATGTAGGAACATTAAAAATGTAATAACTAAGGTAGTTGCTCTGATAGAAGTGGAAAAGTTTCACAGTGTAATAAGCTAATCCTCATTTTTGTTTTCTATCTGCTGATGTCTATAGAGTTGTAATGAGAGTGGAATCTTTTGTTCGTAATTTTTTTAAAGACACAGTTCTCTTTCTGAGTCTTGCATTTGCTTTAGCTTCTCCAACTGTTATTCTTGGTTACTTATTTTTTTGCAACAACACAAATGGTCAGCCAGAGATTTATGCTTCAGTTTTCTTTTTATAATTTTTAAGTTTGATATTCGGCATGACATAATTGTATAGATCAAAACTCTTGAGTTTTTTAATCTCTGTTCTAAAATAATTTTTCATGATTCTTAATTTTCCCTTCAGTTAATGTGCATACAGTTCCAATTGTAAAATTGTGGAACAATTATGTTTGTGTGTAACAGAAAAAGTATTGATATTAAGACTGGATTTCCTTCTATTCAAACTTTAAGTATCTAACACAAAATAACACATATTTTAGTATTTTTAGTTTTACTTAGAAAGATATTGTCTCTTTCTTTTAAATTATCTCAATTAAGTCATATGGATTTGCCATATCTTGTCTCCTCTCCTGACCCCCCCCCCCCTTGCTCATCCACTTTGGAAAAAAAATCAAAGTTACAGGAGAGCAGCATCTTCTTTTTAACTGAAAATTATCCCCACTCTTTCCAGCCCTGGAATGGCCACATTGTAATACACATTAAGGTATATGTAATGTATGTATGTATGTTTGCAAATTAAGGTAACATATACACATTACACTATGTTCTGTCCCTTCCATACACTCAGCCAGATCATATCTTAGGTTGACCAGTCATAAAGAATAAGTTTAACTTGCAGAATTATAAGACTGCCCAATTCAGCTCTGACCCTGCTCAATAAGTCACATTAAAAGCAAGTGCAATACCTAAAAACAAAGCAAAAAGTAAACATAATGATACACAAATCAAGGAGAACAGACGTACCTCATCAGAACAGACTGCACACATCAGATACATGTGAGATCTTCCCCCCGCCGCCCCAAAAAAAGTTAGCAGGAAAACAGCATGTGAAATCTACACACATTCTAGATGTATGAATTTCAACTCTTAGAGTTCTCAGCAAAAGTAACCTCTGTAGGATGCTTTAACTAGGGAAGACTCATAGGCAGTGGTGGGATTCAAAAGGAGATTTCTTTTAACAACTGGTTCTCCGAACTGCTTAACTACATAACAACCGGTTCTACCGAACAGGTGCGAACCAGTAGAATCCCACCACTGCTCATAGGCAATATTGAGAGGAGCAACTGTACACATTTTAATCTTCCTTTTGCAACATCCTGTACGTTGTAACTATAAAGTATTAGTGATGCCAACCTACCATCATTCTCTAGCTCTACCCCAGCAATATATACAGGATGTACCGAAACTCAGGCCCCACAGGCCAAGAACAATGTTTTATTAATTAATTATTTTTCTTTCCAGAGAAAATGTAAACATGTTGAAAGACCATGTGTCAAAAGAGTAAGGAAACGTTTAGAAAGAAATGGCAATCAATTTGAACATTTAATGTAAGCTACATACTAGATTGTTACTGGGGCCTGATTTTTGGTACATTATGTACATGTTTGTATGCAAATAAATATGTTTATTAAAATTAAAAAAATAAATACGTCCAAGAAATGGGAAACCTACCAACCTCTGCAGAATATTGGAAAAAATATTGTTTTGTTGGCCTGTCCACCTAACTGGTCAGTAGGGGCTTCTAAGTGCTATCTGGGAAGAATGCTGGTTTTCTGTAAGAGATAAAAGATACCTTTGAGGTTTAGTTGGTATAAATTAGGAAATTAGAGTTTAAGTTGAGTAAAATGGAAGTACAGCATCACCCATCTGAGATCTTATAAAGAGCCTTGTCTGGCGATAGCATACATCTTTCTTTATTGACCTTATTAGAATATTTGGGATTTTAATTTCTTTTGTGGGCTATTGTCCATTGTGTCTTTCTCAAAGATGCATAGTCTATTATTTTAAATCTATTTTAACCACCTTATAATCAAGTCTGGGAAGGTTATGTGAGATAAGTATACATTTAATAAGATCTGCATTTATTTTAAGTTATTTTCCAAAAGTTTACATTTTGGGGAGTGCATTTTATATAATTGCTTTGCACCCAGTATAAGCTATTGTTTTATACCAGTGGTTCATTAATATATCTTTTTTCTATTTATAATTCATTTTTCTTAACATCTGTCATAGTGCTTTATGTATATTTTCTAATTTTCCAGTACCATTGGTGCTTTACCGTCCCATCTCGTTTGTGGTCCTGTTGCTTGTTTTTGCTTTTATATATAAATTTTTACACAAGTTGGAATGACACAAGAAATGAGTCTCTGACTACAGCCATGAGAATTTACTAACTCAGTGTGCTGCGTTCCATTCCATATTTGAATTTGTGGGGATATTTATAGCACAAAAAATTGCTTACAAAGGCAGGCTCTCGTCACCTGAAATAAATTTCTTTGCATATTTTCAAGAAATAAAATTATTCTGGCAACTAATTGGAGGAGTTTAAGTACTATAATTCAGAGACATTCAAGCAGATTAATATTCAAGGATTCAATGTATATGATAAGCTGAACAACAGACCTTTTCAGTAGCAGCTCTGCTAGCAGATGTGAAACCCAATGAAGTAAAACATCATGCCTCTTTTTTATATATTATATATTCATTGCCAAGCTATTAAGCATCTAAATTAAAATGTGTAGCAAACTCCAGTGACCCTTTAAAAGGCTAACACACTTTATTCCTGCATATAATAAGTGTCACACTGATTAAGTGTTAATATATTCCTAACTTTGGCACTGTCTACACACTCAAAAACTTTGCTGTAACTTTGCTTTGTATAAAGCAAGAATAAACCACTTTTAAAGACTCTCTTATTCTATTATCTATCTAATGTTAGCAATCTAATATACTGTCTCTCCCACTGTTTTGAAATTGTCAGTTCATCTAGCATTTCTTTATCTATGGTTACATTCTTCTCTTATCTTAATTGGAGAAACAGCTCTTGTGAGAAATTTATATAATGTTCCAATAAATTCTGCATTCTTTTGCATCTCCCTTCTTCAGAATTAGTATATAATGATTAGTAATAATCATTTCCAATCTCTAAACCTGCTAGTCTTGATCCATGTCACCAGGATAGAGGACGGAATAAGATAGAGTTGGATATGACTACATACAGTATCTGTTGAACTTGTGCAACTAATACATTATAAAAATGGCAAGAAATGACATCTGGATTCAAAACTGGAGATTGAAACGCTAGCAAATTGAGATGGATAGATAACATCATTTTGTTAGTTTTTTTAAGACTTTGTTATTTTCAGCTATTTCTGAAAGTAAAGATGAAAAATGAATATAATATGGCTTTCAGGTTGACTATAAGTAGATAAAGCGTGCTAGAGAAGTAAACGGGATTAATCTTAGCGAGGAAGATAAAATTAAGGAGGATAAAGTTAGTTCTATGACAGTAAAGATCAGCATTGTTGAAGCAGTGTTTTTCCTAGTATAATAAAGTATGCCAAAGAAAGCAGGGCAGAGAAGAGAGAACGAAAAAGAGAACCAGGCTTTGAATGATGGATTTGCCTACAGTTACTGTATGGAAAGTATTATAGTCTAAAAGTAGGATCAATCCTGCACCAAATATTGACTAACTTCTGCTTTGAGATAATGATTAACAACCAGAAACTCTTATAGTTTGGATATGTGATATGAGCAGATAAGGAACTAATAAAACAACAACTCTGCTTTGTAACATTGGAGAAGTAGAATGGAAAAACAACAGATAAGGTGGGTAGGCAGAAAGAAAAGAATCACTGGGATGTCTTCAAAAGGGTTTTAGATTATCTCCAGATTCAGATCAAGAGGGTCGGGATATACCCACACGGTTGCCCCCAGATGCAAAGCGAGCAGCCTCCAGTCCTCTTTCTCCTTTCAAATTAAGGTTTACAATATAATCTCTCAAAAGATTTTCCAGATCATTACTCAATGCACCGTTTGCTCATAAGGAAGAATTAAATTTTGAAAACATTAATTCTATACTTTCCCTTGTCCCTATTGCATTGAATGCAATAAATCATGCTTGTACAGAGCATTAGATGCAAGTCTAATAATGAGTAATATTGCTGGGATGAAATGCCTAACAGACCCTGAGAGAGAAGGCAGTAAGACAGGAACAAGGCTTTTGACCTAAACCATGCTGAAGTCAGATGAAGGGAGAGTTTGCCTTATTTACTGTATAATTACTATAAGACGCACCAGAGTATAAGACACAGCTTAGTTTTTGGAGAGGAAAATAAGAAAAAAAATCTGCCTACCAGGTATTCATCTGGCTAGTGTCCTTAGTCTGGTCAGCTTCAGCACATTAGTTTGCTGGTTTTTATCCCTGCTTGGGGATAAAAAACAGCTTCTAAAGCAGAACTGATCTTTGGAGAGAGAAGCAATGAGAAAAGCAGGCAAATTAGGGCTGAAAAAAAGCTTCACAGCTGACAGTTGGAGGGAGCAGACAAAGCACGGAAGATCGCTTCACTAAAAAAAATCTTCTGAAGCACAGCTGAGAGTCAGAGGGAGCAGGCAAAGCCCAGAGATCGCTTCACTCACTAGCGCCTGGTTAGGGCTGAAAAAAAGCTTCAAAAAAGCCACATTCGGAGTATAAGACGCACCCAAATTTTCAGCCTCTTTTAGGAGGGAAAAAAGTATATCTTATACTCCGAAAAATACGGTACACATGGTTGTGCAGAACAGCTTTGGTAGGCTTTGCAGATTTGAATATTTTACCCTACATATTAGTAATAAAGATCTTTCCGGAAATCTAAGTGGTACCAACTGAACTTGCCAACCTTACAGGGCTTGATTTACAAAAAAAAAAGGTAAAGGAGTGCCTGCAGATTTTACTCTGTTAGCCGTTGCCAACTATGGGAGGCAATGCTCATCTCTGTTTCAAGGCCATTGAGCCTTTATCCAAAGACATTTCCATGGTCATGTGGACAGCATGATGTCACAGAGTGCACCTCTTTTCCCATCAAAGTGGTACTTATTTATTTACTCACATTTGCATGCTTTCGAACTGCTAGGTTGGCAGTAGCTGGGACAAGGATGGGAGCTCACCCCGTCGCGTGGCATTTGGGTCTTGAACCTGAGCTGCTGGCTTTTCCAGTCGACAAATCTGGAATCTTAACCACTGAGCCACTGCGCCACCCCAGGGCTTGATAGTTACCATTTTATTCACTCTAAATAATTTGGAACAAAGAACTCAATTTAAAGGTTAAAATATATTGAGTTCACAATACCCTGTTTTTGTTTTGAGAAGGAAATGCTATCCCAAAACATTTTTTTAGTATTGGGAAACAAGCTGTTTTGAATCAAACGTTACTGAATTTGTTTCACACACTCTTTTTTTTCTCACCATCCAAAGGATCTGTGGATCTCACACACAGAGAGAGAAACAATTATGACTCTCAATAGTTGGAATATATGTTTGCAAGAAATGGAACTTGCAAACATTTGGTGTTGCTTCTCATCGTATTGTACTGAGAAATTCCAAGTGCAAGGATAATACTTTGTATATATAAAAAAAAAGCCAATTTGCATATCTGAAGATTATTACTCCAACCACACAGTCTGGTACACACATGTCTCTACAGTCAGCTAAATGTTCTCTTATTCCTTTCGCCTGAAGAGGTGTTTTTGAAATATGAGAACTCAGGATAAATCCGTAAAATTTAAATTGGCCTCATATTTTGCCTTTATGGAATTTTGATATTTTATAGGCATTGTAAGTGAATCTATATTGAAATTGCCTGTAGAATTGTATAAAGAGACTTCTGTCTCACTCTATAGCCAGTAGCTTTTGTAGTACAGGGGTGTCCAACTCGCAGCCAGCAGTCCAGATGCATCACGCACTGGCCACACCCATGCCTGGTGTAGCAAAGGGGGAAAAAGTCATGATACGTCATGTGATGACACCGTGACAACGCGAGTTTGACACCCCTGTTGTAGTATGTATATATGTGTAGTATATATGTTGTAGTATATATATGTGACGCAGCAGACTAAAGTGCTGTTAAGTAGCACCAGCTGCCTGCAATTATTGCAAGTTCAAATCTCACCAGGCTCAAGGTTGACTCAGCCTTCCATCCTTTCGAGGTAGGTAAAATGAGGACCCGGATTGTGGGGGCAATAAGCTGACTTTGTATAAAAAAGAACACCGCTTAGGAGGGGCCAAAAGCCCTACTAAGAAGGTATATACAAAAATATGAAGGCTATTGCTTAATGCATTGTAAGCTGCCCTGAGTCTCTGGAGAAGGGCGGCATATAAATCGAACCAATCAATCAATCAATCAAAAATAAATAAATAAATAAATAAATAAATAAATAAATAAATAAATAAATAAAAATAATAAATAAATAAATGTGTGTATGTATATGTATGTGTGTGTGTATAAACCCATGGTGCCTCACCTTTTTCACATAACTATTGAAAATATGACTTGGTTATTATTTTTATTTTAAAGTAAGCTGTAAACCAGTTTGTGAAAACTGGACTGTAAATCTATTAAACCAACACACTAACATGCTTATGGCAAATAAATTATGAAAAGTACTTCATAATTCATTTTTAAGGCTCAGAAAAGTTAGTATCATTTCCTCACACACAGATGTACAAAGCAAAGAGGAATTTGTCACTTTCTCTGTTACACTTGATAACTTTTAACAATTTTCAATTTCCAATCCAACATTTGTTTTGAATTCTCTCTTGAAATGAAACTGAAAGCAGTGCAAAAAATAATTAGAAAGAAGGTTTCACACAATTTCTTTTAAAATAGTATAAATCCTTTATTTTAGTTTATCTGTAGATACCAGAATTTCAGAGGAATTATTTGGTAAAGTAAGTTATGCAGAGCTAGGCTATTACTTTCCAAATATTTTGGACTTCGGTTTCCTAAATGTAGCCAGTAACAGAGGACCCTGTGAACTGTCATCTGAAATATCTAGTGAGTTCCATATTGTCAGTTTCTGGCTAGTTTTAATCAGGGATGGGCTGCTGGGGGTTCACAGAGGTTTGAGAGACCCTTTAGCTGAGATTCTGTGCAGTTCGGAGAATCCCCAAATCCCACTCCTGGCTGGCCCTGCCTAGCCTCTCCCAGTAGTCCTCATGCGGCCCATTTTGGATGCAGGTAAGTGCAAGGGGTGTGCGGAGGCTCAGGGAAGGTGAAAAATAGGCCTACCGGACATTCAGGCCTGTTTCCGGCCTCCAGAGGGCCTCTGGAGCCTTGGGAGGCTGTTTTCGCCCTCCCGGATGCTCAAGGAAAGCCTCCGGAGCCCAGGGATGGCAAAAACACCCCCTCCCCACCATGGGGCAAGAGGCCGACTAGGCTGCGCCCACCATGGCCACGCCCACCATAGCCACGCCCACCCAGCAACCGGGCAAAGAACCCCTTGCTAAAATTTTTGAAGCCCACCCTTGGTTTTAATGCTACATCTTAATGTAGATTGATTATAGTAACTCTGCATCTTCCCAATAATAGTTTCATATTTTGAATACAGTGCTCTAGTGTTTCAATTTTCCCTTCCCTAATTCTGCTTTTAAGGATGGGACAAATTGGAGCATGATATCAGTGAACATTTTTGTTCTAAATCATAATTGAAGAGAGGATCTCGGGGCTAGAGAGTTCAAGGGCAACCATGTATTCTCTTCAATATTCTGTTTTAGCCAGAATAGGAAATACATTCTCCAAATCTGATTGATTCACTTGATGTTACCTCTTAAATAAAAAAGTTTCCAAATATGATCTTTATTAGGTCAACGGAAAGGTCACAGTAGCATGCAAATGAATCAGTTTTCTAGAAGAGACATTAAGCTAACTCAATAAGTATTGTCCAAATGCACAATTTGGAGTTTTTCTCTGGGGAAATATAGTTGCATTTGAAATCATCTATTTTGTATGAAGAAGCATCATTGTGAATGTACTTAGAATAAATTCTTGAAATCCTAGGAAGAAATTAGCTCTAAATGTTGGGGATTTATTGAGAGAGACATCTGATCATGTCAAAGGATTTTTCCTTCTCCTCCAGGAGCCCTTCCTCCAAGTCTTCCAAAATGTATCTTGGATAGTTCCCAGGTTAACTTCTTGGAGCAAATTCTGAGAATGGATAAGGGTTAGAGGATAAGATAGAAATTGTCTTCATCCATTCTTCTGATAAAAGCAGTTCTACCAGGAGAGAGACTTAATTGGATGCCAAAAATTGCCATATTTAATATCAAAATATGATATACGGTAGAAATGCTGGTTTTACCAGCAATATTTTGCCAACAAAAACTATAATTTTCAGTTTCTTGACTTTTTCATGTAATTTATTTTTTATTTGTCAATTCAGTTTCACTTAGCTTACAAATATAGGGATAAAATTTTATTGTACCAATTTATTGGTATAAATGCTCATGAATCATATTGAATTTCACAGTAGGACGTCTTGTCTATTTATTCAAATCTCAGATGAATCTCTATGTTGAGAGCCATATGTTGACACTGTGGTATATCACAATTCTGTCTATTTCTATTTAATTGTAGCTACAATTTCTATAATATATTACTTGTTTTAAAATGAATATTATCTGTGTATGTAATAATATGTTTCAAAATCAGGCTCCCTGTGTAAATGATATTAGTATTTATTGAAGATTACCTTTACAAGGTAGAATTGTCCATGTACTCTCAATTTCTCAGTTAGGTATCAGCTAATAGTTATACAGTTAACAGCTAATGCAGTTATGTATTACACTAGGTGAGTTCCTTTTTACCCGTGATGAAAGATATTTTATGCAAGTTTAAGGAGTTAAAAAAAAAAAAGAAAAATATTTTTGAATAAACAGCAAAAGGGTGACTAGAACATTGATTTTAGAAAATTATAAATGGATCAAAGAGACAGATGGATTTGAAAGAGTGTTTCCAATTGATTATTTAAAATATTACTGTCAGCCCTGGTGCGTCCGGTGGCCCGGGGCAGCCATTACAGCGTGGATGCGATGGCAGGCCAGGGGAACGGTGCGGCCACATACCTCCACCGCCTGTCGGAGCCGCTTGCAGGAAGCATGGCTCGATCAGCTGAAGAGCAGTTGGGACAGCCATGAGAGCCAGCGCAGTCACCGCCACATGCCCGGATGGAAAGACAGCTGAGAGGTGGCCACGTACTTTGTAGCTCAGCTGTGCAGCGGGCCCTGGCGTTTTCACTGCAGCGCACCCGGATGGGACACAGGCGCTTCCTGATGGCATGGAACCCAGCTGAGAGCTGGCGCTGCCAGATCAAGGAGCCCAGGGTTTGTGCGGGGGTGGGGCTAGGTAAATGCGGGATCACGTGCTGGGGTTATGGCTTTAAAAGGTGGTGGGGAGCACAGAGTAGGAGCTCTAACAATATTCTCATTTCATTGTGATTGTCAGTATGTGCCAATGTGAATAAACAAGATTCTAACCATTGTCTGTGTTTGGAGTCCTTCATTCCCAATCGGAACCTGACAGTTTGTTAGAGTTCTTCTTTTTTACTTCTCATGGCCAAAGGTCCAGTGCCAGGGTTGGAGGCTGCAGACTTAGAACAGTCCGTGGCTGCAACGGAGGTAACTGTATTGGAGGCTGTGGATTCAGCTGAGGGCGTTCCTCTGGCAGTCAAGCTGAAGGAACGCCCGATTGTGGGGCTGGGCCCTATGACAAGCCAGGAGGGTTTGGAGGCAGGCTAGGGTGGAGCAAAGGAATGGTGGCTGGGGCCTTCTGGGACTGCAGGCTACAGAGCCCCTTCACCCACAGGCCCTGGGCTCACCCCTGCTGGGGCCCATTTCTCCCAGTGGAGGGAGAGAAGAATATTGGATGATGACTGGAGCTATTCTATAGCTGTTGGCAGTCAGACAATCAAAGTATTGCAAGAAATGTTTGGGGCTGTTGGGTTCAGGGCCCCAGGTCAGAATAGGAGTTGGCAGGACCCCAAGGCTGCAACTCACTCTCTGCATGAGTCCCACCATATGGGCCCTGGGCCTGGATGTCTCAGGGTACCCAGTGAGGCCCAACAGTATGTGGCCCAGGGGCCCCTGGGAGTGCAGGCCCACAGGTCGCAGCCAGGCATAGCACGGCCTGCCCAGGTCCCTTATGGCCCGAGGGAGAAAGATGAGAAGGCTCGGGGTTAAGAAGACCACAGCCCTCTTCCCCACGTGGCGTTTGGGACTGGACAGTTCCCTCCAGTATTAGGCCGTTGGGACCCTCCCGCTGAGAGGGCCGCATTCAATGGAAGCCCAGAGAAGGTAGCCTGTTCATCAGCCAGGTATTAAATTATATGTACAGATATGGCCACCTGTATACCTCACAATGGGATTGGGTAATGGCTGTAATGGCAGTGATGAAGGAAGAAGCTGCGGACTGGGTAGTGGACCTATACGGAGAGCATGCTGAGGAATTAGGGGACCTAGGCCTCTTTTTGGCCACCCTTCAGGAACGGTTTGAAGATACCACCAGGACACAGCAGGTGAAAGGGGAGCTGTTAGCGGTGTGGTGCTAACCTGACAATTACAAAAAATTATATATGAAAATTTTGAAACTAACTGTAAGAAATCCTACGATGTGAAAGTATTGCTAATTAAAAAACAAAACAAGATAAGAGAGGACTTTGAAAATTGAATAGGGGAAACTAGAGAGAACTGAAGATTACAATTGTAGAAGAGACCCATTAATATAATAGAACAATATTACTTGTAGAAGAATTCAGCAATATTTGGGAACAATGAACTCACTCAGAAATTACTCTTAAGATTGTCTGGTACTATGAGAATGGATTTAAAAGAGGCTACAGAAAAGGAATAGATTTTTCTAGACAAAAGAGAGATTGAGACTTTGAATGTGGATCTAAAAGTGGATTTAAAAATGCCCAGAGTACAAGAATGATATGGAAAAAGATGTCACACTGGATTTACAAATGAAAATCAGCAGATGCCTTAATAATTAAAGGGGACATTCAAGTAATAAATCAGAAGAATGATTTAGATATTTTTTTAAAAAAAATTGGATTTACAAGAGACGTGAAGAAGTTTCCTAGCAGAGACCAAAAGAAAAGACACAGAGAAAAGTTGCTAAGAAATCAGCTTGTTGAACATTATTTAAAAGATCAAGCTTTTAATCTTTAAAAGTTGTAAATGGGAATAAATATAAAGTAGATTGATTTGATCAAGATCAAAAATTATATGTTGTTGTTTTGGATAGCATTTAATAGACGTTTTTTTACAAGGATCGAATGATAAAACTTAAATATGTTTCTAGATAATAGGTATGTTATGGGAAGAGATTTCTTTTGCTGAATTTTTAGAGAAAGTGGTAAGTTACTGCATTAAAAGTAAAAGAGCTTAAAACTGATTTATTTGATTAAAGTTAAAAAATATATGTTATCATTCCTGGTAGCCCTTAATGGACTTTTGCTGATTAGGACTGAATGATGATATTTTATAATTTGTCTATTGATGTCAGGCCTCCCAAGTAAACAAGACAGGACACGCAGACAGAAGAAGTAATTCTACTTTGTTATAAGGCTATATTAACAGAATCTTGCGAGCCTAAAAATACAAACTTCCCACCACTAGATTTAACTGCTTGAACAATTAGGCCACTAGTTCTTCCTGATTTTCTTTCTCTGGGGGCTCCTGCCTCTCTTGTCTAATTTTTTCTTAGGCAGCATCTCTCTCCTTCTTTCTCCAAGGTCATCCACACATTCCATCTGATCACAGATGAGATATGGTAGTGATGGCTAACCTTTTCCGGACCGAGTGCCCAAAGCGTGCATGTGTGCGCATGTGAATACACACGCATGTGCCCAAATCCCCAAAATGGAATGAGCACGCCATTAACTCTAACCCTAACCCCACCACCCTGTGCACGCGTGCACGGCCCCTGCACATGCCCCCGCAGCGCCCCGCCCCCGTGCATACGTGTGTGCCCCTCCCACATGCCCCGCGCATGCGCGGTAGAGACCCAACGACAAGCTGGCCGGCGGGAGGCGCATGTGCATGCACAGCGGAGCTGAACTAGGGCGATGGCTCACATGCCCACAGAGAGGGTGCTGCATGCCACCTGTGCCATGCGTGCCATAGGTTCGCTATCATGGAGATATGGGAAGAACAGATCTTTTATTGAAATACCAGAGAAGGGGATAAGCTACTGAAGTTATTTGTAACATGTCTGGAGGGAAGAGTTGTTTTTTTATATATCTTTTTATTTTACTTTCTCCTTTTTAAACCCTTCTTAGTTTGTACTAGATTTTTTTTTATCTTTGTATAAACTTTAATAAAAATTATTAAAATTAAAAAAGAATATGTGGCTCTCTTTAGGCTATTATGGCATTGTGGTACTAAGAAAATGAAAGCTGTTTTCTTGTAAAATTACCTTTCATCTTCATTGGTTCCTTTAGCCTGCTTTCTGACTTGCTAGAAAGTATACAGTATGTCTTGTTTTTCTCAAACATGATATATATAGGCTTTTCACCCTGCTTGTGCTGTGCAGTAATATAATTCAAGTGAAGCTGACTAAGAGCCTGATCTCTAGAGCGCAGTAGGGAGTGCTTTAGAGATTATATCATCCTCACCTCTCGTAGACCATTGAGTGTGATGAGAAAACACAATAGCAAGAGCCAACCATTCGATCAGGAACCTTAGCTTTTATTACCCAGTTTTCTATCACAATTTTTCATTATTGTTTTGTCATTGGAGGGTTGCATTTCCTAACCGGGGGTGATGGTGGTAGTGGAGTGGCAGTATTCGTATTCTTTTTTTATGCTACTATATAGGAAGTCCTGGACTTCGGATCATTCATTTAACAACTGTTTGAAGTTACGATGGCCCTGAAAACATTGACTTAAGACTGATCCTCGCATTTACAATTGTCACAGCATCCACACAGTCACATCATCAAAATTTGGGTGCTTGGCAACTGGCATGTATTCATGATGGTTTTAGCATTCGAGTCACGACTACCATTTATGATTTTCTCAGGGGACTTCCAAGAAGCAAAGTCAGTGAAGAACTCCAGATACATTTATGGCAATTCACTTCATGACTGTGGCAAAAAGATTGTAAAATTGGGCATGCCTCCCTTAATGATTGCATTGCTCAGTGATGGGAAGTTCTGGTTTCAGTTGTGGTCATAAGTCAAGGACTACCTGTATTTTTATTGTTAAGAAACATTTCCCTTGCAGTTAATTATAGTATTATTTGAATAAACCATGTCTGTCTGTCTGCCAGTCCTATGTTTCCTACTGCTGTTGCACAGAAATACTTTTGGCTGGTTCTGTGAGGCATTGTGAAGCTACTAACCAATTTGTGTGTGTCCATGCATGTGTGCATGCAACCTTGTTCCCATTGTACTTGTTTATACAAAGCCATGCTGTTGCATTTCTTCCCCCCCTCCCCCCCAAAAAACCCAACAACAAGCCATGCTTTCTGCCCATATTCCATAGATTTATTTTACAGGTCATCTTTGACAGATTCTGCTAGTGCAGGGGTCTGCAACCTTAAACATTCAAAGAGCCATTTGGACCCATTTCCCACAGAAAAGAAAACACCGGGAGCCACAAAACCCTTCCCATGCCTGACTATTTCTTGAGCGGCCACAAAACTAGCATATGTAGTTGAATTTAATGTTTTGTTTTCTTCTGAAACTTTTCTTTTCTTGGATTTATCCATGGTTGGCCTACCGGGGGTTGAAAAGCTCAATAAATCGCATGCTGGCGGGTGTCGCACATTGGCAATTGGCGACGCATATTTTGAGCGACAGGGAGCCGCAGCAGAGGGGTGAAAGAGCCACATGCAGCTCCAGAGCCGCAGGTTGCTGACCCCTGTGCTAGTGCAATTGTTTATAACTATATTGCTGACAAGAATCCTCCAGTTCATAAAGGTGCAAATTTGGATCCAAATATCTATATAAAAAATAGATTGTTAGTAGTAGTATGAAAGCTAAGAAAGCAAGCCACACATTCAATAAGTATTGGTGGTGTTAGAAAAAAATCCTTCAGCCTTAGGATTCTGCCACACATTAGTACAGGGCATGGAGATAATACAATCCTCAGGTTACAATACTTGTACACAGCCTGGGCTTGGCCTCCTAGGATCTCCCTCACTCCCTTGAGACACAGCACCATGATCCTTATCCTGCAGCCACTCCACTCTGGTGCTGAAAATCCTCCTTGAATTTCACTAGGGGAAATTTTCAGTGCCACAGCAGAGAGACACTGCAGTTAGGTAATGGGTGCAAGGTGCCTTGCGAGTTGCGGAGGTCCCTTAAAGGCTGCACATGGCATGTCTCTCCACTCAGGAACTGAAAATCCTGCTTAGAATTCATGAGAGAACATTTTCAGCACCAGAGGGAAGAGGCAGTGTGGTAAATTAAGGTGCGCAGGATGCCTCGGGTGTGGGAAGTATGGGGAGGCCTAGAGAATATCTCTCCACTAAGGAGCTGCTTGGATTTTACTTAACAACTGCTTCACTCAATGACCTGACAACAATTCCGGTTCCAATAGTGGTCATAAGTCGAGGACTATCTGTGTTAGACTGACATTACATTGTTGATGTTAAATTTGTAAACTGCTCTCTCTCTCTCTCTCTCTCTCTCTCTCACTCACTCTCATATTACTAGGACTAGTAATACAATTGATGATAGCCACTTAAAAAACAATGACACCTTGTAAAAAGAAAAGAAGATTGAGTACTGTAATGAGATAATAGTGTTAAATTGCTATCCCTGTCTCCTATGTTTTAGTGCCTGAGGGTAGCACAACAGCTTTCTGTACACAAAACAGTACATAAGAATTCTTCTCTTTACAAGCCCTAAACAAATGCTAGTTTACCTTAATCAAAGATCAAGAGTTTTTCACTGAGGAATTTTCTAATATGATAATATGCCTATCAAATTGTTAGTGAAAATACACAAAGGGGTATTTTCTGAAGCTGTCATTCATAGTAATTCTAATATTTATAAGCAGCCCACGCTTCAACATTTACAGGAATGGTAAACATCTATCCCATAATTTTCCAATAAAAAAAGGGGAAGAATTGAGACTATAGCATCTTGGTCTTTATTGCAAAACAACTATTTTTGTTTGTGTAGTTAAGAACATGTATCTTTAATTATAAAACTTGAACAGAAAAATCTTCGGTGTTTGGAATTAATTAAATTAAAATGTATTTGGAACAGAATTAGGATATTGTATTGAATTATAATTACGAACAACTGTAGGGATTATTTTTTTTCATAATCTATGTTCTTGATTTATTCAGTCTAATTTTTCATGGAGTAGCTAAGCAGACATGGAAGTTAAATTGGGAAGAGGAAGGTGATTGTCTTATAGCTTTTGATGAAATCATACTCTTTCTCATTTTTGGCTGTCATAGATTATCAAGGGTAAAGAGTTTGCTGGTTTGCTTCCTTTAGTCTGGCAATCAGCAAGCCCAGTATATTTGTATGACATAGGCTATTTTTAGTAGGCTATAGCTCAATTATTGCATTTTGGGGATATCGCACAATTTAAATACTTTAAAAAGTATTTTAGGAGCCTCTTGCCAGGCCTCTCCAAAACCCTGTCACCATGATTGTTAAGGGATTTCTCTTTTACTTCCTTCCATTGATAAAATTGTCCATTTATTCCTATAATACTCTTTCCTTTCTGGCTATTCATAAGAAGGCACTCCCTTTTGTGTCATGACAACTAAGTTTAACCATTAGCCTTGATCAGAAATGTTGCCAAAGGAATGTAAGTATACAATGTTGACAGGGTGATTGCCTGTTGACACTCAAAAAAATCTCAAGAAGGTTGGTTTGTTGTCCTCAATGTTGAGGGTTTTTTTTTATTATTATTATTACTTAGTGAATGTTTGGATGGGAATCCACCAGGAAATGCCAAGACTATAAGCTAGACTGGGAAGTTGAAAAAAGTAATCATGAATCTGTCACTCTAACTCACCAAAAGCTGATTTCATGTTAAGGGAGGGTATATATTTTTACTTTTAATCAATAGGAATGTCCACTCTGATAGTGCAGTTCTAAATTCAAAATAGAATGAAGAGTTTTGATTGACTTTTAACCAAAATGTGTCTCTCTAATCTTCATTATCCAAAATCCTCCCCGAAGCTCCCCTCTTTATATTGTTGTTTATTTATTTGTATTCCGCCTTCATTATTTTTACAAACAATCCAAACAGATGAACATATCCAATACGCGTCCCTCCTCGTGTTTTTCCTACAACAACAATCCTGTGAGATGAGTTGGACTGAGAGAGAGAGAGAGACTGGTCCAAGGTCACCCAGCTGGCTTTCATGGCTAAGGCGGAACATAGTTTAACCAAGTTTATTTAACTATCATTTTTCTTCTAAAGAAACCTCATTGGGACGACAATTACAAAGGAATTTTAGAGGTCAGTCTTGTTTTGTTTCTATTCTAAGCCCTCATTATGACACATCTAACAAAATGTTTTTGAAGATCCATAATCACCTTAACTTAGACATATCATAAATAGGCAGGTCACCCAATCATGTCCTTCCAGCCCCAGTAACCACCTATTCCTCAGAGACACTTAATCTTTCATCCATGCCAGACCACAAGAAGCAAAGTACAATTTTAAATTAGGTAATCCTACTAACCTGCCTCTTTCTTTGGCATCTTGCAACCATTTATATTTAATTCTTGTTTGTTGTTTTTTTTTTTACTTTGCCATACAAACTAAAAAAACATATTTTTGCCATTGTTTAAATGGTACGTCAGTCGTCAATATTGGCAGTGTCTGAAACAGAAATAACATCCTAGGTAGAACATTCATCTTCATCACTGAAATTCTATCCAACAATGACAGTTGTTGTTTGTCCCACTCCAATAAGTCTGTAACTGCAAAAATTTTGAGTGAGTTATATGCTTCTGAAACTACAAAATGCAACATGGAAGTGAAGAGTCCCTGCAATATGTATTGAATGGCTTTGCTCTGACAGTTCTCTCTGGTTTTATTGTACGTCTGTCTCAACAAATCTCTTACAGTGTTCAGTGATTTGGGGTGCTGGTAGAACAGACTTCAGCAATTTTATAATTTTTTCCGTTTCAACTTCACTCATCAAGGAATTGGTATTTTGTATGAGAAACATTTGGGAATCTTATCTTTGTATAGTTGCTTTTTAATTAAAAGGCCCCCATTGAGAGAGCTCTTTTTTAAATAAAAAAAAAGCAATTACATTTTATTAATCAGAACTTAACTGTCCTAAAGGAAGGAAACCAGAATGCAACCTGTGGGACTCTTTCTCCCCCCCACCCCACCCCCCATGTGTGAAAATGGGATGAATTAGTTATGTTTTGCTTTAGGCTTTCTAGGAGATGAACTTTTGTGTTGTCTTTAATATGACTGAGATATGCTGCTGATTGTCCCAGATGTTCTAATCTTGCATTCTCAAGATAGGTTGGAATTGCAATTCCCACAACTTGCGGTCCCAGCACACCTGAAGGACACCAGATAGATGGTCTAAATTTGGAGTTTTGTCTTTGCATTTAAATTAAGAACATTTGGCTATTGGTGAAACGAAAAAAAATTATAGTACAAAATTGCTTCTGCTCCCTTTATAAAGACAAAGAAAAACCTAGGGAACAAAAGAGATTTGGCAGACCTGTAATGTTTAGAAAGAATTACTGCCCAAAATTTAAGGTGCTGTGTTCCTATAATTTCAGTGTAGTTCTCTTCATATACTTTCTGCAGCACAATGCTTTTGATAAGCTACTGTGCATTTTCTTGGCAAATTTATTTTCTTTGCACGTGTATATATGTAAGTGTAAGTATAATATATAAAAGCCCCAGTGCGCTTTCCGCCCATATCTTTTTGTATGCCACGCATGAAGTTAAGTTTCCTGTGGGATTTGCTTACACTCTTCTGTGTATGCATTTGAACATCTTGGGAATGACAACCTGGCAACCTCCTACTGGTATTTTTTAAAAAATGCTGTAATAACATGCAAGGATATTTTTTAGTTTATGTACAGATTTTCAGCTAGTTTAGCTAACAAAATGTTGCAAAAGCCACAGGGGAATTGAATTTTAAAATTACAAATTTTAAACCTTGGTTGACTGGAGCCAGATATCATGACCTGAAGTAGAACTGTACATGCATGTATGTATATATATTGCTATTTCTCTGCAAACTTGATTATGGCTTTTTTAAAAAAAACAAACAAACCCTGTCTCACTTTTTTTCTAATTTCTTCTTTGTTTTCTTCCTTTTCTTATGTACAGGTAATCCTCAGGTTATGACAGTTCACTTAGCAATTGTTCAAAGTTATGACATAAGCCCCCCCCCCCCAAGTACTTCCAACACAGTCCTGAAGTTATGAATGTTGCAGTACCATGGCAATCGTTCACTCTTATGAATGATATTTACCCTGCCTATTCCCCCTGCGGGGTCTCCAGAGACTCACTTACTGTGTGACAATCTAGCCAGTTGTTGGTTCCTTTGCCTGCTTCAGTGCATTCTCAGAGAACAGAGGCCTAAAGTCGTGTGAGATCTCGCACTACAGTACTTTAGGCATCTGTTCTCAGCGAACCGAGGTCTGCACCAGATCCAGCCGAAGAGCGCTTGCAAGATGACGAGACTTTGGCACAGCAAAATCGCGTTGCTTCAAGTCTCCTATCAGCTTGCAAATGCTTTTCGTGGCAAGACTGGAATGGCACGAAAAACGTTTGCAAGTTGATGGGACGCTTGAAGCAATGCGGTTTTGCTGCCCCAAAGTCTCGTTGGCTTGCAAACGCTTTTCGCGCTGAAACTGCAAGCAGGCAAAGAAACCGCGGCAAAGAGGCTGGAGAGAAGGCAGCTCCCTAGATCTTCACAAGGTAAATGATCCAGTGTGGCAGGACGAGGGGGGAAGCAATTGTGGGGACCCCAGGGGATGGAGCATGAGTTATCTCAGTTGGGAGATGCTTTGGGTGGTCTGAAGCAGGTGGCCTGTTCCATCGCTAGGTCCAACAAGGCCTCCCCCCCCCCCCGAGATACCTCATGTGCACTTAATAACCTGCGCATTCGATTAGCAAATGTGTGGGCGAAAGCACGGATTGATCACCTTTGACATGATTCACTCTTACAAATCCTCAGGTTACAAATGTTACATTACATTTGTAATAAGACAAGGATCTTGAATTTTCTATAATGGAGTGCAATATCTATATTGCCAAAGGAAAAAGAATAGATATACTTTTGTGTGCATTTAAAAATATCTTTTTGTTTACTGTATATACCCTGCATAAGAAAATGATGGAAACATTTTTGTTCTTGTAACTCTTGTATTCCATATATTTTATAGGCAACTTCGCAGAAGTTCTTAAAACAACCTTGTCAGTTTGATTATGCCCATTTTCACATGCCCAAAATCATAAAGGGAATTCATATCCATGATCTTTTCATCTAGAAACTTCTCTCCTGCATAAAAGCTTATTTATTCTACTCATGTTTCAGCATTACAAACTTTTAATTCATCCTGAATAGTTTTGAAAGCAACATATTGTATATGTTATGTATATTTTTGTATACATTCTCACGTTTAATATCTTTTCTTTAGTGTTTCAAAAACTAGCTGTAAATTTATGATTCAGACCAGATAGATGGACAGACAGACAATATTTGTCTGCATCTCTTCATACTAATAGGCTAGATCTCATACTATAATTAATGTACAATTATTTATTAGATTTTTATCCCATTTTATTACTTTCTAATTAACTCAGGGCAGCAAAAATACATAATAATCCTTTCTCCTTTTTTCCTTGCAAGGTATGTTGGGCTGAGAGAGAATCTAAGGTGGGACTAGAACTCACCGTCTCCTGGTTTCTAGGCCTGCACCTTCACTACTACTTTAGTAAAGATATCCTAGTCAAACTTAAACTTTCTCAGACTGCATCTATCAAGCAATCTTAAGCATATTTTCCACAATTTAGTCGCATTTGCTTTTTTGATAAGTGTTCTTAAGATTGGAGCCCTAATTTTATTTCCTGATTTTTGCAGATGAAATGGTGAGACTTTAGCCTGTCAATTTATCTAACAGAATTTCAGAGTAGACATGTGATTAATTTTGGACTGTTCTACCATAAGGACTGGAGTTTGGAATGTTGTTCTGTATTTGTGTGTGTATGCAGGTGTGTAAATGTGGTAATGTGAAATGCTGCCTGAATATTTATTTGCTGTGTATACATATCTGAGCATTTATCTGAATATTTATTTGCTGGGAACTCCATACATATCTGAGCATTCAATTTTCCACTTGCTTATTCCCAAAGACCTCCATCATGTACTTTAGAAGTTTAACATGGATTTTTTTTTTTAATGTTAGGGATGATATCTAGAGATTTAATTTGTGTTTAAGAAAATAGCAGTATGTGAAGTATTCAAATAATTCAGAACTTGTTTTTTTTTAAGTGTAAGGTTCCCAAACAGGGGTATCAAACTCACGGCCTGGATGTGTCATGCTCTGACCACGCTAACCCCCTGTTTAACGAAGGGGGGAAAAGTTGCAATGCGTCATGTGACGACAACATGTTGTCGTCAGTTTGACACCCCGATCCAATACAATAAAGTACCCCAAATAAGTCACTACTTCTGAATAGTATGCAGAAAGATGCTATCTAAGTATTCTATAAAAACTTTTAAGAGAATATAATCTGTTGAAAAACAATTATAGAATACAATATATTATGAATATTTAATTGAAAATGTATGATGACAAAAAAAATGAAACAAAAAATGATGACAAAAAAATGAAACTCTTGCTTTTGCTTTTTTTCCGATTAGATAGATTTGTTGTTATAGAAATGGCTAGTTTATACTATTATGTAAAAGTAAAAAGTTGAGGTTTTATTTTTATTATCTTATTCTACTGCACCAAAGGGAGTCAGAAGTCAATGCCTTTTCTTTTCCTTTTCCCCTTTCCCTCACTTTTCCTTTCCCCTTTTCCTTCCCTATTTTCCTTACTATTTACTTTTGTATTTTCTTTTTATGCTATATTATAAATTAATAAAACTTTTGAGAAAAAGAAAATGTATGATGACTTACTTTTACTAAGAACAATTAAACTTCTCTTAGTGGAAGATAGAAGCATTCAAGCAGAGTGAAAATGTATTTAAAGTCAGCATAGCAGTAAGTGATTCAGATTATCACAAGGAATAACATTAGCAGGAAAGAAAAAAAATCTGAATAAAAAAAAAAACCCTGTCTAAATAAGAACATAATATCGAAGAAGAGGGTATTATGAATTCCACATAGTGGGTACCTCACTTGACAACTACCCATGATGTTACACTTTTAAGTATGAATAGTAGTTAAGTGGGAGCTTTAAACCTTTATACTTACCTGAAGAGTATATTCTCAGTGTAAAGCATAATCGGTAACAGTCAGATGAAAGGAAATGATTTCATTATGCATTGTGGCAGGAACGCCAGTATTAATAAGCTTGGGGACTGTCCTTACAGGATTTTGCTGATCGGCCATTGTTCCATGATCCCCACTGCAGTGTATTAGATATCATTAGATACTTGCTTGTGGGCACGTATTTGTGTGATGCATTTAATTTTCACAGTAGACTTCTTACATGTATAAACCAAGTAAATAATAATTTACTGGTTTAATATGTGCATAATAAGAAGAGCATACATTCTAAAGAGAAAAGAAAATAGACCTGGCTCTTGACTGAAAAGCTTTCCGTTGTCATTGTGGCAAGTGTGAAAGATTGAAGCTACAAAAGTGAAGGAACCATTGAATGCAGTCTGACCCCGTTTCTGAATAAACGTATTTAGTCTGATTGTGGATATTTCAAAAATCATTTGGGGAAAAAAATGCTTTAGTCGTTATATCAGTAGAGCACTTCTATGCTATTCATTTAAGGACCTTTTCTTCTTCCACTGAGCCTGAGGAAAAAGCTATGGCTGTTTTAGGAATTTAATTTTAATGAACAGATTCCTTAAGGCAGTATCATTTTTTCCTATTCTACCTCATTTTTCCCCCTTCCCAGCGCACTGAGTGGATGGTAGTGGAGAAGTGTGCTAGGATATTCCATGACCAGGAGGAAACAATGAAAGTATGCATGAGTTTGGATGGAAGTTGCCTATGAAAGGCTATAGGATTAATCCATGCAAGTTTGGAAAATGGTCCACTAAACAAGGCATGTAGTTTCATAGATGGGGAGGAAGGAAATCTAATAAAAAGGCCGATGTGGGTTGTCCTGTTGATGACAATCAATAGGGTGGTTGTGGTTGATTCCTAAAAAGAAAAAGCAAAGCTTCTGGACTGGGGAAAGGCCTGAAAGCTTGGCAGCATGCTTTGATGGTCTTCATAAAGCATAGCACTTAGACTTATGTACCGCTTCATAGTGCTTTACAGCCCTCTATAAGCGGTTTACAGAGTCAGCATATTGTCCCCCAACAATCTGGGTCCTCATTTTACCAACCACAGAAAGATGGAAGGCTGAGTCAACCTTGAGCTATTCAGGATCAAACTCCTAGCAGTGGGTCTGCAATACTGCATTTTAACCACTGTGCCATCATGGCTCTTGACCTCATAAGGCAGCATCTGAGTACAGGAATGAGCTAGCAATGACAATCTTGCTCCAAGGTGATACCTCCATCTCTTCCCCTCCCTTCTTCTTTGGATAAGCCTCTAGGTCAGGGGTGTCAAACTTGAGGTTTATGGGACGGATGCGTCACACGCTGGCCACGCTGACCCCCATTTTAGCGAAGGGGAAAAATCACAATATGTCACGGGATGACAACGTGACACCACAAATTTGACACCCCTGCTCTAGGGGCATCGTCAGCCATTCAGTCATGCCCGACCCTTGGCCATTCTATAGATCAGCGCTGCCCATGCCCTTCTTTCTCATACTGCCTCCTTCAAATCTGCCATGGTCATCCTAGTGTCATCCTTTTTAGTGTCCAGCCAACAGGTACTAAGGTGGCCCCTTCTCCTTTTTTGCTGATCACTGCCAGTATGATTGATTTTCAAGTGAGTCAGCTTGCACGACACCTCCTAATGCATTCAGTGGGATTTTTAGCTTTAGCTATTGTTTTCCTCTGTAGCCAAAATTTGTATTTCACTTGCCAAGCATTATAAGAATTGCAACCTGCTTCCTAAAACTAGGAGCTGTATTTAATAACTAATTACTCTAATGATCCTATAGACATCCTGGAGACCTGTTTTAGCAGTGGTGTCAATTACAGCCATCTGCACAATGAATAGAAGGAACTATGGCCCAGCTGTAGAGTTGAAACTTGTTGGCGTTTTCCTACGGGCAGCCATATGGTACTTAACAAGATTGAATTGTTCACACTGCAAACTTCTCTAATGAATGTTAACATTTTTGTTCTGGGAAATATTTTTTTTCACCAAAGTGTTGAGTATTTTTAAAATGGTGAAAGTGTTTAAAAGTGACAGGATATAAATGGAAAAGTCTCCAGGGAATAGGGAGGGGGGAGAGTGGTAAGGCGGGAAGCCTTTCTCTCGCTTGCTCGCAATTGCTTCCAGAGGCCTTTATGATAGCACTCCTCTTTTTAATAGTGCTGTCACTTTGTGCATATATTGGCAGCACTGAAACAATAAATAAGGAAGGATGTAATTAGAAATGTTGCTCACGTTTGCCACAAGCATGCCCAGGTTTTCAGATGATTTGAGTTAATAGCAGCTTTCTTTCATGTGCATTTGCTTACACGGTTGAGACAGCTGCCATCTTGCTCATCACTCCAGGGAGTTGAGTCAGTGATACTAAACACACGAGACTGTGTGACTCAAGCTACAGGCTGTCCTCAAGTGACAACAGCTAGCTGGCTTCCAGCTGAGGTCTTCTGCAATACCCTGAGCATGTTATATGGCTAAATATATAATTCTGCAATTAACCACTTGGCAAGTGCTGTTCTTCTGGCTGGTGAATCAGAGAAACAACAGTTGACATGGCAGGGCTGGGCCAGTGGAGCAGGATCTGACTCCTCTATGATGATTCTTACTTTGTTCTCTAAAGCATGGAAAATGGGTGGAAATGTAGCCTATCTGCTACAAGAGCTGTGGTGGCGTAGTGGTTAGAATGCAGTACTGCAGGCTACTTCTGCTGACTGCCGGTTGCCTGCAATTTGGCAGTTCAATTCTCAGCAGGCTCAAGGTTGACTCAGCCTTCTATCCTTCTGAGGTCGGTAAAATGAGAACCCAAATTGTTGAGGGCAATAAGCTGACTCTGTAAACTGCTTAGAGATGGCTGTAAAACAGTAGATAAGTCTAAGTGCTATTGATAGTGCTATCTCATTGGCTTCTCTTTCTTTCCCCAAGCTAATTACATCTGCCCAAGTACCAATTCCTAAGAAAACACTACCCTGACAGTAGAGAGAAAGGCAGTAGGTACCCTGTGATTTGTGTTGCTGTTTCAAACGTGATCGAGGTGTATCCATTTCTGTGAGTTACTACTGTGCATTGAAGATTATGCTAGTGCTACTCCATTACATATATAGTCAAAGAAATTCTTAGGAATTCCAGAAATTTCTTAATTAACCTGAAAAATATGAGATGCACTATTGGACTGTAGTGGGCAAATAAATAAAGGGAGTCTATACAAGTATTTCAAATGCATATACCAGTACTGACATTGAAATAGAGCAATTGCAATTGCCTATATATCTATTAGGATAATTTTATACAAACCAAGATAGGATAGTCTTCAGATGGTGGCTGAAGTATCAAAACAAACAATCTTTTCCTATATCTTCTGTTTGTGTGCCAACAGAGACTGGGGTGCCTTGCAGTTTGCAAAACAGGCAGTTCAGGGCAAGATAGGCTAAGATATGACTATAGGTAGCTTTGATTCCCACCATTTTTGTTTGCAACAACCTTAAGAAAATTTAAGCAAGGATTATAATTGCTTAGCATCTTAGTCTACAGTGCAACACAGATGTACCTTGGGTCAGAAGGTTTGGGTAAAGTCATACTTGATTCTATGCTAAGAGAAAACTTCATCTTCTTTTACAGTAATCACAATTCTTCTTTTAGCCTTTTACTCTTAAACTAAGGAGCATGGCTTTCAACATTAAAGTTTGTTCTGGCCTATGGCTTTAAGGAACTTAGTTATTACAGGTGCATTTACAAGTGCATCACAAATAGAAACCACAACTTGAGTGCTTCCTTGGAAAATATTAAATAATCCAATTCTCTACTATGGCTACCATGAGTATTAAATAGCTGTCATCCCATGTGATTTTGTGTCTGGTTGAGCAAAACACACACTTACAAAGAGACCGAAACACTTTTTCATTCATCACAATCCCATGCATTTAGAGTGGAAAATCTTAAGAAAACCTTGACTCTCTTCCCCCAAAACAAAAGAAAAACAAAAAAGTCCAACTCTAGTCTACATATATGTGGCATAATTTCTCCTGCTTTAATGGTGGTCACAGCCCTGTTGTGAGAATATCTTCCATGAATTTTCTGAAAGCTTCCTTCACTAATTTCTTAGTATAGTTGTATATCAAGATGGCTAACCTTTTACTCGTCGTGTGCCGAACGCGTGCGTGCACCACGCGTGATAGTGTGCACGCATGCAAGCACCCATAATGCAATGTGCCCCCCTGCGCATGTGCGCACAACCTCCCTGCCCCCCATTTTGGGCCTAGTAGGCCTCCCTGCAGCCTCCTGGGCCCAAAAATAGGCTACGGGAGGGGTGGACCGCACCCCCTGCTCTCCCTGCATATGTATGCACGCGCATCTCCCACATGCGCCCCCCTCCGCATCCCGAAAATCAGCTAGCCAGCGGGAGGTGCACACACATGCATGGTGGAGCTGAGCTGGGCGACGGCTTGCGTGCCCACAGAAAGGGCTCCACATGCCAGCTGTGGCATGCGTGCCATAGGTTTGCCATCACGGTTTTATATGATTTAGGAAGTAGGTCCTGAAAACATATAAAGCACTACAGGTAGTTCTCAATTGAACCTAACATTTCTGTTCCTAAGTGAGACAATTTTTAAGTGAGTTTTGCCCCATTTTGCCCCATTTTCTTACCACAGTTGCTAAGTGAATCACTGTAGTTGTTTAGTAACACAGATTCTGTGTTGATTATGATTCTGACTTCCCCATTGACTTTGTCAGAAGATTACAAAAGGTGATTGTATGACCCTAGGACACTGCAACCACCATAAATACATGCCAGTTACCAAGCCTCCAAATTTTGATCATGTGACAATGGGGACGTTGCAGTGGCTGTAGGTGTGAAAAACAACCATATGCCACTTTTTTCAGTGACATTGCAATTTTGGGTGGTCACTAAACAAATGGTTGTAAGTTGAAGGCTACTTGTATTATTTAACTCTTCCACAGTGTTACTGATCTTACTGTAAAGACTGTTGTGTACCCAGATGAATAGAATTCTTTTTTATTGGCCAAGTATGATTGGACAGACAAGGAATTTGTCTTTGGTGCATATGCTCTCAGTGTGCATAAAAAGACAAGATACATTTGTCAAGAATCATAAGGTACAACACTTAATGATAGGGTACAAATAAGCAATCAAATCATACTAGGAAACAATCAATATAAATCGTAAGGATACAAACAACAAAGTTACAATCATGCAGTCATAAGTGGGAGGAGACTCAATGTCCCTAAAATACTCTGTGTAATCACATACTTCCTGTCACTGGTTAGAAGATATCACCAAATTAAGCTTGTTGTAGGAACATGATCATCCCGTCTCATAAATATACTAATAAGCATTCATTTCTGATAGGTAGTATCTGAATCTGATTTTAGTAGTGTATTTTGAAATGTTACTGTACATTTATTTTGCTTTTCTAGAAAGTGACAGGAAGGATTATTAGTTTTAGTCACTCTGGTTTATTTGCTAGAGTAGAAAAGCAGAGCATCAGCTTAGATGATGAAGATGTTGATGGCAGCATTCTGGTTTCAGTTAGATAAGGTTTTTTTCCCCCTATTTATATTGTATCCAATTCCTAATTGCCTTATTTGTAATTCTCAATGTTTATTGGTAAGTATGCTTTGTAATTTTTGATTGTATTTTTCTTATTCACCCCTGCAGTTTCATAAACCAGTGATTCTTATAAAAGCAGGGTGAGGAAGCTGTGGAGTCAACAATAATTGGCCATGGAGCTTTGAGGGATGCAATAATTTAGTAATAGCTAAAACAGCCCTATTTTTGGTGAGCTTTTAATACAGGAGGCAAGTCATTAATGTAGCGGTCTTCAGATTAAGCTTAGCTCTGCTGACTTCATGGATGCATCCATATATAGGTAGTCCTTGTTTTATGATTATTTGTGTGATGACGCTGAATGAATGGTTTTTACAATTGGTCCTTGAAATTACGGCTGTTGCAATTCTTCTGTGGCCACATGTTAAAAATTCAAGCACTTGGCAGCCCCATCTGCACAGCTCCCCAACACCATCTAGCTCCCTCCCATCTCTGTCCTTTTGGCCAGAGCTGTTGCCTTGGCCTCTGCTGCCCTCCGTTCCCACCAGCTGACCTTCACCATCTCTCTTCCCCCTGCTGCTGACAAGGTACACCTGCTGGCAGAATGCAAGGTGGCAGAGTTGGCAGGAACAATGGGATGAGTGTAGGCTACCACTCTACAGAGTGTAGGCTGGCCAAAAGGGCAGAGATGGGAAGAGATAGGCAGGAGAGTTGAACTGAAGACGAGTTGCAGCAAAGCAGGACAGGAGAAGCATTAGGTCTTTACCTAACAATGGCATAGTCTTAGTCTAACAACTAAGTACTACCAAACTTAGTTGTTAGACTAAGCAACCAGTACTACCGAAACTGCCATTGCTAAACAGTGCGGTCATGTTTCCCTTTATGACCATATTGTTTAATGATGGACATTCTGGTCCCAGTTAGGGTCATTAAGTGAGGACTACCTATAGTTTTCTTGGCAGAAATGTTGAAGTGTTCCCTGACTTTTGTGGATTACTCTACAGTGCTGGGCTTTCCTTGTTGTCCCCTATTACTATTACCAACCAGATCTACCCCTGCTTAGCTTCAGACCCCAGACATAGTCATCCCTTTAGTAGTTGCCATGCTGCCTACTAAAGCAGCCTCTAAGAAACCAGATTATTTAAGACCTGATGGGTAATAGCTGCCCATATGAATTGCCTAGAGTTTAATTCTTCTCTGTCACTGTTGTAAAACAACATAGTAATAAATGTTGCTGCTTCTCATTCGTTAAGCATTATTCGGTGGAATATGAGTATTTATTTGGAAAATAAGAACCAATCTCTGCTATATTTAACAGTAAACAGAGATGAATTTTCAGCCTAGGCATTCCATTCGAGAAATCTGTGGCATGTAATTCCCTCCAAACATCAGTTCTGTGTTATGGAGACATTATGCCATTCAGGTTGTTGTTTATGTTATCAGTGTATACATAATTCCATGCTGAGCCTTATTTCTGTCCAATGCCCAGTCTCTGCTCATATGTCTTGGAGATCTGCAGAGCTGTAGCCTGTCTTCAAAATTAAGAGGAAATGCATTCTGAAGAGGCTCCTTAGGAAATCCATTTAAATTACAAACTCTGGTTTCTGCGTCTTAGTATTTCATATAAAGCACTTGAGAGAAATTTCCCCAGCCTTGAACCACTGCACAAATGGAAGAAGTGCAAAGCAAGCATTCTCAGCACTACGCAACAACAGCTGAATGGCCTTATTTAAATGCCACGGGCGCTCGGAAATAGAGGGAATCTAGACAGAGCATGCTAATAGTCAAAAATGAATTTTGGCTAGGAGTAAAAGGCTAATGGGATTGCAGGCAGCCAGGTATTAATTGCTATGCAATTTGCAATTAACTTTGGGAGTTGTTTCATCTGTGCGGGGATATTACTGGGTGCGAAGGGAGACAGATTGGATGGACAAAACACCTGCGCTTATGATTGCAGCTCTCTGAACATTGAGATAGCCAGGATGAAAGCTTTGAGTTCTTGATTGGGACTTGCAGGGTAAATTTTCTGAGTAATGTACACTGTATCTGAAGTAAGCCCCCTCCCCGCCCCCGTCTCCCTTATATTCATAGCGTATACCGTAAGTGATACAAAATCAAGGATAAAGAAACACGAACATGTCCTAATGATGACATGTTCTGCATGTGGTCTGTCCGTGGCAGTGATTGAGCAGCGTGGACACAAGGATACTGGACTAAATGGGAAATTTATTCTGATTAAGCATGCCTCTTCTTACGTTTTCATAATACAGTTTCCCTTGGTAGGAAGGGATGTTAAAGGAAGTCACTGAAACGTAACACTAGGTGCTATTGTGCAGGGGTTTTTTTTAATAATCCTAGTAAAGGTTAGAGTTTGGATTACAGCCCTAATTATTCACTGTGTCTAAATCTGAATTTCTAGGATATTGACCTTTTTTTTGGCCTTAAGCAAAAAAAAGCTTAAGAAAACTTGGATGGAGAAATGATGCTTAACCAACCAGGAATTACTTAATTAGACCCTGCACCCCACCATTCTGTAGGGGAAAAAAATGTGGGATAATTTTGGAAAGTGCAAGGTTTTATCACAATTTTTAAAACGTGTTCTTTAAGAGAGAATTACAGGAGTACATTCAAACGGGATATTTCTTTTAATGATTCAATCATGCATTCCTTCATCAGTAACTGTAATTTTAATTTTTATAAAACTATATAATCTAGATTTAAAAATCAGAAAACCCTTTTACCATTTTATTTCTTTTTGTGTGAGAGAATGGGATGTGGGGGGGGGGGGGAAGTCAAGGCAATGAAGTTCTCTTAGCAATATACAGTGTATATTGTTATATACAATATACAGTTTTTGGCCCGAAAAATGGCCAAAAAACAGGCATGCGCGCACCAATCAGCTAGCTGATCTTTGGGTTTCCGGTGCTCCAGTGCACACAAAGACCAGGTCTTCAGGTTTCTGGCGCTCCGGCACGCACACATACACATGCATTCTGGTTTGGGCACTCGGTGCTGAAAAAGTTCGCCATCTTTCTCCAAGGAAAATCAGTGGGTAGGGAAAACAGCAAGAAGGGGTGCATCATTTTGGAGGTGGCTAGTGAACTAAAATAAGACTCCACCTGCTCTGTGTGCATTTGCTCCCTTCCTTCCCATCATTGTCAATTTATACTATTTTAATGTTACTATTTATGGTTTTAATGTTTTATTGTTTTAATGATTGTGTGCTGTCTAGAGTCGCCTCCAGGCAAGACAGACGCCATCTAAATTGAACAAATAAAGAAAACGGAAATTGCTTCCGCTCCAACTGGTTTGGAGGGGGTGAGAGGGAGGGGGGAGAGAGAGAGAGATCCCAACATCTAGGAAATATATCAAAGATATATGTTGGAATATTATGAATTGGGTGACTCCCCTCATGCACATTTAATCCTGGTTTGTGATGGCTAAATTTTAAAAAAATGCATGTTGAAAGAAATAGATGTAAACTTCAAAATTTTTCAGTTTTTTTTCTTCATTCTTGACCACCACGCATTTCAGAATGCGCTTCTGGACCTGAAACAGAATACTATCTGAAATTCAAACATTAGCTGTCTGATTTATACATGAAGACATTTGGGTTGTGCTGTTGGATTGACATATGTTTGGGATCTTAAATCAGTGTAGTATGTGGAAAATTCAAATATACCCCAAATGTGAAAACATCAGGCAAAATTTGAAAAGCTTCTTGCCTGCTGTGTGAGATGCAGAGTGTGATTCATTTTTGATAGCATGCAGAAAAACCAGCTTGTCACTTTCACATATGCTAGAATTGTATTTATAGTAGGAGAATATAAAAGGCTATTTTATCTATGGCTAAAGAAGCAAATAATTCAATGTAAAGGCACTTATCAAGTGCAGATCTCTGTATTATATTATAAATCTCTTTAAAAAAAAAAAAAGCTCTACAAAATCTGTGTATTCAACCCACAAACTGCCAGGAATTTTATATCAGTAGAATTATATCAACACTTTTCTTATCACTGGAATTTGATGTCAAAAGTATCTTAATCAAATGGATCACCTACATATTTCCATTTTTAAAAAGCTATCATTATTATTACTTCTCCTGAGAGTGAAACCCCAAGCTTCAATTCTTTTATCTTATCTTTTATCGATTTTACTATAATTTCTTTGTTTGGCTGTTGTGAGCCATCCAGAATTGTTGTTATACCTGCGAGTAATATAAATATTCCAGGCAAGCATGTTATCAGCGTATAGTTTCCTGATGTTGCCCCTTTTCCTCACTCTTTTTGAATCAGATACGTTTTGCCAGTTATTAACCAGTCACAGATGTCTCCTTTATGCAATATTTCATGAAGCTATTTAGCTATAATTGGATGTAAGCTACTTAGATATCTGAGCCAAAAGCCATGCAATTGATCATTTCAAAGATGATTAGGGACTGGAGGCTAAAACATATGAAGAATGGTTGCAGGAATTGGGTTTGTTGAGTGAAAAAGAAGGACTAGGGATGACATGATAGAAGTGTTCCAATATTTGAAGGGCTGCCACAAAGAAGAAGGTTTCAACATATTTTTCAAAGTACCAGAAGGCAAGACAAGAAGCAATGGATGGAAACTAATCAAGGAGAGAAGCAACCTAGCACTAAGGAGAAATTTCCTAACAGTAACAATAGCAATAAGACTTATATACCGCTTCACAATGCTTTACAGCTCTCTCTAAGCAGTTTACAGAGTACAAGAAAAATTACCAGTGGAACGGCTTGCCTTCAAAAGTTGTGGGTGTGCCACATCCCTGGAGGCTTTTAAGAGACTGAACAGCCACTTGTCTGGAATGATATAGGACAGTGATGGCAAACCTTTTCGAACCAACCCGGAATAGGAGTTGCCCAGGGCGCATGTCCTTCCCCCCGAAAGTGAACTTCCGGTTTCTGGCACGCACATGCAGGCCGGCCAGCTACCCTTCTGGGTTTCTGGCATGCATGCACGTGCGACTGTCAGCTGATCACGCAGGAAAATGGAAGACCAGCTCTTCCAGTTACCAGCACTGCCGCACGCAAAAAAGCCAGCTGATCGTTGAGCACGCATACGCACCAGAAACCTGTAAGAAGAACGGGCAACGTGCGTGCCAGGCGACATGGCTCGGCATGCCACTTCAGACACACATGCCAAAGGTTCGCCATCATGGATATAGGGTCTCCAGCTTGAGGAAGGGGTGGACTAGAAGACCTCCAAGGTCCCTTCCAACTCTGTTATTCTGTTACCTTGTCTTCTGTTAGGAGTTGTCCAGTTTTTAAACCTTTTCATTTGATTTTAGAACATTTCTCCTGTTATTTCAGCGCCTTTCTCTAAGGCTATTTACCTACCAAGTCAGATAGAGTGGGCATGCTCCTAGTCCCCTAAATATTGCCACCTTATGGGAGCTATAAGATGTGCCTTTTCCATGGCAGCCACTGCCCTATGGAACTCTCTTCCTCCTGAAGTTCATCCACTTAGCCTTCAGAAAAGCTTTGAAGGCCTGGCCTTTCCTCCAAGTGCCAGGAGAAGATTGGATATTTAAATATTTCCCTGAATATTTAATTTCTGGTAATGGTTCATCTTTCGATTTGTTAATTGTTGTTCAGTGAATTTGAGTCTGCATAAATTCTTTTCCAATGTTCAGACATTTATTTTGAGTATCCACATTTTGTTGATTATGATTTATAATAGTAGGGCATAATAGCAGGTGCAGTTTTCAAACACAGTATAGTTTTGTCTTGCCTGCAGTGGTTGTTCTTCCACTAACCCTACAGGCAGTGATGAAATCTAAAATTTGTTACTACCAGTTCTGTGGGCGTGGCTTGGTGGTGGTGGGTAATGTGACTGGGTGGACGTGGCCTTTTTTTTTTTTTTTTTTACTTTTAAAGCCATTTTTTCTACAACCTCTTTGGTGAAGAGGTTGTAGAAAAAATGCTTTCAAAAGGCTCTGACGATCCCAGCTGAGTTGCCTGATCGTCAGAGGCTTTTTTTTCTTTTAAATGCCTCTGACGATCAGGCAACTCAGCTTGGATCGTCAGAGGCTTTTAAAAGAAAAAATGCCTCTGACGATCAGGCAACTCAGCTTGGATCGTCAGAGGCATTTAAAAGAAAAAAAAGCCTCTGACGATCAGGCAACTCAGCTGGGATCGTCAGAGCCTTTTGAAAGCATTCAGCGGTTGTAGAAAAAATGCTTTTAAAAGCCTTTGACGATCCCAGCTGAGCCGCGCGATCATCAGAGGCTTTTTTTTTAACTTTTAAAAGCATTTTTTCAGCCGAAGAGGTTGTAGAAAAATGCTTTTAAAAGTAAAAAAAAGAAAAGCCTCTCATGATTGTGTGGCTCAGCTGGGCATGGGGGGGGGCAGGGATTTTTGCTACCGGTTCTCTGAACCACCCGCCTCCATCGCTACCGGATTGGGCAATCCAGTCCAAACCGGGAGCATTTTACCCCTGCCTACAGGATTAGGCCCCGGTTGCCCAGACCTAGTTCCTGAGTCCCGTTGCCCATGTGTCAAAAGATGTTCAGATATTTTCACATCTGACATGTTCCTTGTTGACCTGGGCAACAACTGATCTGGTTATAGGATTCCTTTTCTGTTTTCTCACCATATTAAATGGGTTGGTGGTTACCCTTAATCTGGCACTTCTTTTAAGACCTGTCTGCATGAGTGATTCTTCCAGTATAACAAATAACTGTCACATAGCTCTGGACCAGTGGTGAAATCCAAATTTTTTTACTACCGGTTCTGTGGGCGTGGTGTGGTGTGGCTTGGTGGGTATAGCTTGGTGGGCGTGGCAGGGGAAGGATACTGCAAAATCTCCATTCCCTCCCCATTCTGGGACCAGCCAGAGGTGGTATTTGCCAGATCTCCGAACTGCTCAAAATTTCCACTATCAGTTCGCCAGAACCTGTCAGAACCTGCTGGATTTCACCCCTTCTCTGGACCCCATCAGAGCATCGCAAGATCTTGCATCGCAAGATGTTTGTATTTTGCTTTTATTATTTTTACAAATAAAACAAGGTGACAAACCTATCCAACATATCTTCCTCATCTTGTTTTCCTCACAACCACAACTTTCTGAGGTGGGTTGTGCTGAGAAAGAGTGACAATGGTTCATTCCGCAGTCAGTCAGATATTTAGATTGGATTGGGCATTTTTATCAAGTCTTTCTTAAGGACCTGGGAAAGTTCAATGATGTGGTTTGGTGATATATTGTTGCAAGATGTAAGCTTTTCCAAGTAAAGCTTATCGTTAATATTGCTTTCTTTAAAAAAAGCTTATGTCTAGTTTTTGTTCAGTAAATTATTTTACTGAATAATTAACTGAATTATTCAATAATTTACTGGGAAAAAAAGACACACATTTAGATCTGCGGTAATAATTGGATATAATAATCTTTTTACTTTTTTAAAAAAATATTAAGCGACAGTTTTCTTCTAAAGACAATCTATCTTGCTTTTGTTTCCTTGTAAGAAGTATGAGGCACTTTTCATAGCACCTCAGATTTTTTTTGTGTGTACTGTGAGTCCTTTGGATATGTTGAAAGAAGATCCTTTGTTTTAAATATGAGCCTGACCTGGTCATATATAATGTACAAGAGTGTGTGAGCTAATGAAACCACCATGTACCTCTGGCTTATCCACTGTTGTCTTTGCCCAAACCAGGCAGCTTTTCTCCTCCTTTGATTCCCTCCCAAGAGCAGAACCTGGCTGTGGTATTCTTTCAAGACAGACAGACTAAAGGAAGGAAGCTGCTGATAGGAAATGCAGGTTCGTCACCCCCTTTTTTTCCTTCCTCAAATCAGGTTTTTATGTTACTTTATGACAGATGTCTAATTTGCCTCTTTACTTTCTGCATATTTTCATAGCTGACATTTTTAAATATACCTGCTAATTCCTTGACACATAATTATCTATACCCACATCTATTTTTAAAAAATGTTAATTATGAACCTTCTATTTTTCATTCTGTCACATATAACTACTGTATAAAGTTAAGAGTGATTGGCTACAGTGCATGCTTTTATTAAATCACTGTGTCCTGAATCCTCAATCCAAGTTTGTTTGACACCAAAGGAAACCAGTGTGTATGAAAGGCACTTAACGTCTGCCCACTCTTATCATCATTTGCAGTCCCCCTGACACATTCCATGCCTACAATCTCTTAATCCTCAAGGCTACCTATTTGTGTGGCACAAAATTAGAACGATTTTTTTAAAAAAAATCCTGTTCTCTGCAAATAAATTTAATCCAATCAAGTGGTTTCAGTATTGAATACAAACCATTTTAGCATTTTTTAAATGGACTTCTGTACGTTAGAATGTTGTGGTTATATAATCCATTTCTGTAGCAATTTGCATTTAGGAGTATAAGTAATTGCTATGTATATTAGGGCTGACTACACAGTGCTTCGTTTTTTTGAGAGAGGTGCTTTGCAATGTGCAGGTGTGCGATTATCTCTCTCTCTAACTCCTTAAAGCAATTCTGTATTTTCCCAGGACTTTGTGAGTGCCCATTATACCTGCTCTGTCATCCCAGCAAAAGACACAGTTGCTGTAAGGAATTGTGGACAGTCTCTACATTTGTTTCTCTCCATATTCTGAAGACATTAATGGAAACAAATATTTTACAGTTTGAGGGGTTTTTTGTTCCCATGAGTGCTAGGAAATTCTGTGCTAATCTCTCACAGTTTTCTAATTTTGCAGCCCAATATTTCCTCCTCTATAGAAACCTAGAATAATTAAACTGAAAAGAATACAAACAATTTTTGTTCTGCAGCATCAGTTTTACGGACTCCAATTACTCCTGTAGAGTATTGACTCAGAGTTGCATTTTTGAGTTGCAAAAGTCACACTGCTTTGCCCTATGTACTGCATTCTTTGAGACAGTTGGTAGTTTTTCTGTAGTTTGCTGATTAAGTGATAATATCCCACTTTATACTGTTTGTATAGAATGCTGAGTCATAACATAGATAATCTATTACTTACCAGGCTGTACACAATAAGTGAATGGGCATGACTTACTCATGAATAAAATTCATTGAGTTTAGGGTTAGCCAAAAAAATAAACATATCAGTTATTGAAGATATTAAGGTTCATCACATTTTCTTGATTTAGACTTTTATCAGTAGCACTGGTAGATTAGCTTTCCTCTTGCCACCAACAAAATTTCTCCATTTTGAAAGACTAGACATTTTTACAGGCCCCACAGCACTGTGATTGGAGGATGATTTGAGCCAGATATCTTTCCATTTTTTCTCTAGGCTTTCTCCTTGCTGTAACGGCAAAAGCCATCCACAGTCTTGCTAAGGCAAAGCAAGAACAAGGTTGATAGCACTCCCAAGTGGTCTGTGCATACCTGATCAGCTTTAAAAAAATGACCCCCCTCTCCCCCCAAGAAACTCAGAACTCCCTGGAAGGTCATGACCCACATTTTGAAAAGCTGTGACTTAGCATTTTTCTATTCCCTTTGTGTATCGCAAATTGAGATACTTGTTGCCGGAGAGTTTTACAGGTTTGAAAATGGTTGCTTTAAACCTTGTGAAATGGCAACGTGAAACTGACCCCAAAGTGTTTGCAGAGATCATTCAGAGTTCAAAGCTGTTAGATCATCCATAATTCAAGTACCATCATGCAAGTACTGTGATCACAGGGTTTATAACTTAAATGGCATTTAAAGTAAACCGATCCTCTAGAGTTTGGGGGCAGAGTTGGAGTTGATGATAAGGATGCTATTGGGGCGAAGCAGAAGGTTCAGTTGTTTTATAGGCTTACTTTTAATTTTTAATACAAGAAAAGTCTACTTATAATAAATACATAATACAGCCCATGAAATATTTATTAGTTGAACATGACCGATCTACAGTACATGTTATTATGGATTGTTTTTAAATTGTACATTTTCTGTACTAGGCAGTTAGTTGTACATGACTCTTGTTTTCGGTTGCTTATAAGAAAGAATCTTCTAACAATAAAAATATATAGGTTTCCAAAACTTTCAAGAGCTACATTTTGTGCTTCAAAATGACTGGTTCTACCAGCTGTTAATATTTCTTGATGAGCTGCCTTCTTTTCTTTCTTCCTTCCCACCATTTTTTTACTTTTTGCATTTTAATAAAGCTATAGTTAGAGCTGTTACATTACAGCTTGGCTGTATTGCTGGAAAAGCTGCTGAAGTTTTTCCTCTTTTAAATCTCTTTAAATGGTGAGTTGCTTGCACCATTTATTTATTTATTTTTGGTCTGATTATGTAAAATGAAGTTTAATCAATTGTCTTTGAAAATTACATGATAGAGATGCGTGGCCTTTAAAAATAAAAAATTGTTTGATGATTTTTATTTATTTTTCCATTCAATTCTCACAGCCTCTAAGCAGCTAACTTACAAGGAGCAAAACCATATGATTAAAGCAATAGTAGAACATACCATCAATCTGATGTGCCACCCATAATAAATCATGACTTTTATACTTATCAAGTGGGTCTTACCCTTTTCTGTTTATTGCTATAGTTCTTAGCTTAATACTATAGTATCATGAAAAAAATTAATATAAAAGAAGCAGCAAGATATATTTAATGTTTATTACAAAGGAAAGGAATTCTCAAACTCTTTTTGTTTACGCATGCTTATTTATTTCCTGCCTTTTTTATTTCTGTAATTAAATCAAGGCGATGAACATACATAATATTCCTTCCATGTCCTATTTTCCCCACAACAACAGCTCTGAGAGGTGGACTGGGCAAAGAGGAGGTGACTAGCCCAAGATCACCCAGACGGTTTTCCTGTTTAAGATGGGACTAGAACTCAACACACTATATCAGTTTCTAGGCCAGGACTTTAACCGTTATACCAAACTGGCTCTCTTAACATTTATTTAAAGTTAAATAGAATGAGGTAACTAATTAAGGAGCCTGTGTATTACTAAATAGCAGTTTTTAATTCCTTCACATCTTTGTAAGATATTCATAAGGTTATGTGGTATCAACACCACTGTTTTTTTAATAACTGCAACATGCTGTAGATAATACTGTGATCCTGTTGAAAAATACAATAGAGGCTTGAAGCAACATTAGCAGTCTCTGGTAGAAAAATTGCAAATACAATTTTTACTTCAATTAAAAATTGAGCTGAAGTGAAACCCCACATATGAACGATGTGATGCAGGTTACTATTTGAAATGCAAATTCATGTATTTTTTTTAAAAAAAAAAATCTTAAATTTTGCACTCAAAACCCCTGTGCAGAAGCCCCAAATGTGAATGCTTTGATAAGCAAGAAGGTTTAAAGTCCTGGTGTATTCAGATTCTTGCTTTAAGAATCTGAATACACCAGATTTCTTAGTGTATTTACACTTGGGCAAAAGAAACCATGTTTTTGTCCATATAACGAGCAGAGTTTGTTCTGCTTCTTTTTGTTTGTTATGCTGCTCCTTTTTGTTTCTACAAAGCATTACTCAGTTTGTTTTGAACATTTCTGGCTCTTCTGGGATATAATTATGTATCTGCAAGTAGATTTTCTTGTTCCCATGTTTGTAAGTAGAGCATAGCTTTAGCATAGCTTTGGTGTTAACTTTATACAAGAGCTCTTGAACAGGAATGGAAGGCCACTGAATATAGGAATTAATGAAGCTGTCTTTATATCCAGCTAACTCAATCAGAATAGAGCTGGAAGGGACCTTGGAGGTCTTCTAGTCCAGCATCCTGCTGTATCAGGAGACCCGACCTATACCATTCCAGACAAGTGACTGTTAAAAGCCTCCAATGATGAAGCACACACAACTTCTGAAGGCAAGCTGTTCCATTGGTTAATTGTTCTCACTGTTGGGAAGTTTCTCCTTAACCCCAGGTTGCTTCTCTCCTTGATTAGTTTCCATCCATTGTTTCTTGTCTTGCCTTCTGGTGTTTTGGAAAATAAATTGACCCCCTCTTCTTTGTGGTAGCCCCTCAAATAATGGAATGCTGCTATTGTGTCAACTCAGATCAACTGACTGTAAGGTTCTCCAAAATGTTGTGTTAGGATAAAAATCCACCTCTACTTGGAGAAGCTATGGATTGATCATGAAGTGTTTGTTTACAAAATATGTAGTATACTATTAAACTCTGTAGAAATTAAGCCAGAATATGTTATGCATTGGGAGCAATAAGTGCCCCTATTGCACAAGATACATTGGTTTCCATTTTGGTTCTGGGTCCAATCCATTACATCGTTTATTACTTTAAAGCCCTTTATGGCATGGTATAAAGGGTATCTGAGAAGATGTGACACCCCATTGGGATTGTTACGTTCCACTCCAGCAGAATCTGATAGCTATGGACCATATATATCAAGGAAATTCAGCTGGCAGGGTCCAGAAGAGCCTATGGTCCCCTCCATTTGGAATACTCTGACACCAGACATAAGATACACCCCATCCCTATGGACCAGGGATGTCAAACTGGATTTCTTCGAGGGCTGAATCAGCACTGTAGTTCTCTGCAGGCCAACCGGGGGAGGGGGGAGGAGACCGGATGGATGCCTCCTGCAGCACTTTGCTGGCCAAAATACAGCACGGGGGGCTGTGTGCAGCCTCTCCCTGCGCCCCATTTTGGCCAGCAGAGTGCTGCAGGAACTGTCCAGGCTGAAAACGAGGCGTGGGGGGACCCACGGGCTGGTCCTTTGCTATTTCCAGGCTGGCCCCGTGGGCCAGATTTAAGCAACCCACGGACTGGATCTGGCCCGCAGGTCTTGAGTTTGATACTCCTGTTATAGATCTTCTAGAAGGAACTTAGAACCTTGCTCTGCCAGCTGGCCTGGGCCCCCTGAAGGTGGTGCTTTATGCTGGGTGGCTGACAGGATAGAGAGAAGTTCCTACCCTTGTGCCATCAGTCCTATTTGGTTTTTAGTTTCTATTTAATTCTTGTTATTTTTTTCTGTATTATTTTTTTTCTCATTGTATAAGTGCCCAGAGTTGCTTCAATAGTGAGATGGGTAGCATATAAATTGATTGATCGATTCTTAGATTTTGCCATTTCTAAAGCACTAACAGGTTGAGAGCATATCTGTGAGGGAACCTAAGCTTTAACAGATGCTGTTTTTCTGAGTTAGAGAATGAGAAGAGCTTGTCACTGAGCCAACTAGGAGTTCTGTTTATTTTACCTTCAGCTGATCTGGGTCAGTCTATCAGAGGTCACACTTCATAAAGGAAAGTGTCTTCCTTCTTTCTTTGTTCCGAGTCGACAACTTCAAAATGAAACAAAAGACGTTTTCAGTCGGGGGAAAAATACTGATTGCCATTTTGTCAGTGGGTCCCATTGCCTTGTGCAGAAGTAGTTGGTAAAGCATAATAAGGGATAGGAGCAGGAACAAATTAAACAGGAAGATGCTTAATAGCTTTTCCGTGGGGAGAGGTAAGTCTAGAAGGTAATAATGATGCAAATCCTCAGAACAATTTGTATAAAGGATGTGACACCTGCATTCTCAAAGGAAATACAAACACTAATGAATAGAAATACATGGCTTAGCTAAAAATAAACAAAAAGGAAACAGAAATCTAAGCTTAATTTTCCACACACAAGCTGTTCAAACAGCTAGGCACAATGCTAGAACGCAGACTGTATCAACTGGAATGCCCTTGTTTTGCATGTTTAAAGCTTGGCAGCGGAATTAGTGCTGTGAGAAGGATAATAACAGAAAAGGTTTCAAACTGAATCAAAAGGTTTCTAATCAGCAGGGCAACGGGAAAGGCCTCCTCCCCACATATGGACAAATATCTCTTGACCCAAGAATCCCAGGTAATATATTCTGAGCTGATATGAAGAGGCTTCGGTAGAATGAATCATAGTCCTGATCCTTTGAAAAGTTTAAAAAAAAATACCAGTGGCTTCAGTTTAAGATCATTAGATCTGCTGTGTAGTTTTTTTCAACTAGATAACTTCAAATGATATTGTTCCTTCCTATATCCTAAATAATGTACATAGTAAATTAAAGGGACCTTCCTTTACCCTGTTTTCCTGAAAATAAGACATCCCCTGATAATAAGCCCAATCGGGCTTTTGAGAGCATGTGCTAAAATAATGTTCTCCCCGAAAATATTTAAACACAGAGCTGGAAATCAGGTAAGACGGCAAGAGGAGCCCATCTTGCTCCACGTGCCCCAAAATAATAAGACCTCCCCAAAAATAAGGCCAAGCATTTATTTCAGGGTTCAAAAAAATATAAGACAGGGTCTTATTTTTGGGGAAACACGGTAGGAAGAACAAAGTGACTGAAATATAATTGTGGGTTTTAAATTATTGATACCCTTTTAAATTGAAGTGGCTTCTGTTGATATTTAAGGTTGATTATTTTTTTACTGACATTGACATAGATAAATTTTGCAGCCAGCAAGACAAAGGTTGTACAGTTAATAGTGAAAAAAACTAGCTCCTCTTTTCCTCTCAGGATTTTTTTTTTCCTGTAGCTTCCAACAATACAGAATGCTTTGTACTCTGGCATCATTTTTATTCTCATTGGAGCCATAACCAGAATTATTCACAGAAGTTTGAAAAAAATTGCATTAAAATGATAAATTGCAAAAGTGTTTGGGCAACAAACGAATAAAACAGCTTTCTCAGAGACTTCAATTTTTGAAAACTGCCAAAGGCTGTAAAAGAAATTGGGTTTATTGGTTTCACTTTGGTCACTGACTAATATCATTCCACATCCCCAAAATGCCACATTTAATTCTCCATGATTTGGAATAATTGACCGATCAGGAGCAAAACCCATGAAGTTAGCTTTAAATTACTTTGTACCCTTAAGGGAGTTTGTAGATTGAGAAGGCTGTAAATGGAGGTAGAGCTGTGCTACACATATCTCTCCATATTACATTTGGCCCGTAGAAATTATTGTGACATTCTAATGTAGATTTTTTCCCCCTATATTAAAATCGGGTAACATGAAATTTGGTATTTTGTATTTAAATGTATCTGACGTACTTTTACTCTGTTTTATATCTATCCTTTTACCTCAAGTTCTATCACTGTATATATTTCTTCATTATCACATCTTCAGACTGTGTAGAGAAAAAAGAAATAAATGACCCAGAAGGATTTTAAAAAATATTGTTGATTAAATATTTTAATAAATGTTATTGCACTTATTCAAAGGAAATATTCAGATGTTTTATATTAGAATTTTAAATTAACTTTTTGGTTTAACCTTGGATCAAATAATTACAGATGGAGAATTTAATCTAGGTCCTGTGTTAGATCATACAGGTAGTCCTCAACTTAATGACTATTTGAAATTACGACCGCCTAAAACTGATTTTACAGCCTATAAAGCACTTCTGGCCACGGTGAATGTTTTCTCTCTCCCTCTCCCTTCCTCCCCCCACCCCCCACCATCACACACACACACACACACACACACACACACACACACACAGTCATGTGACTTCATTTTGGGTGCTTGGCAAACAGCAAATCTTTATCACTTGTTGCAGCATCCTGTGGTTATATGACCATGATTTTTAAGTTTTTTACTAGTTTCTAGCAAAAATCATCCATTTGAAAAAATAAGTTTGTAGTGTTTGCTTAATGATCACAGATTTGCTTAGTGACCACCGTGAAAATTGGTTCTGGTCACCTGGGTGCTTTACCTATGAGTATAACAACTTACACTGGAAATCCAGTCCTAAAATGTCATGGTAAGTCAAGGCCTGCCTGTAATTCTGTTCCAATGGTATTTAATTCTTATACAGGAAAAGTGCCATAAGATTCCATGTAGGTGTTTAATTTTCAGGGTATATGGCAATTTTTAAATTCTTAATAGGATTATACACACACACACTTCAGACTTACTCTGATTCAGTGATTCTTACCATTTTGATCCTTGATTGAATACATAACTATAATCCCGCTGAAGATCCCGCTGAAACATCCTCCAGTAACACTATCAATTACTACAAAAAAAAAGTCCTATTTTTCAGGATTGTACTTCAATACATCATTATTAAATGATTCACATTTTTAAAAAAGAATGAAAAAAGTTTCTGAAGATTTTTTTCCAAATTAATAGATACTCCACAAATGTAATGGTTGTTTGGGCTGATATTATAATATATTTATAGTTATATTATGCCTTCTGCTTTATGGAGAAAAAATAAAAAATGTAAACAAGAAAATTAGAAAGAATATGTATATATACAAAAGAAAATTATACAAAGCTTTTATGTGTTAAACTGGTACTTCATATCCACTTAATATATGTTTATTGAATGGCATGAGGCACAGAAGCAAGGCTTGGTAAATTGCTTCTTCACTGAAATTGCATCCACAAAGTAATATCATTTCTATACTATAAAGTATATAATTACTGTTATTTAGTAAATTGGTATTATTTTCATTTCTAAACTTGTCTTTATAATACCGATTCATACTTGGAAAAATTAATAGTTTCTTAAATTACAAGAAATATTCCTTTGAAGATTACACATGAAGACTGTTAATCTGTGAGACTAGGCAGAAACTGCTGTGCCTAAAGATGATGCAGGGTGGACCAAAATCAGGAATTTTGTCTAAAAGATCCCTTAGGACAGGGGTGTCAAACTTGATTCCATTGAGGGCTGCATCAGGGTTGTGTTTGACCTCGGAGGACCTGGGGGAGGGGGGCACAGCCGGGGTGGCATGGCCATGGTGGGCGTTTGACACAGGCTCAAGATGCATTTTTCCCTTTGCATTCAAAACAGCTATTCCAAACAAAGGGAGATTTACTTTCTGGCACAAATAGTCTTAATTCCATAATGTAGAGATTAAAGACATGTAGAGACCCCAGCTGTTATGAGGCTTGACTCTTTTGTATAGGAGCAGAGCATAAATGAACTGACAATTTCTCCAGATGTCTCTAAAAACTGTCTGTCCAACAGTCTATCAATCTTTGTTACTACATCTGACAAAGCCCTAGAGGAGGACTTAATAATAGTAATAATTTACAAAATTGATATACAACCCAATTCTCAATGACCCTGGATGACTCACAGCAATAAAAAAAATTACAATTAAATCAATCACAGGTAAAAAATTTAAGATAAAAGATGACACTCAGTGATATGAGGGGGCTCACTCTCTCTCATCAAAGACCTGGGTGAAGAGCCAGATGTTTTTGGCTCTTCTGAACAACAGCCATCCAGATCTTGGAGGATATCTAGTTCTGGTTGGTAGATGCTGCTAAAGAGAAGGTGAAGAAGGTGCTGCCTCCTGTAGCACTCTGCCAGGCAAAATGGGCTGCGGGGGCACTCCGCCGGCTGAAAGCAGGGGGGGCTTGCGTAGCTCCACCCATGGCCCATTTTTGGCCGGCAGAGTGCTGCAGGAGGCTGTGGAGACCAAAAATGGGTTGTGTGTAGCCCCCTCATGGCCCATTTTGGCCGGCAGAGGCATTGCGGGCCAGTCCTTTGATATTCCCAGGCCGGCCCCACTGGCCAGATCTAAGCAGCCTTGAATTTGACACCCCTGCCTTAGGGGAGGTAGTTAAGAAAGAATCAAGTCATTAAAAAAACAGGAACGCCTGAATCCAGACAAAAGAAATTAGTCCAGAGCACATGAAAAGTCCCATCAAGAACTATCAGACTTGAGAAGCGACAAAGCAAGGACGGGACATAAAAGGGGTCCTATAGACTGCCCACTCTTTGGGTGATTTTTGGATCCAGAAGCTACATCCCTCTGGCTAGTGCCTGCCATCCTAGTTGAGAAGTCTGTGGGTAAGAGTGGATGAGTGTGATGTGTGTTAAAAGAACAAGCATATATAATGTAACCAATAAAGTTTTGCTATTATTTAAAATTATATGACATTGTGCAGTCAATCTTTAAAAGGGGTACTGAGTGGACACAGTGCCTTGAGTGATCATGGATTGGATGCAATTTACCCATTAAGATTTAGCTACTGTGTTTCCCCAAAACTAAAACCTGTCCAGATAATAAGCCCAATTTGGCTTTTGAGCGCATGCGCTAAAATAAGCCCCCCACCCAAAATACTTAGACACATGTGCAGGGGGAGAAAGGGAGGGGGAACATCAGAGCCGCTGCCTCCCAAGATCAGAGGAAATGTGCGGACAGTTGAGGTGTTGTTTGAGGTTTCAAAAGGAGAAAGGGGGAGGGAGAAAAGTACCAGCCCCAGTTATAGTTGCAGTGCTGTAATGAAGCTCAGATAAAAAGAATTCTTTCTTCATAGGAAGGACTCTGTAAATTCATACTATATTACACTCTGTCTTGATGTACATATATGCAAACAGAAAGGGTAGAGTGGTGTTGGAAAGTAAAAAAGGTTATGCCTCCGGAATCAGGAACTCTAATCCGCCCTGAAAAGCAGCCTGGGGAACAAGGGAATACAGCCCCCAGAATAACTCAGTTGAGATAAAGCAGAATATCAGTTTGGTTTGTATATAATTTGTGCCCATATTGCAGCATCCAGGGAAAAGTGTCAGAGATATAACAAAAGGTCTTGATTATTAGCCATGCTGATCTCTGTGCTTAACTAAAACCGTATTGACCTAATAGCGTTAAAAAAATTGCATAGCAGGCATGTGAGCTTTCAGCAAAGAGAAGAGGAGGAGTGCTTTGGAGTTGGATGAGAAATGCTTAATTTTGCAATTAAGTTACTGCTATTTTTTTTTTTTTTTTTGGTTAGGGTAGCTGGCGTTGACAATGCTCTTCAGGCATTGTCTTTAATGTCAAAACAGAAATAACTAGCAGATGAAATCAATACCATTTTTCCTTCCATATTTTACTAAAAATAAGAGGATAACAAGATCAATAAAAAGGTAATGATCTGCGGTTGGATCTGTACAGTTAACAGCAAAAGGCACATTGATATACTCCGGGAATAAACATGATGAGCATACATGTTAAACTGACAAGCTTCAATAAATAAAAAACAATTCTACTTGTATATCCAGTTGTTGTATATAACTAATATGTAAAACTGAACTTCCTTCGCTGCTGTTATTAGAATATCCCCTCAAGCCAAAAATCATCTTTATTTTTAAATGCTTCATTTATTTCCCCCGCCTTTGTCGTAGATGCACATATTCTCAAAGAAAGTTGGTCTCTTATTAATAAAGCAAACAGAATACCACAGGGCTGAGAAACTGCAGAGCATAGTATTTGGGGAAAGCAGACTCATTAAAAGATTTGTCTCTCCTAACCTCCTGGCTGAAATACCGTAAAGGCCTTTAAAATGATGTGGAAGTTCCTATTAGTACAGAATTTGGTGGCTAAGTTTCTGAAGGGTTTACCTAATGGCGGGAGATAAAGGAGGGAAAATGACAAACACAGTGTCACACCATGGCAACACAAGCAAGAGGTGGAGCTTGCATCATAACAGTAGACAGCTGCTTTCATCATTTTGAGGGAAACAATGGTTCCTGCAGATATCTCTGCTTAAGGGGACCCATATTACAACAGCTCCTAGGGCAGCAAACTCCAGGGAGGCTAATATAACAATGCATGTTGTCATGCGAACGCCTCCATTACCTATTTGTGTTCTGACATTTGAATCAGGGACATAAGGCGTTGTTGGATAACAGCTTCACACATGTTTTGCTTTTGCTCCCTTTCACCAATGTATGACAGGTATCCCACACTCATTGTACAAAGGTAGTTCTCGACTTACAACCTGTTCTAAATTACAACGGCACTGAAAAAAGGAACTTATGACTGCTGCAACATCCCCATGATCATGCAAATTCAGATGCTTGGCAACTTGGAAACCAATCAAGGAGAGAAGCAACCTAGAACTAAGAAGAAATTTCCTAACAGTTAGAACAATTAATCAGTGGAATGACTTGCCTCCAGAAGTTGTGGATGCTCCAACACTGGAACTTTTTAAGAAGAGAATAGACACCATTTATCTAAAACTGTATAGGGTCTCCTGCCTGAGCAAGGAGTTGGACTAAAGGACCTCCTAGGTCCCTTCCAACTCTGTTATTGTAATCTATTCCTATTCCTATTCCTATTCCTATTCCTATTCTATTCTATTCTATTCTATTCTATTCTATTCTATTCTATTCTATTCTATTCTATTCTATTCTATTCCCATTCCCATTCCCATTCCCATTCCATTCATCTATCTATCTATCTCTATATCTATATATTCCATTATATATATATATATATATATATATATATATATATATATATATATATATATATATATAAAAAACGAAAACCACTCACGCATTAATCACAAAATCTCCAGAACCGTAAAGCCTACAAACTTGAAATTTGCCATGTATGTTCCTCTTGGCTTCTAAGTGCTCACTAAGAAAGGATTTTTCGAAATGACCATCAGAGCATTAGTATTTCCTATATTATATATTTATATTCTATTTATGACAGTTGCACTGTCCTGAGATCATGTAATCACCATTTGTAGCCTTCCCAGGTGATTTCTAGCAAGGAAAGTCAATGGAGGAAGCCAGGTTCACGTAACGACCACATGATTCACTTAACAACTACAATGATTTGTTTAACTGTGACAGAAAATGAGGCATGATTCAGTTATATATAGCAACTGGATGTACATGCAGAATTTTTTTTTTTTAATTGATCGAAGCTTGTCAGTTTAACATGTATGCTCATCATGCCTTGCTTAGCAACAGAAATGCTGGGCTCAATTGTGATCATAATTCAAGGACTAGCTGTACAGTGATATACATTCAATGTGAAGTCTGATTCAAAACACAAATAGAACCCAAATAGAATTAAACCCAAATAGAATTAACATGTCCATTTAATATGGATAAGACACTTGAGAAAATAATGCTTGGGCATGACAGTGAATTGGATGAGGTACCACTAAAGTGCCACTGAACTGCTCCATTTGATTGGGGGAGTTTTGTTTCATTTTAGTGGGAAAATATTCAACTTGCACTTCACGGCTAAAATATGGAGGGAAAATAGTTATATTCCAATACTTGTAGTTTTCTTAATGTTGCAATATAATTAATCGATAAGAAGGTGTTAAAATATACACGTTATGAAAAGGCAAAACCATGTTTTTATATATTGGGGAAAATTGTATGCCACAAACGCATTAAAATAGGTTAAAGTGCTTTCAAAACTACCTGCATTTGTCAAAACTGAGCTGACAATTTCATATTAGGAAATCAGGTACATTAGGAAAAAAATGTTTATGGAAAACTGTTTCAATTTGTATGCATTTATAACTGATGGAGAAATTACATAGCAAAGATATGGAGAACTTGCAGACAGGAATGTCAGTTTGTCCCCTCCCCCCCCACACACACACTCTTTGGGGATTTGGAGGGGTTTAAATAAAAGGTCAAGTCCAGGGAACATTATCCCATCTGTCTCCCTTATATCTCCTCAGGTGTTAGCATCTGCCTGGCCGGGGGTAGTCTCTGAAGCTAAGCAGAGTCAGGCTTGGTTGGGAATTGGTAGGAGACGAGACTAGAGGAAAACATTCCGGGACTAGCAATGGTAAAACTCTTCTGTAGGGATGCCAAAAGAACTACAGGAATGGGTCCATGAAGTCACCAAGAGTCAAGCTCAAAGAGGAAATGTTACTTTTTAATTTTTCCCCTCCTTGCTTCTTAATTTTGTTTTATTTTTTGACCACAGATTCACCATGAAATGACAACTGCACAATCTTGTACAGTTCTCAAGGAAGTGGTGGGATCTCTTGAGGATTGTGTGTTTTCCTAAAGCATCTTGCTTTACTTTGGTTCAATGATACATTATTGCAGATGTTACCTTGCTTTTGTACTTGGATTGTCATTGGCTTAACTTGTATCACAAAATACATTTTTAAAATGGTGACTAGGCAGCTTTCCTTTATTTTCCCGACTATTGTGTTTCAGAATTTTGTATACTATCCAGAGAATTGAACTGCTTTAAAATGTTAAACATTGAGAAAAAAATGGTCATACATTTTTCCTTGGTTTTATAGAATTTTCTTTGCAGAGGAAAAATAATACAGTATCCTTTGTCAAAATTGTCCTAAAATAACACCTGTACATGTTTACAGCCCATAAGAAAAAAATAATGTTTTTCTGCAACTGAAATTTAATTATTAAAAATAATATACAGCCTAAACTGTGTTCTGCTTTGGGGAGATTTTTCTCTGTTTTTTTGTTAGCCTACTGAGCGCCTGTGTTCAAAAGCAGCATATCTCTGAAAACAAAAGCGTACCTCCTATTGTTTGGGCAGAACAAAAGGCTGTAGGCATTTTCTTCATGTCTGGCTTGTGAGCTTCCTGAAAACTTCTGGCTGACCAGATAAACTTTAGATCTGATCCAGCAAGGATACATTTATGGTTTGACAAATCTTTAGAAGAAAATGAGTGCATTTGTTGCCTTTTTGAGGAACATACGGAGGATGGAGATCAAGGCAGAAGTTGAAACAAGAGAGATTTTGGTTCTTTAAAAAAAATCAGAAAAAAACAGTGTTTGATAAAAATAGTTGTAATCCACTAAAAGACTACAAAGTGAAAGCAAACAAGAGCCAATCTGCCTGTGTGCTTGTGGTATTGGCTGAGCACTCAGAAGTATCCTCAGTGCAGCTGAAATCTAGGCCAAATTGCCATGGGCAGGTAGGGCTTAATTTATCAATCAATATAACAAATATTTATGGATGTGCAGAAATACTAAGGAAATATTTCCTGACCATGCTTTTGGGCTGGCGGTTACAACCTACTGGTTAATGTGGTTTAACAAAATGCTGTCTGAATAGATTTACTGATGCCATGAGCAGTTCCTTTCATCTTAAGTACAGGATAGTGTTGAGCCCACCAGAGAAATACCAGGGTCTTCTGTAGATCCCCTTCTCTCTCAAGGCCTTGGTAATAGATAGCCAGAGCTTTCAAATGCTTCCAGAGGAAACTCTCAGAAGACAGGATGTTGACTGCTAAAAAAATGCCATCTGCTTTTGAGTAGATATTACCTGTTTCACCTATGCCTTGTATTTCACTCATCTTCCCCAAATCCTCTTAAAATTGTATTCCTGAAATACTTAGCAGAAGAAAAATCCATGCAGTGCTGTTTCCTGGATGGTCCTGTGCCCATTATCTAGTCTTCTATAGTTTAAACTCTTTTCAGAAAGTTATGGCTTGTTTTAATCATGATTTCTTGAAAAAAACAGAATTCCTGCTGGATTCCTACATGTGCTAAACCAGGGCTGTCAAACTCATGTCCCACAGGCCAGATGCATCACACACTGGCCACACCCACGCCCAGTTTAGTGAAGGGAGGGGGAAGTCCAATGGCCCCGAGCCATGTGGCCTTGAAGATGGGCCCTCCAACCAAAGAGGCTGGCATCTGATGTAAGGTGGGGCCGTGCACACTTTCCTTGGCTCTGCTGCTTAATTTGAGGAGCCCTAGATCGCTCCCGCTGATGAAATCTGAGCTCCCACGGGCCGACAAGTAGCTGCTAAAAGCAAGCCGCCCTTTTAAAAGGTTCCCACTCACGATCTTGCTGTCTGAAATTCCTAGGAATGGTCAGGAATCACTTGATCCCTAATGTGTATAAGAATGTACTCTGTAGTACATTATGTATGTACATTATGAAAAATTATATTCATAAAATGTATTGTTCGTAAAATGCATTGTTACATAATTGGTTGCTAAATTAACTGCTAAATACTGTCATAAAACAGTATTAGGAAAAACAGCCACACGAAATATTTTGTGGAAACTTTCTAGGCTGCAGAAATGGAGACTAGGGGTGTGTGTGTGAGAGAGGGAGAAAGGAGGGAGAAAGGAGGGAGAAAGGAGGGAGAGAGAGAGAGAGAGAGAGAGAGAGAGAGAATTGTCACATGTTTTTTTCTAGTTAACATACCCATTTTCATTTCCTGATAAATGGTGAGCCAATAGGTGAACTATCATACATAAGTGTTGGGTGAATGTTCTTATCTCCTGACATCTTCCCTAATGCAGTGGGTTTTGTTTTTTTTTTCAAAATTCACATGTGAATCAGCAACTATATATTATATATTAACTATAGATAATCAAATGATGCGCCTGCAGGTCTGAATATCTCTGTATTATGTTCTATAGGCATCCTTCCTAATATTGAACTTATTAACCAAAATCAAAAGGACCCTTGCATAGTCCTTTGGGCATTCAAGACATCTTACAACATCTCAAATCCCCAAATGAACTATGTAAGGGTCCTTTTTGTAGATTTCAGCTCTGCATTCACCACCATCCTTCCTGAAATCCTCCTCTCTAAACTGACTCAGCTAGCTGTGCCTGGCCACACTTGTAGATGGATCATAAGCTTTCTAAAGACTAGGAAGCAGCAGGTGAAGCTAGGGAAAAATCACATTGAATGCCCGTTCAGTTAGTACAGGAGCCCCCCAGGACTGTGTGCTCTCTCCATTGCTCTTCTCTCTCTATACTAATGACTACTTCTCGAAGGATCCTTCTGTTAAAGTACTGAAGACTGCAGATGATACCACAGTCATTGGTCTCATTTGAGAAGTTGATGAGTCTGCATATAGACAGGTGGTAGATCAACTGGTCCTGTGGTGCAGCCAGAACAATCTGGAGATGAACATTCTTAAAAACCATAGAGATGATAACAGATTTTAGAGGAAGCTCTCTTATTCTACCGCCTCTTACAATATTAGGCAACATAGTATCAATGGTAGAGACCTTCAAGTTTCTAGGTTCTATTATCTCCAAGGACTTGAAATGAACACCTAACATTAGAACTATCATTAAAAAGGCACAATAAAGAATGTTCTTCCTGCATAACTGAGTCTCAGTTAAAACCAAGCCGAAACTGGGGCAGAGAGGAGGAGGACGGGGGTGTGGCTCAAAAGAAATAGCTTGGTCTCAACAGGAAACAGACAAATCAACCTATCCTTGGCCACTCCTGGGACTATTCAGAGAAGGGGTGTGTCAGGTAGGGCCAACGCCCATTCCATTGAGGATCTGTATACTGCATGAGTCAAAAAGAGGGCTGTGAAAATATTTACAGACCCCTCGCATCCTGGACATAAACTTCTTCAACTCCTACCCTCAAAATGACGCTATAGAGTACTGCACACCAGAACAACTAGACACAAGAACAGTTTTTTCCCGAACGCCATCACTCTGCTAAACAAATAATTCCCTCAACACTGTCAAACTAATTACTAAATCTGCATTACTATTAATCTTCTCATCGTTCCTATCACCCATCTCTTCCCACTTATGACTGTATGACTGTAACCTTGTTGCTAGTATCCTTAAGATTTATATTGACTGTTTCCCTATGACTATCGTTAAGTGTTGTACCTTATGATTCTTGACAAATGCATTTTTTCTTTTATGTACTCCGAGAGCATATGCACCAAGACAAATTCCTTGTCTGTCCAATCACACTTGGCCAATAAAGAATTCTATTCTATTCTATTCTATTCTATTCTATTCTATTCTATTCTATTCTAACCTGAAAACTACAGATCTTACTGTGAGTAGTGTGATATGTGCAGCCCACACACATTAGCCTGTTAGTCAAATAAAAAAGTATTTAAACTTTCACAGAGGGAAGGGTAAGTGGGAACTGATTTCAGATTTATGGAGACAGAACCCTAGGATCTTATAATTAGAAACAGAAAGAAAAGTCGGAGGAGCATAAAAAACTAAAAGAGCATATGGTGAAATAAGGGCAAATCAATATGTTTTTTGGAGGAGGGGAGAAGATCAGAGGGCTCAGAACCCAAGCTTTGAACTGACTCTGGTTTGAAGAGGAAATCAATGAATAACCCAGCAATGTATGAAACATTTGAAATAGTGTAGAAGCTCCTGAATGGCTTCAGTGGTACAATTCTGGACTAAGAGCAGAAACAAAGAGAGGAAAAAGCAACTACCCAGGCCTAGAAAGAAAGAGGAAAAAAACCCTATACCACCTTTATAATATTTTCTTTACTTCTGCATTTGGCAGTATGTAGCTTAAAAGGCTTCTTGTTAAAAGTGATATTCTGTTAATCCAGATAAAATCAATAATTTAGCACGTAGAGAGGCATTTGGCACGTAGTGCATCCTTTTCATGTTTTTGACAAGAGAAAAACACGGTGCTTTGTTTTTAATATGTTGTTGTGGTCCAAGAATGAAAGTATTCCCATAAATCTGTTAACATTAGCACATTTTGTTTGAATTTAGTATCATGGTCTTCTGTGTTATTTATTTTATGTTTTCAGATAAAATGCTTCTGCTTTTGAATGTCTCTCTGAAATGGTTCTGGCTTTGCTATGAAGATGTAAAGTATTTCACACTTAGCAGATGCAATCCTTGTCATAAGATCTGATTACAGAAAAGCTTTCAATCTTTCTGCAGCCATTGTACGGGGAATGTGAAACAAAGTAGGGCCTGTCAAATTATCTAGTTAGGCAACTTTTACTGCAGTGTAGATGCTTATCTGTAAATGCACAGATATCTCTCCATGGTTTTTATTTTTCTTTTCCCCTCTAATAACAAGCTATGGTAGATATTTTTATAGGAACTGTTGAATGTATATTTTGGTATAATATTTTATCTGTACGTAGAAACCACGGACTAAATGTGCTGTATTATAGAAAATTTCAAATTAAAGAGTTCTCATTAGATTTTGAAGACAGCAACAACAATGTGTAACAACATTGCTTCATCAGTTGCTCTGGTTCACAATAAGCTTCTGGGTACAATTCAAGGTATTGTTTTCCCCTATAAAGCCCTTCATGGCATTAGGCAGGGGGTCCCCAAACTTGGGAGCTTTAAGACTTGTGGACTTCAACTCCACAAGTTGAAGTCCACAAGTCTTAAAGCTCCCAAGTTTGAAGACCTCTGGCGTAGGGCTTGGTTATATGAGAGTCTTTCTGTCTTAAGGAACCCTCTGTATCTACCTGTATTGTAGGGCATATATGTCCTATATGGCACCCAGGTTCTGTTGATTAAGCAGTATCACTTCATAGGATCCAATAACTAGACCTTGTATATTGTAGCATTTCCCTTCTGGAACAGCTTCCCCCTAGATCCAGTCAGCCCTCACTCTGGCTTTATTGAAATAACCCCTTAAAACTTGACTCTTTCCCCAGTCCTTGGGCTAGAATGGAGTGTGTGATGTTTAGAGGTTATGACATTTTTCTCTCAAGTTTGTTTTTATGTTCATGTTTAGAAGTTATGACATTTTTCTCTCAAGTTTGTTTTTTATATTGTTCTGTATTGCATTGTTTTAAATTGATGTTACATGCTACCCAGATTCACAATGGAATCAGATGGCCTACAAATTTATAAATAAGTTTCCCCATTTTCTGACTGATATTCTTCGTATTAAAGAGGAGGGAATTATTGTAGTATAATTTTTGTTTCTAAAAAATGCATTAAAAATAAGATTGTTTTGTTGTTGACTTTGAGTGTTCTGTTTAATCCATAGGCATGAACTACATTTAAAAAAAAAACCTCCTACGAATTTGAATTAGCAGACTGTAAAAACAATATTATTACTTTACAAAATAGAAAGAGAAATTAATAGGGGGAGTTTAAGAGTTTGGCAGATAAGAAATTGATTCTCCAAGAAAAGAAGTTGACCTTTAGGAATTTTGAAGGGAAAACCATTATACTGGATGTATTTCCAACTTGGGATTCTGTATCAAATTACGTTTGTTGGGCATTCTAGGAGGCTCTATTTTTAAAAAAAAGGCTTAGATGCTTTTCTCAAGGACATTGACATTTAACATAAAGAGTACCTTGCCTTCATAATACCTAAATTTAAATTTGGATTTAAATTTATTTAAATCCAAAATAAATTATATTTTAATTGGAAGCAATTTATATAGAAAAATAGTAATTAAATCAAAAGTATTTATCTGCCCTTAGAAATCCAGTCATACTCTAAAACTGTATGGCACTATTCATTATGCATCTTAAAACTAAATAATTTTCTGTAGCAAATCCATTTTCTACTCATCTTTCCTATGCAGTATTTTCAAAGAACCATAGAACATGTTTGTTTGGTTTTTTTTGTGATACAGGACCCAAAAAAGGGTTTTTGGGGAGGGAAAGTGAAACATAATCCTGCTTTCAGAAACTAATCTGTCACTGAGACCTGAAATGGCAATTTATGTGGTCTGGTATTTCATTGTAGTCTGTCTCTGGTTTGTCTCCCTGGGCCACTGTGGTACCTCCTCTATGTGTTAGAGGCCATTCTCCTCCAGAGATAAATTCTGATGTTTCTATCCTGCCTTTTGCCTAAAGGCTTTCAGAAGTTCAATTTAAAGCTGTTCACAGTGGAATGATAGATTTCCTTTGCCAAGTCAAAGAATTAAAACAAGGAAATTACCTCTAGTGGCATGTTTGTGATGTGTGTTTGTGTTTCTCCTGAGGTTCAAATTATTAATTTTCTTTGTTTTTTGCTTTGGTTCTTGATAGGCAATCTGATAAAACCCTGGTGAGAAACGGCAATTGCTGGTTTTGCCGAGATGTCACGGCACCACAGCCGGTTTGAAAGAGATTATCGCACAGGATGGGATCGCCGGGAGTGGAATGCCAACGGGAATCATGTAAACAGCAACAGTAACTGTAACAGCACAGTAAACAGCAATAGCAACAATAGGCCAGGTCTTCTGCCTGTACCAATTGTCCCATCCAGATTGCATGCGCCGGCCACAGGGGCTTGCACTACTGTGAACAGCGATGTGATAACTACCCTTGCAGCCAGTAATTCTGCAGCCTCAACAACCAAAGTAAGAAGCAGCTTCTTTGTGCTCTTTTTTAAAAATCGATAACGAGTTAAAACTTTTTAGAGGGTACGAATTTTTGCTTTCAGTTGACTTGCCTGTTGATGGCAGTCTGCACTGGGATTCTGCTCTCATATTAGTTTATGGTGCTCAATTGCCTAGATGTCCATAGACAACTCTTACATTGTGATGGTGTGGTATTGTGAAGATACTCAAAACCAGCCCAAATTAACCCTACTATGAAATTCTGAGCATATTACTGCAATGTTGATAATTTTTCATTGCAGTTTTCTGGAGCGGCATTAGAAGATGCTTACCATTGCCATTGGTATCTGTATGTTTAGTTGTTTACTACATATATATATATATATATATATATATATATATATATATATATATATATATATATATATATATATATATATATATATATATATATATACACACACACACACATACACTATTGTACTACAGAATTATTTAAAGTACTGGTAATGGTGATCTTCGTTCTGTTATATATGTAGCACATTGTAATTATTAGCTGGGGTCTCTCATAACACTAAGCAACACTGCAGTTGCTTGGCTCAACCTTCGTGTTTTGTGAATCGTGGTTTATGGCTTGCTGTTTTGTATGACCCACTCGGTTTGTTGAATAAACTATGAAGTAACGTGAGTCAGACAATTATCTATTTTAGTAGTTTATAATTTAGATGTACTAAATATTCTTACAGAAGCCCAGTATATTTCTCATGAGTACAAGTTACTTCTTTTCCAGAAGCAACGCAGCTTCTCTTGGAAATTAACATCCAGAACATTTTTAGTATTCAGTTGCTGTCAGAGATGCTGTTATCTCTCAGTCTTTAAAAAATTCCAACTTTTCAATACCTTTATTTACCCAGCATATTACTCTGCCCCACTTTTATCTTTTTTTCTCACTTTAGTAAGATTCTGTCATCTGTTCCAAGCATTCCATTCTTGACTTCTCTTTTTACTTAAACAATGTACTGCATACCTTCATTCAGTTCAAATCGCCACTGTTTGTGGCTTGTAAATAAGAGCTTCTCATTGCCGGTGGGTCCGCCGGTCACCAACGGGTTAATCTCCTCCGATGCTGACGGATCGGGTCTAAAGCTGAGAAGCTCCTCCTCTCTTTCTGGCTCCCCAGCTTTTAGACTCGATCCGATTTCGTACGGACACTGATTGAGCTGCTTAAACCTTAATTACGTATATTCTGCCTTCCTTTACCTCGTTAGCCTCTTTTGGCTTCAGCTCCTTAAACTTAACTCCCTAACGGAGCTTCCAGCGAGTTGGGCTTCGGCCCAAGGCCGCTGAGGGCCGCTTGGCGGCGGGGAGCAGGCCTCCCCTTGGACGTGCCTCCCCGGCAGCACGAAGAGTTCATGCCCGGTCCTGGTGCCTACAGCCGAATTCAGCCCTGAGCCTCCCAGCCAGGCTGGTTGCAGGCTCCCGTTTCAAATTTCCCACCTCGGCTGTTAGCGCTTCGGCAGAGCGCTACTTCGTCGGAGCATCAGGACTCAAGTACATTATTGCATAATTTGTGGGATAAGGTTTTTATGTACAGTACACATAATTCAATGTCATTGTAGCTTCTTACAGATATCTCTACTGTATAGTAATAATAAAAATGCTTTGTCTGGTGAAGAATAAAAAAAAATGAAGGAATAAAAGATGATCTTGGCTTGTAATGTCTATGGAGACAAATTCATGTTGTTTATTAACAACGGTATTGAAATTATTTTCTATTGAGTTCTTCCAGCCCTTTTTAACATCTTAGTCTAGGCATATTTATTAAGTTTAATTGCATCAAACTAATTATAATGACCCCCCCTCCCCTATTGATTAAGATAGTCCTCGGTTTACAACAGCAGTTGGGATCTGAATTTCCATCTCTAAGCAATGTGTTCATGAAGCATGACATCATGTGACTACATCTTTTAGCAATTCTAGCAATCTTGGTTTTCCTCAATAACCTAAGGATTGTACGAGTTGCTAAATGAGAACCCTGTGTCATCATAAATTCTGATTTCCTACTGGTTTACCCTTTGACCATAGAAATCATGATCATGTTATTATGGCTTGCTTGGATGTAATTGCAAGCTGGGCACTCAACACCCAGATCATGGTCATGTGATCTTGGAGACACTGTGATAACTGGAACTCCAAGGACCAGTTGTAAATTCCATTTTTTCAGTGCTGTATTAACTTTGTACAGTTACTGAACAAATGTTCATAAACTGAGGATTACTTGTCAAAATAATTTTGTCTATGATGTATTTGACTCTAAAAACTATTTGTTATGAGATATCTGTTTTTCAGATTATTTGGCAGTTGGAGATTGCTTTTATTTTTCACTAGCCTTTTTAGGATAATATTTCCCACAATTTTCCCACTTGAGATTTCAAAATTCCTCCTGTTTCTACTTCATAATTCAGTCTTTCAGTAGACACTGTAGAGTTGTTTGATCATGTGTGCATGAATATCCCTGTCTTTATCAATCCATATTTCATCACAAAATAATACCAGGGCAATATATCAATTAGAATACAAAATAGGTTAATATCACAGGAAGGAAAAGCTGACAAGAGACCTGTTAAACTGGAACAATATAATGTCTTTTTTGTTATAGAAAGTAAAGCGCAGTCCATTAAATCAATCACTTAGTAGAATTGGATTTTAACTGGATTAATAAAAAAAAAATCCACAGGTTTTAGCAGGTACCAAACACTAACCTATAATCGTTGCGTGATGATAGATATTTCACAGTTATGGACCTCCTTATTGGATAATTAGTTCCAGCATCCCTAAGAGGGTTAAAATAATTTCAGGTAATAAAGGGAGCAGAATAAAGGGAGGGCTGCTCCTTCAAAAAATGAGTTTCTGTGTTATTTAGCCTATTAACATATGAAAAGTATTATTTGAAATTCATTCGGTTGATATCGGACTTCTCCTGACTGATAGAATATGAAGTTGGCTATAACCTCGAAGAAATTGTTCTCCTCGCTAGTGGACCATCGTGCTCACTTTTCAGCAAAAAACTCCTCTATAGGCATTTTTATATGTTAAATGTCAAAAGAGGTCCTCCCCATTAATTCCTCTAGGACAGGGATGTCAAAGTCATTTTCATTGAGGACCACATCAGGGTTGTGTTTGACCTCAGAGGGCCGGGAGAGATGGGGGTGTGGGCATGGCCATGGTGGGCGTGGCCAGCTTGATGTGACTCATATCAGGGGCACCTGTGGTGGCCAAGTGCTAAGGCAGGACTTTCCTGAGACCCTCCCTCACTCTCATTATAATATCCTTCCTTCCTTCCTTCCTTCCTTCCTTCCTTCCTTCCTTCCTTCCTTCCTTCCTTCCTTCCTTCCTTCCTTCCTTCCTTCCTTCCTTCCTTTTCTTCTTTTTCCTTTCCTCTTCATTCTCTTTCTTCTTCCTTCCCCTTTTTCCTTATTTTTCCTTCCTTTCTCTCTTCCCATCTTCCCTTCCTTTTCTTTGTTTTTCCTCTTTCCCTTTCTTCTTTCCTGTCCCTTCTTGCATGCTCAAATGCAAAGGGGGAAATATTTCTCCTTTTGTTTTGTTTTTAGTTTGTTTTGCTAGCCCTCTGCCAGTGAAAAGAGAGCTCAGCCCCCCCCCCCAGCTCCGTTTTCATTGGCAGAGGCATCACGGGCCAGTCCTTTGCTATTTCCAGCCCAGACCCACCCTTGAGTTTGACACCCCTGCTCTAGGATAAACATTCCAGTTTTCTCACCAAAGCCCTCGTGCCTATAACATTGTACATGTTGTGGAATTCTTTCTTTCTATCTCATTGGCATCCTTCAGTCTCAAGAGACTATGGTATTGTGCTCTGGAAAGAGGTCCTAAAACAGCATCTAGTGTGACTAAAAAGGCCAATTCGAGAGCGGCAATCCCTTCCACCTGAGGACAGATATATTCTGTCCCCTGCCCAGCCCCCAGATTTCACTGGTTCCGGGACTGCCTCTTTGCCTCAGCCTGCCAAACAAGTGTCTCTTCGAATTGGAGAAGGCCATGCTGTGTCTTTAGCCTCCAAGCTGAGCGATCGGAGGTCAAGGTTTCCCAGTTGTTAATGTCCATTCCCAGGGCCTTTAGGTCCCTCTTGCAGATATCCTTATATTGCAGCTGTGGTCTTTCTATCTATCTGGATGGGATTAAAGAATACTCTGAAGTCAATGCGCCCAATGAGAGCAAAGATGTTGCTTCACAGAAGTTCTCCTGGAATACCAGACATAATTCAGTGCTACCAGCTAGCTAAGCAACAGTATAAAGAAACGAGTCTCAAGACATGACTATATTTTGGGGAAGTTTCCCCCCCCCCCAAAAAAAACCACACACAGATACTTCCATCAATCAACATCAACCTAAATACTAGGCCCTTTTGATATAAAAATTCGTCACACAGTCAGTCAGATCTTCAGACTGGATTTGGCTTTTTTTTTCAGCCTATCAAGTTCTTCTCAAGGATCTAGGATAGGCAGATGATATAAATATTTATACTATTATTTTATTGGGAATAATTGTTCTCTAATCTTTACTCTTTTCCCTGTTTCTATCATCCGAGTCCTCTTTAGTTAGGATACTGATAAGTAAGTAATAAACTATTTGGGAGCAGCTGTGCAATTCAATCCCCTTTTGTGGAAAATACCAAACTCCAACACTGACAGGATGTGCAGGACAAACAAATACATTTAAGGTTCTTTTTTTCTTTATGTCAAGTTTACAGAATAGCTAAGATGTTTAAAAATATATTTTGAGAGTAAAAGGCAGACCAGCAGATTTTGTGGAAATGTTTGTTATAGTTGAATGGGAATACATGCACTTCTGGTTTTCACTTTATAATATAAACAAAAAGCTTTCCTAGAGCCTTTTAATGATTTGTAAGTGCCAAATGAAACAGATGTGTAAGGGGGTGGCAACAATAAATTTATTTAAAGGAAGCCAAGCTTGATTCTTTTAACTATGTTTCCTTCCACACTGTTTCTACCACACATATTAAACAAATAAATTGATGAGAGGAAAACACTTCAACAATGATTTATAAGGGTACTGTCCTTTAAAAAATGCTTCAGTATAATGCAACAATTTTCATTTGCTAACAGAGAAACTGAAATAACATTTCAACTAAGCTGCAATTTTTTTTGAAATTGCTGTTTAACTATGTTTTGATTGGAGAAGACTAGAAGGCAAGCTTCTGAAGCCAGCACAATGGATTCATTTGTCTTGACCTCAACTCCTGGATATTATGGAGTCCACTTGTTGGCTGCTGTTAATCTATCATTGCTCCAGATGTTTGAAACTACTGAGCAGCCTTTGTTTTCAAAAGGAAAATATTGATCAAATAATTATTCTGAAAACAATATTTCTGTGGGTAATATAATAACACCTAGATTCTTCGGGACATTTTCCTTTGGGCTTAACATCCAAGCAGCAGAAACAAGGCTATTTCTGAATCTACCCAGACAATACACTTTTTATTTATTTTTATTTTATTTGATATATTTACATCATTTCATCAATTGATATTTATGTCCTTTAGATAATTATTTAAATGATGCAAATTAGTGCAGATGACATGGCAAATGTCAGTTGTGCAGATGATATAAATTATATGAGTTATATGATTCTGATTTAGCGGATTTTTGGCTTTAATGAAAACCCTTTCATCCTGAGGGTCAGTTAAATTGAAGTTTTACTGTAACTAATTTTTAAAACAGCTTTCCACAGAAGATTAAGTCATCACTATATTGTGATTAAATGTTCATATAAAAAATGAAATGAAAATGTTTTAAAAGGGATAGCTGATCATGTATTTCAGCCCAATAGTTACACAAATCAATTCTAGATACGTTGATCAAACCTCATGATTACATTGCTTGTATGAAAGGACAAACAGCTCAGGGCAATGTTTGTGTGCATGATATTATAACAAGGAAATTTTAATATTACTGATCTTGGGAGTCTTCTTGATATGTTGTTTTTTTCTGATATAAGGATCTATACAATCCTTTCTTTGGTTTCACACTTATCATTGGAAAAATCCTTTATCTGGAACATTTAAACTTCAGGATATATTTTTCAAGTTTTATATTTCTAATAATATTTAATTAAAGTTATTCAAGTTTGAGAGAAGATAGGGTGTTTTTTTTCTTGGCATTACTTTAACAAAGGGATTTTGTGATATAATTTTATGTAATTAAATTTTAAAACCAAGGCTTCTTTTGTTAACAAAATTAACATATTTTAACATTACATTCCTTCCTTTGAGAGAGAGTCAGGGTTTTCAAGTAGCACCAAGAAAAGGGGGGGGGGGAAGGAAGGCAACCAATAGAAGTTGTCACTTGAATCAATTGTTGTTAGGATTTTCCTTTTTTTTTTTTTTTGCTGCTCGGGGATATTCATGTTGTCCATGTCAATGGAGATTAAATTGGCCAGCAGGATCCCAGCAGAGTTGAGTTGTCTGATTGGCCTTCTCCACACATAAAGGCGAGGGCTGCTGCTTTAACTCCACCAAGCACAAAATAAGTATTTTGAGAGGAAATATCCACCTTTGGCCTACCTAGTCCTCTTTTTAAAGAATGCAGCGTCTTTTGTGCATGTTATTTCTCTCACTTTCACTCATGTGACTTAGAATGAAAAAGCTACTGTATCACCGCAAAAAAATGCAGATAAAATTATCTCTCCTCATAGAACTCCTGCCTCTGCATGGCTGGTGGGTACATTTCTATGGCTCAAAATGGAAGAGGAGGAATTAAATATTGAACAGAATCAGGACAGATTTCGACCTGAGCATTTTTGAAAGCCCCAGGTTTTTCTTTCTTTTCTATTTTTCTTCCCTTTTTTTTCTTTTCTTGAACTTTTTTATTTCTTACTTTATATTAGTCTATGTTAGCCTTTAGCTTTTTATTTAAAATTTATATATAAATAAAAATTATATATACTAACTAATGCATTGTTAGTATATATGTGTGTGTGCGTTACATTTAGGTCTCCTGTTTTTCATATCCTACAAAACTTGACTATCCTTTTGTGATGTAGTCTGTTTTGGAAAACTCACCCTATACCTCCTTCAAGATGATTTGGACTCTGATTTCAGCCAAAGCTATTGGATTGTCTAGACAATTTAGGAGGCAAAAGTTTCCAGGGTATTTCTCTCTTTGTCTTCTCTTCACCTTTCACCCACAATTCTCACCCTCCCATCTTCAAAACATAGCAAGACAAACATAGCTGTGTTCTAGCAGATAAGATAAAAAAAAAAAAAACAACTTCAGATTGAGTTCCTGAAGCAAAGGTAGGTTATAAATCAAATAAATAAATTAGCTCGCTAGCTACCTGTAGTTATTAGCCAGAGGTTTCCTGTCCTTTCTCTCTGTAGGCTACAATAAGCCTCAAACCCCAATGTATTATTTAAAACTCCATGGCGTGAAAGAAGGACTTCAATAATGATTGACTGAGAAATGTTTAAAGTTCCAAAGAACACAAGTACAGGATGGAGTTTGTTAAAAATGAAAAGGCCTTGTTCCCAGTCAGAGGCTATCTACCTGGGCCTTGGTTGTTCCTTCTTTCCATCTTGGAAAACTTGTGCCATGGATATTTTAATTTTTTTGCAGAGGTTTAAATGACTCCTTCCATCTCCAAGATGATATTACATCATACTGTCCAAAGCAGTCATAGATTGTTATTTATGGTATCATTTACTGTGTTTTCCAAACACTGCAGCATCAATTGGCCAAAATCAGAATATGTTCAAGTTACGGCAGTTAAGATACTGTTTGGTTCTTATGTTATTTATATACTGTAAAATACATCCTGTATAAAATATTTTTAAAAATTAAGGGGGGAAAAGGGGGAAAAGAAAATATGAGATACAAGGGAGAAAAGAAAAAGGTGTTGACTTCCAATTCTTTTTAGCACAGTACAAGATACCAACATTATAACCTCAACTTTTTGCTTTTACACATTCATATATAACTAGCCATTTCTATAACAACAAATCTATCTAAACAGCAAAACCAAAGTCAGACTTTCATTTTTTTCATCACAAGCACAAAATCCAGAAATCATATCCAAATAAAAAACATAAACATATTCTCCTCTTTGAATAGAACAATCAGTTTAATCATTACTGCTTTATCTTCCTTGCTGTTGAAATAGTATATCTTTCTATTTGCACTTGATAATCTTTATAAACTACCACCATTTATATTAACAAAGTTCACTGTATTCTTTCAGATTCTTTAACCTTAAAGGGAAATATATTTTTTCATCCATTTTAAAATACTAAGCTTTTATTTAAAAATATTTCTAAAATTAAAACATTCTAATACATCTTTTTAACTTCCTCTTAGCATACATATGTTAGTTTACTTTCAGATCAATAAAATTCCAACTAACTCCAATTAACTCATTAAATTTAGAATCATGGTTAGAATGCAGAACTGCAGGCTACTTCTGCTGACTGCTGGCTGCCAGAAGTTAGGCAGTTTGAGTTTCACTGGCTCAAGGTTGACTCAACCTTCCATCCTTCCGAGGTTGGTAAAATGAGGACCCAGATTGTTGGGGGCAATATGCTGACACTGTAAACCGCTTAGAGAGGGCTGTAAAGCACTATGAAGCGGTATATACTGTAAGTCTAAATACTATTACTATTGCTAAATTTAGATCACTCCCTCCAAGTTACCGTTATAGAATAATTTTTTTCTTGTTGTATGCATCCTTTTTAAAGCTCTAGATTTAAGCTAATATATCTTTTTCTTTAACTTTCACTTAACATAGGTATTTTCAAATACATTTTCAATAATATTTTACAAACTTTAGGAATTACCTAAGCAAAAATACATTTTCAGACTTTAGATTAAGACTTTCTTTCAATTACAAATATCAAACCGATGAAAATCCATCCTAATTCCAATTGACTCATTAAATTTAAGTCACTCCTTCCAGCTTGTCTTCATGGAATAAAATCTTTTTCTTCTCTGGAATGTTTGTCAAGTAGTTATAAGCTTCTCTTTTTCTTAAGGATTTCTCAACCTTGTTAATACCCCTGAGGAAAAAGCCCCAAACTTGTTTTTTTTTAAATTGCAAATTTTCTTGCAGTTCTTCTTTAAATTATATTAGGAGGCTTCTATTTAAACCATCATAATAAAATTGGTGTCAGGTTTATATTCCAAAATTACAGTTGACTCAGTAGTTTGGTGAAATTGCTTCAGTAGTTTGGTGCCTTTCTACACATAATTGCATCTCTGAAGTAGTTGAGTAGTCTTTTTAACATCTTTGGAGCATAGCTGTTCTATAAAAAAATTGGCCATATTTTCATCGCCATCTTCTATACATTGATAAAACAATAAGAGGTGCATTCTTTGGCTATAGCATCTGTTCAACCTCTTGAAACCCTTTTGTTCTGTTATCTCTTTAGTAATAGTTTAATAAAGATAAAAACTAATAAAAACTGATATTTAGAATAAAGGAAAGAAGGAATATAAGAAGAAAAAAGAAAGCCAAAAGTGTAGGAAAGGGGGGAAAATCTAAAGAAGTAACTTCTGATTTTCTTGACAGCAGTTGTAAGTATAAATTTACCCCTTACTCTGGTTACAAGTAGGATTTTCGTTTGGTTCTTCTGTAGGATGTATTGCTGAACATTATGTTTCTAAAGACATGTATGTCACCCAGGTGGGAAAAAGTGCATCCTTTCATTGTATTCAGTCTAGGTACCCTGTTTCCCCCAAAATAAGACATCCCCTGATAATTAGCCCAATCGGGCTTTTTTACAGGGTCTTATTTTCAGGGAAACACGGTAGAAAGTGGCACATACCTTGATTTGGGAAAGTATTTTATGGACTTTGGTTTTTATTTGTTCCCGAACCATATTTTAAATCAAATCCTTAGGCTATAAAAGAAAAATCAACAAAACAGAAAGACAAAAACAAGAGCAGGCTGGAAGATGAGCATGAAACAAAAGAAAATGTCATAAGAATTTAGTCGAAAATAATACTAGTCATTTGAGGAATTCCATCAAGAAGCTCTTTGTTGTGCTAGACAGCATGGAGCTTTGATAGTAGAAGCCCTCAGAAAGGATTCTTACTTAAAAATAGCCATTTATAGAAACAATAATATTTTACACAACCATTTTTTTTTTTTTTGTAATTCAAACAAGACAGTAATGGATATACCATTGTAATAATTCAGTTTAAGTTATTATATCAAATAAAATAATGGTGAAACTTATAAATGTATGAAATGCAATTGTTTCATTGGAAATCATAAATAAATGCACATTTTTAATGGAAGGATGAGCTTGCTTGCTTTTGCATATTTCCTGAAATACAAGTTTTATTCTCACGACTCCTAATCGCACTCATTAAAATGAAGGAGAAAGAGAAAAGAGTGCTTCCTTGCCTTAAATCTGCTTTTCTTATACCGCTCTTCCAATGCTTCAGCTTGTAAAACACTGATAGGTTGTCAGTTGCTTTTGGGCAGAAACTAAAATGGATTGAGATAACCATTATAGCCCACCTGCTCTTTCCCTTCCAGCTCAGTGCTTGTAAATTTCTCTCCCACACTTTCAATTTCCTCCTCATCCTTCTTTCCTCCTTTCTCCTCTGTTGTATCTCCTTCTGCAGAATAAAAACAGAGCTTGCATAAAATCCTCCTGCTTTGAAAGACAAACACACGGAGTTGGAAATCTTTTTGTGACATTAAACTATTTAAGTTTGCTCAGAAGGGCACTGTAGGGACCATCCCTATATAGTCATTCTCCAAACTGAAGAGGCAGCATGATGTAGTATTGCAAAGAGCCTTGGTACGACAGTGGTCTAAGGCACCCTGTTATTAAGCTGGTTATTAAGACCAGCTGCCTGCAATTACTGCAGGTTCGAATCTCGCCAAGGCTCAAGGTTGACTCAGCCTTCCATCCTTTCTAAGGTAGGTAAATTGAGGACCCAGTTGTGGGGGCAATAAGCTGACTTTGTATAAATATACAAAAGGATGAAGGCTATTGCTGAGCACATTGCAAGCCGCCCTGAGTCTCCGGAGAAGGGCGGCATATAAATCAAATTAAAATTTTTAAAAAAAACAAATTAAAAATGCTGAATTGAGACTAAGGAGACCCAAGTTCAATCCCCACTCATCCACGGTGTTTTGAGCTTCCTGAGGAAAGGTAAAGATATAAACAGGAGAATAAATGCTTATCTGGCAAAGTCATTGTAGTAATAGGTGTTAATAAAATCACAATGCATTAATTAGAGTTGCCATACCTAGGCTGAAAAAAATCTAGATGGCAGAGAAGAGATACCAGGCTAATAATTTTTTCTTGACATCTAATGGTCTTCTAAATATTTACAGACCAGATACTATAGCCCTAAAGAAATAATGCAACCTGAAAACTTACCGGTAATTATTTCCCATCCATTCTATTGAATGGATCTTGGTGTATTTCAGCTTTCCCATAAATAGGGATATAACAGTGTTTCATGATATAGGTTCAGTTCTCTGAATTCTCCAGGCAATATGACCATTCCTGAAAATTCCCTACATCTGGAAATTGATTGTTTAGAGTAGTTAAAATAAATACAAATGGAATTTAATTGTTGAGGAATCATAAATATTTTGTTTGTTTGTTTTGCTGTAGGATGTTATTATCTTTGCAACTGCAATCATTGTTGTTTCTTACATGCTCATTCATTCTGAACCATGTAAAATTGTTCCCAAATCAAAATTTAACGTTTCAATATGTTTTGTATTAAAGGAAATCTCAAAAGACTATAATATTTAAAAAAGTACAGTTAAAAACAATATGTTAATAACAATATGCATTAAGATGTTTTATAAAAGACAATACAAAATTACACCAAACAGGATAAACATTCAGATTAACAGAACATAAAAGCAGCTATTAAAAAACTAAAAATTATGGCAGCATTAACACATTATTAAAAGACTTGGGAGAATAAAATGTCTTTGCTTGGCATCAGGAAGACAGCAAAGACTGCACAATTATGCTTAATTGCTCTAGAAGAGCGTTTCCCCTCTCCAATTTGGGATTGCTATAAAATGAAACTATTTCCAAGAGGCAAACACACAAAAGGCTTTATGATCCTCTTTTACATTTTTAGTTGAGCTTGATGTGATGTTTTTCACATTCAGGGGGAAAAAAGCCTCACTTTACTCCCTTTTTCTTAGGTCAGTTATTAGCCACTTATCTTCCTTGAATGGTATGCAAATTCCATGACCCTTACATGTCCCTTAGGGACATTTGGACTTCATTTCAGTTGCATAATTTGTAGTAGATGTGTTTTACTTTAAAGACAGAAAGCTTACACTGTCTCTTTTAACAGCAGATTAACTATATCCAAAAGTGTATTTCTGTGTTTAATAAATTAAATTTCCATCACAGCTGATAATTATTTCAAAAAATCAAAATCTCCATCAATATAATAAGTTGTTACAATGTTTATTTTATTGATTTCCTGAGTGTTTAGTGTATGTCAAGAAACCTAAGAGCTCTGGCCAAATTCTAGTCCTAAGTGTCTTGAGTATGAAAGTTTTGTAGTGTAAGAACTATAATCTACATCACAAAGCACTTACAAAATTACATCTGCACCACATGTAAGATGTTTCCAAGACAGTGTTCCTAGACCTTATAGTTGGAAATTTATTTTAAAAATGGGAGAAAGACTTTCCAGTAATCGTAGTCTAGTCAATGTATTTGCTGGGAGTTCTTTCCTTTTTTTAATCATCTTGTTCATTTTCTTCTCTGTGTGTATCTTCTCTTTCTTTCTTTTAACTTTACTTGAATCTATTTGTAGATTCAAATGAATCTATTTGTAGATTCAAATGAAACAAGGAATTCTTTAGATATCGCCCGCATTTGTCTGATTTCAGAGAAATTGGAAACCGTTATTTTCCTCCATACATAAAAAGCAGTCTCTCTTCTGCTAGAGAGAAATTCCCTGAGGACGGGCTCTGAAAGCTCGGAAGACTAAAACTCTAGTCCTGGTGACTGACCCAGATTGGATCCTGCAAAGGCAAACAGCATTTGTTAAAAGGTTTAATCCCCATCCCAACCCCTGAAATTCTATGGATCCTCTTTTGCAATATGTGGTCAACTCAAAAAGAATGTTTTTTTTTTCATAGGTGTGTGGCTTTGTTTATACTATTAACTTCCCTCACAGAAGCATGGAGTGCGTGTTAGTTTGCCTGTTATGAATGTGGACTTTTCTCCACTGCTGTTGAAATGTGTTCGATCCATCCTTAAATCAGCAGAAAACCATACAAACATGAGATTTGCTTCCTCTCTTGTTGACCCCTATCCTGTCTCCATTACCTCTGCCTTTCTGTCATAGTAATGTTAGCAAAAGGCTGCTAATGGATGGTGGCAGAATAATAATACTATGTAGCTAAGAATAGTTAAGTATGTCATTCATAAGCTGTGAACCAGATAAAGACAAGGAACAGTCAAAAAAAGATGTTGCAGGCACCCCCCAAAAGTACTTACGACACAGTCTCGAAGTTACGAATGTTGCAGCACCCACGACAGTCATTCACCCTTACGACTGAACGTAGAGATGCTGCAACATTCCCCCTGCCTATTTCCCTTCTCTATCACCCACCACCCATCCTATCACTGATTGCTCACTTACCTTTCGAAGATCTGCAGACCCTTCTGTCTTCTTTGCAAAAGGCTTTTGGTGCGGAGAACGGAGGCCTACAGGGGTGTGTGATTGCTCCCCTGCAGGCCTCAGTTTTCCGCGCCACAAGCCTTGAGGGAAAGGGAGGGAGGCAGGCCTGCAGGGGTGTGAGATCGTATCCCTGTTTCAGTACAAATAGTCCTAAATTTATTATGACATTTGAGACCGGAACTTCAAGCATAAGCTGTTATGGTCATTAAGCGAGATACCCACGTAACTGCTTCACTTCATCAAGGAACCCACAGCTTTGATTATTAAGGAGAGCATAGCGGTGCCTCAGGGAGTAAGAGGGGGGCCTTAGGAGTACAGGCTATGTGAGAACTGGGAGGCATACTGCAGTACAGTGTAAAGTGCTGGGCCTAGGCTTGAAGTGGAAACCATAGCACCAGGTCTTGGCTTCATCCATAGCACTGCCAATGCCACTGAGAAATGACCCCCAACTCCACACACTCACCTATCATTCCCCCAATCTAGGCTGCCCTGCACAGTGGCGTTTGGCCCTCGGGCTTAGGCCTAAAGTAGAGGCACCATTCCCAGTCACACCAGGTCTTCTTTCCTGAAGCTGCCTTAAGTCCAGTTCTAGCGACTTCAGAAGTCTTCAGACGTCTCAGAAGCCCCTCAGTAACAGGAGAAAAATGTCTGAAGGTAAGTGGTGTGTAGCAGATCTTGGGGAGTGCTGGATTGTGGAGGGCAATCATGCCATTCTCCAAGGCTTATGGACCTTGAAGAATAATGCAAAATAGCATTTCTGAGAGGCAGTGATAGTGCTAGGACTGACATTGAAGTTTGGGCCGATGGCAGCTGACTGAGACTGCTGTAGGCCATTACTTCAGGCCCAGACCTGGTGCTCTGGCTGAGTGCCACTGTGCAAGGCAGCCTAGGTGCAGAGGAGACTTGTAGCACCCCTGTAGTAGTAAGGATGGGTATGCTAGCCAAGTGCCCAGTTTTGTTTATCATGTGACTGCAGGGGCATTGCAATGTTCATAACTTCAAGCACGGGTCATAACCTCTTTGCTCCGTGCCACTGTAATTTTGAAGGATCACTGAACAAATGATCATTTAGTGAGATTACCCATAGCTCTAGTGGCTAATTTTGTTGTTCCGTTTTAAAATCAGCTTTTTGCTGCTTGTGTATCTTCACCGGGCAGTTCATGAACTTCAGACCCAACACAACCATAATTTCACTGGCAACATGATTTAATAAAGGGTAGGGTGGCAGAGCTTACAAATACGAACTCTTCCTATCCTTGATATAAAGAATTCTCTGCTTACAGTGTTTTTATACTGTTGATTGCAAACAAATAATTTCCTTCTTAAATGTATACTCTAATACGCCATATTGCAGAAACTACTTGAGAAAAGCCCTCTGCCATGGCACTTGGCCAGTAAATTTTATGGAAATGCACATTCTAGCTGGTTTCACCTTTCTCAATTTAGAGTTAAAGTAGCGCATGGGTCATTATAGATTTTTCTTGTCCGGGAAATGAAATCTGTGGCACTGGAAATGAAGGAGAAAGTCAGCTATTAAATAAATGGTGACACTTCCCTAACATGTTATCCGCTAAGTGTTGAAAAGGAACTGTCTCTCACTACCTGCACAATTGATTTTTCACTTAGCAGATTGTCTATTCTCTGTCTTCTGCTGTAGTGACGTGGGGGGAAAAAGTGCTTCCTTCCTATAAATCTTTCCTTAGCCACACTGTATTCCTTCTGAAATTCCTTATTTTTCCTGTTTTGGACATGATTCACAATATTCGCATTTGCAAATATTGACATACAGTACTTGCTGTAATTTTGTAAATACATCTATTGGGCTTCCTGTTGAGCCCCAGCCTGGGGCTCACCATACCTGGGGGGGATGCAGCGGGAGCAATGGCGGCAGGTCGCTGACAGTGGACCCACATCTGATGATGTCAAACAGCTCCGGCGTTCCCCACCGAACCTGTGCTGCCCAGTTGGTCAGTTCTGGCATCCTGCCAGTTCTGGCAGTGGCCACGCACCACCAGCTGGGCTATTCTGGACGGTAAGGAGGCCTGTTGCCGCCAGATGGATGTCGGCCCTGGTGGTTACCACAGTGGCCAGACAGGCACCGGATGGTGGCTATTGGTGGGTATGGGCAGCCGGATAGACGGGGTGGGGCCCAAAGACTTGAAAAGGTGCTGGTGCTGCTCCCAGCGGTGACCGTACAAGGTGCTGCTCCCAGCGGTGACCGTACAAGGAACTTATTACCTACTCATCGCATTCTGAGGCTTGGGCCTGTTTGTAGGAATTAAAGCTGAGTTTTGCCGCTCTTGAGTGCGTGTCCTGGCTCCTTTTGTTCCTATCAGGCCAGGCCAGGCCTGAAGACATTCTTTCTTTCCTGTAGTAACCTTCTTCCTAAATTCATTTGTGTAGTAGTTAGGCTTTTAACATAGCCCCCATTTCAGTATACTGCCTTTAAGGGAAATTAATAGTTATTTTTTATTATGGTTCATCACACAGTCAGATGTTCAGACTGGATTCAGACTCCACTTATTAAGTCCTTCCTAGGGACCTGAGATAGACAAGATGTTGAAGTTTGATGGTGTTAGAGGTATCATCACAGGATGTAAGCTGTTCTGAGTAAAGCTGTCTCTTGCTGTTGACTGATAGGGAATTTGTCAATAGTTCAAGCAGTGGTCCAGTTGTTTTAGGATTGCACCCAAGGTGCTTATTACTACTAGTACCACCTTCGCTGTCTTTTGCCACATTCATTCCATTTCTATTTGCAAGTCTTTGTATTTTGTTACCTTCTCCAATTCTTTCTCTTCTCTTCTGCTGTCTCCAGATATTGCCAATTCACTATCCAGACTTTTTTGTCTTTCTTATTGACAGTTGTTAACACTAGTGTGTTATATGACAGGTCCTATCTGCATTCAAAAATCCCAGAGCACTTTAAATTCTTCATTTTTGATTACGATCTCTATTTTATTGATCCACCAGTTTTTGTTTGCAAGCAAATGTTTATCTCGCTGATCTTCCAATGCACTATTGTTGCTATTGTTGTCATGCTGTTGTTTGTAATCAGTCTATGCAATCATATTACTATAGTTCATTGCACAGTCAGTCGGATGTTTAGACTGAATTTGGCATTTTTATCCATTTATCAAGTTCTTCCCAAGGACCTGCATTAGGCAAATGTTGATGTTTGATGATGTCAGAGGTGTTGTTGCAGAAAAGCTGCCTTTTGCAATTGACGGATGGTGAATTATTACTATTATTATTATTATTTTGGTTTGGGCCATACCGTGTTCTACAGATTTTCTCAAGTTATGCCACAGAATAAATACGATTTGAAAGAGTCTGTTGATAGAATTAAGAGAGATTTTAAGGCCTTCTTTGATTCCAGATGCTTTTCATGTCTGTGCTATAAGATGTGAAGGATACATTTGCTTCTTAAATATATATCCAGATGAAAATATTCATAAGAAGCTCCTGTCACTATATTAACATTAGGTTGTCCCTAGAAGAGTGGGGAATTCTGCCAAGTGATTCAAAGATCAGTACCTATTAAGCTAAGATTTCTGTTTGTATCTGCTTATGGTCCATGTAAAAACAATATATCTTACTTATGCTAGGGCTGAATATCTATAAGTACTAATCTGATTTGGACACAGTTGTGGCTGTGTTTTGGAGTGTCTAGCTTTTTTGGTCTTCATGAAGTAGCCAGGTAGCTTGTGGATTCCCATGTATCGTTGTGTATTCCATTGTATTTTGAACTTGAGGATCATTACATCACAGACGTACAGCATAGTTTATTACGGTTCCTTGGTTCCCATTTGAACATTTGGACACTGCATTACTTTAATATAGTTCAAAATCATCTACCTGCAAATCTCTTACTTTGAAATACTTTACAAAATATGAGGATTTTTCTTACATACCGTATTTTTCAGTGTATAAGACGCACCAGAGTATAAGAAGCACCTACCTTTTTTGGCGAGGAAAAGAAGAAAAAGAAATCTCCCTCTGCCTCTGAGCAATTTTGCCTCGTTGCAGCAAACAGCAAACAGCCTGCTTTACTTTCATTTTCGTTTTCAGCATAGTTTGATTAGCACAAAAAAAAAAAAAATCTGCTCCAGCAATTTACCTCTTTGCAGCTAGCAGCAGAGCCCTGCGCAAAACAGCTGAGAGCAAATCAGCTGAGAGTCGGGAGGCTGATCCAATCAACTTATGCTAATTAGGCTGTGCTGAAGCTGAAAGGAGCTGTTTTTTCTTGCTGTTTGCTTGCAAGGAGGTAACTGCTGTGAGGCAGAGGCCAAAGGGTGGGGGCCAGTGGGTGGGCGGGGCTACATTCAGTGTATAAGATGCACTTAAATTTTCTCCCCCTTTTAGGGGGGGAAAAGGTGCGTCTTATACTCCGAAAAATACGGTATGTCATTTAATGTCATGTTCTTGATGAAATATTCCTACATGATAACTCTACTTCTGCTGCTCATTTTAATAATAAAAAAAGATAAAACACATGGCTCCTGTTCTGTAATAACTAACCTGGTATGAATTTTATTTTGGCTGTATGTTTTACTTGGGGTTGGGAGCTATTGTGCCAAAAGAAGTATATTCAGAGCACATTTCATTTTTAAAATTGCCCAAAAGAATTTCTTATGTAGAGCTAGTTTAGTCCTATCTTCCTTAAGAAGTTTGTCATACAATTTGTTGTATTTAGTTTGCGGTAATAAATTTACGGAAAGTCTTACATTACATTTTGGTTCAGTGGAAAGATTAACTTTCTTCAATGAAGCAGGTGTAGGTGTTCCAAAGGATTGGGGTCAGGGGAGTTGGACTTAAAAGTACAGTTTTCTTCATTTTATTTAAAGTTTCTGCTTGGTAAGCATTCAAACAAGCATATTGAATAGCTCTGTAATTAGGTAATTTGAATTCACACTTGGAAATTGAGGGATGCATTCTGGCGAGTTGGTTTGCTGTAAGGTGGTGCATTCAGTCTTTCGTTGAAAGGCTTATAGCCTTTATATCATTGTTGCTTGCCTGCCTCCAAACTGCTTTGAGTGCAAAACATGTATGTGTTCCGTTTACCTCTCTTTCTCAAGAGAAGCAGCAGATGTTAAAAGTGAATTTAGTAAAGAGGGAATAAAGTGCAGTGGTCTCTTTAATGAAAGTATTAAGAAGAGGAATTTGTGTTCATATAATGAACAAACAAACAATCTAAGCTTTACACATAGATTTATAACATTAGCCCAGTTTTTTTTTTAAGTATTTGTATGCCTGAACAAAGCTGTCATCAGTCGACAAAAGTAGCATTTCGAAGTCTGAAGTTCTCTTGGAACTGTAATTCAATATGAAACTACATCAGAGTTAATACAATTGTGGAGCAAAATGTGGATATTTAAATACTGAAAGTGTGGCTTGAACTATATTTCCCGACCATTCATAAAGTGAACAAAAAGAAAGGCCCGCCTGGATATTTTAGTGCAGCATAGAAGTACATAACTAGAGCCAGCTTAGCTCTGCATCTTGGTGAAGAAGGCAGAGATCAAGGCCTCAATAATGCAGGAAGGCTTTTAAAATATTGGCTTTAGTGGCACCACAAGATATCTTTTGCTGGTGCTACGTATAGCTTAATTCACAAAGTCTTAAATTACTGCAGCACAGTGACCTACTTGTCCTTGTTGGGAAAAAAATATGCAAATAAGAGTATTTTCTTTACATAATCTGCTTTTTAAAACCAAATATGTTTCTTTGGTCAGTTATCTCCAGACTCCCAACTTGCCAGGACATCATGTTTGCTGTAAAGCATCTATACATTTTACTCTTTATATGATATGCTTATAATACCATTTCTTGTGATTTTGTGGCAGTTTCAAGATTAAACATACGTGGATGGGACTTGAAAGCTCCCTGAATACTATGTGAAGATTCTGATTTGATGTCTTGGCTAAAAGAACTCTTCTAATTTCCGGGGAAGGAAGTGGATTTTTTTTTTTTATTTACAAACTGAAGGAAATTGTTCCCACTGAAATACAAAATATTCTATCACATGCATACTGACATTGAAGTGTGAGGGAAAAAAATATTGTATTTCACAATGACCAAGTGAAAGCACTATTTTAAAGTTCAATGTTTTACCATTCCTGTAATCATTTTCAGAATTTTAATTTTTTAATGGCTTGATAGAAGACCTCTGTTGAGACTGAATTATAATGTTTCTTCCAAACACGTGCCTACATTTTCAGGTTGATATTTTTAAAAGCATATATATTTCCAGCAGGGCTAACAAAATACCAGGTTTGTTAAAATAGGCATTTCATTGCTTTATTTAATAGAAACTTACCACAATACTTCAAATGTCATTCTATGGAAAGGCTAGTAAATACTAATGTACAATGATACTGGGCATAGCTGTAGCTTACAATCTATTATTTAACAAAATCATACATGAGGTTAAGGTCAACTATCAGTAGTACTCATAAACTGAATAATATGGTCCTAATACATATTGAGAATTAATTTTTAACTTAGTGTGATTTTAGTTTGAAAATGTACCTATAATTTGTATTAACAAAAGATTAAGTACAGTAATATGTTATATTTATGAAAATTAGAAGGGAGTGCTAAAAGCCTTTGGAAGCATTACAAATTCAATTCTTACAGTCCTTTTCTTTTTATGTAATTTATAGCAAGGCTGGGCCTTGATATGTTTGGAAAAATCCATTTGAAAATATCCAGCAAATTATCCATTGGAGCTTATTGTGCCGTGGTGATCTAATTTATAGATTTTATAAATGCCATGGTTTCCTAATTTAATCAACATATTTAAGTCTGTGTTTTGAAACACTGAAGTATTTTGAAAAAGCATTTCCTTCAAAGTAAAATGAAGTCTTGTGATGTTTAATAATTATATTATAATATTTTCTTTCATTCTTTAATGGAAATATATTTTTCAGAGCAAGGGTAAATGCTTTTATGTCAGTTTAGAGTGGATACTTATATTTTGTTTTTGGATATTTTGATTTACCGAATATCATATAAGTTCTGAAAGTTTATTTTATGTCATCTATTATATTTTCTTCCTAATTCTAAGGTTCCATATGAAAACAGTTTAAACCTATAAACTGCTTCTATCTATCATCTATCTATCTGTCTATATGTCTGTCTGTCTGTCTGTCTGTCTGTCTGTCTATCTATCTATCTTTCATCGTTCTAATATTTAAAAGCCACTCTGTGTACACACAGTTTGTGTACATACAAACATATACATACATACACACACATATGTATACATACATATACATATATATCAGATATGTTCCTTGAGTAAACACTTAAGCAGAATAACTAAAAACATAGAAATCACCTGAGTTTTACAACACTTTTATATAGATATAAATATAGGTAACAATTAAATAAGTGTTTTACATTTGAATGATGAAATGTCCGTTGTGGTATAAGTAACAAGAATGGGGGTGATTTTGATTCTGACTTCTTGACAATGGGGGTGGGGATGGGAGGGGGAGTATTACTTTTTTTTTTGAAGAAATTGAGACTATATGCTATCATGTAGGGTTTTCAAAAATCCATCCTTTCTCTTTAAACGATCCAAAGAATCAGTGCAAATACTGGAGCAATGAAACAATACGTTATTCTCGCAACCCACCAAATAAATGGGCTGTTATATTCTGCATTAGCCAGCAGTCTAAATATTCCCCAAGAGCAGCTGGCCACATAGTGCCTTACCACAATCTAGCCTTGAAATTACAAAGGCATGAATATTGTGCAAAAAGTACGAAACTGTCAGAAATAGCCCTAGGAGCTCCAATGGTCAGGGCCTTTTGGTCAGGAGTAGCCTTGGCTACAGCAGCCAGCAAGGCTGTAAGAAGCCGAATGAGCAGGAGAGACATCACTCTGCAGAGGAATTGTCTGTTGTCTCTCTAGATGACAAGCCTTTCAGAGCATCATTGTTTCATTCCTGCCCTGTCATTAGCTTGTTTGACAGGATTTGCTATAACACACTGTTTCAGTCCAATAATAGGTCTCTCCTACTATTTAAATCACAGTGTTCCCAACTTGTAATTGGCGGGCAATAAGCACCTGTAGTGTAGTTCACACTCTGCTTTAATTTTATCTAGCAGTCTGTGGAGAACAGATGATGTTTCCTACCTAGGGGCTAGGGGAAAAAAAGGGAAAAAAAGAACCCTTCTGGTTAGTTTGCGCTTGTCAGAGCATCCAAAGGCAAAGGTTTGACCTAAAATACGTACTTTCTATGGATTTCTCTCTTTCACACAGTGAGGTTCTGTGAGTTAGCCCTTAAATGTAATTGCGTGAACATTGGTCAAGTGACAGTTTTAATTCAGTTTAATCTAAAGAAATAATTGTTGAAGTTGGCTATAAATTTGCTTGTGTAAAAGAATTGGGGCACGACACCTCTTAAAAGCTGGAATTGCAGTTGAGTGAAAGCCTAGTAAATGCATAAATGCATTTGTCTGGTTTGTGTTTTTTACTTCTCTTATCATCCTTGACACATGCTATGCTGCGTCGATGTTGAACTAGAAATCTAAATAAGAGGAATACATTATTTTGCAGAATCACAGACAGAAATAGGTAAGAACCCCGCAAGTTAAGTTTGACTTTTGGTGGCAACATAGACACAACCTTGTTGATTTCTTGGCAATAGTACACAAATAGTTTCCCAACTATTTTATTCCCAATAAAATTTAATAATTGAATTTACTAAGTATACGGTTTCTCCCTTTCATCCCTACACCTCCCTGCCCAGATTCAGAAACATGAATATATTAAACACCCAAATTCTGTGGATGAATTTGAGAAAGTGAAAAATAGGGACACTAGATTCAGAGGGAAAAAAAAGATACTTCACATTACTTATAGGCGCGAACGTGGCTCCTTTCTCCAGTTTCTTAAACCAGGGAAATATTTTCCCAGGATCACATGGCCACTGTGTAGGAAAAGATGCAGCTGCCTTAAGGAATTGCAGACAGGTGCCACATTTGCATCCTCGTGTCCCCTGAAGCATCTTTTTGCCTTCAATTCCAAAGCTCCGCACCGCCATAAGAAACTGGGAAAGACAATACTGTATTGCAATAATGGGCAATTTTAAATAGAATGGATAAAATGTTCTTGGACCTCTTTATTTCTAGATAAAATAGATATTTGCAGATGAGAAATATACGTCTGTTATGATTACCCTGTTTCCCCCAAAATAAGACATCCCCTGATAATAAGCCCAATCGGGCTTTTGAGCGCATGGCAATAAGGCCAAGCGCTTATTTCAGGGTTCAAAAAAATATAAGACAGGGTCTTATTTTCGGGGAAACACGGTAATAAGTACACATGCAAGGAAGAGGAGGAGGAGGATCCTAACTATCTACTCTTTAATGAGTAAAAACACTTGAACATGAAATAATCATAAAAGAAAGTTCTTCCTTTTGACTAACTGGAGTGATATGAGTTTTGATTCATTATTTACTATTATTTGCCAGGCCAGGATTGACAGATCTTAAGGATGATCTCCAGGATGAACTATCCCCAGCAGGCCTTTCAAGCCTTCTAGCAGTGCACCTGGTGCCACTATATAATCAAATCCTTTCCCTAAGAATCCTAATCGTTCTCTTCTTCTCTTTCTTTTCATCTTTCTTTTTCTTTATATCTTTTTATTAAAAGTTTTACAAAGAGCATAAATCATAAACTAATAAAGAGTAAAAGCAGTAAAGAAAGGGGAAAAAGAAAGAAAAAAAGGGAAAAAATGCAGAAAGAATAAAAAGAAAGAAAAAGCTTTCGATTTCCTCTAAAGGAAATACAAGTGCAATTACAAAATTATCTCTTACTCAATGGTTACAGAAAAGTTCATCCTTTTCTATTATCACCAAAACCACAAATCATAAATTCATTTTTCTATTTTATGCAACAAGTCTACAAAGGCTTTCCAGTCGAACTTAAATGTGGTTTTTTAATCTAATCACAGAAGTTAATTCAGTCACCTCTGCAAGTTCCATCTTCTCCACCAACCTTTCATTTTTCTTAGAAATTCATACCGTCCCACTTTTGAGCATATAATAGTCCTGTTGCAATTATCATATGTAAAAACAAAGTCTTGTGGCTTTTTTCTATCCATTAGTCCCAAAAGAAATGTCTCTGGTTTCAGTTATACTTTAACTTTTAAAATCTTTTGAATTAATGTACCTTTTTTTTCATCTTTCATTATGGACTACCCAAGGGAACTGGGTCTGGGCTGGGCACAATATGTCTAACTATGATACTTTCAACTTGGTCATTTATGTCTCACATGAGAACTTTGAATTGATTTATTTTATGATCCATTTGTTTGTTTTCTTTAAAGAACTAGAATTTGCTGGAAGATGGAAGAACCTCAAGGGATGATTAAAATAACTATAATAATCTTAAAATGGTAATGCCCACTTATATTCATATTGTTTTGTATTGTTAGAAATTATGAGTTAGGGACACGATGGCTCAGAGGCTAAGACGCTGAGCTTCTTGATCAAAAGGTCGGCAGTTCAGCGGTTCGAGTCCCTAGTGCCGCATAACAGGTGAGCTCCCGTTATTTGTCCCAGCTTCTGCCAACTAGCAGTTTGAAAGCACGTAAAAAAATGCAAGTAGAAAAAATAGGGACCACCTTTGATGGGAAGGTAACAGCGTTCCGTGCACCTTTGGCATTTAGTCATACCGGCCACATGACCACAGAGACGTCTTCGGACAGTGCTGGCTCTTCAGCTTTGAAACAGAGATGAGCACCGCTCCCTAGAGTTGGAAACGACTAGCACATATGTGCGAGGGGGAACCTTTACCTTTACCTTTTTATGAGTTAGTTGCTACCTATTATTTAATATCATGATGCTATTAAGACTTTCTTAAACAATTATTTTATTAGAAAGGAGCTAGCCACAGTGCATATTTTAGGTACAGATTTATATAGATTGAAAGTTGTCAAGGATTTTCATTCTCTAAAAATAAAAATGCTTCACAGGCAAGTGATATTCTCATACTGTGAAACTTCAATTTTTCGGATCTAAGCTTCTGCCTATACAGTTGAATATTTCTTTCCACCCTGGGATTCCCACTTTCCTACTCATCCTCTACTTATCTTTTAAATTAATTGAATCTTAACTTTTTTAAAAAAAAATAAGGATGCTTCAACTCAGCATGGAAGTGAAATCAGATTTGTGAATAATAGCAATTTGCTGGGAGTAGATTTAATAAAATAACATCTGAAGCACAATATGTGTAATCAGATTCAGACCAGGAATTATCATTTAAATTTTAAATTAGTTTGTCATCACTGAGAACAGTTCAGTTGGTTATCCCACTTGGTTTTTGAAATATTTTGAAAGGTTTTTTTAAAAAATAGTTGCCTTTTACTGAATTGATTTTCATGCAGTGCTAACCTATTTTAGTACTTCATGCACAAGTTGGAATAAGACTGACCAGAGTCTTAAATTAATAAATTTCTCGTTCTTTCCTGTTGCTTTCATACATAGCTGAGAAAACAATTTTGAAAAAAAAAGTTTGATGCTCTTTCCAAGGGATATAGAGAAACTAAGAGAAACTTACAGAGAAACTAAGAATACATTTAAAAGAAACTAGTCACATTTAAACATGCCAAATTCTCAAATCATGCATTGTTCAGTTGGTTTACAGTAACAGAGTTGGAAGGGACCTTGGAGGTCATCCAGTCCAACCCCCTGCTCAACCAGGACACCTCTACTAGGGATTCGAACTGCCGACCTTTCTCATCAACAAGCTCAGTGTCTTAGCCACTGAGCCATCTAGTCAGGTAGGAGTAAATAAACCTTGTCAGTTTATTTACCGCCTCTGGTTTTGATTTAATCTCAGATTCATAGGTAGCAACAAGTTAATTTCCATGAGATGCCAGTTTTTCTTTAGGCCCCTGAGAGAAAGAAAGAGCAACGGACTATAGTCACTTATATTTTGTCCACATGATCCTTTTTTAAAAATACTAACTTTCTCCCTCCCCAATTAAATGTTATTCTGGCTTTACATTGAATTGCTTCATTGCTGTATAGCATTCATCCCAACAAAAGTATTTCTTCATCTCTTAAGAACCACTTATTAAGCATCAGTGTAAATAAATTTTAGTTTGAAAGAATTTGTCCAGAAAAAAAAATGGAAAAGCTTGAGAATAAAGATTTAGTAAACATCTTACTTGATTGTATCTTACTAGGATATGAAGTTACAAACATACATGAATTCCCTGTCCCTCCTAATTGTCTTTTCACACAGCTAGAAGTGTATTTAATTTCTACAAGTATTCCTCAGTTATGTTACCTAGATAAAGAGTATTTGGTGCTCTTTGAGGTTGGTTGTTTTCTTGCAGACATTACCATGTTTTCCTGAAAATAAGACCCTGTCTTATATTTTTTTGAACCCCGAAATAAGCGCTTGGCCTTATTTTCAGGGAAGTCTTATTATTATGGGGAACATGGAGCGAGGATCATTTTGCCATCTTACCTGATTTCCAGCTCTGTCTCCCTAACCCTAACCAGAGGAAATGGTGTGGACCGGCTGTGCATGCGGTTAAATATTTTCAGAGGAGGGCTTATTTTCGGGGGAGGGCTTATTTTTGGGGAAACATGGTAATTACCCAAACTAGGTAACATTCAACCCTGATCTACAAATATTCTCCTTTATTGTTACCTAGATGTTCATCACTGCCATTCATTTGGTTGATCACTAGAGATCGTTGAGTACTTGTGAGGAAGAGTTAACTCTGAAAAAATAGGCATTATTATTTGATAATGTTAAGTCCTATTTATTTCCCTTTCTTAAGAAAGGATTTATGTGCCATGCTGTCCTTACCCACATCTTTCTTTTTAACCCTACATTTGAGGTTAAAAGTACTGTATGTTTCTATATGAAAACAGATGGGTATAAAAAAGTGACTTTCTTCTTATGATATCCTTATTTAAAGCCATCCTTTAGCTAATGTTCAACCAATGGTTGGGTTCCCATTTTATCTTGTTTTGTTTTGTTTGAGTGCCTTCAAGTCTGTTTTTGACTCCTGGGAACTACCTGGGCAAGTTCCTGCAGTTTTTCTGGCACAATTTTCAGAAGTGGTTTGTCATTGCCTCCTTCCTAGGGCTGAAAGAGAGGGACTGGTCCAAGATTAGCCAGTTGGCTTCTTGCCTAGAACTCACAGTCTCCTGGTTTCTAGCCTGGCGCCTTAACCACTATACCAAACTGACTTTCTTATCCAATGTGGAAGTATTATTTTCTGCATACTTTTATTTAGCATATTTTATATCTTTTCTTTCTTCCATCGAAAGATGTGAAGTGCCATATGTTCAGTTCCCAGATGTCTCCTATTCAGACACTGCCAAATCTATACCTGTTTCGCTGCATTATATGATATCCCTCAGATCATGCCCTGGGTATATGTTATTTGGTTAGCTGATGTTGGTTGCAGGAGCACAGAAAATATTTTAAATGAATAGATTTGCATTTTTGGTTTTCACTGAATTTGGTGCTTATCACTCCACTAGTGTTCATTGCTTAACCCTGTTTCCAATGCTATTCCTGTGTTTCATATATCGTTTGAATTACTGATTGGCAGAATGTGTGCAGATTCCCTATATTGCATTCCCACATATGAACCTTATATTATAATTGAAACTGCAAAATGACATTTCTGTATCAGCAATTGCTCAGCACCATCTTGCCAGGACAGCCAGAGGCAGGAATTTGAAATACAATTTCTGAAGTGTGTCATCTGTAGAAATTTACTTTGGAACAAAAATCTATACTTGCTATTATTCTCCTGTGATATGTTCTCTTCTTTAACAGTTTAACAGGGAATCAACTTCTTGTTATGAAGTATACGAAATATAATCTCTTATGGATCTTTAAAGACAAACAGATCAATTGTAGGCTAAACTTTTGTAATCCAGAATCATAAAGTCTTATTCCATAATAAATATGTTATCTTTAATAATGAGACAATTTTGTTGTTTTAAATTGTTTTCTGTTTTTCTTTTCCTTCTGTATGTACTGATAAAAGTCTTCAAATATCAGCAAGAAGTCAAGAGATACTTGGGAAGAGAAAAAAGCTTATGAATGATAGTATATTTTAATATATTGGAGTTGGTAAACTCCTCTTTGTATAATCTTCTGTCTCTTAATTCCATTTAAACGTGAATTACAGCTTATTACCATTAAAAGCAAGAGGAGGAAGCAGAGCTTTAATTTGTCTTCTTTTAAACTAATAAAGCACTACACACAAAATCTGTGTGCCTAACTTACTTGGAGGCTAAGCAGGGCTGGGCAGGGATAATGTTCCGCCAGGCCGGGCTGTCAACATAATGATTTTAAATTGGGGTATTTTAAATTTTTGGGGTTTTAAACCGGCCAAATCTATTTAATTATTTTAATTTTTAATCATTGTTGTGTCTTGTGTTTTTAAATTGGCTGTACACCGCCCTGAGTCCTTCGGGAGAAGGGCGGTATAGAAATAAAATTATTATTATTATTATTATTATTATTATTATTATTATTATTATTATTATTATTATTATTATTATTATTATTATTATTATATTTGGATGGGAGACTTCCAAGGATAAAGGCTAGACTGGGAAGTTTTAAAAAAATCTGGAAGAAGCAATGGTAAATTTCTAAAAAAGAAACCATTATACAAATGTATCATTGAAACCACCAGGAATTTATCTCAGCTTGAAAGAGATTTGATTCTACTCTCCATATGCTTAGAATATGGGCTGGTTTTCTGCTCATTTTATTTTTCTCTGTACAGTTGCAAATATTATTCTTGAGATGTTCATTTCATTATTATTTATGGCTTGTCAAGAGTAATGTTATTATTGTTGATTACTCACAATAGGTTATTTCATCAAACTGTTTTCAAAATGCTTGAGGAAAAAAAAATCCAAGAGGTGAAATTTCATAATTAATGTACCCACATGATTTGTAGTGTTGTGTGATTGATTTTTTTTTCACGCTGCAGAAAGAAATAAACACTTGAATTCCTCTTGTTTGGTTTCTAATGGCCTTGTTGTCAAAATAATAACCTTTTTCCCCCTTAAGCCTACCCTTTGTAGGCTTCAGAAAATTATTTGCAAGAACAGGCTAATTTTACTGAATTTGGGGGCATGGTATAAACTACACCATTATTATTGAATATATGCTAATCACGGAACTATACCAGAATTTTGTTATCTGCATGATATATGTGCTTTTTTTCCCCTCAGAGGTTCATATTATGATTCTAGATTGAAATATTTGAAATGTGTAATGGATATAACCCTAAACATGGGTTCACATAAAGAGTGCTTAGATGTGTACATAAAGAGCCGTGGTGGCACAGTGAATAGAATGCAGTACTGCAGGCTATTTCTGCTGATCACCGACTGCCAGCAGTCTGGCAGATCGAATCTCACCAGGCTCAAGGTTGACTCAGCCTTCCATCCTTCTGAGGTGGGTAAAATGAGGATCCAGATTATTGGGGGCAATAGGCTGACTCTGTAAACCGCTTAGAGAGGGCTATAAAGCACTGTGAAGTGGTATATAAGTCTAAGTGCTATTTCTATTGCTATATTTATTTGAAAAAAATATGAATATTGAGTTAGCTGGTCTTAGGAAAACGAAATACGATTGTTCCATTTGGATGGAAGATCAATAATAAAAAGCCAAATTGGGGAACCGAAAAACATTGCAGAAGAAGGCACTTCTGTATTGTGGCCAATAAAACTACTGGAATATATTCATTCTCCATTTTATAACAATGGATTATATATATTACCATCTCTAATGAAATTACAGTGTGTACTTAGCCTTAGATTCAAATAATCCTTTGAGATTATTAATCCTTTATTCATGCCCTGCACTATGTTAGTATCACTTCCTTTTATTCTGAGTTAGGTTTTGCTTTGTAGGTTATAATCTGAAATTTATAGTGGGATCCTTAATACTTTCCAAAATCAAGATTCAGAGTTTTAAAGTTTTCTCAGTCATCACTGATGAATCACTGGAACTCTTGACAGTGAAATGGGAGACAAATCCTTGAATCACTGTCATGCCCCAGCATATAACTTTATATACTGTTGTTGCTCTTTAGCCCCATCTAGTGGCCGGAGAGACAAATACCAAGTATATTGTTTGAAGCTGGACCCCACCCCATTACCCATCAGCCTGCACTCTCAAAACAAGTGCATGCGGGGAAGTCAGAAGGCAGAAGCACAAAGATGAATCCATCTTAATCTGTGGCACATGGTCATCCAAGGACAAACCCACATCCCACACACAGAGCATCACCAGTGAGATTTAAATCGTTTGTATTTATTAATTGTTATGTTCAGCAGCAATTTAATACTGTCTATCTTGTATTTGGTTCTCATTATATGTATCTCTATTTTCCCCAGTTTCACCATATCCTGTTCTTTCAATAAAGCATTCAGATCTACGCACGCAGTCTGTTTTATTGGAGAATAGGTGGGTTTAGCTGCACGTCAAGCTGCAAACAGACTAACATGTAGTGAGGACAGAACAATCACTATGGGCTTTTATAATTTATCTTCAATAAAAGGACAAAGAAATAAGGACTTAGACGTCAACATTTTTAAAAATATTCCCCTATTTAAGATAGGGCTTGCAAAAGCACTCTAGTAAATTTTAAGGAACTCTAGACATTTTGAACTCCTATTCTCATTACTTTCTCTTGCTATAGAATCCTACTTATCATTGCTCTATGGTTATTAAAATCCATTTTCTATAAATCCATATTTAGTTACAGTAAGCTTTTAACATCTATAAAGATTCTCAGTCATCCAGGTCATGGTTGTCCATGGTGCTTTTTTCTAGAGGCAATTGGACTTTCTGGTTTTTCTTTAAAGATGTTTCGCTTCTCATCCAAGAAGCTTCTTCAGCTCGGCCAAGAAGCTTTTCCATCTAAGGAAAGAAGTTATCAGAAAGACGAATGAGGAATTTCCTAGAATGGATGAAGTTTGGCAGAGTTTCTCTTCCAGCAGATATTTATCACTCCTACTTTATGCCTCTTTGGGGAAAAAAAAACCTGCACTTTGCTTTTGGGAAGCATCATCCCACTCTTTCCCTTGCTAGAAATACTATTATATTTATTTATTTCATTGTAATCTAAATACCCTCTGCAAAGCATCACCAAGTTCCTTTACTTGAACTTTAAGCAAACTGTATCCTATAGTTGCCTAAATAAATTTGCTGTCCTGCATTCAGAACTGAAGGAAAGTTTTAAAAACAAACTCCATTGCTTAAAGTACTAACATAGAGATTACAAAAGCCATAACAATCAAAAAGTATTATTCTTCCTATTTTCTGAGAGGTTTCAGAGACCTCTCTGAAGCAAAAGTCTGCATCTAAGACCCTATTCAAGATTTTTTTCTGTGACTTCAGCATCCTTCACTTTTAAAGCCATCTCAGCCAAATGCATTTTTTATCAATCCTTGCAGTGCAACCTATCTCATGTTTCCAGTGCATCATCCAGATCGTTCACACCAAATCCCAGAAAGTAATACCTTCTATCAGCACTTTTTGTTTAAAGAGTCATAACTGCTTCTTCTTCTACCTGTCAGCATTCCAGAATGACCCAACTCCAATTAAAAACTCTGAGACAAGCTTCATCTCAAAATCTTCATTTATTGGAATAGGTACACTGGCACATCTGGGAAAACCCGAATCTGAAAGTTCCAGGTTTTCCCTTAATAAATCAAAACCCCATATCCAGCCCCTGCACCCATCAGTCCATCACATGGCCCAATCACCATCCGTCCCAACACCTCTGCAACCACTCCTTCGCCAGATGCAGGAACACCATGACCTTGACTGAAAAGAAGAATGCTATTATGTCTAACAAAAATCACTCTATCAAATCCAGGGGTGGGTTCTACTTACCTTTACTACCAGTTCACAATGGGACTGCATGCGCGTGCTTCTGCACATGCGCAGAAGCTTCTGCACATGAGCAGAAACTTCCTGATGATGTCTGGGTCAGTGGGCGAAGGCTTCCACCAGTTTTACCTACCGGTTCTTGCGAACCGGTCCAAACCAGGGCCAACCCATCACTGATCAAATCCCCCCTCCTACTTCCCCAAGCCTAAGAAGATGGTAGCGTGGAAGCTTCCGAGGTTAATATGGCTTCCAAAGCTGACACTACCTTCCTGATCCTTTTCTTGCACCAGAAGGATAGGTGAGAGCAACCTATAGTTCCCGGAGTTTTGACTTTTCTTCTTATATTGTTAGTAGTTGTCACTATTTGTAGTAGTATAATTTGTCTCACTTGATAAGTCTTAGAATTTGTACTCTCACATCCCTGATCCTTCTCTCTGGCAGGCAGAGAGGGCTGATAGGTCTAATAAAGCACATGTTCAGGAACTATTTGTAATATTGAAGTGACTTTTATGTAACTCAGCATTTTGCAGAATTCAATTTAGGGATTAGTTCTTTGGATCCAGAGCAAGAAGGGTTCTTCAGAGCAAGCATGGATATACATGCCTCCTTTAAAAAGTTGCTTCTTTTGCTAGGGTTGCACAGCAGTCATATAAATCCTACAAAAATGCATGTTTCATTTAAGGAGAATGCAACAGGATGCTTCAGATTGTGTTAGTGTTAATTCAGTGCATCTCCTTTGTCCTTGAGGCAGGGGTGAAATGCTACTGGATCGGCTGAACCAGTAATGATGGCAGCAGGTGGTTCGGAGAACCGGTAGCGATGGCAGCACGAGGCTCAGCCCACCCACCCGGTTGTCATTACTTCCTGGTTTTAACCAGGAAGTAATCTGCTTTTTACCCTCTGCGCATGCGCAGAAGGCTTTGTGCATGCACAGAAGGGTTTGCGCATGCACAGAGGGTCCGCACGCGCATGTGATTCATGCACTTCTGAACCGGCAAGGAAGATAAGTAGATTTCACCCCTGCCTTGAGCGGTATCCTGTGCTGTTTATTGTGCAAGAGAACTCACATCCTGTAATTTGTCTACCTTCTTTGTCACTATTGTCAGTACATAAAATGAACATCTCATTAAGAGAAAAATGCTCTCTCTGTTATGTAGGCACACACCATTTTTTCCCCCTTGCCTAGATATAAAAACTTTGTTTCTAAAACAAAGCAGGAATGGAAAGGGGGAAAGTGGTTGCTGAATAGAGGCTGATAAAAGAGAAGATTAACCTTCAGATTGTATGTTGGCATTTCTAGGGACAAAGGAAGGGAGTGTCTCTATTTCAAGAAACAAAATCCTATATCTGCAGAATTAGGCAAATACATTTGAGCCATGAACTGATAGGTTTGGTTGATCTTTTTTGTTTCTGTGTGTTATGCTGAAGTCCCGTTGTCTTTCTTTCTGTTTACAAGCTCGGTAAATGTATTTTATGTCAGCCTTTTTTTCATAGTTTCATAGCATATTCCAGAATACCGAGCAATTTATTTTCTTACTCAGAATCTTCTTGTAATAATAATGATTCTTAAAAATCCCTTGTCCCTTTACTGGGACTGCTGTTCTGTCCCTGTCTCACACACGCACACAAACAGTCAGCCAGGAGTTAAATAAAACTTGCAGACAATAAATTCCTTCGATAACAGGATTGGCAGCAACCCAGTAGCTGCTTGCCAAGAACTTTACTCACAGAGAACCAAAACAAATACACAAAGCCACAGAATTGTCAAGTCCAGTCCGTATTAAATCCAAGGCAGGCAGATAACGTAGTTTCAGAGATACAATGCAACTCGCTAGTTGTTTAGTTTTGTCCGTCACAGAGCTTTGAATGGCCACCACACCCCCTTTTATCCCCTGTGGGGTGTGGTCCAGTGACTCAGCTTAATTTCTGGCACCCTCCTTTTCTGCTGCATGCGCTTGTCTCTTCAGCGCTGGCGTGGATCCAGCCAAGACTTATCTCCATCACTGTCCGACTGCGACTGTTCGGAAATACCTGGCTCCTGGCCCATCTCTTCTCCTTCGGGATACACCTGAGGCATTGCCAGAGGGGAGGGTCCTGGAGAGGGAGGTTTGGCCAACTTCTCTCCTTCACCTTCGGAGTCTTCTCCCTTCGATAAGACAGGCTCAGGGGTCGGAGTCACAACAACTGCGAAGTGAGGAAATCCTTTTTATAGTAGACCAGTATCTGGTCTATATTTGGAGTATCACGTTATCTTCTGAATTTTATTCTTTTAAGAAATTCTTTTTCACTCTTAAATGTTTCATATTGTAATATTTCAAGTTAAATGGACATTGTAACAGCTATATTTTACTTATCTCTTGTGAGATTGGTCTCTCCCAATATAGGAGGAGAGATGTTGATTCTACTCCTGTATTCCTCATGGCCAAGAGAAGGTCCTGTAGAAATGATTGGATTTGTGAGAGCTCCAACTCTCTAGTAGCCATGGAGGACATGGGGAGAACATTAACGGAAGAACCTCCTGAAAGGTAGTTGTTGATAGAGTGAACTATTAAGCAGTGGTGGGTTGCTACCGGTTCACCCCAGTTCAGGCGAACCAGTAGCAGCCGCAGCAGGAGGCTCTGCCCACCCACCCAGATGTCATCAAATACGCTCTGTGCATGCACAAGCGAATCAGTAGCAAAGGTAAGTGAAACCCATCACCGCTATCAAATCTCTAATCCAAACAAGAACGTTTGGGAGTTTCAGTCTTCAGTTGTATGGGTTTCTCTAGGTTCTGTTACAACGCAGAGCCTGTTTCAGCCATTAGGCCCTCGACACTGCAGTTTGAATGCTTCAAGGTTGTTTCTGAGTTCAGTTTACCCTTTAAAAAAATCAAACTTACCTATCTAAATTTCATTTTATTTAAATATAAAATAAAATGGCCTTTTTCACATTTTTAATATAAAAGCATTTATATTTTTATGGATTTGAATATATAAGTAGCAATAAGTGCTTTCATTTAAAACATGCTAGATATTTGTTTGGAGTATATTTATCAGATTATATGTAGCAATCTAATTAATTCCTAAAATACTATATAGTCTAGATCAGTTACAGAGAATTGTTTTGAGTGTCAATATGATTCCTGGAGTAAATAAGAGAGAAGTTACACATTTTAACAAGAAAGCTAAAAAAGAACCACAATATTAGTATTAAGTTTTTCATCTTTTCTGTAGAATGGAAAAGATGGATGCTTCAGAACTGACAGTTAGAGCTACTGTATACAACAGAGCTGTCAGCCAAAGATGTATGTAAGCTAGGCAGAACTTTAAACATTTTTACTGAGCCAAACAGATGTAGGTCAGCCAGGGAGGAAGTTGGCTTAAACATCTGAGGAATAAACAAAATATGCCTAACAAAATCTTCAAAGCCATTGTTGAATGCATTAGTTGAACCAGTGGGACCTCTTGTCCTTCTGAGAAACTAATTTCTCAACTTTCTGGAGTTTCTTAGTGTGATAGAATTCTAAGAGTCTCTAGTGTGAGACTCTGGAAAGCAGAAGAAGAAAAAGAACTGTTGCTAAAGAGATTTCTCAGCCCAGGGGAGGTTAGAATTATGAGAAAGAGACCCAGAGTGCCCTACCTTAATAACTGAAAGTATAACTAGAACAGAAGAATTGCTTTGACAGGCTTTTGAGATTTGTACAAAAGCAATAAAGATCTTTCCAGAATTCCAAGTAGTACTTGTTTTTTAAGTTTGCCAGCTTCATCATGTCCTGCTTCGGGTTTCAAGTACTGAAACCCGAAGTAGTCACACATAGTTGCCATGGTGGCTCATAGTTTACTCAAGGTCAAAGAGATAATCACAGTCAAAGCATGCAAATCAAAACAGAATCTCTGACCGGCTGGCCTGAATGATTTGCTTTTAAAAGAGCCCTGCAGAAGAATAGTCCAAAAACAGTCCAAGGCTCCGAAAGCCATGTCTGAGTTGTCAGCCAGTCAGAAGGTCAGATTTTCAAAGTTTCTTATGCAAACAGGATTCACACAAGAGCCAGAGGTCAGTCACCAAAGGGAACAGAGATCATGGCTGTCTCTTAAATCAAGCTGTAACTAGTTGGTTCATCCCTGAAAATTTCAAATGTTTGGGACCCAAATATCAAAAGGACTATCAGCTTGTATTCTCCTGTGTGCCAAGGTGACTTTCTATGTACCGTATTTTTTGGACTATAAGACACACTTTTTTCCCTCCTAAAAGAGGGAAATCCTGAAAATTTGGGTGCTTATACTCTGAATTTAGCTTTTTCAAAGCTTTTTTTCAGCCCTAACAAGGCGCTAGCGAGTGAAGCGCTTTGCCTGCTCCCTCTGACTCTCAGCTGTGAAGTTTTTTTTCCAGCCCTAATGAGGCGCTAGCAAGTGAAGCAATCTCTGTGGTTTGCCTGCTTTTCTCATTGCTTCTCTCTCCAAAGATTGGTTGTGCTTTAGAAGCTGTTTTTTATCCTCAAGCAGGGCATAAAAAACAAGAAACTAATCTGCTGAAGCTGACCAGACTAAGGACGCTAGCCAGATGGTAGGCAGATTTTTTTTTCCTATTTTCCTCCCAAAAAACTAAGCTGCGTCTTATCCTCCTGTGCGTTTTATACTCTGAAAAATACGGTAATTCAGTCACAGGTATAAAATTTACTGGTAAAAAAGAGGGACTTTCTTGGTAATTATAGAACGTCTTTCTTAAAGAAACTAATCAATTGTTCATATTAATACTATTTAGCATCACATTGTATTCTATTAAGCTTTTACCTATTTAAAAGCTTTATCTCCTACATTCTTGTTAGGATTTTTTTAGATATCCATTGCAGTGAAATCTGACATGATGAAACTCAGCCCGTAGGTTTAAGTATCTTAAAATAAATTCCAGGCTCTCTGAGGAGACTTAAGAACATTGTTCGTATGCTTACTTTCTATATTTACACATGTCATTTGAATACTCTGTATCCACAAGAAGTCAGTTAGATTTGGCGAACCTTTTTTCACCTTTACTGTATTTATTTCTGGTACTTTCACATTTCCTGCTCATTTTGTTATTGAATGTTGAATCCTTCAGTCCACAGGTTGATTTTGGCTTCAGGTATACCTACATTGAGATCCAGTTTGATGTACTGTAGTAGTTAAGGCATCAGACTGGAAACCAAGAGACGGTGAGTTCTGGTCCCACCATAGGCACAAAGCAGGTTGGGTGACCTTGGGCTGGTCACTTTCTCTCAGTCCTAGGAAAGAGGCAGCGGCAAACCACTTCTGAAAAACCTTGCCAAGGAAACTGTTTATCTTTACATACCTCTAAGGATGGGACCAGATTTAAGATTTCCATTAAGAATGCTGAATGTTACACTGAGTCCCATAAAACTGACAATTGAAAAAAAAACAGGCACTCCCGCAAGTAACTTGTATACACATGCCCTCTGAAATAGCATTAATTCTGTATGTAGTTTTTGAGACTACAGATAGTCCTTGATTTACAACAATTCATTTAATGACTGTTCAAAGTTACATCGGCACTGAAAAAAGTGACTTATGACCATTTTTCACCGTTACAACCCTTGTAGCATCCCCATGATCATGTGATCAAAATTCATATGCTTGGCCACTGGTTCATACTTATGACAGTCGCAGTGTCACAAGATCATGTGATCACATTTTGCAACATTTGGACAGGCAAAGTTAATGGGGAAGCCAGATTCAGTTAACAACCGGGTTACTAACTTATCAATTGCAGTGATTCACTTAACAACTGTGGCAAGAAAAGTCGTAAAATGGGGCAAAATTCACTTAACAAATGTTTCACTTAACAACAGAAATTTTGGGCTCATTTGTGGTCATAAGCCAAGGACTACCTGTATAGCCTTGCCATTTAGTGAATTGATGTGGTCAGTTTGGTTATTGCAGTCCCATACATATCAATTTCCTTAAACCGCTGACTCAGTCAGCTTTTGTAACAGTCCCACATAGAATCATGAAGTCTAAAGTTCTGAAAATCTTTTTAACAATGATGTTTTAAAATGCATCACATGATATACAGATATCTCTATAATTCATTAAAGCAGCCTTGTCTCTCTTTTTTTGGTTCAAGTTTCAGAAGATACTCTGGACTTTCTCTGCATCAGTGGTGGGTTTCAAAAAAATTTACTACCGGTTCTGTGGGGCGTGGCTTGGTGGGTGTGGCAGGGGAAGGATACTGTAAAATCTCCATTTACACCCCACTCCAGGGGAAGGATACTGTCAAATCTCCATTCCCTCCTCAATCCAGGAGAAGGTTACTGCAAAATCCCCATTTCCTCCCGATCAGCTGGGACTTGGGAGGCAGAGAATAGATGCGGGCAGGGCCAGTCAGAATTCTTACTACCGGTTCTCTGAACTATTTAAAATTTCCGCTACCAGTTCTCCAGAACTGGTCAGAACCTGCTGAAACCCACCTCTGCTCTGCATGCATGTTCATTCAGAGCCTCTTTGCTTCAAAGCATTAGGTGAAAATGTTGCTTCTTTCTCTAATACTGTCCCAGCCAGAGGAAGGGTATTGCAGCTAAGTCAAAAAACCATACTGTGCTGAGTGTATACTGTATAAATTTACTTTTTTGCCAGTGCAAACTCTCATATATGTAAAATAATTCATTTGTTAGGAAAAACAAATATACTCTTGAATGAAATTTAGAGAGAAAGCTTCATTAATGAAAAGACCGAAATAATGATTTGTGCAAAGGAAGACTTTATGAATCTTGCATAAAAGTCAGACATGTAATAAAATATGTGGTTGATTGAATGGATAGATGATAGGTAGGTATATTTAATGGGGATTGTTACTTATTAGGAATTATGTGTCTCAATTTATCTGATTTCTTTTGATTCTTAAACAATGATTCTTCTTTCATATAACACTGATTCAGAAATATGCAGGATAAATTGTGGGCAGTCTAGTTCTACAGGCGTTAATAATGATAATAACATGAAACGGTTGTTACTGAATTATTTACATTTGAGTCAGCATTTATCCTTTTATTTAAGCTAAAGTCCTGTAGAACTCAGTGAAGCTTACTTCTGAATTTAACTCACATTGAATTGAATCTTTGAAATGAATGTGAAAAATATTAAATGGTTCATATTTGATAGATATTCAACATATTTGCCCCCGGAGATACGAAGGATATCGGATATCAGATCTCCGGGACTTTCGCCGTGCCCTGAAAACTTTTCTTTTCCATCAAGCAGGGCTGGCATGAAACCCCCCCCCCTTTTTTTTTTTTTTTTTTTAGTTTTTTAGCTTTTAATTTGTCAATGGGTTTTAATTCAAATTGTTTTAAATTTGGGCCAGAGTATGTAATTCTTTTAATAATTTTAAATTTTGTATTGGTATGTGTTTTAGTTCTGGCTGTGTACCGCCCTGAGTCCACTAGGAGAAGGGCGGTATACAAATTGAAATAAATAAATAAATAAATAAATATTCAAAAATATATTTGTATCATCTTGCACATAAAACAAAACTGTTGCTAATTTTATAGTAAGGTATTTATTTCAACTGAATTTTATCAGAATTTCTGTTATGAGCCAAGAATATTTTAGCTATAATACCCTGTAATAACATTCAACTGGTCCTAGAGATTTTTTAATTTCTAAATTTCTCTAGAGTATTTCTGCATTGCTTCTTGAAATTAGTTCTTGAAATCAACTGAAATTGTGTTTATAACACTAGCAAATTTTGAATAAAAAGCCTTTGGGGATATATTCCAGTTTCAATTTTTGTTCTTTTTGGTTCCTTTGGTTTCGCTTACACCATGGCTCAAAAATATTATTTTTTTAAATTTTTATTTCTTGAAACTCTTCATTGGGAATTGATTGTAGTAGATGAGGCAAGAAACTAATTATTTGATTTTTTTCCCCCTGTTATTTATTTTGTAGCTGGTACTTTCTACATCTGTATTTCATGCTTTGTTTTAGTAACTTGTTGGTATTATTTGTGCTAATTTACAATTTTAAAACAATTTTAACCTATGAGTTGTAATAGAAATTTATCTCAAAACAGATGGCTTTAATTACATTTGTACTACTTGTGAATTCCATGTACCTTCAGCTATTATGCCTTTGTTTATTATTAATGAGTATTGTTTAAAATCTATAAAGATTCACACTAGTTAAACTGAGAAAATTAAAACATTAATTTATAAATGTAGAACTTTTTCTGAACTTTCCAAAGTTATACTTTCAAGCTGTCCTCTTGTGGCCTGATAGTTTTTTTTTGACATGCAGCACCTGTTGTTTTAAATCACCTAGGAAGTAAAAGGGTATCTCCAGAAGGTGCAATGTAATTGCTATTGTTATTGATAAAGGCTTGATACAGAAAGTTCCTACACTTTGCTAGTGTTTTTGACATCTTTTTGACTTCTCACTGTTCTCGTTGTCAGAGCTGATGCCTCAAAAGCATGTAGTTCAATAGGGTAATAGGGACTGGAGTGAGTAGCTTTGACTGACAATTTGAAGTAAATGTGAACTTCAATTGCTCCTCCATGGCCAGTTAATTTTTAGGAAACTGTAAACTCTTGTACACTGTTTAGTTGTATATAGAGGTAGTATTGCAGTGTGACAGACATCAGCCCATGAGTTTCTCCTGACAACACAATGTGGTGATCAAAGGAATAAGCTTTCTGGTATTCCTTACTGGACATCTACAAATATCCACAAACCTAGAACTATCATTATTTTGCATAAAACATAATCTTTATCCTGATAATTGTTATCAGTTGAGATCTGATCTGCCAGTTGGGGACATGCACACCAGCCCATTGCCGTGGACAGATCACTCCCTGCTCCCCCTTTGACTCATAAGGTCATTCCTCCCTGCAGGGAGGCAGGGCCAGTGGTGGGATTCAAGTAATTTAACAACCGGTTCTCTGCCCTAATGATTTCTTCCAACAACCAGTTCACCAAACTGCTTAGAAAGTTAACAACCGGTTCTCCCGAAGTGGTGCGAACTAGCTGAATCCCACCACTGGGCCCATTTGATCTGCCCACCCCAAGCAATTGATGGATTCCAAGGGCTCCAGAGAAAGCTTGAGATTTTCCCTGAGAATTGGGTGAACAGTTCAGGCAAGTCCTTAGTCTATGCTTGAAATGGACAACTGGATAGGGTGTTGGGTTTACTCCTGTGTGGTTTCTCTCAGGGGGTTTCAAAAGAACTTAATCCTCCAGCAGCAAACTCCTCCATTTAAGTTTAACCTCAGGAAGAAAGCTTTTCCTGTTTAGAGATTTAGCCAAGATGATCTCATACATTTATTTATTATTTATTAGAGGTGGAAGGGACTAGACCAGGAGTGTCACACTGGAGGCCCACGGGCCAGATGCATCACGCACAGGCCACGACCACCCCAGCTCCACAAATGGGGAAAACGTCACGTGACGGCAACGTGATGTTGCGAGTTTGACATCCGTGATTTAGACTATAGGGCAATTATGAATAATTCTCAGCTAATACGGTTGCTAGCAGGAATGCCAAATATGGCAATATTTGCAATGGAGGACTCCAATTACTGGAGAACATAAACACAGCTATACTCAAGACACAATTATGCTGGTAATGAAATGCATCTTTTTAAACAGTACATGGCAATGGCAAACTTGCATTTTGAAGCAAGTTTAAGGGGTGACATTATTGATGACAATCATCTGATCACTTTGAGGTTGGTATTTTATTTCAACGGGAGACAGGCAAGTTGACATTTGTTTTACAGCATTATCTAAAAAGCTTCTTCCCAGTAGTAAGCTTTTATTGTTCCAAATATAACTTACTCTGATATTTTTCCTTTGTTAACTATTATTTGTTATTCCAAGTGGATCAAGTATGTGATTATTACAAGAATACATAAGGTATCAGGTGAAATAAAGAAATATGTGTGTATGCTTTGTAATGTTCTGCAAAATAAACGGGTAAATATATGCAAGCCTCACTCTTGTATCAAATCAAAGTACCAAGCAGTATATATTGCCACTGAACACAATCAAGCATTTTAGGAAAACTTTTTTCCTTCCTAAAATGTGATTGTTTTCTGAGTCCCCTTTCCTAAATTTAGAATGCACAGAGTTTGGGTTTTGTAGCCCCAAAATCATTTCAAGTGCTGCCATTTATATTCCTTTTTAGTAGAATTAACTGTAGATAACAATTGCTTTAACTTACCTATCATTAAATGAAGTGTAAAGTCACTGTTTATTCTTCATCTTATCTTTGTATTCCCCCCTCCCCTTTCTATAGTGCCATTTGATATATTGGCAGTCATGGAATAGACTTCTTTGTGCATTACACCATATGAAAGAATCTCATGTCTGTGTCTGTGAAGTACTGAGAAAACCTATGAGACTTTGAAGCATTAATTTACTTTTTAAAAGATAGCTTAAAGATAGCTTTTTGTTGCCTGCAGCAATAGTCTAACAACACCCTGTGGGAGTAAGGCAACTGGGTAAAGATTGCAGGAAACTTGCGCTTATGATTTGAACACTCTGAAGATGTGTTTAGCTAAGGAGCATTGCTTTGAAAGAATCCTATAAGTCAAATCGCTTGGGGTATAACCCTTTAAAATCGTACACACTTCGAATGATGCCAGTATCAGTCCCTAAACAAACTGGAAGGGGATTGCTGGATTCACAGCATTTGTGGATTGATGTTTTAAGATTAGATTGATTGGCTGAAGAATGGAATAAGGCAGGATTATACTTTATTCTGCTGAAAATAGTAGTCTCCCAGTAAGGACTATCAAAAGTCCACATGGTCTCAAAAATATCATTTGCTCAGTTTTTCCTCCATAGTCAATTCAGTCTATCTAATGAAAAAGGACAGTATTGGTACTTCCAGAAGAACATTTATTTCTCATCAGATGCACTGGATAAAATATAACCCATATTAATTATGCTATTAGGTAGATTATTATGTATATTATATCAAACAAGCTCTTTCTGGCAATGCTCTTTAAAATGTTAGCACTTGCTTTGTGCTATTGAATTACGATTTAGCTCCACTTGTTTTAGACCTGCTATATTTTTTAAGAAATTTAATTCACATTACAGTAGCATAGTAAGAATTCATACATACATACCAGTGGTGGGTTGCCCCCGGTTTGGACCGGTTCTATAGAACCGGTAGTAAACCAACAGGAGGCTCTGCCCACCGACCCCGACGTCATCAGGAAGCTTCTGCGCATGCCCCAGTAGTAAAGGTAAGTAGAACCCACCCCTGATACATACCTATTGCCTTGGGGGGAAAGCAATGTTACACTGACAACAGAAAAGGAATAAGGAGAAGTAAACTAAAGGCATAGGATAAGAAAAAGAAAAGGAAGAACAACTGAACTCGATTAAATTACTATTTGCTACATTTGTCTATACCTTTTTTTTATCTTTGATAATCATCCCTGTTTTCATCACATCCAGTGGTTGAACTAAGCATTTCATGTATTCTGATTCATGCTTTATTCCTATATGTACTGCTCATAATACATCCGGAAATCAACCTTTAACTTCATATTTGCACAAAAACATTCAAGCCTATTTGCTTTATCATACTCCTTATTTTAGTGTTGCCTCCTATCAGATGGGTGGTGATCAGTGGTGAAATGTAAAATTTGTTACTACCAGTTCTGTGGGCGTGGCTTGGTGGGGGGGGTAATGTGACTGGGTGGGCGTGGCCAACTTTTTTTTTAACTTTTAAAACCATTTTTTCATGTAATTTTTTTTTCATTTTAAAAGCCTCTGACGATCCCAGCTGAGTTGCCTGATCGGCAGAGGCTTTTTTTCTTTTAAAAGCCTCTGACGATCCCAGCTGAGTTGCCTGATCGGCAGAGGCTTTTAAAAGCTTTTTTTTTTTTACAGCCTCTTCGGCCAAAGAGGTTGAAGAAACAATCCTTTTAAAACCTCTGATGATCCCAGCTGAGCCGCGCGATCATCAGAGGCTTTTTTTTTTACTTTTAAAAGCATTTTTTCGGCCAAAGAGGTTGTAGAAAAAATGCTTTTAAAAATTAAAAAAAGCCTCTGATTATTGTGTGGCTCAGCTGGGCATGGGGGGGGCAGGGTTTTTTTGCTACCGGTTCTCTGAACCACCCGCCTCCATCGCTACTGGATTGGGCGATCTGGTCAGAACCAGGAGCATTTCACCCCTGGTGGTGATGTCCATCAACGCTATTTGTTATTTTGAAGTCAACTGTTTTGAGCTATTAATGGTTTTCCTGAGAAAAATATAGTATGCACCACTGTTCCATTGCCCTACAAACATGTGTTTTCTTTACCACATATGCAGAAGGAATCTTTTTTTAAATGGATATCAGCAGTCTCTGTTCTCTAAATGCCCAATGATGTTTTGTATATTCTATCATCTTGTTCCTATCCATCTATTCATGTCACCTGGCAGATTGTCTTCCTCTCCTACCCGCAATGACATTCGTTCAGAAGGTTGTACAGTTTTTCCCATATTTCCCTCTTCTGTGTTCACTGGAGCATAACATTCATCTTTCACCCACCTATAGATTTATTTCCATTTGCACCCACCACAACCTAAATAATACAAATTCATATTTTCTAGCCCACATTTTAGCCCTTTCATTTACAACTAGACCTACCCCTTCAATTTCCTGGATGCATTATCAATTCCATTCCAGAAAATCAAATCATTTTCATTCGGAACTGTTCTATCCTTCCTTTCCATAGATATACATGTTTTTCAGAAAATTCCATTTCATTGTTAATACCTGCAGCACTTATAATACTTATTGTCCCTCCTAAGGACAGAACAGATCAGTTTTGCCACATTTTGCTCAATATGCTACAAATGTTTACCTCAAGCATATTCATACTATTCTTTAAAAAATTAATTCAGATACACTACTATATTATAAAAAAGCTAATTTTATTATTGTGATCATATATTATTATCTCAGTGCTGGGACACTGATAAAAATAAACTTATAAGCAAACTCTAAATTCTTTAAGGTCAATATATATTTTCATTAATCATTATTCTTCCATCGTCTAAATGATTCCCCACCCCCCCAGGAATGCTTCTTATTTGCCCTGTTTATATTTGCCTTTGTTTTGTTCTTAAATAAAAATGTTCCATTGCTGTTTCTTTTAAATTTCTGATGGGAAAGACTTCATCAGTATTTCACTTGTTGCTACATTCTAAGATTGTGCCTTGTCTTAACCTCATAAGACTGTTTTCAAAAACTTGGTTTTTAAGCAGGTTAGGGAACATTTTTTATTAATGTCTAAGACAGAGTGGGGTGTTTTTAGGATCCTGTTTTATGATATTCAGAATCATGAACAGGATTCTAAAAAATGTACACATACTATAAAGAAAACATCCAAAGAAACTATGAAAGCAACTTGCTTCCCATGAAATATTTATGAAATGAGTATATTAGCAAAAGCAGCAGGAGAGTATTGGTACCCCATTCCACTTGGAAAAAAGAAAATCTGCTCGTATTTACATCCTAATTACAATATGGCATGCACATTCCCTGTGCTTAGCAAAAAAAAATAAAATCTTATTTTTAAGCTTTTGAAATTCTAAAGGGATAGTGGTAAGCAGCAGCAAACAAACTAAGCAGCAATCTCATTGAAACAAAATGCACCATGAGCTTCATCAATGATAAGGGGACATTTATCATATCTGCAGATGACATAACACTGGGCAGAATGATTAATACTTTAGATCAGTGGTTCCCAACCTTTTTTTGGCCATGTCCCACCTAAGCATCTCTAAAATCCTGATGCCCCACCCCCCAACATATAATTCTTACTATTCGAAAAGTGACTCATACTAACGCGGAGGAAGCATAAAAGGCCATTAACTTGTATGAAGGCTATTACTTAACGCATTGTAAGCCGCCCTGAGTCTCCAGAGAAGGGCGGCATATAAATTAAATTAAAAAAAAAAAAACTTGGTTTAAACAAGGTTCCAATTGCCCCCATTAAAAGTCAAATTGCCCCCCTGTGGGGCGTGGGCCCCACGTTGGGAACCACTGCTTTAGATCAAAGAAAGAATATTAAAAATGAACTAGACAGAGATATTTATGTATTTAGTAATGAAATATAGAAAACTACAACAGGGAGAGAGGGAGGAGGAGGGAGAGAGAGAGGGAGAGGGAGAGAGAGAGAAACAAATCTCCATCCCCAGGCATTTTCCTAAGCTCTATTATGATTTAAAAGCGCAAGTTTTTTTCAAACAGGAAAATGTACAGGTTTATTACCATGGCATTTTTCTTTTTAAAGTTTCAGTAATGTTTATTATAACATAGGATAGGATAGGATAGGATAGGATAGGATAGGATAGGATAGGATAGGATAGGATAGGATAGGATAGGATAGAATAGAATAGAATAGAATAGAATAGAATAGAATAGAATAGAATAGAATAGAATAGAATAGAATAGAATAGAATAGAACAGAATAGAACAGAATAGAACAGAATAGAACAGAATAGAACAGAATAGAATTTTTTATTGGGCAAGTGTGATTGGACACACAAGGAATTTGTCTTGGTGCATATGCTCTCGGTGTACATAAAAGAAAAGATAAGTTCATCAAGAATCATAAGGTACAACACTTAATGATAGTCATAAGGAACAAATAAGCAATCAGGAAACAATATCAATATAAATCATAAGGATACAAGCAGCAAAGTTACAGTCATAAGTGGAAGGAGATGGGTGATGGGAACAATGAGAAGTTAATAGTAGTGCAGACGTAGATAGTTTGACAGTGTTGAGGGAATTATTTATTTAGCAGAGTGATGGCGTTCGGGAAAAAACTGTTCTTGTGTCTAGTTGTTCTGGTGTGCAGTGCAGTCGTTTTGAGGGTAGGAGTTTTGAGGGTAGGAGTTGAAGCAGTTTATGTCCAGAGCCCGCCTTGTTCTGGGCAGATTCCCCCCCCCTCTCGACTGTCCCAAAGAGGTTTGTTCCTCAGGCTGTGCCCCGACCCAGATCCCCTCCTCCTGGAACTGCCCAAAAATGTCTGAAGGGTGGGGGCCAGCGGATGGGCAGGGCTACAGTCAGATTATAAAACGCACCCAGATTTTTACCCTCTTTTTGGGGGTAAAAAGGTGCGTCTTATACTCCGAAAAATATGGTAATTAAATCCATCCTAGTTCCAATTAACTTATTAAAATTAAGTCACACATTACAGCTTGTCCTCATAAAATAAAATATTTTTCTTCTTTTGAAATTCTATTAAATAAATATAATTCTCCTGTCAGGGTGGTCACGGCAGTCAGGATGGGAGGCGACACGGGTGTGAGCTGTTTAGGACCGAGTCTGCAGAGGAAACGAAGCCCCGCCTCCCTGCTCCAGGAGTCAGTTTTTTCGACTCGGTGGAGTAGAACAGGCGTGTCTATCATTCGTTCCTCTTCAGACTCAGCACTCTAACGGCTATTTCCAGCGTGAACGTTGTTTCGGATTCCGCTGAGGAGGGGCTGTCGGCTGGCAAGCCCCTCGGCAAGAACGGGCCCGTTCTTCTGCCTTAAACAGCTTGCGGCGTGTGTTGCTTGGGCTGCGACTCGGGCTCTGCCCTGCAGCCGGAACGCGCGAAGGCCATTCCGCGCGCTTCCCAGCGCTCCCTATTGCCGCCGCTGAGAGACAGCCGCCCCCTTGATTAGGAGGCTCTACGGGCGTTTTCCTTCCACTGCGGAGCTCCAGATCGGCATCGGGGAGTACTAGCCGATCAGCGCAGTGAGTTGCCTTATTCCCCTCCGTTTTAAAGTTCACAGTCAGTTTCGGGGGAATTTCAAAATGGCGGACGCCACTTTAAGCGCCGTTTCCCGCTCTAAAAAGAGCGAAGAGAAACGAGCCCGGGAGCCCGATCCTGAGGAAGGTTGCTCTGGGACCCAAACTTCTAAGAGGACAAAGAAGCAGGACGCCCCTAGACCATCAGGGACCCGCTCCTCTTCAGCCACTAAGCACTCGAAGGACGAAGAGCGTCGTCACAAGGCAATGGAGAGGGCCTTCAATAAGGCCTCTTCTTCCTCCTCAGCTCAAGCCAGGGCCCAGACCACAACAGTTGCCTTAGAGGAGAGTCGCCCAGCCGCCCAATTGCCTATTCCCCCTGAGGCACCCTCTCTCTCTCCTGACCGATCCACTCAGGAGGATATTGTCTCCTTTTCTGACGCTGCAGCGGTCTTCCAAGGTGACCATAGCGGGGCTCTGGGGGCACCTGAACCAAGACAGGCCCCTCAGGTGGTAGACCCCCTTCCACAGGGGCAGGCGATTCCTTTGGCCTCAGCAGTTGCTAGCCAGGGACAGGCTATTTCCCCGGACTTGGCCAAGTTAATTGCGCAATCTATAAGACAGGGCATCGCCCAAGGCCTACAAGAGAGGGCCTCTTCTCGGGTCTCTGATTATCTGGACGCCCAGGCCCTTTCTCTTCGTTCTGACCCCATTGAACCTATCCATGCCCATCAGGATCGAGCTGTGTCTCCTTCCGGGGTCAGTCAAGGTTCCATTTCTGCTGAAGAAGAGGGTGAAATTCTGGTGGACCAGGACCTGTCAGACGATGAAGGGTTGCTACCTGACCAGCCCTCCTTCGTTGGTCTATTTCGACCACAGATGTTCAGGTCTCTTTTGTTTAAAGCCCAGACTACCACTCGCTTGGGCATTCCCGGGGCTAAACCTGCAAATCAGGCTTCCACATCTGATCCAACTTCGGCCTTATTTGAGGAACCTTCGATTATGACTGAGACCATTCCCGCGCCCAAGTTGTTCTCGGATGTCTTACAAAGACAATGGAAATTTCCAAGCTCGGGTCCGGTGCCCAATTCCTTGGATCGACGGTTTTATCACCTAGCAACGGAATTTTCCGATCTCTTACAAGTGCCTAAAGTAGACGCTCCGATAGTGGCTCTAGCTTCTCCTAACCCTTTGTCAGGTCCCTCAGAGGAATCGCTTCGACCGGAGGATCGTAAAGCAGAGAGATCTCTGATTAAAGCTCATCAATCTTCAGCATGGTCTACCCAAGCATCCTCTGCGGCCTCCTTTTTTAATAGAGCTTCGATCCTCTGGCTTAAACAGTTGCAAAAACGCATTCCTGCCTCGAATGTCCGTTCACACCAGGATATAACCAAGATCCTGGCAGCAGTGGAATTTTCGGCCGACGCCACCTTGAATGCTGCACGTTTTTCGGCCAAAGCCATTGGGTCCACTGTTACTTCACGAAGGTTGCTCTGGTTGAAGAACTGGCAAGCAGACATCCGCCACAAGTGGCGCCTGGCATCTTCCCCTTATGCAGGAGTTAATCTGTTTGGAGCCCCTCTGGATCCACTTCTGGTGGAAACCCGCGACCATCGCAAGATTTTGCCATCCCTTTCTCGTAGGTCAGACTACCGTCAGACAAGTTCCTTTCGTCCTTCCTCCTTTCGTTCCTCAGATTCAACATCCTTCCACCAGCGCTACCACCGTTCTTTCCAGAACAGGGGACCTCCCTTCCCGGATAATCAGGTCAGACAGGGTTCCCGATTTCCCTCCAGGAGAAATCAGCATGGGGGACGGGGCAGGCCCTTCCGCAGGTCTCGTTAACTCTCCCCAGTCTCCTGCGATTGGAGGGCGTTTAGCCCTTTTTGCCTCCAAATGGGAGGCCACTGTATCAGATAATTGGGTTAAGAATGTGGTTAGATTTGGTCTTCCCCTTGAGTTCAAATCCTCTCCCCCTCAGTTGTTTTTACGTTGCCCGGTTTCCCTTAACAGGGCTAAGAGGGCCCGGGTGGAGGCTTCCATTAGGCACCTTTTGACCTCTAGATCTATTCAACCAGTGCCGACCTCGGAGTTTGGAAAGGGCTTCTATTCCCGTTTATTTCTTGTCCAAAAGTCCTTGGGGGATTGGCACCCCATCCTCAACCTTAAATCCTTGAACCGGCACATAACTTATCGCCGGTTCAAGATGCAATCCCTTCAAACTATTTTGCTCTCCCTTCAGGTGGGAGATTTCATGTCATCTATTGACTTGACTGAGGCCTACCTTCATGTCCCTATCCTTCCGGAACACCGTAGATACCTTTGTTTTTGTTATAATGGGAAACATTATCAATACCGTGCCCTTCCCTTTGGCCTTTCCTCAGCACCCAGGGTCTTCGCCAAGATTATGGCAGCCCTTATGGCCTATGTCAGTAATCTTCCCATACGGGTTCTGTTTTACCTTGACGATATTTTGATTTTGTCCCGTTCATCGGCTCAAGCCCACCGGGATCTAGATTTGACCCTTAGAATTTTGCAGGAACACGGCTTTTCTATTAATTGGCGGAAAAGCCACCTTTCCCCTTCCACGAGACTTCAACACTTGGGTGCTATCATAGATACGGTCTCCTCGGAGGTTTCCCTCTCCCCGGATCGTATCTTAAGTTTAAGATCTCTGGCATCCCGGGTACAGAGACAATGCTCAACTTCTCTCCTCACCTTATCTTGTCTACTCGGCAAAATGGTGTCTTCGTTTGGGATCGTCCCTTGGTCAAGACTACACAGCAGGGACCTCCAGTGGTACCTCCTCCCATTTCAGCGTTCCCGCCGGAGTTCATTTGCCTTGAGGGTGATTCTTCCCTCGCAAGTATTGCAGTCTCTGACTTGGTGGACTTCCGACAGGATATCCAAGGGCAGTCCTTTCCGCGAGCCCCATCGTCTAATCTTGACAACGGATGCCAGCCTATCAGGTTGGGGCGCACATCTGGGAACCCAGCTGGCGCAGGGCCTTTGGTCAACCCAGGAATCGAGGCTGAGCATCAATTTCTTGGAGCTTCGGGCCATTTTCCTCGCCCTTCAACGGTTTCAGACCCTGTTACAAGGCCGGGACGTCCTCGTCCTAACGGACAATGTCTCGGCCAAAGCCCATATCAACAGGTGGGGTGGAACACGATCCCGATCTCTCATGCGAGAGACAAACAGACTAGGCGCCTGGGCGGAAGCCAATCTGGCCTCCATCAAAGCAGCGCATATTTCGGGGATCGAGAATCAGACAGCGGACGCCCTCAGCCGGTCCACGATCGACCCAGCGGAGTGGAGTCTTCATCTGGATCTCTTCCAGGAGCTGGTGAGGAGATTCGGTCTTCCGGCCATAGACCTGTTCGCCTCGGGGTCCAACCATCAAACGCCTCGGTTCTTCTCAAGGTTTCCGACCCCAGGGTCAGAGGCGGTGGACGCCCTACGCAGCAGTTGGCCTTCGGACCTTCTCTTATACGCATTTCCCCTGATACCGCTGATTCCTCTTGTCATCAGGAAGCTTCTACTGGAGCGGGCGGAGCTCATCCTTCTAGATCCCTTTTGGAGCCGCCGCCCTTGGTTCGCGGATCTACGGGCCCTCTCGATTCAACCACCCTGGCGGATACCGGAAGATCGGATTGTACTTCTGCAAGGATCCTTGACTCACCCGGATCCGCAATGGCTCAACTTAACCACGTGGAGGCTGAGCGGCACATTTTGAGGAACATTCCCCTTTCACAAGGTGTCATCAACCTCATCCAGGCATCCAGGCGGGACTCTACTACCAGGATTTATGAGGCCACCTGGCGTTCTTTCTCGGCCTGGTGTCGGAAGCGTCACCAGTTACCAACCTCTGCTTCCTTGGAACATGTCTTGGATTTGTGTCGGGCCTCTCCCCTAATACACTGCGTCGCCAGGTGGCAGCGCTCTCTTCTGTTCTTTCCTGTGGTTCGAGAGATTCTGTTTCTCGTCATCCCCTAGTTCGCCAGTTCTTAAGGGGCGCCTCTAACGTCCGCCCTCCTCCGGTTCGTCGTTTCCCGACGTGGGACCTTCCAAGGGTCCTTTCTGCTCTTACAAAACCTCCCTTCGAGCCATTGAGGGAGGTATCCCTCCGTTTTCTCTCTCTGAAAGTGGCCCTTTTAGTGGCTGTAACGTCCGCTCGAAGGATCTCAGAGTTGAACTCACTGTCGGTTCGCAAGGAGCTCTGCACCTTTTACCCGGACAGGGTTGTCCTCAGGCTGGACCCTTCGTTCGTCCCGAAGGTGAACTCCTTATTCCACAGATCCCAAGAGTTGATTTTACCAAACTTCTGTCCTCGCCCTCGACATCGTTTGGAACAGGATTGGCACACTTTGGACGTGCGGCGTGCCGTCAAGATTTATCTGGCTCGTACTTCTTCCATCAGACGAACGGATGCCTTCTTTGTGTCCTTCCTTCCCTCTTCGTTGGGAGCCAAGATCTCTTCAGTGACCTTGGGTCGTTGGCTTAGAGCCTGCATTTCAGCGGCTTACGTTTCTCTATCACTGCCGGTACCTCGGGGCATCACTGCCCACTCCACGAGGAGCGCCGCGACTTCGGCGGCCTGGTCGACTAGAGCCCCAGTAGAGGAGATCTGTCGGGCGGCCACGTGGGCCTCTCCTACTGCCTTCATCAGACACTATCGCCTGGACGCTTATGCCTCGGCGGATGCAGCATTTGGCAGGAGGGTCCTCCAACAGGTCCATCAGGCTTCTTAAGTCCGGGGCCGGCCTTCCCTCCCGACAGGACACAGAGCTTGGGTATGTCCCATCCTGACTGCCATGACCACCCTGACAGGAGAATGAGCGTTGGTACCTACCTGATACGCTCCTTCTCTGGCTGGTGGGCACGGCAGTCAGCCCCTCCCTTTCGGGCTGTCCCCGGTCCGTGGAAATCCTCAGGGGGGGGTGGGATGCACTTACCTCTATTTCTTCCTTTGTTTCCTCTAGACACACCAGTCTGCATTGGATTCCTCGTCTCAAAACTGACTCCTGGAGCAGGGAGGCGGGGCTTCGTTTCCTCTGCAGACTCGGTCCTAAACAGCTCACACCCGTGTCGCCTCCCATCCTGACTGCCGTGCCCACCAGCCAGAGAAGGAGCGTATCAGGTAGGTACCAACGCTCATTTTCTCTTTTTCTCAATAGAAATATGAAATGACTTTTAAAACAAGTATGCTAAAATTGTCCATTTTCATGTTGATTTTGAAGTGGAGTTTCCAAACTTGTTTCTTGGGAATTGTAGATTTACTTGTAACTCCTTTTCTTTCAGTTGCGCTAGGGGGCTTGTAATTTAACCATCTTCATAGTAGGACCTGTTTGTGTCGGATTTATATTCCAAAATTATAATTAAGTCCTTTGCATTGTCAAATATTTGTACAGTAGCCATAGTGGTTTGGTAACTTTCTGCACTTGGTTGCATCACAGGGCTACACATCCTTCTTCCAATTATTTAACTAATTTGTTCCTCTTGTTCCTCTTTCATGACATCTTTGGAACATAGTTAATCTATAGAATGAATCTGGTTTAGATTCCTTCAATGTTGCTTCATCTTCTTCTATTCTTTAGCTCCCTCTAATGATCAAAGAATAAATCTTTTTTGGAAAAAAAACATTTTTTTGTAGATCAGCTGGTCAACCAGAATCCATTAAAATTGGAAGATTTCAGCCTCCCACAACATACAATCCAAAATTGCAAATTATAACTCCCAACGTCAAATAAAAGTGACAAATTAATGGAAATGACAAAATAAAACTCCTTATGTTTCTTCATCAAAAAGAAAAAGAAAAGAACACGTCCTTATCTTAGCTTACCTCCAACAAACCTCTTATCAATATCAATATCCGTGAAATGGTGCAGATTTTCAAAAAGGATTAACAGACTATCACTGAAAAGTGACTTTTAGCTTAATAAAGATAAGAATCAAAGTATTTAAGACGTGAAAGGCAAGACTTATTGTCAGTTTGAAAAATAAATTCCAAAATGGCTGCTTTTTCAACAATGAAGTCACCTGTTTCCCATTTTATGGGTGACTCACCTGGCTACTTAGGAGCATTGCTCAAGAGTTTTCTTGCAGATCACCACTGCAAGAAATATTGTGGGTTGAATCTGGGGCTCTTCCTAAACCAGGAGAACTCATGGAACCCAGTACCCTGTTTGTACATTGAAAAAGCTTCAGTCCGAAGGAGAGCTTTTCAGACTGGTCAGTCAGCCATCTTCACTTGAAGTTCCTGCTATGATATGCTTATATTTAGGTAAAGGTAAAGGTTCCCCTCACACATATGTGCTAGTCGTTACTGACACTAGGCGGCGGTGCTCATTTCCGTTTCAAAGCCAAAAAGCCAGCGCTGTCTGAAGATGTCTCCATGGTCATGTGGCCAGCATGACTAAATGCCAAAGGCACACGGAACACTGTTACCTTCCCACCAAAGGTGGTCCCTGTTTTTCTACATGCATTTTTTACGTGCTTTCGAACTGCTAGGTTGGCAGAAGCTGGGACAAGTAACGGGAGCTCACCCTGTTATGCAGCACTACGGATTCGAACCGCTGAACTGCTGACCTTTCGATCGACAACCTCAGCGTCTTAGCCACTGAGCCACCAGGTCCCTCTTGGTCTATAGTCATAGACCAAAAGAAAAAAATAAATAAAATAAAACATTTAGATTGCTATAGTAGAGCAGAGCTTACACAAAGTATAGCAAAAGAACTTTGTTTGTCTTTATTGTCCACTAAGTAATGTAAGTGAAATAAATAAAAATGCCACCTAGAATCCTTGGTGCTCTCTAAGCTTGGTTGTTTGCTTGCAGTCTATAGAAAATGCTCTGGAAATTTAGAAAGGAGATCAACTGCAAACAAGGGTCCCCATGGAACTGGCAGCATAATAAAACATGGAATGTATTTTCTATCATACCTACATCAAAAGGACACTGTCATTTAGCAATGGGGATTTTCTTCCGTATTAAAATAGACCAGGGATAAGCCTCTTCTGAGGTTTGTAACAGTGATCTTGTTCAGGTAAGTAAATGATTTAAAATTTGCAAACTGACATGCTGCATAAGCCAATTGGCCATCTACATCTAGAATCCTTTGCTTCAAAATTAAGTTGGCCTGCTCTAACCCCAGTGAATGTCCCAGAAAAAGCCATTGAAATGCAGTTTCCTAAAAATAGCCTTTTTCCTAGGGAGGAGTGAAAATTATCTTTTATAGATAAAAGGCCAATCCAATTAAACTATGTAATAATTTCAACCCCAACATTAAAGATTAGAATCTAGTGATTCCTAGTGATTCCTGCTTCATTACTGAAGCATTATATTTGTAATACAACAAGACAGCTAGAACATATTGGATGTAAATAGCTTAACAGCAGCATTTTGGTAGCCAATTCAGGCCATAGAAACGATCACTAAACATTTAAAGGTTTAAATTTGCTTTGCCAGTTCTGTTACTTGGGATTTTAATAGCTTTAAGTCCTCATTATTTCAAAGAAATAAAAAATATGCAAAGCTCTTTTAAGACCAATAGAAGTCAAAGACACTACTACCATATCCTCAGCAAATGAGTGAATTTATATGTTATAGGGTATTTTAAGAGGGTAAAAATTGTAGCCTGCTTAAATTGGCCATCAATGAATTTATATAAAAGTTAAATAGTACCAGTAGCGTGATTTACCCCTTTATTCATTGGTATTACTTTGGTTAGATGTACTTAAGCATTACATCTGACTTTTACTAGAATGTCCCTATACACTTTAAATATTAGTAGGAACAAACTTTTGTCATTTATGGAATCATTAAATTTGTGCCACAATTCAGTGCTGGAGATCAATCAAATGGAAACTTTAAATCAGTTTATTTATTTAGCATATGACATTACATTAGCCAGGAGACTACAATCCTAATGCAGAGTAGTAGTTTCCCAGGGTATACCATAATAGGGCGCGCTAGCTTCACACCAGAAAGAAAGATGAGTTGCTTTTTCTTACAGCATCATCCAAGGTCCTCTCCTCCCTCCCTCTCACCCTCCAAAGTTGCCTCACAAATGGGCATCGCAAACAGGAAGGTTCTGTGCTGGCAGGATTCTAACTGTTGTACAAAGCGCTAGCTCATCTCCCCACTGAAGTGGTACCTATTTATCTATTTGCATAGAACTTGCTTTTGAACTGCTAGGTGGACAGAAGCTGAGGCAAGTGACAGGAGCTCACCCCGCTACACAGTGCTAGAACTTGAACCGCTGGAGCAGAGACCATCTCCCTGTTGAGCCACTGCGCCTATTTTTAAATTAGTGAAAGACATAAATAGATATGAACCACATCTGAAGCAGTATGGTCTAGTCTAAAGGAAATCTACCTGTCCAGAACCCTACCTGTTTGTCTCTTAGGAAGAATTCAGATTTAATCAATCTAGGAATTTAATCTGCAGATGTTTAATATGCGTATGACTGATCTAACAGGGTGGAAATTGGCAAGGTCATCCCTTTTGCCTCCCTATAGATAGAATTGTGATAGTCAAGTCTCAATCCTTCACAATGTTGGTGGAATTATCTCTGAACATGATTAAGGAAGCTAGTTGCACCAGTTCATATTATTTTTTCATAATTTCATAAATAATATAATCTGATTGCACTGCTTATTTGATTTAAGAACATTAAACTGGAGGTCATGTAGTTAAAGAGGTCACATTTATCTCCAAATCTAGAAAGTGGGTCTTTATCTGGGCATACAAGATAGTGAAATGTTTTTCTCAAATTCCAGCCACTATATGAGAGGGCAGACAGTAAACATTATTCATGGAGTTACAAGTATTGCCCAAAATTCCTAATTAGAATAAATGAATAAATGGAAAAATAAAATAATTTACTTAGCATTAAGGAACAGGAACTTTTGGGTTATTCAAGTAATTATACATACTTGTCATTTGCTGAAGATTCTTTTTAATATGAAATTATCTTTAGATAAGTTCACAGCATCATAATTCTGATAATCTATTATTAACTCTACAGTCTACTATTATTAACTATTAATAGTCTGTGAGGGGGGAAAGCAATGGTTAATAGAAAACTTTTTAAATCTTTCAGAGCTGTAGGATAAATTTCCCTGGTATTCTAGTCCATGTTAACGATATGTGAAATTAAAGCTTGTATTAATATTCTAGTTTAATTAATTTAGAGTTAAAAGAATAATTTTATGGAAGTTTATGTTGTTTTCTCGGTTTAGTTATGGTAAATATTAGTTCAATTTGTTTTTGGAAGTTGTTGAATTAAAAAACAAATTGAACTAATATTTACCATAATTGAACTCAAAAAACAGCATAAACATTCATAAAATTATTCTCCCATTCTGTTGTGAACTGCAAGTTTAATGCAAAATCATTTATTTCAAACTAATAGACATTTTCTACAAAAAAGGTATTATAGCTATTAATGCATTCTTGTTGGGATAGTTCAGCCAAAAACTTCATTCATGTTTCCAGACAATTGGATTGTCCTTTACAAATATAGAGTTTGAAGGACAGAAATATTTTGCAAGACATATGATGTTACAGATGGTCTTTGTCCTCCTGTGACATTTTTGGATCACCCAGTATAAGGTTTAAGCATCCATTTAAGCATTAAAAAAAATTAAGTGAAAACATTTCACCATAACATTTTGGGATACTTATTTTTAAAATGTTCTGTCAGTACATCCTGCTGTTTAATATGAAGAATATAGTTCATATCTGCTGTTTTTTCTGTCACCTTCGTCTTTAACATGACAGATTTTGCTGAAAATGTTCTTAGTAGGATGACTTGACCTTTGAACAGAAATCCTCTGTTCAGTTTTAGTCCAAAGATGGGCCAGGGGTGGTGCCGTCATACATTTGCTCATCCTCCTTACAAAAGGGAGTTAGTATAAAAATTGTAACTGGCTCTGTGGCATGGCTGGCTGGCAGGCAGGCTTCTCTGTACTGTTCAGCATTTATATTTCTACAAAAGGGCTTTGTGCTCCATTGAAAACAACAGTGCTATATTAAATAGGAATTTAGATGCCGGAGGGGTTTACTCAAACATCCAGTAAATGGCAACAGAACAACAAAAGATGACTGTTATGAGTAGATAATCTGATTAGTAAATATTTATTTCACCAAAAAAGGCTGTTGTAATATTTGAGATTAGAATGCAGTTTACCTAGTTGAATAAATGCACTGTCCTAACCACATTCCCTTCAGCTTTTTAAATTATATTGTGTAGACCAGTATTTCCTAAAATGTTGCTTTTAGACCCATTGAGAGAGGGGGTCCTCCGAGACCTTCTCAGGGGCCATGAAATCAAAATTATTTGCCAGATACTGGATATATTTGCAAAAATGTAAAACAATGTCACTCTTTTGATTATCTTTAATTTTTTAAAAAAACATAAGGTACTTTTCATAAAAATGTTATATATCTACTGGGTTTAATATTATTTTTACACTATTCAATAAATAAATATTCTACAAATACATCAATTTTAAGTTTGAATACAGTAATTATTGAAAATATAACATATGCAACAAAAGTTCTTTCAGGGTCCTTCATAATTTTTAAAAATGAAAAAGGGTCCCAACTTTAAAAAAAAGTTTAAGCAACATTGCTGTAGAGCCAGGGGTGTCAAACTGGCGGTCCACAGGCCAGATGTGTCATGTGCAGGCTACACCCACTCCAGCTCCACGAAGGGAAAAACGTCTCAATACATCCCGTGATGGCAACGTAACGTGGCAAGTTTGAAACCCGTGCTGTAGAGCATCAACCAGAGAGGCAAAATAATCAAGGATGTGTGCTGCAGAAATAAAGTTTCGTGTTGAATACATTTATAGAAAGATATTAGGTGATGGTGGTTGCCATTGGGTACAGTGGGTTTAATTGTTCTAGTCTAGATTGTTTAAAAGCAAGTCAGGTTTGAAAATTCCAAACAAGGGTGTTTCTGTATAAAACCTTTAATTTAGTAATTTGTAGAAATTAGCATTCTAATTTCTACAGTTTAAACTGGCCTAGAGGCAAAAATCAGTAGATTAGTGATATCTTCTTTTCAAAACACATATACAGAAAAAAGCAGTATCTCTTCTGATAGTGGGATGGTATATGAAATATGCATCTCAGCTCTCTCTACAGAAGCTGCATTCAAAATACATGTTAGTCAGCCAATATATTGCATTCATTAACTCCTCATATCTATATGGAAGAGGAAAATGGAAAGAGAAACTTATTCCGCCCCATCACCACCATCTTTCCCCTTCTTCAGTGGGAATGTTTTATGTTAGGATTCCCTTACAGTTAGCTTTTTGGGTCATTTCTTTATTATTTTATCTCAAGTGCAGAAAGTGCTTTTTACCACTTTAGAAATTCTACTTACGTTATCCTCTCCTTTTTGCATCACTCGATACACACTCCATCGATTTAATATTATATGATTTTGTAGTTCCCTTACAGACAAGAGAGGATGAGATAGGGCTTGATTCCTGTCCTGTACAAAGAAATAAATTTTAAAGGAAAATAAGTGCAGCATTGTATCACATCATTAAGCAGTTCTAGATCTGGGATGCCCAACCTGAAGTCAGTGGGTATCATTGTGCCCACAACCCCCTTCCTTTGCATCAACTACACCCTTCCCTGTTCCACTTTTTCAATGTTTAAAATATTATGTGTATTTTCAAGAATGCCCTTGTATTTCACACAGGCCCTATTTGTACAAAATAAGATGTTGACTACAGACCCCTGTTTGGTTGATAGATCTGACAAGAACAACAAGCAAAGGCATGCTTAAGGTTGACATATCCAGGTGGAGATGGGCCTTTAGAGGGCACGCAAGATGGTGCTTCTGGTGAACTGATGTTAGATGTAAGCAACCAGAACCACTCATGAATAATCTCAAGCAGAAGCTTTATTGTTAGTCATCTGGGTTACAGGAATCTTGCCAGCCTGACTGAAATTGCTTGGGAAACGGTCAGATAAGGCTTCAGAAATTCTGGGGGAGATCAGGCCTGTGCTACTTTTTGCAGTGCAAGGACTCTAAGCTTGGTCGCCTCTTAACATCTCCCTCCAGTCTAGCTGGAGATTCCACCACAGTGATGTTTTGTGAGCGTAGCAGGCATTTTGTGGAAGAACTAGCTCTCTCCCATTTTCTTTGCATGCCTACAGCTTGCAAAGCCCCAATGCAAAATATATCTGATTCATATTAATAGGTAATGGGGCCTCATTCTAGAAAATCATTCTTATTGCCGCCTGTTTTAAAAGGAAGTTGCAGTTGTTTCTGGAAATGAGGCTGGAAAGAGTGAGCTTCCCTAGTCCCAGAGTAAAGCTCAGCATTTCCCAATAAACAAAAGACAAGGCCAAGTAGAATCGAATCTGGAGGGAACTTCTGATTCAAGGAATTGGTACAAGGCTAATTTAAACAAGAACCTAGGGGCCTGAGGTTTTCTGGAAGAAGGTTATAAGCAGAGACCTGAGTAAGGGCATAAATAACATTGACCATTAATTCTTTATTGGGGGAGGGGTGTTTTAAAGAATGGGTTTTTGGGCATGGGGGTCTTTGTATTCATTGTATTATGCGAGTGGCTAGGACTAAAATCTTGGCCTAGAATGCTTGAGGAAATTTTGCAGAGTCTCAGTGGACATTTTGCCCCTTAGCTTCTTCCCCTCCCACTTGGGAAATAGCAATCAATTTAGGGGATGTCTTGATGTTTTTTAAGAATACAATTGATTCCTTGGTCATTTACATGGATTAGAATTAGAGTATCAATATTCAAAATCCAGAAGTGGAATATTTTGGCAGGAAGAATGTTAGGATTCAGCAATGAGGGTGGGATGAGGGAGTTGCAAATGTGCTCCTAAGAGTCACATAAAGTCCAGAACTATATATTCCTCACACTTATCTTTGGTGAGTGGTAATGTGACATTTACCAGGTTCCATTGGAAGCAGCCCTTTTCTTCATCTCAACCTTCTTAACATTGTATAGCAACATCAACACTTTCCTTATGGGTAATGCTAAATGTAGTTAACTTTGAGCAGAGTATGAAATCAAATCCCGGTTTCAAACTAACGAAGACCAGTACTAAATTTGATATGAATATCATCATTATGGTTAGGAAAGGAGGGCTGAATTTGGATGCTGGATAGGAAAGGAGTAGCCAAGTTGGAAAATTAGGAATTTCTACCATATGCACAAGGTAGATTATTAGTTACACTCAAGAATATCATAGAACAGATACATAGAGTAGAAATCACTGGGTACTGCTAAATTAAATTGTTAGATTACTCTAACTTGTATTTTGGAGGGTGCTGAGTCTTTAATTCTCATTAAACTGTCTTACATCACTTACAGAAAAGGTGTATGGATACTATTCCTCTTGGCACATTTCTCAGTGGTGGCAGAGTAACTTTCAAGCTTTGCTTTATATAAGATGCCGATGATCATCAGAAAGCATAAACATATAGTACCAGTTCTCTTTGAACTTCAGGAATGACAGTAATTGCAGTTTTGTCTTGAAAAGCAAGATTCTTCTTTTAGCAAGTCAAGTGTTTTAAGTAGCTCAGACTTCCTCCACTGATTATTTATTTTTCTTTCAAGGTTCTTATCCTTGACAGAATTAGAATGACAGTTATTTAAAAGTATAGCAAAAATGATGATAGGTCTAAGTACTACTATTAATTTTTAATTCCAAATCCTGATTTCAAATTAACCAAATTGAATAATAAATTTGATATGGACAACATTAGGATTAGTTCTGGGAAATGAGTTTGTAGTTCTATTTATGCATATTTGTTTCATTAGAAATATTCTATTTTTTTTTTCTAAGTCCTTTCAAATTATTGCTTTGCTGAAACTTCAGGAGTATTTGTAATCCAAAGATCACATTTAATTGTTTTTTTCTTTATCAATGGTATGATGGCTGTGATGATGATGATGATTATGGTTAATCACATAATTAGCCAGATGTTTAGACTAGATTTGGCATTTTTAGATACCTACCAAGTACTTCCCAAAGAACAAAGATAGGCAGATGTTGTGTTTGATGGTGTTAAAGGTATTGTTGCAGGATATAAACTATTCCAACTAAAGCTGCATTTTGCAATTGACTGAAGGGATTGCACCAATGCCAATGGTGTTCAAATGGTACTCCAGATCTTTTGGGGTTGCATTTGCAGGTCTTTTATTTTGTGATTTTCTCCAATTCTTTCTCTTCTCCTATATTGTCTCCAGGTATGACAATGTCCAACATCTAGACTTTTTTATTTTTCTTATCACCAATTGTTAAGTGTGGGGTGTGTTGTGGGAGGTACTTTTCTGTTTGAATTCAAAAATCTCAGAGCCCCTTAGCGTCTTCATTTTCTATTACTTTGTCAACATGCAGGAAAAAAACATAACATTTACATACATTTAAATTAATTACATTTGTTTTTAAGAGTCTTTTTAATTGGTTGTTTATTCTGTCAAAGAGACATGGCACAGATGTGCATGGATGATGAAAATGAAAATTGTCCTCTTGCAAATTATTCTTTATTCTTTGAAGTCCACTTCATCAGACCAAAGTCTTCTATAGTCCAGTATCTTGTCTTTCACATTGTCATTTTGAAGCCTACCAGCAGAATGTAATAATGATGTTCCTCATTAGCAATGTCCCTTGCTGAATGGCCGTAGACCAAAAGAATCAACTTCACTGAACTTGTACAATAATTGAAGGAAGGTAAAAACAAGGAAGTTAACAGTGTTTAGTATACAGCAAGGGCCAATATGATGTGAATTATATAAATTCACATCATATTGGCCCCACATTATATAAATTAAAGTCAAGAGAGACTGAAAATATAGGTAGCAAACCTCTATCCACAGATAAATGGAAGATATTGGAGCAGAGCAGTCAACAGATATAAAAGTGAGTGGAATATAAAACTAAACCCAGATATGGCTATTCATAGAGCAAAGAATTGTAGAGCAAACCTATCCCTTTTTGTGAGCATTGTGATGGAATGTGCACCTGGAGAAGCAGTGGAGGGGAATCTTGGCAGCAGAGATCTTTCCCAAGAGGAGGCAGTACATTTCACCAAAGAGAAGTCTACATTGTTTTACTGAGTAAATTGATAGATCTTTGTAGAAATGGCTTGTTCATATTATTATGAAAAAGCAAAAAGTTGTGATTGATCATAATGCCTTATTTTACTGCAACAGAGAGAGTCGGAAGTCAATGCTTGTTTTTCTTTTCTTTTCCTTCCTCACTTCTCTTCCCCCTCTTCCTCCCCACTGCTTTTCTATTTACTTTTGTATTTTGTGTCTTATAATACTTTATAACTCAATTAAAAAAAAGAAACAAGTCTCTATTAACATAGTGTGCAGTCCCAAGCTGGAGGGAGACAGGGGAAGAGACATTTTAGAATTTTTCAGGACATATTTATTAGGGTAGAGAGATATAGCTTTAGTTTAGCAAGATTCTGTCCGTTAGGTGTAAGCAAACAAAGGATTGGAGTCAGTTGGATTTCACTATTTGAGGCTGGGGCTGACTATGAAGGTCTTGCAACAGTTGATCTATAATAACTAATTGTGGTAGATGGGAAGATTTACTAAGTGATTCAATGAGTTCAATATGCAGATGCGTTATATGAAGCAGTCTGATTATATGTGCACCTTGGTATCAGGGGCACATACAGAGGCAATCCTGACATGGAATGTTGTTATGTATGCCTATAGTCACTATTGAAAGCTGGCAAACTCAAAGTAACAAAGAAGTTAGATTAGATTAGATTAGATTAGATTAGATTAGATTAGATTAGATTAGATTAGATTAGATTAGATTAGATTGACGGACAGACAGACTAAAGATTCTCCATTTGCTTTACCTGGATTCATAAAAGTGTATAACTAGAAAGGATAGGACACAATGAATAAAGTCCAAATCTATTTGCTTTTGAAAAAAAAGTTTTAACTATCCCAAAGTATAAGGAAGGCCAAAGACTCACCACACAAAATTTGTTTTAACCATAATTTAACTCAGCAAACTCTTAGATGGGCCTCAAAAGACAGAGACAAGTTCCAGTCACAAGGAAGTGCATTCATGGTTCATCAAGGTACAGAGAGTGGCCTTTGAACAGTTGAATTGAATTATTACCAGAGTAAATGTGTCCTTGTACACAGAGATGTATACCGTTAGCAGCAAAAATAAGATCTTAACTAATTTCATTGCAGAACGGACATAATTATTGCCAGCAGCAGTACTGAGGAATATATTTTTCTAACACAGGTCCAATATATTATCACCATGGTTTCCAGGTATTGATACCCTTGAATTTTATACATTTGTTTCCCTATAAAATCTTCTTGAAACTAATCTCAAGTCTTGGAAACTTCATGGACACATAGTAATGGGCAGAAGGAATAATCTTGAAAGACAGGAAGAAGAGCCTCTACCAAAACAATAGTCAGATAAAAGAAATCTGAGTCCAGGGCAGAGATGTAAACTGATAAAACATTTACACAATGTCCCTAGTTGTCATGAAGATAAAGGGAGGGAGAGGGGAAGTACGTTCAGACTTGCAAGACTCTGTTACCATAACTGATAAAAAAAATGCATGACCTTGATTTCCTAGTCAAGTCTACCTTGAAGGGCTACCTTGAAGGGCTAATGTACAGTATATACATCTAAGGATATAAACTAAGAGAAGTGAAAGCTACATTTTCTAAGTAGCACCATTAGAAATAGCCTCTTTGTTGTATTTGAAGGGGGGGGGATGTTTAGTTTAAAGTGTAACAGCCACACTACTTATGAGAGGAGCCAGCAGGCTTGTTCAACATTGATTATGCAAAAAACGTCATCTGTGGTGGAAAGCGTTACCTAACCCATACACTAGGGTTATTTGTGACGTCATTGCTTTGTTTTCTGTGTTTGTTTATTTATTTATTTATGATTCTTTCAAGTCAGTCTTGACTCTTGGCGACTGCCTGAATGTATCCTGGTAGTTTTCTTGGCAAGATTTTTGGAAGCAGTTTGCCTTTGTCCCTTCCCAGGACTGAGAGAAAGTGACTGGCTCAAGGTTACCCAGCTGGCTTTGTGCCTCAGTTGGGACTAGAGTTCATAGTTTCTTCCAGTTTCTAGTCTCTATATCAAATTGGGTTCATCTATGTATGCATGATGTAAACATTATTGATTAGTCTTTTCTTCTCTTTCTCTCTCTCTCTCTCCCCCCACCCTCTCTCTCTCAAAAATGGATATTGTTGCTTTATTTCACAGGTGTCAAACTCGCAGCGTCGTGTTGCTGTCAAGTGACGTTTCACAATGTTTTTTCCATTCACGGAGCTAGGGTGGGCGTGGCCTGTGGATGATGCATCCGGCCCGCGGGCTGCCAGTTTGACACCCCTGCTTTATTTTATTCTTGCTTTGTTTTCCTTTGCCTTCCGGAGTCTTAATTATTTGCACAATTTACAAAGATTATACATAAATAAATTAATCTGCCAGCAAAATACTTTGTTCTACTAATTCCTATTTACCAAGTTCCTAAACTAAATGTACCTGAGAAGAAAGTTCTTTAGTTTTCTCCTGCCATTCTGTGTCCTGCTGTTTTATACTCAACAGTTGTTGGCTTTCTTTTGGGATGCTGTTCCTCCAGGCAGTTTTTGAGGCTTAAAAAAAGTCCAAACCTTTCCTTTAAAGGAACTTGTACAAACCTCTCTTTGATGCTTAACAGATCTTGGATTAAAATCAATGCAAAAGCTACAACAGAAGAAAATAATTATCAATATTGTGTACAACCTCTAAATTTTCTAAAACAAAGCAGCTTTCAAGTTTTTCACATGTTAAAACACAAGGGGAGAGCTTTGACCTGATTCTCTAGGGATATTCCTTTAGAAAATGTTGTTTCTTTGATTTTTTTTTTTCCGTGTCAAGATTTCATGTCATGCTCTTCTTAAACAATTTCTTTAAAGCATCTAGAAATAAAGTTGAAAATACAACAAAATAGGTCACAAAAACAAGCTAGGGTCTAGACTATGCAAATAAATAGTAAGATAAAACAGAGAAACCTTAGTTCACTCTGGGAGAAGGTGAAGGAAGATGTTATATAAAGTATTTGTTAAGTAGAAGAGTTTAAATTTTATCTCTGAAATGTTGGGGTAGAGGATTTTTTTTCCCCATATATTGAGAAACACATATCCCCAATTTGTAATCCGAAATGGTACAAAAACCTTTTTTTTTTTTTTTTTAACTACAGTATGTGATCTGTTGTGTGCTATCTCCAAAGCTGAACTGCTATGGAGATAGAAAAAGATAACTGGAATAAAGAACACACAGCAAGAGAAATTTAGTCTTGGTAGACATTTCAGAAAAGTTTTGCTTTTCTGAAGTATTTTCTACACCCAACAAAAAATTACTTTTCTTTATATTCACCATTGGTTTGCTGTGGAAAAAAAAAAACCCCAAATTCTTTTGCAATAGTCCTTTCACCATTTACAAAGTTTGAAACGTAGAAAATGGAAAATGTCTTAATCTTTGGTATCAGAAGGATTCATCACCGAGTCCTAGTTGAAAAAGCAGCTCCTAGCTATTTGCAGCTAAGTGATAAATGTTTGTTGGTTCACCTCTCTTATTCATTGTTTCTATATTTTCTCATTTTCTTTCCTATCTATGCATTTCTTTACCACTTAGTAAAATGAAGTAGCTAGATCTCTTCAACACATCTTTTGCTATCTTCTTCTTTCCAAACTGTTTAGAAGTCTCATCCAGACATTGCAGATAAACTGAAAGATACCAAGCTTTTCATTGCCAGATTTTCCTGACAAATAAATAACATGGGATCCTTCAAAAGTTGATATACCTATTTATTTTGTCATAGTACAATGAATGGCTGACATGATCTTAATCTCATGTATTAGTTTGTTCAAGTGATGAGGTGGAAAAACCTTTGTAGCAAATACAAAAATTACACAGCTGCTGATCTCAAACATGAGTATTTATAGTACATGTCTAGTATAACCCAAGTGATGTTGGTATATCTAGAGTGTGCTGGTCTTTATGTTTGAATTAGCCCTAGATACATATAAAAATTGTTATATATTTTTGTCTTTGTCTTACCTTGTCAAATTTTTGTCTTTTAAATTTTTTCAATCAAATTTTGTTTGTTGATTATTTAAGCAGAATGCTACAGAATTCCTTTTTACAAGGTCACAAATAATTATGGCAGCACACCACATATATTGTGCATTTTATAAATATTTTTGGCCTATGAAATACATCCCCATAATGATTATATTACACTTACGACAAAGTTGTTGTTTTTTAAGCTCATGCCTACTTGTGGCTGTTTTCTTCTAGTGGACTTCTTGATAAAGATTTTTACAATTTTTTTTTTTTTACGATGTGAGAAGAGAGTTGATAGTTGTTTTTACTGCAATGGAATGCTGTCATACATGATTCCACAGGGCCAAAGGTTGAATCTATTGGTTTAGATGGAACCATATTGGGAGGTCTGAAACTGGCACTGAGATAGGTCACGGTGATGGACAAAGATAAAAACAGATTTCTCTGCTACTGGCAGGTGCTGATTGGAATGGACCTCATCTTATCTGTAGCTGACAGCACTACAGTTTAGTTCTTTTGAAGTGACAGGAACAGTGGGGGCAAACTTTGCAATCTGGCCTTGTGATTTGGGAAGGAAGCTGCAGCCATAAAAGAACATTCAGTTCATGTGCAGTTGCCATTACAAGTAGAATGCTTCTAGAGAGACAGGATGGTCAGATAGAAGCCTGTTTGCTATCCATTCCTTATTTAGAGGAATAGTTCCTCATACAAATATATCTTCAATAAACAGAATGAGAAACACTTTTCCAAGCAGTGTATTATTTTTTATCTTATTATCTTACTTTCTTATATCATGGAAAAATATCAAAAGAATATCTAAAAAGATAAAGGTTCCCCTCGCACATATGTGCTAGTCATTCCCGATTCTAGGGAGCGGTGCTCATCTCTGTTTCAAAGCCAAAGAGCCAGCGCTGTCTGAAGACGTCTCCGTGGTCATGTGGCCGGCATGACTAAATGCCAAAGGCGCACGGAACACTGTTACCTTCCCACCAAAGGTGGTCCCTATTTTTCTACGTGCATTTTTTACGTGCTTTCAAACTGCTAGGTTGGCAGAAGCTGGGACAAGTAACGGGAGCTCACCCCGTTATGCGGCACTAGGGATTCGAACTGTTGGACTGCTGACCTTTTGATCGACAAGCTCAGCATCTTACCCACTGAGCCACCGCGTCCATAAAAGAATATCTACATCTGCTTTATTAACAACAAGTAAGCGTTCAATTGTGTTGATCATGTCAAGCTGTGGAATGTCCTAGAAGACCTTGGGGTGCCAACACAGGTGAACACAAATCAGGAAGCCACAGATCAGGACCACCATATGGAGAACAGATGGGTTTAAGATAGAGAAAGGAGCATTGTAAAGTTGCATTCTTTCATTTTTTAAAATTCAACTTGTATCATGAAGAAACTGGAACTTGAAGAATCAAAAATCAGAATAAAGTTTGGAGGGATGACCGTCAACAATCTTCAAAATGCTGACAACACAACTCCCCTCTTAGAAACCAAAGAAGGCCTAAAACATCTGATCAGAAGAATTAAAGAAGAAAGCTGGCCTCTCGCTGAATGTCAAAAAGAGTAAGCTTATGACCCCTGCATGAATCAAGTATGAAAAGGCCACAACATCAGCCTCGCAACTAAATGCACATTAGTTCATACTGTTGTGTTTCCTATAGCTACCTACAGTGATAAAGTTGGACTATGAAAGAAGTAGACAGAACAATTTATTCATTTGAGCTGTCGTGTAGGAGAAGGCTCCTGCTTATTCTTTGGACAGCAAAGGTGACAAACAAGCAGGTACTGGAGGATATAAAGACAGACATATCACTGGAAGGCAAAATCATAAAGTTTGTTCTTATTTATTTCAGCCATGTCACACCATCAAACTCATTCCAGATTTATTTGTTTGTTCGTTTATTTATTTATTTATGAAAAATTATATAGCTGCCTACTCAACTTACAGTGACTCTAGGTGGCTTACAAACAATAAAAACACAAAATAGAAAAAAACATACAAATAAAAAATAATAACCCATCACCCACTTCCCTGGTAACAGCACATGATTAAATAAGCCATTTGACGGGCTCCATTGCACTCTGGCTTCCCCAGATCCACTTACACAGCCACATCTTCAAGGCCTTCCAAAATATTGTCAAAGTGGGGGCCAGCCTAATTTTTGTAGGGATGATGTTTCAAAGGGAGGGAGCCATCACAGAGAAGGCCCTTCTTCTGGGTCTCGTCAGATGTACCTCTTTAGGGGTCGGGACCCACAACATTCCTTGTCTGTGGGTTGGGTAGATGTGGCCGGCAAGAGACGGTCCCTCTGATAATCTGGTCCCAAGCCATGAAGGGCTTTAAAGGTGACAACCAGTTATGCTTGGAATGGTCAGCTGAAAAAGGAAGTGAGGCTGTCAGAAAACTTAGTAATTAGAACCCAGAGCGGGATGGAGCCCATTCCCATATTATTTTATTATATTATACTATATTAATTTTATTTGATTCTTTTTATTAGTTTTATTGTTTTAAATGTGGTTTTATATTCTGTAAGCCACCTTGAGTTGCCATGGGCGAATAGGCAGCAATATAAATTCAATCAATCAATCAATCATCTTCCTGTAAAATAGTTAAATCATTGTGTAAATCACATAAACATTCATTGGGTAAAACCAAAAATATAGCAATCAAACAGAACAGCAGAGTGACAAAACAGTCCCAAATTGCTGAACATTTCAGAAATGTGAGAAAAGAACTAGTGAAGAAAAATACTTGATACACCCTGAGTTTCAATTTAAGAAAGAAAAAAACAAAGAATGCCAAAAATTGAATACTAGTCATTATACCGAATGCTACATACAGTATCACTATGTCAGTAAAATAAGCTATTACTCTTAGCTTAATATTAGTTTATGAACTAATTTTATTAGGATGCTGGTAGTTTACTAATAATTTTTATTAAGTACAATACAGAAAAGATAAATCAAAATTTTATCTGAATATTAGGCATAGCTTCTGTCCACTCTGATGTCTAAGCAAGTCCATTGGTTTGAAGATCAATACAAATTTTAGCTGTAAAACATTACATAGAATGATAATTTAATTATTAGAATCAAAACCTTGAGGGTTAATACAAGGGCAACGGCTGCTTAATTCTCTTAGATCTCCCATTTGTTATGCATTCACTGGTTACACACAGAAGTTGAAAGGAACATGGAGAAAAAGAGAGTTCTGATTTTTATCTCAATAAATGATCAAGTGAACAGTAAGAATATTTCTCCTGGTTAGCAGAGATGCTTTTACCAAAGGTCTCCTTGTATGTGAATGGGATACTTTATTTCTCCTTGAAATAGGCTTCTTGGTTTCAGGGTAAAGCTCCAAACATAACCTACTGCCATCTCTAATCTACAACCTGAAGATGCCACTTCTTGAAATACGGCACTTCAAATTGATATCCAATCACTAGATGCCATCAACTTTGAAAAGAAAATACTTAACTTTCATCAACTGTTTTATATCAAGGCGAATAATTCAAGTGATACTTATATCGCTTGATCTCCTTAACAAGGAAGAATTGTGAAGAGAGCAAATAAGGCCTTAACAGCAACAAAATTCTGAAGGAATCGTATAATGTATTCCACATGGAATGAACAAAAGGATATATAGGATGGCTATGGACAGGGACGAAGTCTTATTGCCTTACAAAGGCAAGCAGTCAGGCTAATAAAAATTGCAGTTAACAATTCAAAGCATTAGTATTCTATGCACAAACTTGTAGGACAATATGTTCAACTTAAAAAAATCTTACTAATTTTTAACTGATGGTAAAGTATTAATTTAAAAAATCTTCGCTAATAATTGCACAAATGCAATCATATCAGTGCAAGATATTTATCATAAGGGAGGCTAATAACCTAAACTTTATAGTTGGAAAAAAATGAAACAGGGTTACGTGAATTTGGCTAACAAGATAAAAATAAAGCAGACAAAATCCTTCTCAGGATTCCTTCCAGTTCAGAGTGGTGGCACTCTGCAAACAAGGCACTCCTTGTTTGTACTGCAGAAGTAGCAGGGAAGGATTGAAGCTAATTATTTGTAGCATTGTTTCTTTCTTTTGATGCAGAAAACATAAATCTGGTTGAAATAGCGGTGATAAGTTTGCAGAGGAAAAAGCTCAGCATATAACCTTTTACTTTTCAGCTGTAAATTGGATAGACAGGGCACCATAGCGAGCAAGGTAAAAAAAAATCTTAGTTCTGAAATGAGTGCGGGCCATTAGTCATTCATTTCAGCTAGTGATAGATCCGTGTAAGATACCTATGTATTTGTTATAAAACATCTAAGAAACATGCTAAAGGTGGCACCTTATTAGTCACTGAATACAAAGAGGTTGTCCAATTAAGAGGTGAGAGAATAAAATACCAAAGGCTGCAGCAAGTTTGCTGTAACCTAAATATCCTGCTACTTTACTTATTGGATTTATTATCCACTGCAGTTTGAGGACACTTAGTGATATATAGTGAAGTGGAAAAGCAGATATCAATAGAGTAGGCAGCCATCTAAACTGACCTGAACTCTTTACAGAAGTCTGAAGAAGTAAACTTTCTGGAGGAAAGAGAACTGATAGAAATGTCAGGGGCAGTACTCCAAAATGAAGCAAAGAAGTTCAAAGAAGTGTAAGAGAAGGATCATTACTTACACAAGATCTGGGAGGAGGCGGAAAATGTTTCCCACACTTCAGCCAAGTTCAGAATTCCAGCTTCATTAAAAGAAACAAATGGATATTTCACCCACAAGGACACAGAGAGATTTTGGAGGCAGCTAATTGTGCCTGGGAAATTTTGTAAGCATATCTCAAGCTTGGCCCCATGCCAGTGGTGGGATTCAGCCGGTTCTCTCTGGATCGCTCGAACCAGTATCGATGACTGCAGGAGGCTCTACCCACCTGCCCGCCCAGATGTAATGCGCGACTACTGCGCATGCGCAAAAGGCCATGCGCATATGCAGAGCTGGTGCGTACGCTCACATTTGCGAACCGGTAGGGAAGGGAAGGGAATCCCATCTCTGCCCTACACTCATTGAGATGGAAACCTGGGGTGGATGGAACTAAGGAAAGGCAACATTTTTGCTGATCTAAAGCCAGTCAAGACAGGGACTTGACTGGCTATCTAAAACCATATGGGGTTTGCCAGAGAGTGGGAAATAGCACCGACAGGATAAAGATGTCTTTACAGTCCTTACATACCATGGAAACAGTACTATGTAGAATATTTTATTCATTTTGAAAGAGTAAAAGATAATATGTATAAAAAGAATAGAAGCTCTTTATCGCATCACTGTGACAGTAATGTTTAGCTGGAAATAATTTTGCAATTATATAAAATTTCTTTTAAGCTCCCAAGCCTGCATAATATGTGGCACACCAAACTGAGAATACAGTACGGGTTTTCTATTGTATTTTGCTAAGAGTATGACAACCACCTTGTGTTTGCAGTCACAGACAGATGGTTTATCAAGGTGTGCAGTTCTGCCTTTCTTGGATATTTTTAGATTTGTTCTTCTTTCTAAAAATAAATGTAATAAGATATGTAATTTATTCATTCCTTGAGAGTCCATGTATTTCTCAGAATATAATTTGGGCTCTGCTTTATTTTCTGGGAAGTGTGTAACTGAATGTAAGTATGTATATATATTGTCCTTCAGTGAGTGAACTGTTCTATTTTCTGATTTTTAAAGGTATCCTTCTTCTTCTGTTATTTTCTAATAACAATTTAAAGTTAATTAAAAATAACTTATCATTTCAAAACTTTAGATGGATTCCTTATATGGATTCCTAAATACAACAGCTTAAATACAGATTTTGCCAGTAAAAGGCCTTGGTAACAGCAGGGAAATTTAGCTTTTTCAGATCCTTTTTTCTTTCTATAGCCAATTACAATCCCTGAAAATTTGCTCCAGAGAGATCCTGAATCCCCAGGAATTCAGAGTATTACAGTTAATTACAGTTGTGAAAGGAGATGTGTCCTCTGACTGAAACACTACTGGTAGAAGCATGTTCAGAGACACACAAGGCCAATGTCTGTTGAGCAGGACATTCCAAAGTGGCTAGAACAACCCATCCCAATGTATTCACTGATGGATCCACAGGCAGCAAAGATGTTCTCTTTGTCCAGGAATGTCATGCCTCCCCTTTCTGGAGTCAAACAACAAAATCCAGAAGGCAGAATAAGAATCCCTAGAACAACAGCCAAAGGTTATAGCTTCCTGCGGGTTATAGCTTCCTCCATAGCTTCCTGAAGGTGCTCACCTTCCTCCCAAAAGATGCATACATGGCAGCATTGGTATGGGAGCCATATTAAATCAGGAGCAAAAATTTTAAAAAAAACATGCACCCAGAAGATAGAAAGGGGGAAATCCTTTAACACAAAGCTCATGAGATATAGCTATAGATAATAAAGCCACCACTGGTATCTCCAATTCAGGGGTGAAATCCAGCAGATTCTAACAGGTTCTGAGAACCGGTAGCAGAAATTTTAAGTAGTTCAGAGAACCGGCAAATACCACCACTGGCTGGCCCCAGAGTGGAGTGGGAATGGAGATTTTGCAGTATCCTTCCCCCAGGAGGGGAAGGAATGGAGATTTTGCAGTATCCTTCCCCTGGAGTGGGGTGGGAATGGAGATTTTGCAGTATCCTTCCCCTGCCACGCCCACCAAGCCACGCCCACAGAACCGGTAAGGAAAAAAAATGGATTTCACCCCTGCTCCAATTTGTTAGTTTGGCCATATTTCATGGTCTCTTGAGTGAGGCCATGAGATGGAGGGAGATGGGCGGTTCATAAATTAGAGGGCGGGACGGAGGGACAAAGTGTCCATCTCAGCCTCATAGTATTTGAACAAGTGAAATTAACCTTTAAGAATCCAGTTCCATTTTCTTCTATAAACATACCTGCAAGGTTGAGTATTTCATTTCATCTTTAGAGGATAATTGGCACAAGTTGGATATCAGGTAAGCAATAAAGAACTACCTGAGCAGAACAGAGGAATTAAGAATTTCAGACAACCTCTTAATCTCCTTCTGACAGACTCACCTGGGCCCCAGAGCTTTACAGGACAGCTCCAGGTGGATCAAAGCTTTCATCAAAGTACCCTACAAGGCTCAAAATAAGCCTGCCACATGGAGAATTGTGATCCCATTTCCTAGAATAGGTTTAGCTACTGTTCACATCAAAGCACCCAGGACATATCTGTAGGGCTGCACATGGTCTTCCTTTATAAAGCATTACAAATTTGATTCTTATTTCTAGGATGAAATCTCCTTCAGCAGGTTGCTACAAAATATAATTTCCAATAGGGACTAGAGCGTTTAATCACCTGTCCCTAAAGATAGCTCTGAGAGGATAGGATGCTCTGGCTCTCCCAAGGTGCTTTTCAAAAGGCAACTGGACTTTCTTGATTTTTTTCCTTGAAAACGTTCTCATCCAAGAACTGAAAAGCTTCTTGGATGAGAAGCGAAACGTTTCCAAGGGAAAAAAAACCAAGAAAGTCCATGTCGGCCCCAGCCCTGCGAGGATACTTGGGGCTGCCATTCATGTGGGGATTGCCATTCTGCTGCTGCACACTGTGTGCCTGCTCTCCTGGGTCGTCAGCCTCTCACTCCAACATCACAGCCGCATGCTAGATGACGTCAGGGTCATGCACTGAAGCAGTTTATCAACCTTTATCACTTTATGGAAAGACGGAGCAGCATGGAACAACAGAAGTGACTTGTGATGGATTGGGGAGGGGAAGGGAGGATACGGGTTAACAGGATAATTGAGTGATTGCACTAGGGTGGAGCCGAATGCTGCTTAAAAAGGTGATGGGGAGCACGAAGCGTCAGCTCCAACAAAGATTCCTTCCTGTAACACTTTAAGATGGTCAGTTAGTACCAATATCAGGATAAACAAACTTGGTTACTGCTTTTGCGTGCTGAGGTTTATTTTTCCAGTCTGACAGTCCAGTTGTCTTTTGAAAAGCACCCTTGGGGCAACCATGACCTGGATGATAGAGGGCATAGACACAATTCTCTGGCTCTGTCATAGGAAAACTGTTGTGACTCTGGCCCTGGAGGCTGATTTATCTCCACATGCTGATTCGGAGGATGATATGGAGGAGGCGGAAGCTGTCACGAGCTATGTGCCGGAGGGGCTGTCTTCACTGGTGAGTCAGTAAGAACTGACAGTTGCTGACATGCCTATGGACCCCAGGCAAATTGAGGAAACAGGCCGGTAACGATGAGGGTGAGCCCCTATTGGATGCAAGAGAGAGACATAGGAGACGTCGTAGAGAACGGCTATTGCCATGTCCTAAGAGGTGTGGTCAGGAGACGTAGGGCCACACCCTACAAACTGGGCTAGAAAGGCATAGTGAACAATTTGTTGACGTTTTGGATGCAGTGGAGTTACAACTGTTAGTTTGGAGTTTTTGACAAGAGTCTGCATTCCTGCATTAGCCTGCTGGCCGTCTGCAGGAACATTGCCTGATAATTATTGGACTGATATATGCTTTGGAAGAGAACTATTTATTAAAGGGCCAGCTTCAGTCTCTCTAGCCTGCATTTGTTACTGCCGGGCTATTTGAGCCTCTGCAAGGCCACTTGTGGGAGGGACAGAACAAAAACTGCATATTGTTTGTTAGGATTTTAAATTTAATAGCTGGAACAGTAAAGTGCAGAATAGACCAGAACACACAGTTATAGATGATGGGTTGGAGAATGCCAGCTGATGCACGAGGCAATGTACGCTATGGTTTGCTATGGGTGTAAAGGGGGATTTTTCCTTTTTCCTGCCTTTGTTCTTCTATGTGCACTGTATACTGTTGAATTTACCTCCTGATAGTTCCTGTGTTCCTGACTATCTTGCCTGCTGTAAATATAAATGTAAAATATATTTATTTATATAAAACTATAAGTTTGTGTCAGTGTCTCGGACTTCATGTGGACAGCTGATGTGCAATTCCCTGACATTATTTTTTACTGTGGAGGTCCTTTTTTAAGGAAAGAGACAGAGCATCTAGCACACCCATGTATTAAAGAGACAGAGAAAGGGGAATATACGAACGAGGTTTGCAAGCATATATTCTAATTTGTCTCCTTTTCTACCTATAGTTCCTGTACTTTGAGCCTACTCTTTAGTTGCATTTCTTCCCACCAGTTGCATTTTCAAAGCATTTCTTAGCCTTGCATCCCAAGTGAGTAGAAAAATGATACTTACTCATGGATGGTCTGTCTGTCTGGTGTAGGAAAAGGGCTTTCTTGGTAAGTAGAGTGTGGTGTTCTTTGTTGTGGTTTAGAGCTAGAACACTTGTTTATTCAGTTATGAGCAGTTTTGCAAAATTGTAATGAATAATATAAGAAAAAATATTGATAATTCATAGATAATAGATATATGTATTTAAAATGTTTTAATGTATTTCTATAGTCATATGGAATTATTCAGTGATATCGCTTCAGAGGATATTATTTTTAATTGAATGAATATGAGTTTTCTTTATAAAAAGAAGTATTTTAAATAATAAGAAAGAATGCAAAGCATGTACCATGAGTGTGGGATTTATTCCAGTTTAACCAAGGAATCGCTTTCTGGTTTTTTTTAAATAAGCTCTTTCAGCTTCCATTTCAGAGATTTTAATTCTCCCAAAATTGCCATATTGAAGTCTTAATTTCTTTCTATTACTCTGCTCCAAGACCTTTTATGATGATGAGCAAAATTAGTCTTTTTAGCAAGTAATTACTTAAATTACTTTAATTATCTAATAATGTAACGTCAGCAACAAAAATTATATATACTCCAGCAGAACCATTATAATGCTGATTAAAGTAATTGTTAGACCCTAAATACTAGCCTATCTTTTCCCAAAGCCAAGAATTTGTACAATTTCAGTGTTCCTTGCTTAGCATAATTTGGCTTCAGGTGTTTATCATACCAGTCAGTGATAGCTAGAAAGGTATTTGGTATAATTAGTTAAGTGATTCATAATTACTGAAACATCTGTCTGAATTAATCCCAGCAAGGTAACTGATTTATTAAACTAAAATATTCTCATAATGTATTTGACCATATTGTCCTCTTGGAATAATTGGAAAGGCACCTTAGAGAAATTTATTTTCATTTTTTTTTCTTTGTATATTACATGTCATAGAATCATTAAAAATATATTTTGGAATGAAGTTTTTGGGTTGCATTTTAATAGCATTGGATTCTTACAGTAAACTTATTTTTCCTTCATCTGCTTGTATTTTCTGGCACAGTAATGTTTTCTCCAATTCAGTTATATCATCATCACTTCTCAAAGAAGAGACTAAGAGCATTATAGTAAAAGCTTATGCTTGAATTGGTGGAACAAGTAATTTTACTTAATTTTTATCAAGCTAGCTTTTGTTTTATGATTAAATAATTCTCTCTGATGCAGAAATAAAATCAGTTTTCTATTTATGATTAACATAAAAAAGCATTTGGAATTGTTCTTTGAAGTATGTTTGAGTTTCATTATATCACAGAAAAGCCAGCTATTCATGCTCTGGGGCTATTTGTGCGTTTGTCAGTTTGTGTCTGTGTATCTGTGTGTGTATGTGTGTAACAGTCACTAGGTTCTAATAGCAGAATTGCAGAATCAAAAGTTACTGTCTCATTTCTTGTATTTTAACATTTAATGGCGAACGCAGTAGTCAAAATGTATTTATTGAAGCCAATGCTGCCTAAGGGTTTTTTTCCCCCATTCTGTTATTACTTAATTGTTTCTAATCAGCGTTCCGTGTTTTGACATCCAAATGATACTGGAAACAACAATGTTTTATCTGAAGCAATTGGCTGGCTAATTTGAAACAAAATCTAAAACCTTTCAGCTCTAGTTGGCCTATTTAAATTAGGAATAAAGTGTAAAGTGACTAACTCTCACTTTAAGTCAGTGGCATCCAGGCTAAAACAGTTGTGACAGTGGAGAGATAATGTTTCATGCCCCTGTTTTATATTAGGGAAAATGTTTCTTCCTTATATGCCACATCATGTGATGCTATGACGGCAACTCTGATGAACAGTTCATCTCACAATAATGCTTGCTATTTAGAACTATTTTCAATGACCTCTGGTCATGAAGGTAATACAAAATGGCCCCAAGGATAGCCTTACGACTGAGGAGGATAAAAAAAACACAACCAAACCCAATATGACTTGGAGTTGTTTCAGCTGATTGATAGAATCTTGCTTTTAGGCTCTGTTTAGTGATATGACTGCGAACAGTTTTGACAAGAGGGGGCCTACAAGGCAGCAGAATTTATATTTAGTCCTGCTCAAAATTGTCAGTTCAAAGGAACAGTGATCATTCCTTTTATAGGAATGTTTAAAGAAAGGAATAAAAAGAAATGCCTTTCCTTCCATGTACCCTTCCATTAATTTAAACATAGCAACCAATCTTGATAGACTTCTTTAAGTATAAGGATTAGAGATAGATTTCCGATTGACCATTGGTTTCTTTATCACTTTCAAGAAGTGCTGAAAGATTATTTGTCAGATTTGCAAGAGGGGATTGCTTTTGAAAGAAGTGATATGATGGGCCTTCAAAGGAATTTCACAAGTTTCCTTTGTTTAAGACTGAAAGTCCATCTGTCTTTCTACATCAAGGTATCACCGCAAACGGAAGCCATTGTGTTCATGAGCCAACTTCAGAAGAAAGGATGTGTGAAAAGAACCTATAAAAATGGACACCTTTTTTTAAATTTCAAAGAATGCTCAGGTTTTATTTTACTATTGAATAGGCATGGTTTCAAAGCCACTTTGAAATTTTAATATTTTGTGATATAAGAAAACTTCATTGGAAATAAAATTGAGGGGTTTTTTAAAGTATTAACCAAAGCTAACAAATGCTTTCTTTTGAATTCTAATTATTCCTGTTTTCTATACTGCACTTCTGAAGAGATTAGTAAAATAGTAAATATTGTACAATTAGCAAAAATGTATATTGGAACTACTGGTAGCAGGTTGAAATCAATGAGACACATTTAAATAGATTAAAACTGTTTAAGGGAAAGGTTATATACAGTTTCAGGTATATTTTAAAATAGTTGCTTGATCATTTCTTATAGTAGTATGATCCACTAGACCAGGGGTGTCAAACTTGCGGCAGTGTCACGTGACGTATTGGGACTTTTTTTCCCCTTTGCTAAACCAGGCATGGGTGTGGCCAGCGCATGATGCATCCAGCCCACTGGCTGGGAGTTTGATAGACCTGCATTAGACCAAACTGCAGCTCCTAAACTATATATGCAAATTGATGTCACACTCTAGCCTGCGGTTCATCCTCAGAATAAGAAGTAAGGTGCTTGGTACAGGTAGTACTTGCTTAATAATGTTAATTGCAACCACAAATTCTGTTACTAAAGGATGCAGTTGTACAATATGACATCATGACTGTGCTGATACGTGATGGCAGTTGTAGCAGTTCTGATTACCACTGTGATTTTTATCACAATAACCCTGAAACACCCTAGCCTGAATTCCAGTCAGAAAAAGAAACTTGGATGCTAATACTGATACAATATAGATATAAACATTACAATAACTGTTCAATTGCAATAGATTATAAGAACATCTTGTACACTTTGTGTTTCAGAACACTCTAACCAGGATCCTGGACTAGTTATTCACTAATGAGTCAGAAATCATGGTTTCTTTTTGGTTTTTGTTCTATGAGACAGGCTATCAAAACTTGTCAAGATGACATGATAAACAAACTGCAAAGAGCACTCTCATTATCTGTTTATTTGCTCCTCCTGACAGGAGAAGCCATGCAGGAGCAATTATAGTACACACACTACACTGGTTTGTTCACAGCAAGCTGGACGTCACTGAAATTCTAATTTATTGGATTATAGCCAGTAGCTTGTAAGTTTTAGCCTAAAAATTTTAAGGTTGCAGAAAAAGAAAAATTGTTTGTTCAACCTATTTCTCTGGATAAATCCTGATGTGTTGTTGACTTACATGCTAGAGCTATGTTGTGCAATGTGTTATAGAGATCCAAATTAGAAATGTTTGGGAAGATCATTAGTGCAATATCATCTGCAGTGCTTATTGTACTGTGTAAGTTTCCTTCTTTGAAAAAGTTGTGCAAAACTTATTATCTGTGCCTTCTCATCTAAAATGAGCCTTCTGCCTCATGATGCTTTATACAATGTTATTAAGTGTATGTGCGGAGGAAAATAGCTGCGTAATACATCCTATCTGCAATACCTGCACATCACAAAATCCTTGGTTAACCTTATAAGTTGTAAGAAACACTCTAATGACATTGTGCTGACACAATGGCTAAGCACATGACCTAAACATGTGCTTCACAGTTTTTGCAGAGTTAGAGATTCAGATATTATAATTCTTAGGTTTGTTTGTTTGTTTGTTTGTTTGTTTGTTTATTTATTTATTTATTTATTTATTTATTTATTTATTTATTTATTTATTTATTTATTTATTTATTTATTTATTTATTTATTTATTTATTTATTTATTTATTTATTTATTTATTTATTTGGCTTATATGCCGCCCTATCTCACAATGGACTCAGGGCGGCTCACAACAATAAAACACAAGCCACAATATAAAATAAAGACCAAAATCTAAAAAAATGTAAAATTAACCCTTAAAACCAATTAAAACCCCATCATCAGTCCAGGTCAAGGGATTTGAAAAGCCAGGTTTTTAATTCCTGGCGGAAGGTGCGAAGGTCAGGAGCTAATCGGAGCTCCAAGGGGAGTTGATTCCAGAGGGTGGGCGCACCGACCGAGAAGGCTCTACCCCTGGGGGCTGCCAGCCGCCACTGTCTATCTCTTTATATCTCTTATAGCAGTAGCTTTTCTCCATGGAAAGTAAGACCGCATATAAAATGAGATTTAGTAAAGCCGAGAGATACTGATCTCAAATTATGTAGGAAGTTTAATATCTGTGTATCATTAAACCTCAGTCTTCCTGGTCAGAGTCCTATGCGTTAATACGATTGCCTTTTAGTTAAATTATAAAGTAGAGGAATTTTTAAACTTAAATTTATATATTCATATTTCTTTGTGCAGAAAACAGACTGAATGTATAGGATTTATGCCACTCATGCATAATGTGGTTATGGTTGCTTTTACCCCTAGAAATACCTTCTTTATAACCCTTTTAGCCTTTCAACACCGCTCACACACCAATATTAAATCTTGGAGAGCCATCAAGATGTGTAGCAGTTTGTGACTTCAGTGCATGCCCAGTAGGGATTAATTTATCTTCAGCTGCTCAGGTTTTTGGTTTGTTTGTTTGTTTGCTTGCTTGGTTGCAACAGGACTCAAATTATTTAGGGTCTATGGCTTCTAAACCACAAATATTACAAAAATAGAATTAATGAGCTTTGTGCATTTTGATCGGCTGAAAACTCTTAAGCTTAAACAGAAGAGTAATCACAGGACCAATTTTAAAATCTCTTTATTTTTAAGCCCTTGCATTTGCATTGCTCATCTTATTCCTGTGTTGGAAGACCGTGTTGATATTTACAGTCTTCCTTCTGCAGAAGCATGGAACAGGTTAGCACAGAAATCTCTTGTGCTTCCAGACTTGAGCAATCAGGGATGTCAAACCAATGGAGACTAACGGTGCTCATCAACAAAATAGCCATGGGGAAGGAGAGATAAAACATTTGAAATGCTGTTTAGCACTTTAACAGCAGAATGCCACTTTGCGTTTGTATTTCTGAATTTATATTCTTTCCCTATCTTACCATAACATTTTTAATTTGGGGTTGGCTCAGCAGAGAAGTTATGAGTGCAGTCTTAACACATACCCAACCAAATAGAGTTTGAAAACAATAGCTAGGCTTCACAGTGGAAGCTTGGTGAAAACTGATAAGGTAAAAACAATGGGATCAGAACATTTAATAATAACTTTTATAAGTCACTTACCGTATTTATCGGCGTATAACGCGCACCTTAATTTTAAGAGGGAAGTTTCAGGAAAAAAAGTAAATTTTAAATAAAGAACTTTGAAGCATAACATAACTTTAAATGTCTAAGTCTAAAAAAAGAACAAGTAAAAAAAACCCCAATTAACTATTTTTTTTAAAGCTCCCAAAGGGGAAAAAAACTTACCCAACAGAACAGGGGTCTCCAATCTTGGCAACTTTAAGACTTGTGGACTTCAACTCCCAGAATTCCTAAGTCAAGGCAGGCAGGCAGAAAGAGCTGCTCACCGATGAGCTTGATTGCAGGCAGGGATATTCAGTTGATTGCTGATACATGGATTGCAATCGTCATGCAATCAGCAACTAAGGTAAGGAAGCCGGAGGCTGGGGGGGGGGAACTTTTTTCCTTTTACATGGCTCTGGCGATCCTGATCCTGAGTTGCCTGATTAGCAGGCAATTCAGCTGGGATGTCAGAGCTTGGCTGCTCAGAGCCATTTAAAAGGGGAAAAAGCCTCTGATGATCGCGGGGCTCAGCTGGGCATGGGGGGCGGGGGCAGGGATTTTTGCTGGGGTATAACGCGCACATGCGATTTCCACATTATTTTCAAGATGAAAAAGTGCATGTTATACGCCGATAAATACGGTAATACACAAATTAAGGTTGGAATCCTTTGGAGCACATTCGATTAAATAATCTTAAATAGTTTGCATTCAATATGACATTAAAGTTAAAATTCCTATATTGTGCAGAGGCGAAAACTGATATTTCTTGCAACTTGGATATCTGTTCAAAAGTGCACCGCTTTGATAGAACCAGCTATTTTGCAAATACTGCTGAAACCCACAGAATTATACTGGTTTTTTTTTTCTCTTGTTACTTTCTATAAAAAAAGGAAAGTTGGTGAGATGGGAAGAGGAAAACAATGAAGAATATTCTGAGATGCACTTTCAGACAAGCACATAATTATTGGCCCTTTATTGTGTTTATTTTAGCATTCATCCCACTGTTTTTCCCATTCATTCCCCAAGTGAATCACTGAATGTTTATTAACTCACTGTTACCTGAGAGATCACTTTTTTCCAAGAGTCTCTCTCTATCCAACCCAATCTAATAGGATGGGCATACTACAGATCTCATCAACCAAAGAGTGTGGGGATTAGAAAACAGACTTTTTCTTCAGTGGCCCCTGCTCTATGGAACATCCTCCCTTTGGAGATTAGAATGGCCGCAACCATGTTAGCGTTTTGTAAGGCCCTAAAAACTTGGATTTGTTCCCAGGTCTCCGTACTGAATGTGTTAAGGGCCTCACTTCCTGGCTATATTGCTAACAGACCAATATCTTGGCTGCTATGTATATTTATTCTAGATGTTTTTATTGTTTTAAAATGTTTTTAGCAACTTAATTGTAATATATTTTTTTGAATTGTAAGCCACTGAGAGTCATTGACTGAGATAGGCTGCTGGAAGGAAGGAAGGGCTGCTGGAAGGAGGAGGAGGGAGGGAGGGAGGGAGGAAGGAAGGAAGGAAGGAAGGAAGGAAGGAAGGAAGGAAGGAAGGAAGGAAGGAAGGAAGGAAGGAAGGAAGGCTTCAAAAGACAGAAGGAAAATGCACCGGGTTTAAACTCTTGGAAGCTTTGCCTTTTTCGCATTGCAGGGAACAAATATTGTGGGTGACTGTGGCTTCCTTCTTGTCTGCAGTAATGGATCTTATCTAGCCAAGTCATTTCTGAGAGTCTTCTGCCAGGGTAAGCCTCTTCCTAAATAAGGAGTTGAGTGTCTGAAAAGCCAAGACTTACTGTCAGACTCTGATGCGAAATCTGGCTTTATTTGGAGGGCATTTTGCCCACTCACAATAGGCTCTTTCAGTTGCTTTTCATAGATACCCCTAAGAACCTTCCATTCCTCAAACATCTTATCCTACTGTTATCCTCTTTTCTTGTACTTATGTTTTTATAACCTCATTTAACTTTGTGTCTCCTCTATTCATTCAGGTTTTTGACCACTCCAAATATTTTTGATAATGAAATATAGTTTGAATGTCTATGGGTGCTATTAGAGATTTAAACAAAAAACCAGATAAAAATATATAGGTAACAGAAACAGCAACATAGAAAAGTATCTTACGATAATTTTAAGTCATAGTGAATCTTCCTTAGTTAGTATCATCAGACGTTTTGCTGGATTCTGAAGTGTACTCCTTTTGCCAAAATGGAAATCTAGCAACTCAGGAAGACTACAGCAGCAGGCAAGACTCTTGTGAAGCTGGTGGACCCTGGGGGAAGTTAGTCACTAGGAAATATCACCCTGCTACTTTTCTAGTAATATAAATGTTCTGAAATGTGTTTTTATCACATCAGTCCACATGGATGGAAGTTTAGAAGGAGTTGAATAATTCCATGGTGCGTGCTGAGCTTAATAAAATAAATTCAGTCAGAGAAACTCTAATTAGTATTTAGTGCACTCAAGATGCACTGACCTCTGCATTTTCTTCAAATGACCTATATAGTCTGGAAATATTTACTTCTCTTCCCCAGGAGGTGCCAAAAATAGTGTTTTGCTGAAGAAAGGGAAGCATAGTGAGGGAAAAAATGTAAATTTGATAGCGTTTAATTTAAAACTATATGAAGGAAGATGGGAGAATGAGGAAACGAAAGAAAATATATGTACTAAACAAAATTAGTCTTGCATATACAGATAGTCCTTGACTTACAACTACAATTGAGCCCAACATTTCTGTTTCTAACTGAGACATTTGTGAGACTTGTGAATTTTGGCCCATTTTACAACCTTTCTTCCCTCATCTGTTAAGGGAATCACTTCAGTTGCTAATTTAGTAACAGGATAGTTAAATGAATCTGGCTTCCCCATTGACTTTGCTTGTCGGAAGGTCATAAAAGGTGACCACATCATCCCCAGAATAATGTCAACTGCAGGATACTGCAACTGTAATAAATATGAGTCATTTGCCAAGCCTCTGAATTTTGATCATGTGACCATGGGAATGCTGCAATGGTCGTAAGTGTGAAAAATGTCATGTCACTTTTTTCAGTGGCGTTGCAACTTTGAATGGTCACTAAACGAACTGTTATAAGGCGAGGACTACCTATATATTCATGTCATGCCATGCAGTTAAATTATTTATGAGATAGTCATTCTAGTTAATCCTAGAAACAATTGGAAATCCAGCATATACCAGTAATATAATATATGAAGCCCAGATTCTTAAGTAAACCTTGTAAAGAATAGTTCTGCAGATTTTTAAATTTGATTGTCCTTATCAGCTTCTCCAGTAAGTTTCATATTCTTTGGTAGAAGAGCATTAATTCTCTCCCTCTCTTTCTTTTGCATTACATATTCAATAAAATTAAATCATCATAATGAAATCCTCCGTATCAGACAGGGTGCATCCTGAAAGCTGCAAAACGTAAAAAATAAGAAAAGTTTGTTACTGACTTTGGGGTAAATTGCAGCTGTAGAATGTGTAAAATGAAGATTTTTTTTTTTTTAAATGCAATTTAGATGTGGCTACGGTCCATTTATTGGAAGTAGGTATTTTTATTTCAGAAAATATAAAAAAAGAGAGAAATGATACAGATCTTTAGCTCCACCCAGCTCTGCATGGCTTGCTGCAGTCCTTTCTCATTGTTTCTCCTGTCATTGCCCTGCCTCAAAGCAACTGCTACTGCAAATAGAAAAAGAGCCATGTCACTTGAACACACTTCAAGAATACATTACAGTTGACTTACATGTCAATGAAGGAGAGCACCACAATTTCAAAGGCATGTTACTCTATTACTGATGGAGTGTACAGTTATACTCCATGCTGCAGTTTGTTACATCTAATGTTTACACATATCTTCTAGAGAAGAACATAATGTAGATGGATAACAGGAGGCACCAACTATGTCATGCTTACCTTTCATATAGATCTGTCCTAGGCAGGAACAGAAAAGCACAACTCAGTGTATAACATTACTGTTGTAGTTAATATGATAGATTTTATCTCCATAATTTATCAACTGATTCCCCTTGGTTCAAAAGGAACTATTATCTTTCAACTAGGCTTTGAGTTAATTTAATCAAGAGCCTTGGTAGTACAGTGGTCTAAGGCACTCTGTTATTAAGCTGGTTATTAAGACCAGCTGCCTGCAATTACTGCAGGTTCGAATCTCGCCAAGGCTCAAGGTTGACTCAACCTTCCATCCTTTCTAAGGTAGGTAAATTGAGGACCCAGTTTGTGGGGGCAATAAGCTGACTTTGTATAAATATACAAAAGGATGAAGGCTATTGCTTAACGCATTGTAAGCCGCCCTGAGTCTCCGGAGAAGGGCGGCATATAAATCAAAAGAAAAAAAATTATACTATGATTGAATATGATTATTTAACAATTTTGTTTGCCCTGCAAAGCTCGATAAAATTTGTACTGGAAACAGGTAGTTTGGTGATGGAAAGCTGTCAGAGTTTAGGCAGCGTGACTAGCATTATGAGATAAATCCAGGAGCAAAAAAAAAAAAAAAAAGCACACAGAGCCTTTAAGTAAATAACAGTGGTTTATATACAGCTAAATATTTACAGACAGCTACTGTCACACAGAGAGCAAAGAGATACAAGACAAGAGAGAACATGAGAAGGAAATGCCCTCTACTGGCTTCCCTTATAAAGGCAGCTTCTTACACAGCTTCTTAAAGTGGCAGTAACCCTGCTGCCTCATTCCCATTGCATCAGCTTCCGGTTGCCTCCGCTTACAACCTCTCATCAGCTTACAGCTATTAAATCTACATACCCTGACAAAAGCAGCTCCAAAAGTCTGGTGAAGGGTGATGGAAAAGGAGATGTTCAGCTCCTTGTCATCTTGCTGTTCTGTATTTCCCCTCTAATACCATGGTGTTCCAGACTTAGCCAGGTTTTTCAGACACATCATGGATGCCAGTTAGCTACACCCCATTCAGAAAGGTCCCTATTCATAAACAATACAAAGCACTTCATATAGTAATAATAAAATAATGTTTAATTAACCACCAGAGTCATTCATAATTTAGAATCATAGGACTGGAAGGTGATCATCATTCTAGTCCAATCTCCTGTCCAATGAAGGAATCCTCATACTATCCCAGACACATGACTGCCCAATCTTTTCTTAAAAACATCCACTGATGGGGCACCAACAACTCCAGGAAGCAAGATGTTCCACTGCTTAATGACGTTCACAAGCAAGAAATTCCTCCTTATTTCAGGCTTAGATCTCTCTCTGTTAACCCACTGGTTCTTATCTTATCCTATCAGCCCTCCCAGGTAAACCAAACAGGAAATACAACTGAGTTAATTTTACTTTGTTTACCAGTTTGCTTCTGGATCCAATTAAAGATATTGGTTGTTACCTTGAAAGCCATATATGGCTTGAGTCCAGGATATCTGAGAAGCCATCTCTCTCCAGTGGGACTAGCCCGCCTCACTTGCACCAGCAGAAGAGGCCTATGGATTCCATCTGCTAAGGAATTCCAACAAGTAGTTTCAAGGAGAAGAGCCTTTTCTGCTGTGGCTCCATTCCTGTAGGACACTCTACCACTGGAGGTGGGAAACTGCTCCTACCTTTTTGGCCTTCTGGAAAGGTATTAAAACATGGCTTTGGCAGTTGACCTGGGCCTTGAGGAGGGCACTCTCTACTGGAGGTGATTGATAGAGTAAGAGGGCTTCATCCCCGTCCTGTTTGCCTTTTAGTTCTGGTTTCAGTATTGTTTTTAAAATCTTTTTTTTTTATTGCAAAAGTTTTACAATTACATTTTCACCCCTTTTCTCCCCCACCCCCCCCAAACTTCCCAACCTCCCTAACCCTCCCTAACCCTACCCTCCCCCCAGACTTCCCTATAATATACTCATACTCATAAAGAACCCTAATATCACACTTATATATAAACTTAAACCCCTCCCTCCCCTATATAATTTTTCTCTTTACCTCATTACATTAAAAAAATTCTACTACATTATTTTCAAATAAAAGCTATTTGATACTTTCTAATTTGATATTTGTTCTGAACATATTCTATCCACCTTTTCCATTCCCATTCATAAGTCTCTTGTGAACAATCTTTTAAATATGCTGAAATCTTCGCCATCTCTGCAAAACTGGCCATCTTCAAAGTCCATTCCTCGATAGTGGGCAAAGCTTCATTCTTCCAGTATTTACCTATCAACAATCTTGCTGCTGTTGTCATATACAATATCAATTTTGTTTCACCCAATGTAAAACCCTTAACTATACCCAATAAAAACAGTTGTGGAGAAAATTGAATTTTTTTCTTCAAAACATTCTGCATGACCCACCAAATTTTTATCCAAAAAGCCTTAACTTTCCTACAGGTCCACCAAACATGATAATACGTAGCATCCAAACATTCACATCTCCAACATTTTGGCTGAACATTAGGGTACATACATGACAACTTTTTGGGATCTAAATGCCATCTATAAAACATTTTATAGAAATTTTCCCTCAGGTTCTGCAACTGTGTAAATTTAACATTCTGAACCTAAATTTTTTCCCATGTTTCCAACATCACTGGTTCTTCGAAATTTTGTGCCCACTTAATCATACAGTCTTTAACTAATTCAGTTTCTGAGTCCCTTTCTAGCAAAACATTATAAAGCCTTTTGATATGCATTGGACCTTTCTCTCTTATATGTCTAACCAATTCTTCCTCATGCAACATAATACCAGTTTTTTGGTCCTCTTTCCATCTCAATTGTAATTGATTATATTGTAACCAAGTTAAATTAATCCCTTCGTCCAACAGTGTCTGCAATGTCTTCAGCTGCCATCTGCCCGCATCTGTAAAAAGAACCTCTTTATATAAAAACCCCCCGAGTGACATTATATTTGTATTCCACAAAGTATGACCAAGATCCAGCCATAGCGGTATTTTATAATCCCATTTGAGTCGGTGCTTCTTCCAAACTCTCATCAAAGAATCTCTAAGTATATGACTTTTAAATACTTTATCTACTTTGTCGTCGTAAAATAAGTAAGCATGCCATCCAAATTCAAGATCAAAACTTTCTGCATTCAATATTCCAGTCTTTTTCCTTCCAAACCAATCACTTGTTAAAGTTAAAGCTGCTGCATCATAATATAGCTGTAGGTTTGGAAGTTTAAGACCTCCTCTTTCTGGAACATCTTGCATAATTTTCAATTTCACTCTCGGCTTCTTCTCGTTCCAGACAAACTTATTCACTCCAGATTGCCAAACTTTCAATTGTTTATCACTTTTAAGCACCGGAATCATTTGAAACAAAAAAAGAAATCTTGGCAAAATATTCATCTTAACTGCTGCTATTCTTCCAAGTAGAGACAGCTGCAGTTTTTTCCAAGTCTCCATATCTTTCTGCACCTCTCGCCACAACACCTCATAGTTATTTTGAAACAATTTCATATTTGATTCTGCAATCTGAACTCCTAGATATTTTACCTTAGGTACAGTCTCAAAACCTGCCCTCCTTTCAAGCTCATGTTTACGATCTTGTGTCATGTTTTTAGCTATCATTTTAGTCTTTTTTGGATTCAATCTAAAACCTGAAACTTTACCATAGTCTTGTATAATGTCCTTCATCAAGATTATTGATTCCATTGGTTGTGATAGGGTAACAACTAGATCATCTGCAAATGCCTTTATTCTGTAATCCTCTTGCCTAATCTTTATACCTTTCAAGATATTAGAGTCCCGTATTGTATTTAACAAGACTTCTAGTGTTAAAATAAATAAAAGTGGGGACAACGGACATCCCTGTCTTGTTCCTTTTTCAATTTTAAACTCTGTTGTCAGACTTCCATTAATAATGATTTGTGCCTTTTGCTCTTGATAAATTGCCGAAATCGCCTGTATAAATTGATCCCCAAAGTCCATCTTTTTCAAAGTCTTTAATAGAAAATTCCAATCCACTCTGTCAAAGGCCTTCTCTGCATCCAAGAAAACCAGCACTGCAGGGATCTGTTTATTCTTCTCAAGATATTCCAATAAATCTATTACTTGCCTTACATTGTCCTTCATATATCTGCCCTCAATAAATCCCGCTTGATCATCATGAATCACCTTCTGAATTACTGGCATCAGCCTGTTGGCTAGTACTTTCGCAAAAATTTTATAATCTGTATTCAAAAGAGATATTGGTCTATAGTTCTCTGGTTTTTTAGGACCGATTTGTTCTTTTGGTATCAAAGATATGTAAGCTGTTGTCCATGATGGGGGTATTTTACCCCCTTGCTGAATGTTGCAAAATAAGTCTCTAAGTTGTTCCACCATTTCAGCTTGCAAAGTTTTGTAATACACTGCAGTCAAACCATCCGTGCCAGGAGCTTTGGCTGTTTTTAACTGTTTAATTGCTACTATTATCTCCTCCTCTGTTATAGGATAATTCATTCTTTCCTTTTGTTGATCAGTAATTTTTATAACTCTTTTATCGTTTAAATATTTTTCTATAAGTCCATTCTGCACCTCCTCTTTAGCATATAATTTAGTATAATAGTCCACAAAAGCTTCTTTAATTAATTTTTGTTGAAAGATTTCTTTCCCTCCAATATCAATACTATCAATAGTCCGTATACTTTGTTTTTTCCTCAATGTGTAAGCCAACCATCTGCCCGGTTTATTAGCGTTACAAAATGTGTTATGCTTCGCATATTGTAAGTTTGTTGCAACTTGTTCCGCCATAAGCATTTGAAATTGGTCTTTCAAAAGTTTTATAGCACTACGTATTCTTTCATCTGTTGGATTTTTAATAAGTAACTGTTCTTTATTCTTTATTTCTATTTCCAGTTCAGATCTTTTCTTTTGTCGGAACAGTCTATGTTTAGAGTTCATGTAGATAAGTACCCCTCTCATATAAGCTTTACTTGCATCCCACACAATTTCAATTGGGGTACCTTTATTCAAGTTTATTTCAAAAAATTCTTTCAAATGCTTTTTAAGTTCTGTTATATTTTTTTCATATCTAAACAAATTCTCATTTAATCTCCAAGAACGTCTCTCAACCTTGTCCATCTCAATTTCTATCCATACTGGGCTATGGTCAGTCAAAGTTCTTGGAAAAATCTTTGTTCTTTTTGTCTTAACAAGTAAATCATCTGTCAACAAAATAAAGTCAATCCTAGAGAAGGATCTGTGTCTGTCAGAAAAAAAAGTATAGTCCAATTCTTTTGGATTATGTATTCTCCAAACATCTTTTAGTTCCATATCTTCTTTCATGTCGAAAAAGGTCTGTGGTAATCTGATTCTAGACTTTGCAAAACTCTTTTTATCTAATTTAGAATCAATTACTCCATTCCAGTCTCCCATAATTAAAATAGATCTGTAATCCCATTGCAATATTTTAGTATGTAACATCTTATAAAAATAGTCCTGTTGCTGATTGGGAGCATAAATCCCAATCAGAAGAATTTGGCCATTCGATATAGACAATTCAATTGCTACAAACCTACCATCTTCATCTGTTTCTATAACTTTAGCTGTTAACTTTTTATTTACATAAATAACCACACCATTCTTTTTTTGCGAAGTTGAAGATATAAAATGTGTTCCTAGTTTGGAGTTTATCAAATATTTTTGATCTTGAGTTGTGATATGCGTTTCTTGTAAACAAATTATATCATTATTAAATTGTTTCAAATATGTAAATAATTTCTTCCTTTTCTGTGCTGAATTCAACCCATTAACATTCCAGGATAAACACTTAAGCATCATCAGCCTCTTTCTGGAGCAAAGAGCAAAATAATTGAAGGTCATCCGAAAGCTTCGATCTCGCTCCTCCCATAGCTCCAATCTCTTGTGCAGTACTCTTATCTGCCTCCTTGTCTTGTCTTTCCTGTTGTTGTTGTTGCTTTTGTTTAAGTAACTTAGCTTGAGCTCGAGTTATACGTTGATCCTTAACTTCAATCATCCGAGCCGGGTCCAAGATTGGAGAAGATTCCAGCAAGGGCTCATCCAGAAAACCTCCTTCTGCACCTTGCACTTCTTCTAATTCCTGCTTAGACTGTTCTTGCAGTTCTCGTTGAGGTTGCTTCTCTTCACTCTCTTTAATCTCCAAAACTGTAGATGTACGTGGGGATGGTGTTCTTTCCTTGAGAATAGTAGTGTAGAAGTGCTGTGCCTTCTCCACGGTATTCAAACGGTATCTTTGTCCCTTGTATCTGAAAATTATGCCAACTGGTGCGTCCCACCGGAAAGGTATCTGTAAATTTTGCAATTCCTTAACGAGAAAACCAAATTCTTTTCTAGCTTTCAGCATTTTAGGAGGTAATTCTTTATAAATTCCAATTCGTGAGCCCCCCACTTGTACTGAAGTGTAAAAGGATTTTTGCAGGATATCATTTCTTATTTCTCTGTCTGTAAAATATATGACTACATCTCTAAGTAATTGTCTTTGTCTGGCCACCCAAGAGTTCACTCTGTAAATTTTGTCTATTTTGTGAAAAACCACATCTGGATTAACTTGTAAAATCTTAGCCAGGGCCTCAGAACAGACTTGTCTCAAATCCTGTCTTTCCTCCTCTCGAATTCCTCGAATCCGTATAGCAAACTCCATTGCCCTGAATTGTATCATGACAATCTCGTCTTCAACTCTCTGCATTTTATTGTCAACATCAGCAATTTTATAATCATTGTCTTTCATCTTAACATTAACTTCTGATTTAAATTCTTCAACTTTAAAAACAACTTTCCCAATAAATTCTGCCAGGCCAGATGCCACTTCTGATATTTTTTTGGTCACCTTGTTTTGATTCTGTTTCACCATATCTTTAACTTCATTAATTTCCTGCATAAATTCCTGGTGTGATTTTTGAAGTTTGTCATCTATCCCCTGATGTGATTTTTGAAGTTTATCATCTATCTCCTGTTGAGATTTTTGAAATTTATCATCCAAAGTTTTAGAAATAAATTCTTTTAAATCTCCCACATCAAATTCTTTTTTCTGGGTCTGTAACTGCTGAGCAGGGGGAAGTTGCGTTTCATGTTTATGTGTGGGGGATCCCCCCCCTGTTGCCTTCCCTTCCTGCTTCTTTGAAGCCATCCTGCCACGTGATCTAGTTTTTCTAAAGAGGGAAGTTCCTTTTCCTTTCCCTCCTGCACAAAGACTTCTAAAAAAGTCCCCCAGATTTGATCAAATAAAGGTTGAAGTAAAGCAAAGTCAAATTTTGAAAGGGAGAAATTTTCCAATTGTTTCTCTTATAACAAGCAAAGCAACTTTGTAGCAACTTGGAAACTTTGTAACAAAGCAAAATAACTTCACCAATCCACACTCGCTGGCTCGTTAACTCTGAGGCTAAACGCCATGTTTTTTCTAAGCACTTTCACTCATTCGCATTTTCTCAGATTGAAAAGTCAACAAAGCGCTGATACTTGCGTTTCCAAGATTCAGGATTCAGATAGTTTCACTGTTGATTAAAGCTGGTTCTTTCGCTTTAAGTTTCCTGCAGCCGGCTTGTTCTGCAAAGGCAGAATCGTCCCACGTCGCCCGGAGTTTCAGCAGGTTGGGAGGGAGCCACGCCTGTTCTCTCCCCAGAAGCTTCCCTGGGGGGTTACAGGGGCTCGACCTGTGCCCTGCGATCTCTCCTTCTTCAATCCTACAGATCTAGAAGTTTTCGAGCCGCTTCCTCGTCTCGGAGCGGCTCTACGGGCGGCGGGGCTGGCGGAGCTTCAAAGGGCGCCGCCGTCACCGAAGACAGGGAAACCGGAAGTCCCGTATTGTTTTTAAAATCTTAATCTGTAGTTTTAATGTTTTAATATTTTAATGGTTTTTCTATTTGCTTTATCATCTGTAAACTGCCTAGAATTGCCTTACAGGACAAGATGGCGGCATAAAATTTTAATAAAAAATAATAAATTTATAAATCAACATATCAAGTTTTTTTAACTATTCTTCATAAGATTTAGCCTCCAAATCTCTAATCATTTTTGTTGCTCTTCTCTGCTTTCTTTTCCAGTTGCTCTGCATCCTTTTTGTAATGTGTTGGCCAGAATCGGACACATATATGGACCAAATTTATATATTATGTTACTAAGGGTGTAATACCTAAGAAACAATATAGGCTGCCTTTGTAGGAGTTAAGTTGTTGAACTAACACCAGGGAGGCCCAGAACCTTGGAAACTGACGGGATGATTTTGAACCATTGAGTGTCAGGCCATTCTTCTTGGCAAAGTTTATGTTGTGGAAAAAAAAAATAGGAGGAAGAAGTTGCTGAATGAAAGGCAGAATATCAATTTAGTAAATAAAGGTAAAAGTTATACTAGAATTCAGAAATATATTTTCTAATATCAGAGTGACCTTAGGTATTCTCTATTTTTCCAGGAGCAGAAACCACCGTCTGAATTATCTATATTTACTTTTAATGTTCTTTAATCAGTGCTGGCTGAACACTTTTTGCTGAATAATAATGTTGATGAATGTAATAATGCTGTCATCCATCAAATAAATTATTCAGTAAGTTTATTTTTATAGATGGTTGAAAGGTATCCATTGAATAATATTTTTTAATTATTCATGGTATTTGTATTCTTATTTGTTTATACTCCTACTATGCAATGAGTCTGACATCTGAAGATTCCGAAGTTTTCATTCATAAACACAGTTCTAGCACTTATAAGAAGCTGTAAATTTGGGGGCAATATCTGCAGAATATTGAGAACTATGCATATTAAATATGTATAATTTCCTGATTTAAAAAAAAGTTCAGAGTTTTTTTTTTAAGTGTTACTAAATAATTTAATTTAATTTAATTTATCGAATTTCTATGCCACCCAACTCCCAAGAGACTCTGGGCAGCTTATAACAAAAAATAATACAACAAAGAACATAGGAAAATTATTATGGCTTAACAAATTCTTTTAATAATTTTAATTGGTTTTGTCTTTTTAAATTTGGGGCCAAACAGAGATATTTCTTTTAATTGTTTTTAATGTTTGTATTATATGTTTTTATCTGGCTGTACACCGCCCTGAGTCCTCAGGGAGAAGGGCGGTATATAAATTTGAAATAAAATAAAATAAAATAAAAAACATTTTTAAAACATTTTAAAAACATTAAAAGCCCATGCACACCATTCATGGCCAGATCTCGCAAGATTGCAACAGTGAGATCAACAGCGCCAGGCCTGCTGGAAAAGCCAGGTCTTCACCGCTTTCCGGAAGGCCAATAGGGTGGGGGTAGTCCGGATCTCAGGAGGTAACTGGTTCCAGAGAGCTGGGGCAGCCACAGAGAAGGCCCTCCCCCCCCAGCCCGCCGGCCAGCATTGTTTAACTAACGGGACCCGGAGGAGACCAACTCTGTGGGATCTTACCGGTCGCTGGGAGCGATGCGGTAGAAGGCGGTCTCAAAAATAAGTGATCTGATTCTGTCCCAACCTTTTTTTGTGCTCCTTTTTATATATACTTGAGGACATTTTTGTATGAGAGAGGCTATAGCTTACTAAAAGAGAATTATTTAACAATATGCAGAAGGTCTTGGTTTAGAGTAAATCACCAAAACTTTCAAATTTTACTATACATTCCATTATCCTAGCGACATCCCAGTGTCAGTAGCATTTTGCTGCGGTAGATAAAGGTGGATGCAATCATTGGTTGCAAGCTTTTTCCTGCAAGTTGTGTTTGATAATGCTTGTTTGCCAAAATCTTCTGCAACTTCCCTTTGAGAATCCTTATCGCTTTCTTTCTGGACACCAATAGAAAGACATTTTTCCACACCTGGAAGGTATGTATTGTAAAATAAGAAATTTACTAGTCATTCTGAAGTCTGCACTGCCCAGTCACTGGTGGACTTTATTACCATAAGATGACACATATGCAGTTCCAATCCACTGACCTTACTCTAAAATCAAGATCTTCTGTTAAAAAAGAAGCACTTACTTAACTATAGTTGTTTTGCTCGAAATTGGATTTTAATATATTAATTCTTTGCTGTTGAGCCATTGACTACTCATTCATATCATTCACTCATTTGGAAAGCAGCTTGCATTCTCCGTAAATTCTCATTCCTATTCAAGATTGTCTCAGGCTTTTGTGTCTGCCAGGATTAGATTGTTCCTCCTTTCTTCTCGGAATCATCAAAACCTCTTCTGTGTGGACTGTTTAGCACAATAGGTACTTGATCACATTTTACTACAATGTAGCAAAGCATCCTTGCACTGTAATACAGGTAATCCTCACTTAACAACTATTTTCTCAACTACTGTTCAAAGTTACAACGGTGCTGAACAAATGGTAGTTATGACCATTTTGTGGCCTGGCTTCAGCCAAGGGAGAAAACTCCCATGCAAATGACAGGTAAAGTGCAGGCACATGCGAATGCTTGAAGGCAAGAAGGCTTGCAGAAGTGCTAGGTGGGAGCAGGGGTGAAATCCAAAATTTTTCCCTACCGGTTCTGTGGGCATGGCTTGGTTGGCGTGGCAGGGGAAGAATATTGCAAAATCTCCATTCCCTCCCCTCCTCAGGGAAGGATATTGCAAAATTTCCATTCCCACCCCACTCTGAGACCAGCCAGAGGTGGTATTTGCCGGTTCTCTGAACTACTCAAAATTTCTGCTACCGGTTCTCCAGAACCTTTTAGAACCTGCTGGATTTCACCCCTGGGTGGGAGTACACACCCCTGCCAGAAGGATTGGAGTATTTAGGAGCAATTTGTTTGCAGAAAGTCATTTAAAATGTCAGGAAGGTTTGTCTGCAGAGATGGCACCAACAGGCAGGAGGAGAAGTAAGAGAAAGTGCCTGTGTGTGCATGGCAGCTCCTTGGGACCCATATTCCCCAAAGAAGGATCAGTGCTGGCCACATCTTGGAGCCTGGCTCTGAGGCCATGACAACTGGTCCACGAAGTTATGGTCATTATAGCTCCTCTGCATCAGGCAATAAAAATTCAGATACTTAGCAGCTCAACCGCATCACAGAAGCATTACAAAAATCTAGCCAAAAGGACCACCTGTGCGCCTTGCAAGCAGCAGGAGGAAGAAGGTAGTGAAGGTCAGCTGGGGACATTGGAGATGGGTAGTAAACTAAACGGAGACAGCAGAATATAGGGTGGTCAAAAGGCAGAGATGGAGTGGGTGTTGGATGTTGAAATGGAGGTGAGATGGTAGAGTCTCATCTGCCAAAGGGAGTTCATTGGGGAGTCCAGGAAGAGGCAGCAGGACAGACCCATCTGTTTTCACCCGATGGGGGAAAGATGAGATCCTGGCCTTATGATGATATAGTCCTCACCTAACTATTACCTCCTAGACTACAGAACCACCATTGCTAAGCAGTACAGTCACATGATGTTTTGCCTAATGATTGCTTCATTTAGTGATGGAAACTCTAGTCCCAATTAGGATCATGAAGTAAGGACTACCAGTATTGAGACATTCCATTAAAACATTCCTATAAGATATACCTCATTGCTGTACTTGCCAAGATGCAACCTGGTTACAATGACTGCTTTTATTACTCATTATTTCAGAGGTATTGTCCTCTGTGTTTTTTTGTAATTCCCAATTTCAGATAAGATTGATGATAATGATCCAAGTATCTGAGTCTTAAAGAAAAGGAGAGCTAATTAACTAATTATTGTGATTTGTTGACTGATTGTGTCAGAATTTATGCATGCTTCCTGCTCCGAATCAGGAAGAATAACAGGCCTGGTCTGTTAAAGGAAGGGAATTGGTGGGACTCTTATTTTCTCATGCAGCATATTTCTACTTCATTTAAAAATCTTGAACTCTGGAACATTCTGATGTGAATCAATGCAGGAGCAACATTTACACTGAATTTATAGGTTTAAAATTTACATTGAACTTAAAGAAATACAATTACCGTATTTTCCGGCGTATAAGACGACTTTTTAACACATGAAAATCTTCTCAAAAGTCGGGGGTCGTCTTATACGCCGGGTGTAGCTCTCCTGTAACCAGGCAGACCAGCCCGAAAGGCTCTGACGAGCCTTAAATGGCTCTGGCGATCCCAGCTCTGGCGATCCCAGCTCTGACGATCCCAGCTGAGTTCCCTGCAACTCAGCTGGGATGGCCAGAGCCATGTAAAAGGGAAAAAGTTTTCCCCCTCCAGCTTGCTTACCTCAGCTGCTAATCGCAACGCTTGCCTTGCTTTGCTTGCTTGAATCTATTCAGGCAAGCAAGCAACTCCCTGCCTGCAATCAAGCAAGGAGTTAGTTGTGGACTTCAACTCCCAGAATTCCTCAGCCAGCAAAGCAAAGCTGGCTGAGGAATTCTGGGAGTTGAAGTCTACAAGTCTTAAAGTTGCCAAGGTTGGAGACCCCTGTTCTATTGGGTAAGATTTTTCCCCTTTGGGAGCTTTAAAAAAAATAGTCAATTGGGGTTTTTTTAGTTGTTCTTTTTTAGACCTAGCCATTTAGGAAGCCGTTTAGGAAGTTTTAAATTTAGCTTTCATATAAAAATAAAAATAAAATAAAATAAAATAATATTTGTGCAGCTTTCTGAGATTTAGTGTGTTTCTGTAGTGTTTCACTCCAACTACACAAACACACAAAATCTCACAAAGCTGTATGTGGAATTTTGTGTGTGTAAAGTGTGAAAGTTGGTTTTTTGGACTTTTTGTTGCTGTGTGAGGTTCCTGCTTGTTGCAGGGGCCATTTTGGGTCTAGCACAGCTGCTTTTACATTGTGGGTGAGCCAGTTGTGTTGTGTTGTGTGTGTTTAGAGTGTGAAAGTTTTTTGGGGGGGCTTTTTGTGGCTGTGTGAGGTTCCTGCTTGTTACAGGGGCCATTTTGGGTCTAGCACAGCTGCTTTTACATTGTAGGTGAGCCAGTTGATGTTTTTTTAATTTTTATTTGGTGTGCATTGGAAGAGGGGCAGTCTTATATGGCAAGTATAGCCCAAACCCTATATTTTAACAGGAAAAGTTGGGGGTCGTCTTATATGCCCAGTTGTCTTATACGCCGGAAAATACGGTACAGATAAGTAACCAGTCACTTTTAAATATAGTCCTTCAGCATCTTCAAGAGCCATGCATTCTTTCTGATTTTCCACAATAGCTTCAATTGACAGTGAGAAAGTGAGTTAAAAGTTATCTGCTAATAGATTAAAAACAAGCTATTCTGGAGGGAAAGTTAATATATTAAGAAATTGTTCAAAGTATTATTCAAGAAATAAAAGGGAGGGAAAAGACATAAATTTCTGTATCATAGAAATACTGTAGAACAGTAATTTCTTTTATTATTATTATTTTAGAGGTTGAAGTGTGAAGAAAGGAGCAGATGATGGTTTTGTATCTGGTTCCTTTGATAAACCTGAAAATGGAGCTTTGATATTTCTTCAGCTAGATTATTTTCAGTATATTTAGATAAAATTCGTACAGAATAGCAGTTTTAAAAATCATTCAAAGGGGAAATGAGACTCATGCCATTAAATTTATTTTCCTATATTACAGTGCCAATTAGTACAATTAAAGCGTGACTTAAAGATTTAGAAGTTCTCTGTGAAGTATGAAATAAACCAGAGGCACAAGCGCCTCTTGAACATTTGAATGATTACTGGTACTCCATTACAGTCATCAATCTTACGAAAATTAAGTGGGTATTGATGTCAAACTTTCATCCAATTTTTTTTTGTTTTAAAGAAAAGATTTAAATTCCTTCTAAACTGTTTAACACTCTGTTCTTTTTCCACAATCCTACATATATACATACATACACAAACACATACACATCCGGGCAAAAAATTCTTGATGTGTGACAACTCTGGAGCTGTAAGAAGCCCCTGAACCACAGCACAAAATCACAGCTGGCCCTAGAAGCCTTAAGTCTTTGTCTGAAAAGATATAGGAATTTATGTTTGAGCAGGGGGTTGGACTGGAAGACCTCCAAAGTCCCTTCCAACTCTGATATTCTATTATTGTTTGTCTAAAGTACCTGGAGTGGGGTGGGAATGCCACACCTACGAAGCCACACCCACCAAGCCATGCCACACCCACAGAACTGATAGTAAAAAAAATTGAAACCCACCACTGCATTCATCCCTCTTCAGATAGTGCTCTGCCTTCTCACACTGCTTTGGGAGACTTCTGAGGCCTTCTTAAAGCTTTCCAGAAAGCCATGCCTACCCCTCTCCAAATTTTGCTCATCTGTCTCCAAACTGTACACCATCTTATGGTGGAATTATGGAAGGCCTCAATAACCTTCTAGAAGCATCATGAGAAGGTGGTGTGCGAAACTAGCAGTAGAGACTGCTGAAGGCCCTGGCCTTCTACTTCTACTTCAGCCTTAGCATTGCCACGACCTTCCTCTGTGCAGAGCGGCCAAACGACAGAAGTGGTGATGGGGAGATAGGCAACTTAAGTTGAGTTCAAGAGGAGGCAGTCATCTTAAATTACCAAAGCTCAAAGCAGGGAGAGGCCAAGCTGGGAATAACTTGGATCGGCCCAGGGTGGGTCCTTACCTAATGACCAGTCAGATTCGATTTTCTATGGCAACAAGGTCTGCTGGGATTTCCATCACTATTCAATGGGGTCACATAACACCATTTTACAGCTGCATTGCTTAGCGATGAAAACTCTGTTTCCAATTACCATAGCCAGCCAAAGAGTATCTGTAACTTCCATACAGAAGTGCACGTAACAAATTCTTAAAATAGCTTTGATTTCTAAATTAACGTATAAAGTATAATTTACGTAAGCCTCAGAGAAGTTGTAATAATAAAATGAAAGCATGAATAAAAGTTTGCATATAAATGTTAATAAATTTCATTAAAGAAATTGAGGAGGTGACTGTGAGGACAATAACAGTAACCATTAATAGATTCTAAAGGGAAATAGTTTTTGTGCAAAACAAAGTTGAGTTGCCTATCTAAACAAAATGCATCATGAAAAAAAATACTACAGTATCGTAAAATAATTGAGTTACCTTATTTGGCACCTATTCAATTCCTAGTTTGTGTTACTTCGTGAACTGCTTCTATTGTGCATTCAAAATGCATTCATACTGTTACTTTACAATAGCGTATCAGCAAAGAAACAGAAATCAAAAGCAAATAATGAACGCCTTTATTTGATAAAAGGTTACCATAATAAATCCTATGTTAAGCATGTTGTATTGTGTTTTGAAATTCATATAGACAGTGCTATAGATTTAAATTATGTGTTTGTAAATCTTGTAAATGTAAAAAAATACAAAATTTGTAACCCTACATTCATATGCATGCTTTCAATGGCTCAACCTTAAGAATGTATTACCATATAAAAATCAGCTGCATTAGTTATCAATAAAAAATGTAGATATAAATCTCTATGATATACATGAATACCATGAATCATTAGGGAAATTGACAGAATGGAAACCAATCCCTGCAGGTAATAGCTTGGTGTGTTAGGAAGAAAAGCAGTTTAGAACATGTCTATCGCAACATATCCTCATGTTCGGGGATTTTTTTCAAGGAGGAAACATATAGTCTCATTTGCCAGAGAGGTTATACAGGTAGCCCTCAACTTACAACAATTCATTTAGTGACCTTTCAAAGTTACAATGTCACTGAAAAAAGTGACTTATGACCATTTTCCATACTTACAACTATTGCAGCATCCTCCTAGTCATGTGACCAAGATTTGGATGCTTGGCAACTGACTCATATTTATGACGGTTGCAGTATCCCCAGATCATGTTAACACCTTTGGCGATCTTCTGACAAGCAAAGTCAATGAGGAGGCCAGATTCACTTAACAATTGGGTTATTCACTTAACAGCTGCGGTAAGGAAAGTCATAAAATGGGGCAAATCTCATTTAACAAATGTTTCACTGAGCAACATAAATATTGGGCTCAATTGTGGTCATAAGTCAAGGACTACTTGTAGTCCAAGAAAATTTGCACATGAGTTTGTGACATGTACCAATAGTCTATCTCACAAGAAAAAAAAAAGCATTTACAATGAAGGTCTAGAAAATATAGCTGGATTGTTTAATAATTGTATTATTATTAACTATAGACTACTAAAAGTTTCATGTCTGTTTATTTGTAACCCTCCGTTGGGCAAAACAGTGTATTATAGGACAACAATTTTTCAACCAAGGTACCTCGAATGGGCAGAATGTATCCAAAATCTGGGACTCATTATTCCCATGGAATTGAAATTTGGCAAAGTTGTGGGCCGCTTCAGCATCACTGAGCCTTCCAATTATGCTACTTAGAAACCTGTAGGTTGTGTGACACAAAGGAAGATGGGAGGGTATGCATTCACATTCTCTTGGATGCCTGCTTGCAAGATAGGGCTGCCTGAGGGGCGCAAAAGTCAATGGATGAGCCTCTTCCTCCCTAGATGGAAGGGGCTGTTGGAGACACCCGAGGATGAGAGAATGAGAATGCAATTTTCCTCACAGTCCATGGCTCCCTTTGTTCCCCTACTCACTCAGCAAAGTGGCAGGCAGTTCCACAGGTCAGCCAAGGATGAATTTCCGGTTTTACTACCAGTTCTATAGAACTGGTCTGAACCGGGGGCAACCTACCACTGGAGCAAACGAGTAGCGACCAAAATTGAAACCCACTATTGGTGTCTATGTGTAAATTAAGAATTTCTCTTTTTGGTTTTCTCCCAGAGGCTCTTACTTTTTTGGGGGGGGTGGGGGGAATGGTTGATGAGGAGGAAAATATCTATTTGTATTTTGCAGTAGTTCATATTTGAAATGTGCACTGAAACTTACCTTGGCCTTATATTTGTGCTGTCAGCATTGCAGGAGGACCCTTTTCCCTGTTTTTCCAACGACCACTTTTTAAAAATATCCTGAATCGCCCTAGTCATTTCATTTTATTCCTGATAGTTCCTGATTATAGTCTTCTCTTCAAAAATCCATTTGACTCTGTTTGCCAACTTCGTAATTTAGTGACGCTGAGATTTGGGAACTTGAATCAGATCTGCCAAATCTTATTCATTAGTCACTACGCTACACTTAGATATTGTGAGTTTGAGAGCAGGAGCTGGAAAAGTTAATAGGGTTAGTACGATGGTAAAGTTTCCTAAGTAACACTATGTTTCCAGTCAAAGATCTAGGAGATAGTTGGAGAACTTATTTTCTTCCCATTCTCATTTCAACCAAAAAAAAGAAAATAGCAAGCTCAGCCTGAATTTTAAAAAAAAGAAGAGAAGAAAGAAATTGGGAGCGATGCTTCAGTTTTAGGAATAAATTCAGAGAGGCAGGGAGAGAACAAGTTCTAAAAATGATAGGAGCTGCTTTTATTTGAAGATCTGATGTGGGGAAGGGAGTTGGTTGTCGGCTTGTATGCTGAGTTATACTTCCCTGGGGTTCAACTTTTGTATTGCAATTTTTAAATGAGTATATAGTTGGCTTCTATTTTTCCTGTTTTCATCTGAACTGTTTGCATTTGATAGCTATCCTGAGTACATCAAGCTGAAATACACCATATACCAACTTAAATTATCTGTATCTCCAGAGATTTTCTCTTCTAGCAATTGACTTTTGCTATGAAATGAGTGATCACAAGATTACAAGTTTCACAATTATTGGGGAAGCATGCTTAAGAAATAACCACATCAGGGAAAAAATGAATGGGGGATCTTAGGAAGTTGTAAATCTTTTACAGAATATTTCATTTTCATGTAAATAAAATTCTCATTTTATCTTCAAAGTACACATCTTTTTCATTTGTGTGTGTGTGTATGTATAAAGCAAACCCGTATTGACATACAAACCTGAATAGTTTGCAATATAATTTCTCCATTACCATTATTATATTCTCTTCATGTGTATTATATATAACAAATGTAAATAAAATGTATTTTTTTTAAAAAAAATCTATTGTTCCTAGATTGTGCAAATAATTATAAATTAGTATTACACTCAGAATTGAACAGCTTTAGCAGTTGCTACATGCAGTCCATATTTTAACCAAATCAAATATAATCCAAAAGAAGGTATTCAATTTTTTTCTCTTTATGTATTTTCTCTTTATGTATTCTTTCAATACATAAACTGCTTTATTGGCAATTGTGTTTTTATTAATTGCTAACAATCTTAAACTTTTATAATTAATATATGACTAATAACTCCAGATAGTAACAAATCAGAATAAAACTCATATTCCCTTCATCTTCAATCTGACAATTAATTATAGAATTTTATTCTTATGTCAATTGCATGCCATGGCCTGACAAGTGTATTGCCAGTGTGGTGTAAAGATTAAAATATTGGATTAGGACTAGGAAGAACCAAGTTCTAATCTACTTTCATCCATGAAAATTAATGGGTAACTTTGGGACAATCACTTTTTCCCCCAGCCATTTAACAGGGTTGTAGTGGGGTGGAAATAGAAAAGGTGTTACAATAAAACAACTATCCTCACACCTTTATATGTAATGTAATAATACTGACTGGTCCAAATATAATGGATTACTTTAACTTCAATGGATTGTTCGCTACCAGCTACAGATTAATGCATGTGGCTAGATTAACATTATGTATTTGAGCCTATTCATACCATTAAATGATGATTCTCAATTAGGAAATATCATGAGCTGGGGAAGAATAGGGAAAAATAATATATAGGAAGTCCTCAACTTACAAACGTTCGACGTTACAACAACACTAAAAAAAGGGGGACATGACCAGTTTTCACACAACCATTGCACCATCCTCATGGTCACGTGATCAAAATTTGTGAAATTTGTATGCTTGGCAACTGGGATGTATTTATGACAGTCACACTGTCTCAGGGTAATGTGATCACCATATGTAACCTTCCTAGCCGGCTTCCGACAAGAAAAGTCAATGGGGAGACGCTTAACCAGATTCACTTAACAACCACATGATTCACTTAACAACAAAGGCAAAAGAGATCATAGCCGCCCTGAGTCTTCGGAGAGGGGCGGCATATAAATTGAATTAATTAAATTAAATTAATTAAATCATAAAATGAGGCAAAATTCACTTAATAGCTGACTTGCTTAGCAACAGAAATGTTGGGCTCAAGTGCAGTTGTAAGTCGAGGACTACCTGTAATAAAAAAAATAACAGAAAATAAATAAATAAATAAAACAAATAATAGAAAAATGTATTCTTCAAGCATTAAGACAAATCTAAATGATGCCGTATGCATTTAGTTAGGTAAACCACCTACTTTTACTAATCGGAGGCTCATATCTATACAAGTAAGATTACTCTGTAAAAACTTTTCAATATTTGGACCAATAATGTCACTCTTAATTCTAGAAACAGCTGTTCAGTAGTTGAAATAGCAATTTAATGAAACTGAATTGCTCATTCTGAACACCATTGCCTTGGACCTTTGCACTTAGGCAGACAAAGTCTTAGCAATAATAGTGTAACCAGATGGGTTGATTCGTTCTTCAGTAATTCAGTTGCTGTTAGCCTGTCAAGGAAAAGACCTGTGCTAGACATCTACCCTGGAAGCAATTCTTAACATGTCATTTAGGTTGATTTTAATGTAGAGGGTCCCACTTACATCATTACAAAAAAAAAAAAAAGACCGTTTTGTCCTTTTGCCTTCTTGTATCTCGCAGATTGTTTCCATCACCAGCTTGGAGTCGGCTGAATTTTGACAGAAAATTAAATTTGCCCCTTTACAGTTTATCAGATCCCCTCAGTCACTTTGTGGATTTTCTTTTATTACAGTTTTGGTCAATCATGGTGTAGTGCTGTTACAGCAAACACTTTTTACTTTTTGAAAAAAGTGACTTTTGAAAGGTATCCTTGGGCTAGTAGAAAAGGTTTACTTATGGCAAGACAGATTGTGGTCTCGCAAAAGAGCCTTGTAGTACAGTGGTCTAAGGCACCCTGTTATTAAGCTGGTTATTAAGACCAGCTGCCTGCAATTACTGCAGGTTCGAATCTCGCCAAGGCTCAAGGTTGACTCAGCCTTCCATCCTTTCTAAGGTAGGTAAATTGAGGACCCAGTTGTGGGGGCAATAAGCTGACTTTGTATAAATATACAAAAGGATGAAGGCTGAGCACATTGTAAGCCGCCCTGAGTCTCCGGAGAAGGGCGGCATATAAATCAAATAAGAGCACTACCAAGAATAAATAAGAATAGATGGCTCTAACATGAAAAATAATTCTAATTTGTTTTTAATACAATTAATTTTTTTTTAATATTATTATTGTTGTTTCACCTGTATGGGATATTAATCACTAAATATTACAATTCAGTGTCATTTTTGAAGGAGCTTTTGAGTGACACTGAAGGATTTTGGAGATCACGTAACTTTGGATTTACCATGTCTGAAGCATATAGTGATATAATGTAAACAGGTCAAATTAAGGGGTGTTGGTCATCCTATAGCACCGTGCCAGAGGTGCAAACCCATGGCATACATGCCAGAGGTGGCACGCAGTGCCCTCTCTGTGGGCACATGAGCCATCACCCCAGTTCAGCTCCGCCGCTCATGTATGCGTGCCTCCCACTGGCCAGCTGGTCTTCGGGTCTCTGCCACGCAGCTTGTGGGGGGCATGCACATGCGTGGGGGGCGTGCGCAAGTGTGGGGGGATGTGCAAGGGGCACGTGCATGCACGCATGGGGGGCCGTGCACGGTTTGCATTTTTGGGGTTCAGGCACGTGCTTTGGGCACTTGGTCTGGAAAAGGTTAGCCATTACTGCTATAATAGATTTGAGGTAAATATCATTTGCACACCAAGCATGAGCCATAGTGGCACAGTGGTTAGAATGCAGTATTGCAGGCTAACTCTGCCCAATGCCAGCAGTTTGATTCTGACCGGCTCAAGGTTGACTCAGCATTCCATCCTTCCAAAGTCGGTAAAATGAGGACCCAGATTGTTGGGGGCAATAGGCTGACTCTGTAAACCACTTGGAGAGGGCTGTAAAGCACTGCGAAGTGGTATAAGTCTAAGTGCAATTGCTATGGGTTAACATGCTTGAATAGCAAAAAACACTTCATCTTTTTGATCAGTAATGCCTCCATATTATTGCCAAGTAGTGTGTCTCAGGTAATTTTTGGATTTCTTTAATCTTTTAGGTATATAATTCAACTCACAATAATTTCCCATAGGTGCCAATTTCAACTTAGAATTACATTTGCAGAAAATTGGATTTCCCCCCAGGTTTTCAGTTAGATTGTTGAAAGTATACTCTTTCCAAAAGATTTTCAAGCCTGTAAAAAATATAACATTTTCTAAAAAGTTTCAAATCTGAACAGAAAACATACCTGATTTCTCTAAAATAATGACATGTATTGCAGCTTCTATTTAGGTTATTCTAATTGTTACTAAATATACATTTATTTTTATAAGTTAGCACTTACAGTATTTTATGCAATTATGCAAAAGAGTAAAAGACAATTCTTGCCTTTTACTCTTTTTCTGAATGGTAAATCTTGATGGTGAAATATGTAAAGCTATTTACTTTCAATACATTTTATTTTTTTTAATATTTGTTGAAGTTTAAAAATATAAAGATAAAAATCTAATACAAATTAAGAAAAATATAAAAAAGTACAAAAAGGAAAAAAGGGTGGAAGGAAGAAAAAAGGATTCAGAATGTTAAAAAAAAGGAAAATATATAGAAATCGCTTCCACCTTCATCAAGACAAGAAACAACAATTTCAGTAACTTATCAGCTTTTCTAATTTCAGCCTAAATCTGTTCATACCGTATCTTATTGTTTATGTATTAGCAAATAATAAACCATATCATTCAATCTTAATCATCAAAATATATTCCCTCAGAAATTAATTTTTTATCATTTTCTCTTCATCTCCTCTCAGAAACTTCTTTGCACTTTCCTTCAATTTTAATACCATAGTTTATCACTTTCTCTAAAATACAACAAAAACAAATCTCTTCTTCCCATATGTTATCTATAAACAAATCTCTAAAGCCTCATCATTCACTTCTGGTTAAAAAAAAACAACCCACTAAAAGCTGCTAAGGAAAAAAAACATAGCCACTTTAATTTTGGTTGAGTAAGAGAACATTACAAATCTTTTTCCTTTTAAAAGTGTTGATGTTTATTCCTTTTAAGTAATGTCCCAGAAGATTATTTCTTTTCATTCTCTCTATCTTTTCTCATGAATTCCCTTCATAGGTATAGCATATCTTTTTTGTACGTGCAAAAAAGAAAACTGTCCAAGTCACTTTTCTGAGTAGAAATCCAAGTCATTCTTTTGACTCGTTATTTGTGTGTCCCTTTTAGCTATTAAGGGCAGTTTTATTTGTAAATCCCATGTAACATCTTTGTCAATATCATTCTTGTATGCTGTCAATTTTAAACCCATATCCAAAGGAGCCTGATTCTCAGTTGTATCTTCTATCTCCTCTTGCTCCCATTTTTATAGTAATGAATAATCTGGAAAAAAAAGTTTGTATTGTTACCAATATCCTTGAAATTCTTCCAGAGTTAAAATACTTTCCTGCATTCTGTATTTTACTAGATCTCCTTTAATTATAATCTTTAGTTCTTTCTGATTGCCTCTAGTAACCAGCCTTCAAGGTTTCTTATTATTATTTTTTTCTCTAATCCACAACATTTTCCTAGGGAAAGATTTTTTACAATTATCTTCTTGTATCTTTAATAGGGTTTTAAACAAATCATAGGAAGTATACTTATAATTATTACAAAATTTTATTTCCAGTCAATCTGATCCTTTAGTCCATGTAAACATTCCAAAATCAACATTCTAATCACTCCTTTGCTTCTAATTTCTAAATAAAAATTAGGTCTTAAATTTACATAAATCCCCTATTGCTGAGGATTGAAGGAAAATCACCCAGTAAAATAAAGCTACCTAATGTCTAATATTCCTTCTAATGGTTCTGGATATCTAATTTATAACCTATTTCCAATGAAAGTGATTAAGAAAGGAAGTGAGTGAACCCAGTGTTTCTTTGAAGGCTCTGAATGGCGGCTTTGGCAAAATTCAATATTCCAGCTCCTAGGGCACAAAACCTATTTACTCCTGTCTTACTAAAAACATTATCTAAAAGCCTCCTTCAACCAATGAAGTAATTAAAAACAGAGATGTCATTATTTATAAATAGTGGTTAAACCAGAAAGAATAATAATAAGCATTATTTGCATAATGACATCACCACACAAATTATATTAATCAGGTTGGAACGTTTTTCCAATGCATGTGAATTCTCTGGGATTTCCATTAAATTAAGATTTTGTTTATGTGGTTTAATATACATTTATTTGTGTGCATATACGACAAAGGAATTAATTTATTTGATTATTTATTATCAACGATATTCAATCAATCAAGGATATCAAGATTCGGTACCTTCTTGAACAATATTCAGAAGCTTCAGCTGGTGCAGTATGCAGCTGGGTAGGCAGTTAAGTGTGGCTCTTGTTTGGCGCACTTACTTCCTTGTTCTGTGGGATGGATTGATTACCAGTCTGCTTCCCAGTGCAATTCATGGTAGTGGTGATGACCTATAAAGCCCCTTATAATGTGGGAATGGATTAATTGAGGGACTGCCTCTCACCAATCACACCTATCCATCCCATTAGATCAGGTAAGAGGGGCATGTTCTGTATGCCCGGGGCTGTTATCTGGTGAGACACAGAAAGCGGGCCCTTTCTAACATGGCTCCTACCCTACAGCATTCCCCCAGATATCAGATTGGCCCTGACCCCGCTGGTCTTTATCAAAGCCTTAAAAACATGGTTGTGCCAATGGGCATTAGATTATGGTAGAACTGGTGCAGTGACTATATTAGTTGTTAAGTATGGAGACAATTACCTCAGCTGTAGATTTTGTTTTCTGATTTTATTCTGTCCTTGCTTGGTTTGTTATTTTTAATATTGTTCTTTTAATCCTTTGTGAGCCACCTAGTTTGTACGGCGATGGGCAGCTATAATAATATGATTAATAAATAAGTACTGTATGCCTAGAAAGGGGTTAGCCAGAATTCTGATTGAAAAAATTACAAGCCAATAAACAAAATTTGGGAAGTACAGTGCAGCTCGGTAACAGGCAGGGGGATTTTTTATCTTCAGCAGTACATAGGACTGTAATGTCAGGAATGTGAAGCATGTAGGATTGTAAGAAAGAAAACTTATATTATATATTGGTTTTCTGCAAAGCTCTAGGTACAGATCATATACTTTTGGTGTGTTGCATAGGATAGGAATAAGAAAAATATTACTATTTTATCACTATATGATCTTTACAGCTGGAATGCTTTTGATAAACTACCAGAATTAACCTGCCTACTACTTTTTACACTGCTAGGATTCTATCCTGTTAGATATTATTGTCATGTTCAATAAACAGTGGTGTTTAATATATGTGCATCTTTTCACACCATTCCATTCACACTGAAGGACGGGCAGCTGTTCTGGTTTCTGTACCCATTCCAAGGTCACTGGGCTACATGCCTCTTAGATATCTAAGCTAACTTCTAAAGTTAAAAATGAACATATGAATTAACTTCCACATATTCATGGGAAAAAATATAAAGAATGCTTCTGGCAACACTAAAAATATGTTGGTCAGGAACATAAATGTTGCATGTCATTTAATTTTTAGATAATATGCTATTTTGGGCTGAGAACCTAAATGTTTGTTTCAGTTAATTACGGTCAAAGACCAGTACAGAGAATCTAAATGATCTGTAGTAGACGTTTTGATGCATTATGCAACAAAATATGGATCTGAAAATTAATGGATTGAAGATTACAGAGGCTGTGCTTGACAATGAAAATGATGTGGAGAACTACAGGTTACACAAAAATACCCCCAAATCAGAAGATGTAAATTAATTTATCTACAATGGCAGAATGTTTATTAAAGAATGGGACTGGAATGAATGCATTTTAAGATGTGCAAATGCTGGTAAAAAAGTGGTGAGTAACGTGATTTCTTTGAGAGGAGTATGTCTCAAAGAAAGCAAAGATGGCCACTTTCTTCCCTTATTATAAAACCTCAAATCCTAATTCAAATATTGTTAGATCACTCATATCAGAAATCCCTTTCTACAATTCTGATAGATATTTAACTTTCCAACTTTGTAGAGTATAACTTTTGGCTATTCCTAATGCATGAAAAATGTATATTTATTGGTGTCTTGATAGATTCTAATTTTAGAGACGGAGCTAAGCAGAGCATTGTTAAGTAGCAATAATTCTTTTAAAATCGTGTTACCAATTGTATGAATTTCAACCCAAATTGGGGAAATAGTAAAACATGTCTTACATGGATTAGTGTCAGTTTCTCGAATATTTGTATCTTTGTTTTTTATTTACTAAATTACATAGCTACCCATCTCACTTTTACATGGCTCTAAGCAACCTACAATAAACAAATAAAAATACAAAATACATATTACAAAATACATACATACTTGTTTGGCTTCTACCAATAAGTCAATAAACAGACATATTGACATTGATCCAGTCTACCAATTGCTGAGAAGAAAAGGACTGCATCAATGGCGATCCCGAAGATAGCATTTAAAATGAACAAAGAGGCACCCCACTATGCAACAACAAAATCATAACCCATCAGCTCACAAAATATTGGGCCACGTCTCAGTAATAACAACCAGCCAATCAAACAGTCAGAAACCAGACCATGACTCAGAAATATCCGAACGAACAGCATTAATTTATATCACACCGACGGTATTAAAAAATCAAAAACCATATCTTGGTAACAATACCAAGCCAATCAAACAGGCCGAAATCAGCCCATGACTCAGAAGCAGCTGAACAAACAACATTCACACTAATTTGCATCACATAAAAAGATATATAAAGGCTAGTGTTCTGACAGACAAGCACAATTCAAAGCACATTGACGATGTCGCCTCGGATGGTGACGAAACGTTTGCAACCAAATTGCCAAGCTCAGAGCTCAGACCAACAGCCCAGCTGCCAACCCGAGTTACTAATATTCAAATATATTTCATTAAAGCAAATATTTATGATTCCTAAACGAACAAGCCAGAGTGGAACAACTTGCCTCTAGAAGCTGTGGATGCTCCAACACTGAAGCTTTTTAAGAAGAGATTGGACAACCATTTATCTGAAAAGAAAAAGAGTTTCTGCTTGAGTAGGGGATTAGACTAGAAGACCTCCGAGGTCCCTCCCAACTTTGTTATTCTGTTTGTCAGTATTTTAATGGGGCTTCACATCACGGCTGTAAACGAAGATTAAGATTGGGCAATCAGGAGCTGTACACAGACTCACAGCCTTGACAACAATGGTGAGATGGCATCAGGACCCTCCCTCCTGGCCCAAGTGATTCCACAGGTCTTATTAAGCACCATATACTGAAAGGCCCTGTAAAAATATCCACAAGAGCATGTTTCTAGTTATTCTTAAATAAAAAACTTGAACATCCAAGTCAGAGAACTTCTACAACAGTAGGCATCTGGCATTATCATAACACAAGCAGTCCCGAAGGACAAGATCAACTGTTTCTTTCTTTCCACAAATATCACACAGTCCCATGACATCTCTTCCAGTTATGAAAATATGCACTGTGGCCTAACAGTATTTGAAAACAACCAACTTGCTTCACCTGGCCCAGGCAGTGAAAACCTCAATAATTTATCAACACATTGAGACTTGCAGACTGGGCAAGGGGGCGCTGCCCTAAAAGATTATTATACAGCGCCTTGTTTTCTTTAGATATTTGATAAATTTATATAGAATTGTTGATGTGTGGCTTATTATTTAACAGCATTTGATAGATCTTATTTATTTTGTCTCTCAATGTGACAGGGAAGAAGATTTTAGAGCAACCTGGTTAAAGTTGCGGGGTTTCCTTTGTTTATATAATTTTCCAAGGGGGGGGTCTTTTTCTTTCAGTTTTTCTTCTTTTAAATGTAATTTCGGGTTTATACTGCATTGTAAATTGTGTGTGTGTGTGTGTTCTTTTAAATAGTCTGGAATTGTCTATCTATCGAAAACAGAGATAAAAAGTGTTTTGGCCATTCTAAATAAGGATGGCAAACAATTTATAGTACACTCTGTACAAGAATAAATAGGCTGCTGTTCATCGCTATGCATCCTTGACCCTTTGAGGGCTTAATCAGTAGGAAGGAGTATGACTGAAATAGATCTAACAATCTATAAGAGCTACTGGATCTCAGTCCTTTTACCTTCTTCCAAGAAGTAGCCATGTATGTTACCCAGTGGTGGGATTCAAGTAATTTAAGAACTGGTTCTCTGCCCCAATTATTCCTTCCAACAACCGGTTTGCCAAAATGCTCAGAAAGTTAACAACCGGTTCTCCCGAAGTGGTGCGAACTGGCTGAATCCCACCAGTGATGTTACCCTCGGCAAAGATTACTTCTACTCATCAAAGAATCATAATGATTTTATGAAAGAAAAGCTGTCCTGCTGTAAAAATTGTAGAAATTACTGCGGTAAAGTAATATGTGAAAGGCTGTAGAATCTCCCAAATATTAAAAATTGTGGCGTTATGAGCAAATGGATTGAATTTCTGACTGATTCATGTTTGACATTGTGACATAAAGATACGATCACAGGATGTTTGATATGATTGCAAAGCCAGATGAAAACATTTATAAAGGCCTTTTCCATGAAAGTGCTCAAATGCAAACAGAAGAATGTGTTTGATTTAGTATATTTGATCTTATTGTGGAAACATAATACATTGTTTGCTGTAGAACTGAAACATCAAAACAACAGAGATAATCTTGGGAAACTATGCTGCAAAACTTGAAACCTGATGTGGGGAGTAACTATGTGTCATGGCAAATCTATTAGCCCAATTTTAAAGGTAGGGAAGAAACACTGTTCTGAATTTTTTTATTATTTATTGAACTGAACAAACATACATTAGGCTTGGCCTGTAATGCACATGGGAGAGCAGCCTTCCAGATATGTTGTTTCTCTCTTTCTCTCTCTCTTGAGAAAGAGAGACAGAAAGACAGAAAGGTAGAAAAATGGAATGTATTATAGGTAACTCCCAGATGGGTAGATACATATCTGAAGAATCCAAATTAGGGAAGTCTGGATTACAGTTATCTTTGCGATTCATTGCTGAAAGTACTGGAAATGGTAACTGAGGAACACAGGCTTCATTTATTATGTATTGATTGTTGCACAACATTAAAAAGAAAGAAAGAAAGAAAAACGTTCAGGAGCAGGAATTAAGATAGGAGCTTGTCAGATGACGAGGACCATAATCTTTGATGCTCTATCCACCGATCATCATTTTCTAGTACAGTCATGGCTAACCTTTTTGCCATCGTGTGCCAAAAGTGGGGGTAGCACGGGGGGGTCACGCACGTGCATGCCCACACCCGTAATTCAATGCACCCCCCCTGCGCATGCATGTGCGACACCCCCCTGTGCTCCCCCTGCTTTTGGCACGTGATGGCCCGGTGGGCCCGTTTTTCACCCTCCCCAGGCTCCAGAGGCTTTCTTGGAACCTGGGGAAAGCAAAAACGGCCTTCCCTACCCACCCCCAGACGCCCTATGGAGGCCGGAAATGGCCCATTTCCCAGCTTCCAGTAGGACTGGAAGGCCCGTTTTTTCGCCCTCCCCAGGCTCCAGAAGCTTTCTAGGAGCCTGGGGAGGGCAAAATGGCCTTCCCTATCTCCCTGAAGGCCCTCTGGAGGCCGGAAACAGCCCGTTTCCTGACTTCTGGTGGGCCAGTTGGCCAGCGCGCACATGTGCACTTGAGCTGATCTAGGGCAACGCTTGCATGCCCACAGATATGGCTCCGTGTGCCACCTGTGGCACGCATGCCATAGGTTCACCATCACGGTTCTAGTACATCCTTATGAAACTATCTAGTTCTCACAATCTCTTCCCGCATTTCAAGTATCCAAAAGGCCTGCATGTTGATTATATCACTTGGCTCCCTATTGTTAAATGCATTTCATTTTATAATGAAAATAATTATTGTTATGACTGTCAGTCATTCCAACTTTTTTCGAAAGGGAACTATGGCTTTGGCACACATCATCATTTATTTATTTATTTATTTATTATTTCAATTTGTATACCGCCCTACTCCCGAAGGACTCAGGGCGGTGAACAGCCATAGAATAAAACATATGAATACAAAATTTAAAATAAAATAAAATGAATTAAATAATTTGGCTGAAAATTTAAAACCCCAACAATTTAAGACCGAATTTAAAATTCCCATTTAAAAAGGGGAGAAACTTAGGTCAGGCCAGCTTGGTGAAATAAAAACGTCTTGAGCGCGCGACGGAAGGTACGCAGATCCGGGATGAGAGAGTAGGTGCTCCCACAGAGAAGGGTCTCCTGACTGTTGGAGCACTGTTAAACTTTTCAGAAATATAGGCTTCCTGAAAAATTAATCATAGCTGAAGAAATATCCCTATTGCTACTTGATAGTTGTGAAAACTTCATTCTGCAGATTGTTGCAGTCTTAATACATTGCTCCTATTTTGTTTTTTAACTTATCTCTAGTGATACCATGATCCTTCTTCAGAGAAAAAAAAGCTACTTTCACTTGAAATATTTTCCATATATAAACCCAAAATGAGCACAGAACTCTATTTGCCACTAGATAATGGAGCTGGAACAGCCTTAGAATAGTGTTCTGATAACACCTTGTCTGGATAAGTATTTATTCTGAAGCAGAGGTAATTGGGTTTCATTCACTTTTGTTGTCTTGTTCAGTAGCTGCTTCTATCCTAGCAGATATTTTGCACAATCCATGCTAAGAATAAACCAACTAGCATATTGTAACTCTAAAGCACCTGTCTCCTTCAGGCTGTGGATTCTTTCATTCTATCTATCTTTATGGTGCACCTTCCTTTCTTTCTCCCTCCCTTCCTCTCCATTTTGCTCAAAGCATTTCAATTGGGCTGGTTTTATACTGCTATATTCTAGATCAGGAGTGTCAAACTCACATCGTCATGGCAGCATCATGTGATGTATTGGGACTTTTTTCCCCTTTTCTAAACCGGGCATGGGCGTGGCCAGTGTGTGACGCATCCAGCCCATGGGCCGGGAGTTTGACACCCCTGTTCTAGATGCTTAGATTGTATGAATTAGAAGCGTTAACTACGGCCTAAGAAAGTATTAGAATTGTATCAGATAACTGATCAAAGTCTTTTTTTCCCCCAATACCGGCAACATAATGTTTGTGAAAAGCAAATTTCTTAAGGAGAATGAAATTAAAAGTATCATCTACATATAGCTAAGCAGTTGGAGTCATAAATGGATAGATATCATCTCACCAATGAAGGGTAAGGAAGTAAGAAATTGATGGCTAGGTTAAAAAAAAAAAAGAATCTGAAATTTATATATTGACCTTTCCAAAAAGAACTCTATATGAATCATCATTTTGTGTCTTCTTTATTCAATACAGATATTCTATTCAGGGGACTATTATTTAATGATATAACTTTCAGTGTAATTGATAATTAAGCATGAAGAAGTGTACGTGTAAAGAATTGTTACATTTGTACATTGGACAGAGACAGAAAGGAACTAACAAAATTATTCCAAGAAGATCTTACATACAAACCATATTTAAGCAGGGCTATGGAGTCGGGAGATAAATGTTCCGACTCCGACTCCTCAGTTTTTTGTACTTCCGACTCCGACTCCAGGTACCCAAAATTTCCTCCGACTCCTCGACTCCGACTCCACAGCACTGTATTCAAGCTCACACAGGATTGGTGATTTAGCTTTCATGGGCAGGATTATACTGAAACAGGAGTGTCAAACTCGCGTCATCATGGTGGCGTCACATGATGTATTGTGACTTTTTTCCCCCCCTCGCTAAACCGGGCATGGCCAGCACGTGACGCATCTCGCCCATGGGCCATGAGTTTGACACTCCTGCTCTAGACTCTTTCAGAGGCAGCATGCTTTACATTTTTTTTTCCCCATGAGTTAGTGTAGGAGTAGAGTGATAGAACAACTTTGAGAGATAAGTATGTATTTGTGTTTATTTGCAATCAAGGATAGAAAATGGCAAAACAAAAATCTAAAAATAAACTGAAGTAAAGTAAAACTTTTACTTTGCATAAGAAACAGCTGTTTTGCTGTTACAGAACATTTTCATTAAATTTCTTGAATTATGAGTTTAATACAGCTGTAAAAACATCAGATGAATGCAAGAAACTTAACAGCATTTGTTCCCTGAATTTATATATCTGTGTAGAGCTTGGTTTTTATTTGTACATATGCCTTTAGTTTGAAAAACTGAAAAAGTGTTAGAATTTGATCATTTCATTGAGAAGATTTTCGTTTATTTTGCTACAAGCAAAACAGAAAATTATTTAAGGTTGGTAGTCCTCAACCTACAACCATTTAATGACCATTTAAATATATGACCCTGAAAAAAGTGACCATTTTGACCATTTTTCACATGACTATTGCAGCATACCCATGGTCACATGATCAAAATTCAGACGCTTGGCAACTGGCATCTATATATGACAGTTGCAGCGTCTGACAAGCAGAATCAATGGGGAAGCCAGATTTACTTAACAACTGTATTATTAACTTAACTGCAGTGATTTAACAACTGTGGCAAGAAAGGTTATAAAAGGGAACAAAACCCATTTAACAACTGTCTTGCTTAGCAATGGAAATTTTGGGCTCAATTATGATCATAAGTTGAGGACTACCTGTATAATAAGAAAGACTCGTCATGGTTATTTAATTGTTGAGATATTCTCCATCCTATATATTTGATGTGGAATGAATGTTTATTGTTTATTGAGAGAAATGTTTTCTTCATATCAATATAATCTGCTATTGTATAACTGTAGAGATCCCTTGTGTTTATTGAAAGTGGCAAGTTTAGCATTACTTACATATCTTTTACACTGGCTGCATGTGAATATTACTTACATTCCATCCATATTCTTCCACAATTTGAACTCGCAAACCTTTAGAACATTTTTCTTAGCAGGTTATTCTTTCTTGTTTCCCCATGTTTTTAGTGTTCAATTTGTGCTTGGTATTGAGAAGATTACCATACATTGATAAGTGTGTGACAATTACAGGTTTTCAAATGAAGTATTGTGAAGTGTGTTAAAAGATATCTAGTAAAATATTTTGAGTGTGGCTACCATGGAAAAGCAGCTTGTAAACAAATAGAAGACCATCATACCTACATAATCTCTGAACTAAGTGATTAAAATAGGCTACATCGGGCTCCTTTTGGAAAGCAGTTCGAAATGATAGATTTGACTGATTACATCAGCCCAAATAGTGTTGGTGTCAGCTTTGGAAGCCATATTAGGCTGGAAGCTTCCATGCTGCCACCTTCTCATATGTGGGAAAGTAGGAGGGGGGATTTAGTAGAGGGGTGGTCTGTAGACATAATAGCATTCTTCCTGTGTGTCAAGGTCAGGGCGATCCTGCATCTGGAGAAGGAGTGGTCGGAGTGAGGTTTCGAGATGGGACGGCGGTTGATTGGAGCATGTGATCGACTGAGGAGTGAGGGGATGGTTTGGGGGCTTTTGATTTACTGAGGGAAAACCCGGACCTCTCAGATTCGGGTTTTCCCAAATGTGCCAGTTTACCTATTCTAGTATGAAGAACTTTGAAAAATGCTTGCTTCAGCAACGCTGACAGTTGGGATATGATACGTTTATCAATTAGCATCTGGGCTCAATTTAAGATTCTGGTTTTTATCTTTCAAGCCTAATCCAATTGGAGCCAGGTTATTCCAAAGGCCATCTACTGACTTTCTATTATTTTAAAAATAATGATATAACTCAGGGCACCCGCTGTGTTCATCATATGAGGAAATTGTCTAGGTCCCACTATCAAAAATGAACCTTATCTTAGTTTATAAGTCCTTTTTTCTCAAGGGCCAAGGTTTGGAGGCTTTCTTGGTGATGACTCTCAGGTGGTAAAACTCTCTTCTCTGACAGAATAGACCAGCTTCTTTTATCTTCTTTCTGTTCTTTTGTCTGAAGAATTATGTAGTTTTTGCTCTGTTTTTTATGACTGATTCAAGGGAGTGTGTATGTGTATATGGTTAAAACATTTTTTAACTGAAAGGTGTGCATCTGTTGACTGAAAGGCAGGATTAGCAATATTACAAGTAAATAAACAAAATAATGCCATTGGGCATCTTGATATTTAATACCTTCCTTTTCTGTTTCTTCCTAAACTATATGCTTTTGAAGTATCACAGCCACAAAGCCTTTTCAGAGGTTGTCTATTCAAACAAGTAGACATTTGGCCTCTCTTTTCTTTCCTTTTGAAACGCACACCTGAAAGTGTGTTTCAAGCAATTTACCTCTTTCATGTGTTCCTTATTTAATCCAAATAAGTGTGTGACATGAAAGCTAAAAAGCAAAGTACACCATAATGCAATTAGTTCCTGTGATGTCTACAGAACATTTTAGAAAGCCCATCTCTTTACAGTGGCCAACGAACATATCAGATAATTAAAGCTAAAATAAATGTTCCTGTGTGCTACTAAAGACACAACAGTTCCTTTTACCATGGCTCTGAATTTCCAAAGCAATCATTTATATCTTCAAGATTACCAAAATTTAGCATTCCAAAACAGAAAAATAAGTCTGTTATTAGGGTTTGTTTGTTTTTTCATTTAGCATTAAACATTTAATAATTAATCAGGAATTTTATTGGGCTACTTCTCTATTTTTGATTTCCTTCATTGTACCCCAAGATTACTAGGCACTGTAAATTAAAATTTGTAGCTTCTTTCTGACTGAATCAATACTAGTTTGGGAGTGTGTTTGCATTCTGACAGGTAAACCTATTCATTATGAACCAGGAATTGTGAACCATGTTTTGATTTATTTTATTTTAATTTAATTTAATTTAATTTGTATACCGCCCTTCCCCCAAAAGGGACTCAGGGCGGTGAACAGCCAAAATTAAAATACATACAATACAAAAGTTAAGATAATTAAAAGAGATTAAATCAATCAGCCTCCCAATTTAAAACCCCAAGTCTATAAAATTTAAAAATCCCATTAAAAACCATTTAGGCTAGGCCGGCTTGCTGGAATAAATAAGTCTTCAGGGCCTTACGGAAGGTACGGAGGTCCAGGATCAGTCGTATTCCAGGAGGTAGCTCATTCCACAGGGTGGGTGTCCCCACAGAGAAAGCTCTCCCCCTGGGGACCACCAGCCAACTTTGCTTGACCGACGGCACCCTGAGGAGGCCCTCTCTGTGAGAGCGTATTGGCCGGTGGGAGGTTATTGGTAGCATCAGGCTGTCTCGTAAGTACCCTGGCCCTAAGCCATGGAGCGCTTTAGAGATGAGAACCAACACCTTAAAGCGCACCCGGAAGACCACCGGGAGCCAGTGCAGCTCACGCAGGAGAGGTGTTACATGGGAGCGCCACGTTGCTCCCATAATCACCCACGCGGCCGCATTCTGGACCAGTTGGAGCCTCCGGGTGCTCCTCAGGGGGGACCCTAGTAGAGAGCATTGCAGTAGTCCGTGACGAGGGCATGGGTGACTGTGCATAAGGAGTCCCGAGTCCCGATCCAGAAAGGGGCGTAACTGGCATATCAGGCGAACCTGATAAAAAGCCCCCCTGGCCACAGCCGTCATATGCTCTTCTAAAGACAGCCGTGTGTCCAGGAGGACACCCAAGTTGCGAGCCCCCTCTGTGGGGGTCAATGACTCGCCCCCAATAGCCAGCGATGGCACCAGCTGGCTATATCGAGACACCGGCATCCACAGCCACTCGGTCTTGGAAAGGTTGAGTCAAAGCCTGTTCCTCCCCATGCAGACCCGCATGGCCTCCAGACACTGGGACACCACTTCGAGGGCATCATTGGGGTGGTCTGGGGTGGAGATGTACAGCTGAGTGTCAGGGAGGCAGAATAAAAGAATTTTTTGACTGACAGATCATATTCTGTTTAATCTAGCCAACATGATACTTCCTCCCCAAATATATATATAAATTAGAACACACAAATTTTGGACAACTTCTTTTTCTGCTGGAACCTATCTAGATATCCATATGGTGATAAAGAAGGTCTGTATTGTTGTTATATTTGTGTAGGGAGGGATATAATACTGAAAGCCTAATTCCCTTCTCTGGCAGAGACATAAGGAGAAACTGATTATCATATTAAACAGTTATTTTTCTTTGGATATTTATATAAAGCTGTCTTATTTACTTGTATCACAGAACCCTACTCTTTCCTGCTCATTTCTTTTAATACTAAGAAAAATAGCCAGTACAGACTTGGTGCAACTTCTATTGTCTTCATGCATTATTAGTTCAATTGTAAAGATTCTTATGCAATAAAGCCTCTTTAACATCTCAACTGACTTTTGGAGAAAGTCCATTTCTTCAAAAATAGCATTTGTTTTTTCATTCATTATTGGAATAGGGACAATGCAGAAAAAAAATCCCAGCATGAAATTATGCCCCCCGGATAGCTAAAAATTTTATTTGGGCAAACTCAGATATTTGTGATGAGTAATAAATGGTATTGGGGACAAATTATCTAATACCTTGCACATTGATAGTAATATTGTAGAAATTATATGGTGGTACATATTGATTGTCCTGGCAAGTAAGTAAATTGGGAATAGAAGTGTTCTTTTCACAGCCGCCTTAAGGTAACAATTGTTGGATTAATCATAATACCTTCCAAACAATAAAAACTATATTTAGCTTGCTGTGTCTAATGTTGGCTTAGTTCAGGAGTGTCAAACTGGCGGCCTGCGGGCCAGATGCGTCATGCATAGGCCACACCCACTCCAGTTCTGCAAAGGCAAAAAACATCACGATGCGTCACTATCCGACCCGTGATGCGATTGAGTTTGACACCCGTGGCCTAGTTAAATGCAATATAAAATTTTATACAAAAACATGCAAAGCACTATAAGGATTCTGTGTATATATGTCTAATTTTGATATGTTTTCTTTCATTCTCTGACAGACGCTTTCCATTTCCAAGACAGATAATCAACCACAAGGATTAGCAACCAGTGTAAGGTGGGGACAGACACCCATCAATCAGTCTACTCCCTGGGATACAGATGAGCCACCATCTAAACAAATGAGGGAGACTGAAAACCCAGGTATACTTTCAGCCTTATTTGCAATTCTGCTGGAGAAAATTGTTCAAAGCAAATTCAATACACTCTTTCCAATTCCACTCTAAATAAGGCTTTATTGTGAGTCCTTTTTTTAATATCACAGCTGGCTTTGGTTTCTAGTTACAAAGACCTCTTCAGGTTACTCCTATGGCCTATGCCATGGCTAATAATGAACGTATTAAAATGCTGCAAATTTGTTAAAGTTCTTTCTTCTGCCCTTTCTGTTCCTGTTTATTCCTGTTCCTGTGCCAGAATAATAATAAAATCCCCCCGGTTTTTAGGTTTAGGTCCTTTGGTTGCGGTGTTATCTAGATGCGTTTAATACATAAAGTCTCTTTTTGTGTCCAGAGCCACCTGAAATATTTTCCAGTTTCCTGACACATCCAGCTTCGCCAGGCGCCTAATTATAATCTCTTTGTAGCGGCTGGAACATGATTATTACACACACTGAGTGTTTGTCAGGGAGCCACAAAAACACATTGGAGAAAGAGGTTAATTTTCTTGGAAGCAGAAAATTACAGAAAACTGTAAACATACTGTCTTGCACGTTGATCAGGATTTTTAACGCTGATGCTTTCCTGACATATTATAGCATTTACTGCTTTGCACTTACCATTTTGGACTGATGTCAGTCCATTCCTCTCATTATGAGAGAGAAGGGGACAGACTCAACAGAATCGCATTTTCAGAGGGAGCTATTTTGGGGACTGACCTTTTGCAAAAATTGTTCTTATTGCTAGCTTTCCTTTTTCCAGGTACAGCTCCATGGGTTACAACAGTTGCAGCAGGTAGCCAACCAACTCTTATAACTCATTCTTATGGGATGAATCAGCCACCGACCTTCAGCCCAGCAGTCAACGTCCAAGCCCCTGTCATTGGAGTCACACCCTCACTCCCTCCACATGTTACCCCCCAGCTTCCATTAATGCCAGCTCATTACCAGCTTCCGCAGCAGCCTTCACGGCCTCTCAGTAACATGGTTGTGAATCTGCAAAGCCAGCCTTTGTACACAAACAGTCAACCCATTACTATGTCTTCTATGACTGGGGTTGGTCAGGTGACTCACCCAGGCCATGGGGCAATAGGGAATGGTCACATGACTTGTCCTATCCTGCCTCCACCACCACCTGCTTTGCCTTCAGCTGCCCTACCTAATAGTGTTCCAGCCACCAATGGGCAGGCTGCTCCTCAGCTTCCTCCTAACCCGACGGGCAATCAGGACAACACAAATGGGGTGCAGATGCTACGGACTGTTGGTGTGGGGAAATACGAGTTTACAGATCCATGGCATCCAAAAGGTAAGTCAGCCCAAACTCTTCATATTTTTTGGTAATCGGTACCTTCAAGGATATGTCCACTTTGTGGAGGGTAATAAGATAGTAATATTGAAGTTCTGCCAGCAGCCGGAACAAGAGGAAGACCTGCCAATTAAAGCATCTATCATGTTGACAGTCTTGCACCAGCACTCCGGCATCTGTTTTCCTGCTTTGTATCTGAGGTAGCTTTTCATGAATTAAAGATGATAAACTGGCTCTTCCAAGAAGACAGAGGGGGGAAATGTGCTTGTTTTGGAACTGAATGACACTTTCCAAAGTATCTCAAATAAGTAGAGATTCCTATATTAAGGCACATGAGACTGCTGTTGCTCTTTGTCATGGATTTTCTTTTATTTCTCTTGAGAAGCACTTTCTTATAAGTCACACCACCATCTTTCTGGTTTTTGTTGTGCTTTTTGAGTTATGCCGTTTCATATGAAGTGTAGAATTTTTCTTCATTTAACATTTACTAGAATTAGGTTGATATTCCAGTCAGCTCTAGGTAGTGGATAGATTAATCAGCCTGAAAAAACAATATGGACATCCCATGGGTTTTGCCATTCAAAGAGGGTATATTACATAGCATAGTTGAAATGAACCTATGTGAAACTATCAGACTCGCCGAGTTGATGTTAGGAAAGTCCCCTGGTGCAAAGAATTAGGTGTGCATCCAATCTTGTTTGGATTGACTCTGGGAAATCAAGAGGGCAAGGAATCAGCAAATGGGCAAAACCAAATCAAATCTGTGCTCTCTGCAGTGTGTGTGTGTGTGTGGGTGGGTGGGTGGGTGGGTGGGTGGGTGTCACCCTTTGCTCTGTCCCAGATGGATCAACATTCTAGGTATACGCCAGTTTTAAATCTGTCAAGAGGGAAAATATATAGGTGCCAACATATTTGGATAAGGAAACTGAGGTCATGTTGTGTGTGTTCATGTCTATGTGAGATCATTATGTGTATGTGTGTGTGTACAATGTGTGTGTGTGTGTGTGTATGTATGTATAGTACCATTAAAAATTATGTCTAACAATGTGAAAGACAAGTAATCTCTCCTTTTAAAAATATAAAGAGCCAGGTATTTAAATTAGTTTTTAAAATTTTAGACCCTTATATTGAGGGTTTTTATGGATACATGAAAATATTGGATTTACTGCCAAATTCTTCCTTGTATTTCTAAAAGTTTTAAAGATTATTTTTATCTAAGTAAAAAAAAAAAAAGCAGGAAAATTATAAGGTTGAAAAACTATCTCAACAGTTAATAAGAGAGGATCTTTCAAATATTAAAATGCTTTGCTGATAAAATTCAAATGCTAATATATAATTCATGAAAACTATTCCTGAGCATCAGAATAATTCCATTTTTTTTCTGTAGATGGTTCTTTAAAAATAGACAGAAATACTAGTATTTAATATCCATGTTCTGGAACTATTTTAAGATAATGTTCCTCTCCTGTGTGTCCTGGGCTAAGCTTACGAAAATAAGATGAGCCCTTTCGATAGGAAGGTCTAACACAGATGTTTTCATCCTTCCAATTCATACCTAGAATCGAAGAGGAGCTCTTTTCCTAGAAGGTGTGTATCCCATGTAGTGAAATGGAGCCAATATTCACATTTACCAATGACAGTCTTAGCTTTATCTATGGTAATAAATTGTAGGGTAGGCAACTGTTTTCTCATGAATTAAATTTTACTAGGTTCCCAGTTTATAGTCATCCCCATCTGATTTATTCTCCCTCATTTAATAATAAGGAGAGATTGAAGAATTCATATACTAATGCCCAGGGATGGGTTCTAAATTTTTTTACTACTGGTTCTGTGGGCGTGGCTTATTTTGTGGGTGTGGCTTGGAGGTCATGTGACTAGGTGGGCGTGGCTAGCTGGTCAGTCATTTCTGGAAGGTCCTCGCACTTATGACCAGTCCTCGCACTTACAACCCGACTCATTTGTTTGCTTTTAACACTGATCAGCTGTAGGATGGTCCTTTGAAGCCCCGTGGCAAGAGTTTAAACAGTTTTTTTCCCTCTAGTCATCAGCTGGGACTCAGGAGGCAGCAATAGATTGGGGGTGGGACCAAATAAAAGGTAAGAATAACGTGGGGGGGGTGGGGGGGGAGGGTGGGGGGGGAGAACCGGTTCGGTGATGTCATATCGTCACCGCTACCAGCTCGGCCGAACCCACCACTGCTAATGCCTGAAAAACAAAAGTAATTTATATATTTATTTATTTATTGGTAATGTTGCCAGGTGTCCACTATTTGAGCGGACAGTCCGCTTTTTTCACATTATGTTCACTATTTTTTTTCACAAAATAGTGGACATTTTTTTTTATTCAAAAGCTTTATGATGAAATTAAAATGTAATTTAATATTTTACATATTATTATAATATATTTGATGTTTTGAATTTTAAGTAAAGTTTTGAAGTGATTATTTTAATACGTGTTAAAATGTTTTTAAGAAAATATATAATTTAATTGTAATTTTTTTTTATTTTTTTTTACTACTTAACCCCAACCCCCCCCGCTTGTCCGCTATTTTTTGGAAGCAGACCTGGCAACCCTATTTATTGGAGGATTCATTTCCTTTCCTCCTTAAAAGCATGTACTTTGAAGCTATAATTGCACTTGTCAGATCTAACATCAAACAAGTACATTTATAATCTAGTTAAATAAGAAGAAATCTTCAATTTCACAACTGTTTAGAATGAAAACCTTAATATGAATGATTAATGAAAACCTTGTTTAGAAGGTTTTTGTTGGGCTTTTTGAGTTACGCCATTTAGAATGAAAACCTTAATATTAATTATCTTGCATTCATAAAGAGAGTAGTTTAATATCCCACCTAGATGTTTTGCATTTTTCAGATCTGATTAATTTCAGATTTGTATGTGGCTGGCTGCATGTACTCAACAAAAGGGGACAGTTATGGTTTAATTATACAAACAAAAATGTTTCCGCTAGTTTTTAGAATTTTTCTCCCTTACTTGGGGTGAATCCCAGTATGCATTATAAGGAAGTTTGGCTACAGATGTTTTTTAATTGTTTTTCATAGTCTTTTAGTTATTATTCCCCCATCTCATATAGAAAAGCAAGCTTCCCTATTTTACCATTTGACAGTCTACTTCAGGATAATAAAACTGGTTTGCAATTTCTCAAATAAAAGAATATGTCTTGCCAGTCAATATGTAGGATACTGATGTTTATACATTATTAGGGAACTGGTTTAAAATTGCACATTTTGTTTTTCCTAATTATGTTTCGATCAGATGAGTTGTATTCTTGTAGGATCTCCACTAGAATGCACTCAAATATTTTTGTCATAAGCCATTTCTATTTTATAATACAGTAGAATATTTCTTTCAGCGCAAAACAAAAGAATTAACTGGATATCCCATTTGCAATAGGTCAATGTTTTTCCATGGAATAGTGGAAATTAAACTTTTTTGATTCATCTAATTTCCTTTAAATATTATTCTGATTTGCTTTAAATATTCATTATTATCAGAATATATGTCAGTTGAAAATTTAATTGGTTTCATATAGTTGATAGTGATGGTGCAGAGTACCTTTAGATATGTTAAGTATTTAAATGTTTAACCTTGCTACATTATTTTAATAATATTTTCCTGTTACATATATTAAGAAATTAGAATTGTATTGATGCAATTATTGGAATATTTCTCTCCTTTATGAAATGCTTAAAAGTTATTTCTCAGTCATGCTCAGTATTTCTATACCATCAACATTAGAAAATGCCGTAGGTAAAGTAAAAACAGCTGCATGTGAGTTGAGATAAAATTTATGCTCCTAAAAACAAATTCTGCCTTCATTGTCGATCAGAAAGGTCGGCAGTTCGACGGTTCGAATCCCTAGTACAGGTCTCCTGCGTGAACAGGGGGCTGGACCAGATGACCTCCAAGGTCCCTTCCAACTCTCTTACTGTTACTGTAGGTAACTACATAGAAAATTAAGCCCAGTGTTCCTTGTTTTCTGCAGTTGCCTGAAATCTAGAGAGACTGAGAAATAACATCAGGTTTAATGTCATTGGGGCCTATAGAATATTGGGTCACAAAATCTTTCAGGTGTCGTAGAGATAGATTTTTAAGTTTCTATCATTTTGGGTCTCTATTTTAAGTTTAATTTATCCCAATATTAGATAACAACATTAGATAAAATTATGTTTTAATTCCCACTGAAATTAGACTAATCGGTTGCTCTAAGGAATTATTTAATCAGCTGAATAATTTTAAGGACATTGCTTAAAGCATTTTATAACAACTATGAGGAAATGCATTAGTTCACAGACAGTATGTTTAGAAATTATTAATCAAACACTTGTATGAAATGCTAAAATCAATCTGGTGGTTCCTTCAGATATGTTCGACTGTTTGTCTATCTCGCCTTGATGAGCATCATCCTTACATCTTTCTCATTACATTAAATATCTGTCCCAAATGAAGTTTATATTTGTGTTATGAGAATAACTCATTTTTCCAACAGAAATATTTGGTTAATATTTGATTCACCGTATATTCTCAGCAACCCTGTAAGTATCTCCTCCAAAAGACCCAGAAAACTCACATTTCATTTTACCAACCATGAAAATATCCTTTAGATGTTTTCTAAAAGAAAATTTCTTGGTGGCGCAGTGGTTAGAGTGTAATACTACAGGCTACTTCTGCTGATTGCCAGCTGCCTGCAATTTGGCAGTTCAAATATCACCAAGTTCAAGGTTGACTCAGCATTCCATCCTTCCAAGGTGGGTAAAATGGGTAAAATTATTGGGGGCAATATGCTGACTCTGTAAACTGCTTAGAGAGAACTGTAAAGCACTGTAAAGCAGTATATAAGTCTAAGTGCTATTGCTATTGCTAGAAAGGAAAATGGGCATATTGTGTGTATGTGTTGTTTGTATGGAAGAATTTTTGAATACATATACAATCTTCTTCAAGAACCCTCTGAGTTGAGGGATGTACAGGTACTCCTTGCTTACCAACTGCCTTGTTTAGCAACCATTCGAAGTTACATCAATGTAAAAAAAAAAGCAGCTTCATGATCAATACTTCCCTTCACGACTGTTGTGGTGTCCCACAGTTATACTATCACCATACACAACCAGTGTACATTTACAACACGAGTGTCTTAGAAACTCTTTTGCTAAATATTTTTGCTACTCATGTAATTGTACAATTTTATCAATTTTTAACACTTTGGGTAATTTCTTCGAATTTTATTAGCTGCCCTGAATATTCACTGATGTGGAAAGATGGAGAATCTATCAAATAAAGCAGTATAAATAAAGTAGAGCAGAAGTATTCCTTTGTACTTTTTGTTTTCAATTGCTCCATCCAGTAGGTTTCAGCTGTATTCAGCTACATGGGATCTTCTCTATGATGGGAATAGCTTTATCTGTTGAATATAAATAGTGCAGATGGCAAAGTTCACTTGCCTTTTTTTAAAATAAGTATTTTATCTAAATTCACATATCTTTGCATAAATGGGAAGGAAAACACTATGGGAGACAGCTAAGACCCAATGATTATTTAATGCATGTAAACTGTTTATTATAAATAATAATAAATGTATATAGAGAGGGCACAAAAAGAGAAACACAGATGGCTCTCCAGCGCTTGGCAGACTCTGGGTCAGAGATTAGAACCTCTTTGCTTCTTACCTATTTCAGCAACTGAAATAATTTAAATGTACTTCTTAAATTAAAAACCTCTTGTTAAACAGACTCTCCAGTATCCATGTTACCTGCAAACCAGTCCTATATGCATATTCCCATTTTAAATTCCAACATTTCAGTCACAAACATTTTATTTGATTCCTCATATCTTGAAGCACAACAAGCTGACTACATTCACATTCACATTCACATTTCTGACCCAACGAATTGCAGGATCGTGCTATATTATAAGCTCACTGCATTTTCTTTTTGGTAGTGTGTGTGTGTGTGTGTGTGTGTGCGTGTTACATAAAATCTCCAGAGATGGGAATTAATTTAAATAACTGAAACTGTGATGGTAGGTAGTTGACAAGCTGCCAACAAAAGAGCGGTTCAGTTAAATGCTTTGTTAGCTTCTGGAATAAGAAGCAAAGGTAGCACTAGAGAAGATTGCTCCTGAGCATCCTCTCTGTTCCTGCCAAATCTCTGAGGAGTTCTGGATGATCAAGAGGGTAAAGAGATGCCTGGGGCATTGTTGGTAGAGGATAAGAAGCATGCATGATTAGATATGAACATGAGCTCAAATTGAAGCCAACTTTGTGGCAGCAAAGCAAAATTACTTCTTTGCTTTATTGCAGCTGAGGGATGCCAACCAACTGCGCCATTTAGAGGTGCACTCCCTACTTGGAAGAGGTAGTCTGGATGGCAAGTTGTGATTAACTGGCTGATCCTTTTATGGATCAAATTGTTTTGCAGTCAGTTTGGCAGCTGGATAGACAAGGTCCACTGAGGTGTCAGAGGTATCATCCTGTGATGTTTTTGATCCTGTGCATCCAGAAGACGTAGACAAGGTTTTTAGCTTTGCCACTTGTGGACCTGACTTTTGTCCTCTTGGCTGGTTAAAGTGTTAGAAAGGAAATCTGATGTTGCATACAAATTACAGTCAGCACTCAGCACCTGTGGAGGGAGTAGGAACAATCAGAAACCATGAAGGAGATGCCCATTTATCTTCTTATCAGATTCATTGCTGTTGGTTGAAGAAAACGTGGTGGGGCATCACTTACAAACAACTCTAAAAGATTATATACACACATGGCAGTGTGTATGGAATGAAATATACATGGGCATGGAATAGAAATTCTGTTGGTCATCCTCATGAATGCCCTCTGGCAGAATTCGGGTAGAGACTTGTTTGCTTTGGTTATATTACTTGGAACCCTGAAAACAGCCATCCTCATCCATCTCTTGGCAGCTCTTGACCATATTACTTTCTGGGGCTGTTTGTGAAGGTTGGGAGACATGATATTATAATGGTTCTACTCCTTCCTGAATGGGCAAATCCAGTCAGTAATTATAGGGGCAAGAGATCAAGGCAGTGCAGTATAGGAGAAACCAAGGTTTAGTCCTCTACCATGTCCTGTTCAACATCTTTACAAAGGTCTAAAAGAGCCCATCTGCTCTGCTGATGATATCCTATTACCGTGTTTCCCCGAAAATAACATCCTGTCTTATATTTTTTTGAACCTTGAAAGAAGCGCTTGGCCTTATTGCCATGCGCTCAAAAGCCTGATTGGACCTATTATTAGGGGATGTCTTATTTGGGGGGAAAGGGTATGTATAGGTAGACCTTGGTTGACAATCATAATCTGTCATTAAGCAATACAGTCATAAAATAAAATAAAAATCCCATGATCACTCTGACTTACAACAGTAGTTCTGGTTGCAGTAATTAAGCAAATCACACATGGTAATTATGCACAACATCACATGTCTGGGCCTTGCAACTTTCTGGCAGCTTCCCCATTTGTTTTTTGGAAACTGACAGGGAAGGTTGCAAATGCCAATCACGTGAGTTGCAGGATGCTGCAACCTTCGTATCTGTGCACCAGTTGCCAAGCGGCCAAATCATAAATCATGTGACTTCGGGGATGTTATGGTGACCCCAGCTTTGAGGACTGGCCATAGATTTGCTCATTCAGTGTCATTCTAACTTCAGTTCAACTCATTTCCTTAACTGAGGGCTACCTGTATTTCTCACTTGAATCTAATGAAAGATGTAGTATTATCCTGACCATTGATTTGAAGGCTGTCATTGTCTGGATGGATAGAAAATTACTCAGAGAACTCAAGTTAGATGGAGATGTCGTTGACCCTCTTAAAACCCCTCTCTCCCTGTACTATAATTCATTTTACAAGAAGCTTGCCTTTCAGACTTCAACTGATGCAAAATACAGACGTCCTTGTATTTATTGGACAATCTCTAATGCCATACAACGCTGCTGCTGTGGGAACAGTATTGCCAATTGGCCATAACGCTCTGTAAGTCTTAAAGCCTGAAAATTTACAAGACTGGCTATCTCAGAAACATTCTGCTGTCCCAACCCCAAAAAAGTGAATATTAGTTGAAGACTCATTTATCAATATATATGATAAGGAAAGATCAGAAGTGGACATCCCTGTCTGGGATATTTTCTCCTTTGGAAAAGCTTGCTCCCTGAAATGAGTGTGGCTCCCAATTTCATTCCTCTTCTGGCAACTTACAAAAACTTGGCTTTTCTTAAATGCCTTTGGAATCCGAGTGCTGCAATATGTGATTGTTATTACCATAATTTTTTGGAGTATAAGACGCACCAGACTATAAGACGCATCTACCTTTTTTGGTGAGGAAAACAAAAAAAAGAAATCTCCCTCTGCCTCTAAGCAATTTTGCCTCATTGCAGCAAACAGCAAACAGCCTGCTTTACTTTCATTTTTGTTTTCAGCATAGCTTGATTAGCACAAGAAAAAAAAAAATCTGCTCCAGCAATTTATCTCCTTGCAGCAAGCAGCAGAGGCCCGGGCAAAATAGCTGAGAGCAAAACAGCTGAGAGTCGGGAGGCCGATCCAATCAACATGTGCTAATTAGGCTGTGCTGAAGCTGAAACCAGCTGTTTCTTCTTGCTGCTTGCAGCAAGGAAGTAACTGCTGGGAGGCAGAGGCCAAAGAGTGGGGCCCAGTGGGTGGGTAGGGCTACAGTCGGTTTATAAAACACACCTAAATTTTCACTCCCTTTGGGGGGGGGAAAGGTGTGCCTTATACTCCGAAAAATACGATATGTGTTGGGTTTTTATTGTATTCTACTTTATTGTCGCCACACTCTCTACCACCCAACACCCTGCTGTGCTGCCTCATCTTGGCAGGGGAAAGAGTCTGGATGAGCAGACAATGCTGGGAATCCATACCAGAAGTATATAACTTCGGTAGGATCACCCAAGCTGTGAAGGTCATTCCAGTTGCCCAGTTAAAGCAAGCAGGCATCTGTATTGGACAAAAGCAATCTAGGAAAATACTGGAGACAGATACTGATGTTGACATGTAGGAAAAGAAAATATGAAGCTTCAAAGACATGGAACATGGCATGTAAGAAGCATAAACACGGGAAAGCTCACCACTGTGACAGATTTAACAGAATAACAGACAAGGAAGTCTTCTAGGGCAACCCCCTGATCAAGCAGGAGACCCTGCATGATTTCAGAGAAATGACTGTCTTAAAAACCTCCAGTGATGGCGCATCCATAACTTCTGAAGGCAAGCCATTTCACTGATTAATTGTTCCAAATGTCAAGACATTTCTCCTATAAGATAAATATAAATGTTATTTTATTCAGGTTCAATGATACCCACCTCCAACAAACTTTGAGCAGATTATAAAAATAAAGAGCAATATAACAACAAAATACAATAAATTAGACTAAAAGAAAAATTAGATGAATAGCTACAAAGTAATTGCAAGAGGGCCAGACAACATCACAAAATGTAAAGCATCACAAACAAGGGAGTTCCATCCATCTTACCCCAATATCTTACCCCAGGTTTTCAAGGCCTTCTACCATTAGAATAGAACCATATGGGTCTCAGCGGAGAGGGCTTATTCCAGAGGGTATACCACACTATACAGAAGGTGGAGGAGGAGCCTGGCGGCGCAGTGGTTAAGGTGCAGTATTGCAGGCAAACTCTGCTCGCAGCCTAGAGTTCAATCCTGGTGGGCCTCAAGTTTGACTCAGCCTTCCATCCTTCCAAGGTCAGTAAAATGAGGACCCAGATTGTTGGGGGTAATATGCAAATAATGCTTAACATTGTAAACTGCCCAGAGAATGCTATAAAGCACTATGGGGCGGTATATAAGCCTAAATGCTATTGCTATTGCTAAAGTGCATTTCCTAGGTACCGAAAGTCACTGTTTAATCGAGGGGAGCAAAGAGCATGCCTGCCCTGTCAGTTTGTACCAGTCAGGCATAAATCACTGGAAACCGGTGATCCTCAAACAATTGGCTGATGCTTATAGAAAGATGAAATGAAATAAATACATGTTGACATCTTAGACATCTTTAAACTGAAATGTACTGGAATTAGGCACTTGAAGTCAGAAGATCTGACTTCAGTACATGAAAAAACAACCTGTTGCTTTCATAGTCAAGAAATACTATATATAGCTGTGATGGCGAACCTATGGCACGCATGCCAGAGGTGGCCCTCTCTGCTGGCATGCACGCCGTTGCCCCAGGTCAGATCTCCATGGCGTTTCTTTCGTCAGCTTCTGTTTCCCTGCAAACGTTTCCCTGCAAACGACAAAACAGAAGCTCACAAAACAGAAGCTCACGAAAGAAAAAGATCTTACCTCTTGCCACGCTGCCAGTGTTGGGATGCCTGCCGACCAGCTGGTCTTCGAGTCTCTGCTGTGCATGTGTGCATGTCCACACATGTGTCCACATGTCCACACTTGCATGCACATGTCCACGTATGGGCGCACATGTCCATGCATGCACATGCATGCATGTGCACGCCTTTTAGTTTGGGCATGCACACGCACGCAGTTTAAAATTAAAATTACTATATAGCTGTGGAGAGGAAATATATCATAGACTAGCGCACAGCCATGGCCTTTGTATACCTACAAAGACCAGAATCATGTGGGCCATGTTATTCCCTATTCCAGTGATGGCTAACCTTTTCCGGACAGAGTGCCCAAAGCGCGTGCCATAGATTCGCCATCACGACCCTATTCTATGACATTCTATGCAAACAAAGTTGGACTTTAAAGGAGCAGGATAGAAAAACTGTTGACAATGGTGGACTTTTGTGTTGGAGAAGACTGTTGAAAATATTCTGGACAACCAGGAAAACATATCAATAGGATATTAAATGAATCTCACTTGAGGCACAAATGACCAGGCTCAGATTATATCCGATTTCAGATACATTAGCCAAAGAGTTCCTGGAAGAGGCTCTAACACTGGGAAAGCTAGAAGGCAAGAATTTAGAATAACTTTATTGTCACTTTGAATGTACATTAATCGGCATATATTAAAATTTAATTTCATTACATGGAGCTCTCAAAGGGTGTCTATCTTATTCTCAAAGAGAAAAAGGTGATAACCAACAGCAAGTTGAATGGATTCATTGTGGCAAAGGAGACTTGAAATAATAGGTTAGGGATAGATCATTTTGGAGAATATCTATGTGGTGGGTAGGAATCGAAAACAACTTGATGGCACATATTAAGTATAGGCTGTGGAGTAATTGGTTTATATCTAAATGAATTGACTCAGATTAGTGTAAAAGATCACACGCCAAGGTTTTATTTCTGTAACTCTTCGGTGTCCTGAGAAGGGTATCAAAAATGTATATGTATGCTTTGTGTTGCTTTTTGCATCATAAGCATTCTTGTGAGCATTGTTACTTGCGCATTTTTAGCTACTTATCCTGTACTTACAGGACGACACGGGGGGCTCAGTGTCTAAGGCGCTGAGCTTGTCAATCGAAAGGTCAGCACTTCAGCAGTTCAAATCCCTAGTGCCACGTAACGGGGTGAGCTTCCATTACTTGTCCCAGCTTCTGCCAACCTAGCAGAATGCAAGTAGAAAAATAGGGGCCAACTTTGGTGGGAAGGAACAGCATTCCGTGCGCCTTTGGCATTTAGTCATGCCAGCCACATGACCACGGAGACATCTTTGGACAGCGCTAGCTCTTCAGCTTTGAAACAGAGATGAGCACCATCCCCTAGAGTTGGGAATGACTAGCACATATGTGCGAGGGGAACTTTTACCTTACCTGTACTTAGTTCTGGTTTTGCCATGATTTCCTCTTGCAACATCCTTTGTTTCCTATTGCTTAGTGATTGATTATGTGCCATGAAGTCAGTGCTGCTTCTTAGCAACCAAGGAGATAAATTTTCTCCAGGAGATGTCCCAATCTGGTCTTTCAGATTGTCCAACAGTGCCTCTTGCTTAGTATTTTTGCTCGTTCTTTGCTTCATATCATGCCACTCACTCATGCAAGCAGAATTATATTTCAGGTCATATCTCAGAGATATCTTTATGTGGAAAAAGAAAATAATTTGATACATCAAAGGCAACATTAAGAATTTTTTTAAAAAAATAGTTGTTTACATAGATCATCCTCTTGTGATTTATAATTAGCCTTGGGAGGATTCATTTTTTAAAAGGAAGAGAAATAGTATTGTTCCTCTTCAGTAATTAAATGGTAGCCTTTTATTCTTTTTGGGGAAGGAAAAGAAATATACTCCAACTGCTGTTGCTTTTCTAAATAAGTAATTATAAAAAACACAGCACATATGAGATTAACGGTAGCCATGAAGCTAATTTCTTCCATCTATCATCAAGCAATTTATGCTATCTTGCTATCCCAGATCTAATCTAGTTTATTTGTTGAGCCTTGATTTAAGTACACTGACACATCTTGTTAGAAAAATACTGCACTTACATAACCTATATTAGTGTCAACAGAAATATAATCTGTTGCCTTCATGTCTCTGAAATTAACAAATTTAATTTGGTAACAAAAGTAACAAAAGTAATTTCTACTTATAATGTATTTTTTTCCTATGTAGAATTGGTACTGTTTTTTCACTGAAGTTTACTGCCAATTCCAACGTTAACTCTGAATGAAGATGTACCACTTTTAAGGAAGAAGTCTGGGACTTGGGGGCTTTGATTCACAGCTGCTACTGGATAGGCAAGTAGAGGCCATGCCATGGCCAGTGCTATCTTTGCCTGGGTTTGACTAGGGCAGGGGTCAGCAACCTGGGGCTCTGAAGCTGCATGTGGCTCTTTCACCCCTCTGCTGTGGCTCCCTGTCACTCAAAATATGCGTCACAACCACCAATGTGCGACACCCACCAGCATGCAATTTTTTGAGCTTTTCAACCCCCGGTAGGCCAACCATGGATAAATCCAAGAAAAGAAAAGTTTCAGAAGAAAACAGAATGTTCAATTCAACTACATATGCTAGTTTTGTGGCCGCTCAATAAATAGTCAGGCACAGGAAGGGTTTTGTGGCTCCCGGTGTTTTCCTTTCTATATGAAATGGGTCCAAATGGCTCTTTGAGTGTTTAAGATTGCAGACCCCTGGACTAGTGTGACAGTTAGGACGCTGCCAGGAGGAGAAGGAATTTGCCATGGTAAATAAACCCTTATCACCACACAACTGGATGAGAGGTTCTATGTGAGGCTGCCTCCCAGAAAGCAAAAACACTCAGAAATTTGCAGTTGATGCAAAACAGATTAATACTTTTTGAATTTTGCTCAAAACAAGCAGAATACAACAATGCATAAAAACTGCTATTACTATTTTTACTGCTACAATTTCTGCGTCCCTTCTAAGATGGCCCTAAAAGTAGAGCATCTGACATAAATTCAAGAAAAAGACAACAAAGCTAAGCATCACCATAGCTAGGTCTGACTTGGAATTAATGCATAAAGGTTAAGCTGGGAAAGGCACTTCTTGGCTATAGCTGCCATATACTGTAACCTCCAAAGACCCCTTTTTGGGGGGGCATTATCCCTCCTCCCCCACACATACAAATGTTGGAAATTACTTCCAAAGTTAGTGTACTAATGGGGAACATTCATAGTTTATCCATATTTAAGCCTTATTTTATTAGTTCGCATTGGGCCCGTTGCTGCCCATGTCTTCCCTAATAGTAGCAGCTGAAAAAGATAAGCAAGGGCATATCCATATGTGTATGGCAATGTATTCTGTATCTCCTGATGAGCTTGCCCAGTTGTTTCAGGTAAACTTTAAATAACATGAGGGACAAACTCTGCGGAATGCTATAGTCTAATATCATGGGGCTGAACCAGTGGTAAAATCCAGGTTTTTTTACTACCGGTTCTGTGGGTGTGGCTTGGTGAGCGTGGTGTGGCTTGGTGGGCATAGCAGGGGAAGGATACTGCAAAATCTCCATTCCCACCCCACTCCAGGGGAAGGATACTGCAAAATCCCCATTCCCTCCCCACTCCAGGGGAAGGATACTGCAAAATCCACATTCCCTCCCCACTCTGGGGCCAGCCAGAGGTGGTATTTGCCAGTTCTCCTAACTACTCAAAATTTCCACTACCGGTTCTCCGAACTGCTCAAAATTTCCGCTACCAGCTCTCCAGAACCTGTCACAACCTGCTAGATTTCACCCCTGGGCTGAACAAGATTCTGCCAGCTTTATCTTTTGTAACCAATCTCTGAGGAAGAATTGAGGAAGTATCTTAAAATATTCTAATCCTTTTTCTGCCAGCATCCCAGAAGGATACCATATTTGAGGGCATCACACTACTGAGAGGTACATTGAAACTTTTAACAGTGGCTTTTATTATTGGAAGCAACAATTTAAATACACTACGTGTCTTTTAAAATGGTGATATGAGGAAAGCGCAATAACAGGTGAAAAGTTTAGCAGCAAGTATTTCCAAAGCTGAAGTTGAGAGGTTCAATATAAAATAGAGATTAGGAACCTCTCGTTTTTCAGGTATTGCTGAACTACAATTACCAGCAGCCCGAAGTCAACATGCTGAAGAATGCTGGGAACAGTAGTTCAGCCACTTCTGAGAGTGCCACACTGATACAAAAGATATAGATATATATCGCACATATCTTCTCACAGTTGATCTAGTAACAATATAATACTATTTGCATTTGTGTATTGCTGACGCTTATAGCATTTTCCCTCAAACAACCAATATATGATTATATAGAGGCAATCCTGAGACACTTCACAGAAAAGCATTTTAGTCCTCAGTACAAAATCATTATTTTCTTTTTTTATTATACTGTGTAGAGCAGGAAGTGAACTCTTGCCCTTCTCCATTAAGGGTTTCTTTAATTCACTTTTATAGTGGTGAAGTGGTAAAGAAAATGCCTTTTGAGAGTTAAAGACATTTCAAAGTTTTATGAAAATGAAAAAAAAATCATTTACCTCATTTTTTCTTTAGTCCAAGTATTTGAAATAAGCACAGAAATCCATATATATAAACATATATATAAATAGCATTTTAGCTATATTACTTCAGAAAAACAATTTCTTTTAATATTCCACAGGTGCATCTGCAATAGAAGGGTTATTGTGCAAAACAAAATAATTATTCCTAGAGGCACATGTTTTATGCCTTGAAACAAAAATTTCAAGAAAAGAACAGAAACAGAATTTTTTGTTCAGTGGATAGTAAGGAGGTGAAATTGGTAGCATGCATTATCAGTATATTATGTTTTACTGATAGGTGTATTAAACTGTGGAACTCAGGGCCACTGACATAAAGGTCATAGCAAGCACTATAATTTACTGGTGAAAATAAAAAGAAAATAGCTATGTAGCTGCAACTGACCATCAGAGCAAAGAGCAGATATTTCATCATGCTTGACCTTCAGTTTTGGTATACGTGACAGTTTTTAATAGCTTTGGGGAAGTATTTATTTATTTGATTGATGATTGGTTGATTATGTGCCATCAAGTCTATGTCAACTCATAGTGACCATATAGATTTTTTCCATGACAATCTGTTTTTAACCTGATTTTTCAGGTCTTTCAGCAGTGTACTAATTCCCACTCTGAGCCCAACCACCTTGTTGCTGGCTGTCTTCTTCTATTTTCTTCTACCTTTCCCAGCATTAGGGTCTTCTCCAGAGAATTAAATATTCACATGATGAGTTCAAAGTAGAATAATTTGAATCTGGTACTTTGTGTCTCAAATGAGGTTGACTTGTTTCTTAATCTTACTTATTTTAACGAAATTATAATTCTTCAAACATTAATAAAAAGTAGGTCAATAATACATCACAGTTATTTTTATATTATGAGTTTGAGTTACCATTACAATCATGATAAAACAGACAGACGGAATCTTGGAAATATTTTTTTTTAAAAAGCCGCAACTGTAAGCATATTTAGACTGCCTATTTAGCCGTGTACTTGGGAGAAACGTTCTTGCTACAACTTTCATCTCTGCTACTCTTCGTTTTAAATGTGTCATCTTTAATGAGGAGTCAGTGGAGCTATTGCATTGAAATGGGTTTAACATCACAACATGGCCAAGATATCATTTGAAGGAAATCACATTTAAATCCATAGGATTTCTATTAAATGCACTCTAAAATAAAAGGACACAAAGAAATATGTTGATTTAATGAAGACTGAAGGAAGTATGTCCAAGATCAGGCTGTTTTGGCCTAAAAAGTATCAGGTTTGCAGTTAATGCTTTCCAAATTACTCTAGATCTTCACTGAAAGATTGTGTGTGTGCTTTGTGTTCACATCAGAGGTGGTATTCTTCCGGTTCGGACCAGTTTGGGCGAACCGGTAGCGGCGACTGCTCTATGACGTCCTATTTAGGCACATTTTCAAGGCTGGGTGCATGCGCAGAAGGTGTGCACGCGAGCAAAGCGCGTGCATGGAAGGCCAAGTGCACGCGTGGAAGGTGCATGCGAAGCAAGCTTGCGCACGCGCGGTGAATCAGTAGGAAGAATATTGGAAACCCACCGCTGGTTCACATGTGCATGCCCAAGTGCTTGTCTCCCTAGGAATTAGTTCTCTTTTGAGTCTGTGACTGAGGAAGGAGCAGGAATGAAGGATGTCTAGCAATTTTTCCATGGAGATTTGAAGTTACTTTAAATATGTCCTTGGCTCTGGTTCTGTTCATTGAAGTAATTTATTTTAATTGCTCCAGGATTAGTGAGAAAACAGCTTGCACAAAAGTCAGATTTCAGTACAAGATATTTGCTGTTAGTTTCACTGTCATAGGGGGATAAACCTAAATTGAGTATGCAGACTCTAAGCATGTAAATAAGCATGGCGCTGTACGCGTGGGCATCAAATACGGTATGCGGCTCAAAATGCCAATCTTTTCCATGTGCAATTTTTGTTCTGCTGCCAAGTTAATTCCTGCCAGTGTGGCAGATTGATTTAGGAAGCTGTTTACATCACTGGACTGAATGATCTTTTTAAAAGTCAATTTTGTTCTCATTTGAGTTATCCTGATTTTTGGATCAGCTCCCGAGGGTTGTGAGAAGCCATTAATGGAAAAGAATTAGTGACGAGACTGTTCTTCCCACTCACTGAAGGAACAAAATTGAGGGGAGCCAGGGAAGCAGATGAACATGAATGTAATTCCAAATTTCAATCTTCTTTGTATTATGGATCATTACCTGTTAATTGACTAAATGGCAGTTCTCTGTGAAGTTTTGTTTGGCTTTTATAATGAAGACAGATGATATAATTAGTATCATTTCTGATTTAGAAATAACGAAAGTGTTGTATCTGTGAGGTGCAACTTTCAGCCTACATGGTATCAGAAATAACTTCCTATTGACATGAGAACATGTTTTATTTTAATGTGTTCAGTACATTGATGTAGTCTGAAAATAGTAATGTGTTCCTTCTTTTTTTCTTTTTTCATTATAGCAATAGTTTTCTTTAGCACTTAAGAACTTCCATTCATTCTTCATATTGGCCTGCATATTGAGAAACATCTGTAGGGCAGAAAGTTTGGGAACCCATTATCATTCTCCCAGCTATTGTAAACTAACTTTCAATAGTTACTCACACTTTGCAACAAGCTAGAGCAGTGATGGCTAACCTTTTTGCCATCGCGTGCCAGAAGAGGGGGGGCGGGGGAGGGTCGCGTGCGCACGTGCCCACGCGCATGTGTGCGCAACCCCCTCCCCCCCCCCGCTCCTGGCACAGGATGGCCTGGTAGGCCCGTTTTTCTTTCTTACCTGGTTCCAGATCCTCTCTGTGTATCTGGGAACGGCGAAAACAGCCTTTCCCATTCCCTTGGAGGCCCTACGGAGGCTGAAAGGGCCCATTTCCCAACTCCCGGTGGGACAGGAAGTGACGTTTTTTGCTGTCCCCAGCCTCCAGAACCTCTCTAGGAGTCTCTAGGAGCCTCTCTAGGAGTCTCTGGAGGCTGGGGACAGGAAAAAAGTCACTTCCTGTCCCACCAGGAGTGGGGAAATGGGCCCTTTCAGCCTCCGTAGGGCCTCCAAGGGAGTGGGAAAGGCTGTTTTCGCCGTTCCCAGATACACAGAGAGGATCTGGAGCCAGGTAAGAAAGAAAAACGGGCCTTCCCCACCTCCCCCAACCCCTCCAGAGGCAAGAAACAGCCTGTTTCCCTACTTCTGGTGGGCCCAGAAGGCCCGAAAATCAGCTGGCTGGCGCGCGCATGCGCCCCAGAGCTGAGCTGGCGTGCCCACTAATATGGCTCCATGTGCCACCTGTGGCACGCGTGCCATAGGTTCACCATCACGGAGCTAGAGTGTGGATGATATGAGCTACACCTAGCATGTTGCATGAATCCAGGCAGTTCTTGGTTATTCAATAAATCACAGCTAAACAGATCATGGCTTGACCTACTCAAGTCGTTTTGTGCCCTCTCTGCATATGCCCGCCCTGGAATCTATGGTTATAATGTCAGATGTTATATGGAAGAAAATATACTAAGAAGTGCAGGGAAAAAAACTTTTGCTGCAGCTGAGAGACTTCGTGGAGCTACTTACTGCTTGCCTTCTTTGCAGAGATTTATATGCCTTTTTTCCATATGAAAAGGCCTTCCAAAGAAATATGTAATAAAAACAATTAAATGCATTTGGAGCTATTAAAATACAATAAAAGTAAGAACAGAAAAAAGATGTGCATCTTAAATTTTAAACAGAGATAATGCATTCAAAAAAAAATAATAACTGGAGAGGGCAACTAAACTGGTGCATCAGCAAAAAAAGGCCCTGTATTTCTGAGAGATTTTACAAGTCTGCTATTCCTCATATAATTTTCTTTTCTTTTGCACCTAGTCATTTTGATTTTAAAAAACAGTTCTACTTGGCTGTTTCTTTAACAAAATACAAGATTTGAGGTTGTTGCCACTTGCTTTAGTTTAAATGACTAAATAAAATTTTGGGGGAAATATGATTATTATACAAGCTCAGACCAGCCATCATTCTCTCAATTGCTACAATAATTTGATATGTTTATACATTAACAGTTAACAAATATAATAAAGCTAATGGAGTTCTTCTTGCAGGAAAATTAGGATAATTGAGGAAATAAATTATATATTATAAAGTACTGCTGGTATTTATTCTTATGTATTAATAAAAATGTTGCATGCTTTGGCAAACATGTTTAGCTGTAGAAAACTCATGAATATCTCATAGCACCAGTCATATCTGAGTTTCTCAAATCCAGGGGGAAATTATTTTGCTGCTTGGCTTCAAAAAAGGTGAAGACTGTAACTTTATGGAACTGTAAATTAAATTCCCAATCTTAATGTTTGCAGGCTGGTGGCGTGAAGCTTCAGCTAAGCCCTTGACAACGTTTTGACGAGGTCCCACTCGTCATCTTCAGGCTGGTCCCTTCGGCTTCGTGTCTGCCTTGGTAGTACAGTGGTCTAAAGCACCCTGTTATTAAGACCAGCTGCCTGCAATTATTGCAGGTTCGAATCTCGCCAGGCTCAAGGTTGACTCAGCCTTCCATCCTTTCTAAGGTAGGTAAATTGAGGACCCAGTTGTGGGGGCAATAAGCTGACTTTGTATAAATATACAAAAGGATGAAGGCTATTGCTTAGCGCATTGTAAGCCGCCCTGAGTCTCCGGAGAAGGGCGGCATATAAATCAAATTAAAAAAAAAAAAAAAGCACAGACACGAAGCCGAAGGCACCAGCCTGAAGATGATGAGTGGGACCTCATTGAAACATCGCCAAGATACTCTCAATCTTACACGGGAAAAGACCCAAATACGCCAAGACTTGCATACCTCTACACGTGAAAATCTACGAAAATATATATATATATATATATAATTTTGGAGATTTTGGCAGCTATGGGGTACAAGACAATGCAAGCCATCGTAGAAGTAGAAAGAAATTCTCTGACTGAAATGAGCCCTCCTTGGCAACTTCTCCCACTTTGGCTGCATCTTTAGTTTAGGTTTAGGTTTTTAGGTTTTATTTGATTTGTATACCGCCCTACTCCCGAAGGACTCAGGGCGGTGAACAGCCAACAATAAAATACATAAATACACAAAATTTAAAAACCCGATAAAATCAAATTAAACTTTTTGGCCCAGACAGATTAAAATACCCCAATAATTTAAAAACAGATTAAAATTTACATATTTTAAAAAGGGAAGAGATCAGGCCAAGCCCGCTTGATGGAATAAAAAGGTCTTCACAGCACGGCGGAAGGAACGCAGATCCGGGATCCTCCGTATCTCCGGGGGGAGCTCATTCCAGATGGTAGGTGCCCCCACAGAGAAGGCTCTCCCCCTAGGGGCCGCCAGTCGACACTGTTTGGCTGACGGCACCCGGAGGAGTCCCTCTCTATGAGAGCGTACTGGCCGGTGGGAGGCTATTGGTGGTAGTAGGCGGTCCCGTAAATAACCAGGCCCTAAGCCATGGAGCGCTTTAAAGGTGGTAACCAAAACCTTGAAGTGCACCCGGAAGACCACCGGGAGCCAGTGCAGCTCGCGCAGGAGAGGTGTTACATGGGAGCGCCATGTCGCTCCCATTACCACCCGCGCGGCTGCACTCTGCGCCAGTTGGAGCCTCCGGGTGCTCCTCAAGGGGAGCCCCATGTAGAGAGCATTACAATAGTCCAGGCGGGAGGTGACGAGGGCATGAGTGACCGTGCGTAACGAGTCCCGATCCAGAAAGGGACGCAACTGGCGAATCAGGCGGACCTGATAAAAAATCCTCCCGGTCACGGCCGTCAAGTGCTCTTCTAAAGACAGCCGTGAATCCAGGAGGACGCCCAAGTTGCGAGCCCTCTCCGTGGGGGCCAATGATTCGCCCCCAATAGTCAGTGATGGCGTCAACTGGCTATATCGGGACGTCGGAAACCACAGCCACTCGGTCTTGGATGGGTTGAGCCTGAGCCTGTTCCTCCCCATCCAGATCCGTACGGCCTCCAGGCACCGGGACATCACTTCAAGGGCATCGTTGGGGTGATCCGGGGTGGAGATGTACAGCTGGGTGTCATCAGTGTACTGATGGTACTCCACCCCGAAACCATGGATGATCTCGCCCAGCGGCTTCACATAAATGTTGAACAGGAGAGGTGAGAGGACCGACCCTTGCGGCACCCCACATATGAGGGGCCTCGGGGTCGACCTCTGTCCCCCTGTCAACACGGACTGCGACCGGTCAGAGAGAAAGGAGGGAACCACCGCAACACGGTGCCTCCCACCCCTAACTCTTCCAACCGGTGCAGCATGATACCATGGTCGATGGTATCAAAAGCCGCTGAGAGATCTAACAGGACCAGGACAGAGGAGCACCCCCTGTCCCGAGCCCTCCAGAGATCATCAACCAACGCGACCAATGCCGTTTCCGTGCTGTACCCGGGCCTGAACCCTGACTGGAACGGATCCAGATACGTCGTTTCATCCAGGTGCTGGGGAAGCTGTTGCGCAACCACACTCTCAACAACCTTAGCCACAAAACGAAGGTTGGAGACCGGACGATAATTTACCAACATTGCCGGGTCCAGGGAAGGCTTCTTGAGGAGAGGCCTCACCACCGCCTCTTTCAAGGCGGCAGGAAAGACACCCTCACCCAGCGAAGCATTTATAATCCCCTGGAACCAGCCTCGTGTCACCTCCCGAGAAGCCAGCACTAACCAGGAGGGACACGGGTCCAATAAACAAGTGGTCGCGTTCAGTCTACCCAGAATCCTGTCCACGTCCTCAGGGGTCACAGGATCAAACTCATCCCAGATAACATTCTCAAGACCTGCCCCAGTCCCTCCCCCTGAGACTATCCAGTCGGAGTCCAGATCTTCCCGAATCTGAGCGATTTTGTCATACAGATATTGGACAAAATCCTCGGCTCTACCCTCCAAGGGGTCCTCCCGCGCTTCCTGGTGGAGCAGGGAGCGGGTCACCCTAAACAGGGCGGCCGGGCGATTATCTGATGACGCAATAAGAGCAGCAAAATAGCTACATTTCGCTGCTTTGTGATAAGTCTGCTTGAATATCTCAGTAATACTGGGTGGAGTTGATCCAAGGCCTATATATTTACCAGATAGGGTTGTCATATTTTCAAATAGAATTTGTGGGGGTGGGAGACTGGAAAAGAATGTAATTTTTTTAAACCAACATTCCTCCTAGTCTTCAGAAACACATGTAACACACGCTGTCTCCAAGGAGTTTGCATGTGTCTTTTAATATCACCCTGATAGCCACTTATCAATTAATAACATTTATTTAAGTATTACCGGATTGTAGTGATTGTGCCTTTACAAGATGTTTTCTAGCGGCAAAATGAGCTTTTCCTCCCCAATGTACATTCCCCGAGCTTCGCCATTTAATTGGGGAACTCTGAACCATGACATGTAGCGGGCAGCAGTAGAGGATGGGAAGGAAACAACAAGAAATTCCTGTGAATGAACAAATGTAGCCTTCTGAATTCTAAACAATAGAAACCTTTAACTAAAGACAAATATACTCCGTTTGGTGAGTTCTGCTGGAAAACAAGTAACAAAGAAGCAAGAAGGGATGGTATGGAAATATGTAAATAAACGACCAGTTCGAAAAAAATATTAGGAATTTAGACATGGTAATAGGGTATGTGAGAGCATCTCCATGATTTCCTATAGAAGGGAAGGTCAAGGGTAGTAATTATTTTGTTTAGCTGAAAGCTTGTCATATTCTATAATAAGGCAGCAGAGAAGGGTGGACTTAAAATTTCTAGAGTTAAGAACTTCTGAAGTATTTTTGTGTTCTCCCAATTGTTTTATTTTATCCCATCATGGGGTCATGAGGGGCTTTAACTGACAGTTTTGTATATTTTGGAGGCCATTGGTTTAAACATTATTCAGTAAGAAATGACATATAATAGTGTCTACTCCAGAACTTGTCACTAATGGGTGTATAAGTGCTCTGAAGTGCAGACTAATGAAGCCATTATGTTGTCCAATAACTCATGGGTTGAAACTGTCCTTGGCAGATGCAGAATGGCATAGCATTTCAGTGACATCTTTATCATACATTCTCACATTACCATTTAATAGTATCAAAGGAAATCTGAGACACAGTGGAAGGTGCCTCTCAAATAAACAGCTGAGAAATGCAACTTCATTGCCTTCTTTTAAAAAAAACTGAATTGTGGAAAGCTGTGAAAAACTGTACAATTACTTCCTTGACTTAGACTCCACGTGTGGTTATATGTACAAAGAGATTTGAGAACTTAGAAAACTTTCATTATATAGATACTTAGATGGTTATTCTTTTTCTGGAGTAAGCATTGTAATACAAAGTGAAGAGTAAGAAGTAATAGGCAAAAGAAATTTTAACAGCAGGAGACAAGAGAACAAAAAACATCTTAACTAAATCCAGTTTCAAACAACACCATTTATTATACCTTCTGATACCTTTATCTTCTTACAAACCATCTTGGTTTCCATCATATCTGTATATCAATTCATGCATTTTCTTTTTATTATTAAACTTGTAGTTTCCTGTTTTTTCCTGAGAATTCCTTTAACTGTATCCAGTTTTTTCCTGCTCCTTCTCTTCCTCTCAATCCATTCACATATGTGTTTTTCTATTTGATCCTTGTTCATTCTCTCCATATGACCAAATCATCTCAGCATACTTCTTCCATATTGATTAGTTTTCCAGTCAATCTACTTTCATGATTTTTGACTCTAATTCTTCTAACCCATTCCCACTCTATTCAGCTTACTTTTATGTCTCTCCTGATACGCCCAACCTTCACTTTGACTTAAGACAGCTACCCTGTTTCCCCGAAAATAAGACTGCCCCGGATAATAAGCCCAATCAGGCATTTGAGCGCATGTGCTAAAATAAGCCCTCCCTTGAAAATATTTAACCGCATGCACAGCCGGTCCCCACCATTTCCTCTGGCTACGCAAGCAACACAAGGTGCGGAGGGGGGGAAGGGAGGGGGAACATGCCCCACGCACCCCACCCGCCCTTACCTAATGACCATTCCTGCAACCCTAGCCACTGTGCCCCTTCTGTCATGCTAATGGCCACCATTAGCGAAGAACAGGGAGGCGACGGCAGCGATGGGACATCCGGTTGCAGTGGCGTGGCTGGGCTGATGGAATGGTGCAGACTCCTGGGAAGCATGGCTGGAAGTGTGTGCACGGCCTCGGGCAAACAGCTGACGAGCAGCTGTGTCAGCAGCCATGAGGTGACCATGCTCTCTGCCTCCTGCACCTCAAAAATAATACAATCTCCCCCAAAATAAGGCCAAGTGCTTATTTTGGGGGTCAAAAGAAAATAAGACCCTGTCTTATTTTTGGGGAAACATGGTAGGAATTCTGGAACTTATGGTCCCAAGACATCTGACAGCATTAAGCGAAGAAGACTATCCTATGTATCCTAAACCTTCATACATCCATCTTAGCTTAAGCCTTATACATATTATCCTTCGTTATTTTTGCCTTTCCAGAATTATTCTCTGGTCTGATACTCTTGAATGATACAATATAGAAATATTGAAATATTATTGTACAGAGACATAATAGAGAAATGATCAGATAAACACTCATAGGAAAAGATGAGAAGCAGTCTTAGTGCTTGCATTCTTCATTCTTGTGCTCTTCTGGAGAGTGGCACACTACAATAACTCATATACACCTGGACAGATGTGCTTTAATTTCCAATCCAACTGCAAAGGTCTGGCTGCTGTGTTCTGCTCTCATTCCTTCAATTCTATTTCAGGTAGAATCATGGTCATTCTTGATGTCTTAACCAGTCAAGCTAGTTATATTGATGATATCCTGCAATTTTAATTAATTCCAAAGCTGTCTGAGCTGAGCTCAATTAGACAGAAAGGGGAAATATAGGCAAGAAACAGAACTAAGGGACAGGTGAAGGATAAAGCAAAGCTCACAGCTAGACCCAGACATATTTAAATGTATTGCCTGCTTTACTACCATCAGAAATTCCTCTCTTAAACTGAGAATGCTACAGTAATGTGAAGAAGGATGTTAAAGTCCAGTTATATGTTCTTTATAGATGATCACTTACACAAATGTCATGTTGTAGATTTCAGAATGTTTTCATTTGCAGACTTTACCAAATTGTTTAATTTCAGTGTTCCCATAACTGGCCAGGTCACCAAAATCTGAGCATTTACATATGTTGTTGCAAGCATTTTAGAGGTAGACATTATTTCATCATGCTTGGCTTATCTTCTTATAAAGGAAACTGGCAGTTTGTTTACTCCCTATCCCTAATTAAGGTTTTAAATCTCGACATGGTTGATTCTTAACATTGGTTTCAAGGGAAGCTTTAGTCTTCAATGAGTTGATTGCTTTACCTTTTATTTATCAAATTTATGTAATGTTCCTCAGATAAGAATTAGAATCAGCAAGGATTGAGAACTCTTCTTTCTCACCTTTCTCTGCAAACAATAAGATAGGCTAGGCTAGATTTTATTTGTGCTTCCTCTTAAAATATTTTGCTCTAATATATATATATATATTCAATAAACAGGAATTCCAATATGTTTTCCACAGTGTTACCAAGTTCCTCTAATTTAGGTGTAAGGCCATGGTTTTTCTTCAGAATCCTCTGAAAAGATTCTGAAAAATGAGGGTTTATGGGAAATTTTATAATATATGGGTCAGTCTGAGGTTCTTGTTAGTGTTTTTATAGAGATTTCTGTCAAGCTGTGTGTCAGTATTTGTTACTGCTGGAACTTTTAAGTATCTTCTTTTTTTTAAGATATACTGTAGTAAAAATCTGTTTGTCAAGATATCTCTCAAAGATTGACAGTATGTATTAGAGGTTTTTACGTCTTTGTGAGTAATGTGTAGTTGGTATGCACTTTGTTACATAGAATTGAGATCTGGATGAACATTTGATTAAGTTGAGTGCAGTGAGAGTAGGATATTTAAGAAGTCTGTTTGATAATATAAGAGATCGGGACAAGAATCAATAGATGATGAATGAAACTGGATTGAATACAGCATCGATTGGCTACAAAGAAAGTGGCTAATTTTATCTAGAAATACATTAGACATTGTCAAGTCTGATTAAAAATTTGGTAAACTTAAAACAGAGTGAAACAATGGTCTCTGAATGTTTGAACATATTTCATGCTTCTTGTTTGTGATATGATCAACTTAAGTGATATTGATGGTTGACTTCACAGTTATGAATTCTATAGGAAAATATCTTTAAGAGATTAAATTTCCTTTTGCTATTTAAGAGGAAAGAATTCAAATGTATTAAAGTGTAATCTGGACTAGTGTTTTGTTGATTAAAAACACTGCTTAGGTTCTACTAAAAGAGAATCATTTTGTATCTATTTGTGTTTGAGATACATATTATTAACTATTTCTAGGCAGTGGTAAAATTCAAAAATTTTCCCTACTGGTTCTGTGGGTGTGGCTTGGTGGTCATGTGAGTGGCTGGGCATGGCCAACTCAATGTCACTCCCACCCAGTCACATGACCCCCCCCCTCCCAGCCACACCTACCCAAGTTTTATGGCTCCCGGTGTTTTCTGTGGGAAATGGGTCATGTGACTGGGTGGACATGACCAACTTGATTGGTCTCATCCTTTCTCCTTAGTCCAACTCACAATAAAATAGCACAGAGGCAATATTTAGAATAGAACAGAACAGAACAGAATAGAATAACAGAGTTGGAAAGGACCTTGGAGGTCTTCTAGTCCAACCCCCCTGCTTAGGCAGGAAACCCTACACCACTTCAGACACATGATTATCCAATCTCTTCTTTAAAACTTCCAGTGTTGGAGCATTTACAACTTCTGGAGGCAAGTTGTTCCACTGATTAATTGTTCTGTCAGGAAATTTGAGGGGCTCCTACAAAAATGAGGGAGTCAGTCTATTTTCCAAAGCACCAAAAGGCACAACAAGAAACAATGGGTGGAAATTAACCAAAGAGAGAAGCAACCTAGGACTAAGGAGAAATTTCCTAAGGGTGAGACCAATCAACCAATGGAATAGCTTGCCATCACTAGAGGCTTTCAAAAAGAGTGAGGGAAGTACACCCCAAAAGGATAGTGCCAGGAACCACTAAAACAATGCAGAAAACTTAAAACAGCCATTCCCTTTTTTAAAAAAGTCAACACCAAAGCAAATGCAGCAGCTGAGAGGGAAACTAAGAGCAGCTGCTCAGGCTAACTGAAAGCCTGGGCGTGCTGCCAAAAGTCATTAACCCTTCCAAATCTATTATTATATGTTATCTATGTTCTAAATTGGGTGCTTCACAGCAGAAGCAATACAACTGGTTGGACCACACATGCATTAAAATCACGGCCTGTATGATCAAGCTTCATCATTGTTCCCTCCTGTATCTTTTCCCCCAGGAAAAAACAAGAAATAGCCAACACTGCAGCAGCTATAAAAGGAAACTCCAGGGAGTATCAGCTGATCACAGAAGTGTTACTTAATACTCTTTATAATGAAAATGTTGGTAATCTTGTTTTTCTTCCTGAAGGGAAGAAGTTAATCCCATTCCTAGATGGGTGATTGATGGGTTTCCCTGCCCTGATCTTGTCAGTTTCTGTTGTTTATTGACTTGATTCAGCGTGCAACTGTTTAGTGGAGCTATTAACTGAAGGGAGAGGGAGAGAGAGAGAGAAAGAGAAAGAGAAAACCTCTCTCCTTGGCAGATGTATGTGCCATCTATGTTCATTTTTCTGTTTTAGCATAGTGATTGCTCTATGATTTTTATACTGAAATAAAATATAGGTACCCAAAAGATTTGTATCATTGGTGCAACCTTTAAAACCTAATGTTTGAACTGAAAGATAATTTATCTGAAAGCAAATTGTTACACAAAGTACACAAATCAAGGCACACTATAAATCCACGTACCTAAGTGTTAGGTATTTAAAATGTTCAGGTTTAAATCCAAATGTGATTATGCTATATGCTCATACTATCTACTTCTATTGAACTAAGGAAGCGGTGGAAATGAAAGAATCAATGAGAAATACAACTCTCATTGTTTAGAAAGATAAATAATTTTTTATTAGTTATTGCATATAGTGATAACAATTACACACAACATCTCCACTTCCTAAGAAATAAATGTATAAGTATAAATCTTTCGCTTTTTACTAAGAAATAATTGAGTACTGATTCAGTGAAAGAAATATCAGTCATTTAATGTTTCCTTCTATTTTTCAGACCTGCAAAGGTCATAATTTCAAGGACTGATCATAACAATTCTTTTTTCATTACCACTGTAACTGTGAACAGTCACTAAACAGGGCAGTTGCATAAAGAAGACTAGAGATAGTAGGAATAATATACAATTACAGGTAGTCCTCCACTTACAACAATTCATTTAGTGACCGTTCAAAGTTACAACGGCACTGAAATAAGTGACTTATGATCATTTTTCACACGATTGTTGCAGCATCCCCGCTGCGCCACGATCAAAATTCAGATGCTTGGCAACTGATTCATATTTATGACGGTTGCAGTGTCCTGGGGTCAAATGATCCCCTTTTGTCACCTTCTGACAAGCAAAGTCAATGGGGAAGCCAGATTCACGTGTTAACTAGCTTAAGAACTGCAATGATTCACTTAACAACTGTGGCAAGAAAAGTCGTAAAATGGGACAAAATTCACTTAACAAATGTCTCGCTTAGCAACAGAAGTTTTGGGGTCAATGGTGATCATAAGTCGAGGACTACCTGTACATCAGTGGTGGATTCCTCCCGGTTCCACCCGGTTCCGCCGAGCCGGTAGCAGTGACGATATGATGTCACCGAACTGGTTCTTCCCCCCACCCCCACCCACCCCCACATTATTCTTATTTGGCCCCACCCCCAATTTATTGCTGCCTCCTGAGTCCCAGCTGATGGCTAGAAGGAAAAAAACTGTTTAAACTCTTGCCGCGGGGCTTCAAAGGGCCACCGTACAGCTGATCAGTGTTAAAAGAAAACAAATAAGTAGACCGGTGCCTGGAAAAATAAATGGGTAGATCAGTACAGCTCTGCAAGCAGTTAAAAGCCTGGTAGACCAGTACCTCTGCTAAATCCTAAATAATTGTCATATGACCCTCAAGCCACACCCACAAAATAAGCCACGCCCACAGAACCGGTAGTAAAAAAAATTTAGAACCCACCCCTGCTGTTCATGATTTACTGGTTCAACACCACCTGTTTTAGAAGGACAAATACATTCCAAGATGGTATGTCATCTGTCCTTTGGAAGAACTAAAGGTTAAAAAATTATAAATTGAAGAATTATAGTGGGTGTCATGTGAATGCTTTTCTTTGCCTCAACCCTAGACAAACAAACCTGGTGCTCTTATTGATTAGCATGCATATTGCTCATTTGTGTATGCTTTTCATTTTCAAAGTTGATATATAACAGCCAGTGAACATTACACACTGAACCTTAGAGAAAGTTGCTTTATACATTTCCAACTTGACTATAAATGCTTTAGTTATGATTGAAAATCCTGTACTGTTTTTTAAAACAAGATCTCTGTGTTATTGCACAATAAGTTTATCCTTTTACGTAGAGTTAGTGATGTTGTATGTAGCTACTGCCATTGTTGATAGACTCATATATTAATGTAATTGCTACAACAAACCACTTGATTTATTTTCATCCTTGGAAAGCCTTCTCCATTACAAGGTTTCAAGCATATTATTATGTCTTATGTTTGCTCACGGTCTAATTTTCTATCTTCTTTTGAAATAAACATAAATAAAATTTGGTTTAACTTGTACACTAATATTACCTTAGAAATATAAAGAGAACCAGTATTTTCTCACGACAGAACAATTGTGAAACAAAGCAGTCCACAGAATTAGAAGGGCATGATCTGAGGTTCAGATGGCATGGTTTTTTATGGTATGATAAAGTTAAAGGTAATGTAGATTTTAAGAATCATTATATTAGAAGCCCCATTTGAAAAAAAATGAAATATACTGTTTATGTACTGTTATGTATAAACCCAGACTGTGCCCCAAAATGCCTTTATGGGTCTTAGTACAAGAAGCATTTTACAGGAAAGAAAGAGTAAATAAAGAAACTTACTGAGAGTTGTTAAAAGACGAACATGGAGAATATAAAATGAAATCAAGAGAGCTACTGGCTGCAGAGGGATTTAGTTGTCAGTAGTTTTCATGTGCACAGTTAAAGTAGGTAATAGGACATTTGGAATTGAGCAGCGGAAGTCAGAAATTGAACTACCGATATGTACAAATGATGAACATGCAATTGCTAAAATATATAAACTTTTATTGAATTTTGAAACTGAAGAATACGTGAAAAACTATAATAAAGTGACCTAGGAACTTTGGACATAACATATTGAGGGAGCAGTAGAAAACTGTGGTTAAAAGTATTGAAAGTTACATTATGTTATAATTTAAAAGATTTTTTATAAAAGGATGTACCACAGATGTAGGGCTCTAGAAAAAATGTCTAGAAAATATAAGGGTACTTCAAATTGGAAATATGGACAACACAAAGGTTCATTTTACAATGCCTAATGGACTTGTAAAAAAGCCAGAAATTTTTGAGTTAAAATATATATAATGGCGCAAAGAAATTTAAAGATTAACATTCAACTAAAACCAGAAATTTTCTTGCTGGGATTAATGGATAGTCAAATTAGAAAAGAAGATTATTTTTATATATGATTACTACTGCAAGACATATGCACAAAAATTGAAAGACTCTGAATACCCACATGGAGGGTTGATTGGTGAAAATGACAGAACAAGCAGAGATGGCAAAATTAGCTGTTTTGGTCAGAGAAAGATAAATTACATTTATTAGCGACTGGAAGCCCTTTTGGACTTTTTTTGCTCAAAAAAAGAGAAAAATGAACTTCTTTATTTCTGGGTTGGGGATTAAAAAGGTAGTTTATGGAAATAAGAAAATTATGATGTAACTTTAGAAAGAAAGGATAAAATATAAGAGAACCTATAACTGCTGTCAAGAAAATTTGAAGCTATTTATTTATTTATTTATTTATTTTCTTTCTTTCTTCTTTTTCAGATGTTCTTTTTTCTTTTCTTTAATACCTTCATTTTCTCTTATGGTTTTTATTTTGTTAAAAAGTTCTTCAATAAAAATTAATTTTTAAAAAATAAATAAAACAAAGTAGATCACAATGGCCATTAGAAAATCTTTAGGGATTTTCTTTTCATCATCACAGCTGTCTATTATTATGATTATGATTATGATTATTATTATTATTATTATTATTATTATTATTATTATTATTATTATTATTATTATTATTACTATTAACCTGGGAGATGAATTATGAGGCACTTAGAAATTCTAGCTGAATATAGAAGTCTCCTGTATGGAGAATGCCTTTCATTAGTGGATAGAATAAAGAAAATAATATTTTGCTGGAAATATTCATGAATTGTTACCAAACAAACAGGAATGGAACATTTTTTTGAAGCTCAGAACAAAGAGCAATAGAAAGTGGAATGGGACAACTCACCAAGGATAGTTCAGCATGGCCAGCTCACCACCACCAAGTCACCTCTGCCAACTCACAGCCGCCAAGTTGCCACAGGACAACTCCAGACGACCAACTCACCGCAGGGACAACTCCCCATATTGGCTGGAGGGAGAGCTGGACATGCAAGCAAGCAAGTGGGCAGAACGTCGGAGCAGGCGACGGCATCAGCGGTGGAGGATAGGGGCTTCCCATTTTCACACCCCATGCTGACACCGCCACACTGAGCTCCAAGCGTTCTGCCCACCAACCCACTTGCTCACTCGCCTGCCCAGCTCTCCCTCCAACCACCCATGGCAAATTGTCCTCATGGCAAGTTGGCCGTGGTGGCAACTTGTCCTGTGGTGACTTGCTGGCTGTGAGTTGGCAGAGGTGATTTGACGATGGTGAGCTGGCAGCAGTGAGTTGGTGCAGCGTGTTGATCCTAGACTCATAGGAAATACTGTAGATCAGGAAGATGTCTTTCTAATTCACTGAAGTATAAAAACTGGGAGAAGATACAGCACAATCAGACTTGATTTTGTTTTTATAGCCAAAAAAAAGTAGTTTTAGTTGTCCAATAGAGCTGATTTCCCAGTCCTGTCTATGGGGATGACAATTAGATCTTGGAAGCGGGGACTACCGGTAGTTGAGATAGTTGATGTTACTTTGTTAATGCATCAAAATCCAGGTATTAATTCCATTTCCAGTTTTAGAACTGGAAATAAGTTGTGCTTTCTCTCCTTTTTCATATGACTTGTTTTTTTAGAGTTTTAGTAGGGCTGCCACATCAGACTGAATGAAAAGAAATTGAGGCTTTTGAATTGGGTTGCTGGAGAAAATTGATGAAACTATCTTTGACTGCAAGAAGAACCAATCATTCTATACTGGATGAAGTAAAAATAGACTGCTCACTGGAAATGTCAATAATGAAGCTAAAGCTTAGATATTTTGGACAAATATTGTGAAGACAAGAGTCATTGGAGAAGACCCTGATGCTTGGAAAAATCGAAGGCAATCAAAAAAAAAAAAAAAGCCGACAATGGACTAGATTCATTCACTGATGACACGCACATGATTTTACAAACACTTGAAGAAGCAGCTACTGAAAGACAATCCTGCTGAACTAATGTTGTCTATCAGGTCACAAAATGTCAAAAGCTATTTAACAATTGAACAACAGCAACAGCAGAATTGAATGACTGAACAACACTGTCCAAAATTCAGATGGTCACTAGATGACAGCACACAAATAGAAAGCTCTAAGCCTGTACTCCTATCTGTCTGATTTTTGCAACTCAGATATAATAACCTTAATTTTGGTAATAGTAATAATTTGTTGTACTAACTACAAGCTTGGAATGGTTAGCAAAGGGAGGAGAGGATAAGATTTGTATGATTCAATCTTTCATTTCCATTGAGTTCTTACCAGTTTAATCAAACCTACTCCTTGCATGAAAAGATGTTTCCTTTTATCTCACCTGAACAAATTCTGACTTGACTTCCTTATGCAGCATTTTGGAATCAGATTTATAAGAGCACTTCAGAGCATTCAGGAGCACAAAGATAATACCTATCTATATCTCTTTAAAGTGGTGACATCTCTTTTCAGAATCACATGGCAACTGTAGATGTACAGTCCTTACTGTTTTCAGACAATTTTTGGGATCAGAACAAAGGTTTTGCACTTAATTTAAAATGTTGGTATTTTGAAAATGAATGAATTAGCATAAGCATCCATTGAAGAAAACAGCAGCTTGTTGTGTCATCTGTCATAAAAAAAAGTCTTATTTCAGTTAACTTCTGTTATCGATAAACTATAGCTTATGAACATGACTTGTTTTAGCTAATATGGTTGAGATAAAATACAATCTTGGGTTTTAGTAATTTTATTATACTTGCAGCCTTCCCTGCTCTTATCATAGAACTCTATGCATTTGGCTGTTCTATTATACTTGTACAATATCTGGTCTTGAAATTAAATGTAATGCAGTTTTCTGTTATTATTTTGAGTTTTACTGTTAATACAAAACCATAATTCAACAATACATATAGACTGTACTTTTTTCCCACTTCCCAAGACAATTTTCAAACTGGAATCCACCTAGCCTTCATTTGGTTTTTTAAAGCTAATTTTATACTGGCTCTGTATATTGTCTATTCTTATTTAATATTTACATCTGGTTTATTAGATAGGTTTTGTCTTCAGCTAGTGCTGCTCTGAGGGCTTGCTGCTCATTTTATATTAGACATGTGTCTTCCTATGGAAATATCCAACTACAGTATACCCTTCAGCACAACTGTCTGCATTTTAAATAATTTATTCCCAATGCAAAATTAATACTTGCATCATATAATCCAAATTTTTTTTGTAATATTACTTCTAACTTGTAAGTCCTGCATTCCTGATTAAAAAGTGCCAGAGGAAAATACATAATACGTGGCTAGCTATCTGTCCAGAGTTTTCAATTTTCCTTCCTACAGTATTCCATTTGAACTTTTCTTTAGGATTTTCCACCTTAAATGATATATTTGCTTTCAGATTGAGCTACTGTTTAGAGGTGCCGGGGAAATTACTGCCTCCCCTCCCCTTTTTTTTTTCTCCCATACCTTTTCAGCGTTTCCAGTCAATACTATATTCCTTTCTTTAAGTTCCATTGGCCCAGTAGTGCCTTCTGTAAGTCTAGCTCTGCCTGTGATCTTTATTTATTTAAATAGGTACTTTCTAAATGCTATTAAATCCATTTTAAGAGTCTGACATGCATTTACATGAAACTACACAGTCTGAGATAATTAAATTATTTGCAGCATCTGATGCATTTGGTTGAAGCGAGCACACCGAATCATGTGGACTGTACATGATGTAACAACAGCATCAACACAATTGTGAAGATAGTATTCTATGTATGTATTCCTAACTAAACAAGAAAGCACCAGATTTTCTGGTTGAAAAGATGCATAAAAAGATGTTTTTATTTTTTGGAGCAAGAGGGAGCAAGGCTTTGAGTAGATTGAATCTTTCAATCAAATCTTGAAAAGTCTATGAGTGAATGAGATATGGAAAGGATGCTTCAATCAGTTATAATTTATTGTTGTAATTTATGGTTATTCTCAAAGGGGCATTTTAAAATACTCAGAGCCTAGCATCTCTGAACCTACTTCCTTGAATCACCATATTGCAGTATCTATGTAGAATAGACACCCTGTGAAATTGGGAGTTTAGTTGTATGTGTGCTACTAGGGTTAATATATTAATAAAAATAAAATCATGGTTGTGAAAACAGGTATGCAATCCACAATCTGATTTTCTCCCCGCAACCCCCATCTCCAGTTGGGGTTTATCTAGTTCTGAAATGTTGCATGATTCAAATACATATATGTAAATGTCAGCTAAAAGCATTATAATTTGTTTATAATTCGTTTATCGCAAGATATTTCTGTTTGGTTAACAAGCACTGGACTTTATGGAAAGGTAATTCAGCTTCCAAGCAAGTTTTTATAAGCGGACTACATTTTCATAGCTCATCTAATCTATTATTTGCTTAATGCAAACATTCTGGGTGCTGTGAAGCCAAAAATAAGTCCTTCTATGAACTCCAATATATAACTGGTCAGAACTTGATTTGTTCACTTTACTCACAAGTAAATGCACAAAAGGTTGTCATTGCAAGTTCCATTAATTCCAATAATACTTACTGTTGTTCCTTTGGAAATAATCAGGCTTAGAAATATTTAACTTTCTCGGATGTTTGTGTTTTTATTATTCCTTTAGCATCTTGAAGACAAAAGAGACCTTCCTAAAGAATGGAATCAGTTTGCTCCCCCAAATAATATTTTAAACAAAGGAAGCAAATTTCCTGGGTTTAGGAGATAATGGGAGTCCCTGTGCTACCCATCAGGCTAGAACAGGTGCTCTTTTTATAGATGTTCACAAATGGCAGCCACAAAATTATTTAATCCTGGTAGTACTGGAAATAGGCACATTCATTAAAAGTTATTTACTTGGTTCAAGCTACCTCTGTTGCTCTCATTGCTATCTTTGGCTTCCTCCTTCCATCATGAATTCAGTGCAGACTCTGTAACAGTAAACATTTGCTGCAAACAAAATTATAAATAAACCTGCCCTGTTAATTCATTAGGCTTAAAAAATAATGATGCCATCTAAGAGTCAATGCTTTTGGTAACATTGAACAGTTTCAAATGCATCTTTAGGGCATGGTACACTTTTCCCAGTCCCCAGAAGAAGAAAAAACAGGAAATGCTCAGCTTGAGTAAACCATTTGAAAGTTTCCAAGAGATATGAATTCCTAAATAATTATACTGCTTAATTAATTAATAATGTCAGCTTGCTTATACGATATTTAGTAAACTGCAACTGATTTCTCTTGTGAGGGAAGCAGGTTCTAAATGAGTGCTGCTGTTGTGTCATTGTGAATGGTTTCAATAGAATGTATTAGGTCCCCTAACAATTTTGCATATGCAAGAAGAACGAAAATGGGACATGTGATGGGAAAACATGGGAATGTGGCAAAGGGGTGGCGAGATCTGGACCCCATATATAATTTGATAAACAGGACAAGGACATTGTGCAATAGAAGAATCATCTACAATAGGGTTGGGCAATTAATTTTCACCAGAGGCCACAAGAGAACCTCCACTATTATGGAGGGCCACTGCCTGCTTCTCCCCTGCTACTCCTGCCCCTGCCCCACTTGCCTCCCCACCCCCAATGGACAGGGACAATCAAATGGCCAGATATGATCTGCAGATTGTAAAATGCTCATGTCAGAGCATAATCAAAGTTAATACTTCACTTTATTTACCTGTGGTTGGCTTAAAATCTCTTCTTAAATTGATACCATGAAGCTTATATGTAGGTTTGCAGCAACTATATTTCTTCTGTTGTTAACAGGCTTATTTTAGTTACCCTTTGTCTAAATATGGGTTTTTTTTAGTGTCATTTATACTATTACATTGTTCTTAACTATTGGTTGAATGATTGGTGTTGTGTCTCCAATGTGCTGATGCTGGAATTCCGTGATATATAAATAAACTTCTACTGGAACCATTCTTACAATAGCACAAGTAGCAAAAATTTATGGAAAGAACAGATTAAATGCTTAGACTTAAATTCTTCAATGTGCAACTTGGCTTAAATTGCTGCGTTTGAATTTTGGGTTGCTGAATCAGGTGGAAAAAATCAGACTGACACATCGCTTGTCTGTGCATTTTTACCATGATATATTACTAAAAGAAAAAGCTCAAAGCCTGCCATTGACAATTCTGGCTAAAAACTTATAAATTATTAAGATCTATAGCTTTCTTCTCACAGTGGCCAGGGAATGTAGTGCATATATCAGAGAGGAAATGAAACATCAACATATACTTAGTATTGCACATAAGGCATCATTATGCATGTAATAAAGCACTTACTGTACAACAGCTAAATAGACCAAAAATTTAACAGTTGTATTTCTTGAGCTATTCATCATTAATTCAACATGACATTTAAATTAAACAGCATTGTAGATCACTTAAAATGCTTTATTATTCTAAATGAGAAACCCAAATAAATAATTGCAATCAAGGGGTATATTATTTGAATATACTGTACTTCATAAAGAAACCCATCCAAATGACACGGTTATATGGCTTATACATCTAATGATGTAAAAATCTGCATGTATGCACAAAAACTCATTTATACTAGTGCACATAGATGCTTCAGTGTGTACTGAATCCCACAACTGTGCTCTTTGAATAAATGCTACACAGACTCCTTGCCTCTTAGATGAGGAATAAAAATCCCATAGTAGCACAGGTAGTCCTCGATTTACAACTGTTCGCTTAGTGCCCTGTTACAACAAGTTACAATGGCACTGGAAAAAAGTGTCTTAGGACCATTTTTTACACTGTTGCAGCATCCCTATAATTATGTGATCAACATTCTGATACTTGGGAACTGGTTCATATTTATGACGGTTGCAGTGTCCCAGGTGTTCATGTGATCACCTTTTCCAAACTTCTGACAAGCAAGGTCAATGGGAAAGCTAAATTTACTTAATAACCATGTTGCTAACTAAACAAATGCAGTGGTTCATTTAACAACTGTGGCAAGAAAGATCACAAAATTGGGCAAAACCCACTTAACAAACGTTTCACTTAGCATACATTTTGGGCTCAATTGTGGTTGTAAATTGAGGACTACCTGTACTAGCACCTTGTTTTACAGTACCTTGTATGCTAGTAGCAGTAGGTACTCTCTATAAGACTGCTATGGCTTTATTGCTGGATCCATTCTTACTGGGCAATACGGGATAAAATTGCACATATTTTAACTGAGTTCTCTATTCCACCCAAAAAAAAAAAAAAAAGGCAAAATTTATCTCCAGAATGGAGATCAAAACTTCTTGTTCATCCTTGGATTAATTTGCGTTTTTCCATACATCATATGAGGAACATTCCAACTTATAACAATTCTCTAGAGCCAATAAATTAGCAATGTGAAAAAATCAAGTTGAAGATAGATATTGACACTGATTTCAGATGTCCGTTGAAAAATTGAATTGTTTTCCAAACCCATAGAAGAAGTGTTTGTGCAGCCACTGTTGGTTCCAGCAGCTCAGTCATTAAGCAAGGCATTGACTAAGTGAAATTGCAACCGTGCTAATGATCTTACTTCAACTCTCCTTTGTTTTAAAATTTGAGAAGGTCATAAGTGTGAGGACTGGCTGCAAAGTTACTTTTTAATGACCATCATAACTGCAAACAGTTGCAAAAAAAAAAAGCAGTTGCTAAATGAGGACTACCTGTATTTGGAATGCAATACTACATGATTTCAATGCAATCATTTAACAAAATTAAATGATAAAAATCTGAAAGATACATTGAAACTTAGAAAGAGAGAAGAGGAATAAGAGATTTTTTTTCTTTTGAAAACCTGGGAATCCCACAAGGTTCTTTCTCAGTATTAAAGAATAATAATGAGATCATCAGGTGAGTCCTTCTGGGTCGAATAGTATTTTGCAGGCAGAGGGACTCTATAGAGAAGGCTTTGTCCCTGGCTGCTACTTATGGCACTAGAGAAAATCATCTAATAGTTAATAAATCATACTGGAAAATATCCAGCCTGAGTTGTGCTGTCTTTGTGAGAATAATAAAGCAGAGAATACTAAACTATAACAGAAGAGAGAGAGAGAGAAAGGGAGAAAGGAATAAAATATTATTTGCATTTTTAAAATGTTTGAATTTATGGCTAGAATATTATGGGGATTGTATTCCCATAAGTGAAAATATTATCAAGAACGACTAATTTGTAACTCTGTAACATTTTCTTCCTTGTGGTTCAATTACAGTTGATGTTGTGAAAAGATTAGTAAATACTGTAAATAAAAGAAAATAATAATCCTTGTATAATACATAAAATACTCTATAGCTATTTATAGTTATATATTTATAGTTATATATTTGCAAATCAAATTGGGACAGAGCTCTAGAATGTATCTTGAGTAAATGGATATTGTGAATGCTATGATATAGTTGGTCATTTGATATATTTTTGGAATAGTGTATTAATTTATATGAATAGATTTATGGGAAAATATTTTAAGATTAAAAATGCTAACGTGAGGTTGAACTATATAGCAAAGCTTTGGTATCCAAGTGTTTATCAATTATTGTATCGAGCAGGGGTGGGGGGAAAGAATCATATTGAGAAATTGGAAATGTGATATTATTCCAGATCTTAAAGAATGGTTGTTGGAAATAGATGATCTGTCGGTTTTGGAAAAGGAAATATTTTCTATTAATCAAAGGATGCAGCAATATCTATTAGTTCTCAAATTCTGACCACAGTTGGAATTGGAATCTTGGGCATTGAATGAAACAATCATTAAGTGAGACATTATGTGACTGATTTGCTTAATGACCACCATCTCAGCATTCCCATTTGTGGTCACTAAGTATTCTCACAGGTTGTTAACCAGATGGAGTGCCAGGTAAGGAGTGTGGGGATGCCTCAAGGGTGGGGAAGACTCCGGTGGCCCAGCACAGGCCATGTTTGGGTGTCTCTCCACTCTGGCACTGAAAATCCTCCCTGCCAAAATCCAAGCAGGGTTTCCAGCCCCTAAATGGGAAAACATTCAGCCTCCTCTGGCCGTCATCGAAACACGCCCAGAACCCTGAGGCAACCTGCACTCCTTATGTACCATTCCCTCTCTACTTTGGCACTGAAAATCCTCCTTCCCAAAATCCAAGCATGCTAAAGCTCCCTGTGTGTGATTGCTTAGGAACAACAGGAATTCAGTGCAATAAATTTGCAAAAGAACCTCATCTCCCAGCAAAGAAACAGTGGAACCGGTTGCTTTGTTCAAAGGTCTGGCCCAGTGGTGGGTTTCAAATTTTTTTACTACCAGTTCTATGGGTGTGGCTTGGTGGGTGTGGCATGGCTTGGTGGGCGGGGCAGGGGAAGGATACTGTAAAATCTCCATTTCCACCCCACTCCAATGGATTGATATTGTAAAATCTCCATTTCCTCCAATCAGCTGGGACTTCAGAGGCAGAGAATAGATGGGGGCGGGGCCAGTCAGAATTTTTACTACCGGTTCTCCAAACTACTCAAAATTTCCGCTACTGGTTCTCCGGAACTGGTCAGAACCTGCTGAAACCCACCTCTGGTCTGGTCACCGCTGCTGCAGAGTGCCAGCTTTTCCTCCCAACTCTCAAGGAACAGCATGCGTGCGTTTGGCCTGGATTGCAGGAAAGGCAATGTGTAGCAGGAGGGACACAATGAGGGAGGGACGAAAGAGGGAGGGACACCAGCCAAGACAGTGGAGAAAGAGGGAGTGTGCTTTGTTGCTCTTTTCCTCTCAAGCTCCTTCCTGTTCTGTCATCCAAGCCAAAGGGACACACCATTGCTGGGTGGAGGTTTATCACACATGGATTTATCACACCACTCCATCTGGGTGGAGGTTTATCACACATGGATTTTCAGCACCAGTATGGATCTTAAATTAGTAAAAATGAGTTGCACTCTGAGTATCCTCCAGCACTGGGACCCATACTGTCGTGCCTATATTTCCTGGCTATTTCCAGATCCAAGGAATAAATGTCTAAAGCTGTCTTTAATTTGATTTTTGGTTTGATAATTGGTTTATAATGGCTGTTGTTGGTTTTAATAATGTATGAAGAAGCCAGTTGTAGCGATTAAGGCACCAGGCTAGAAACCAGGAGACCCTGAGTTCTAGTCCCACCTTAGGCATAAAAGCCGACTGGGTGACTTGGGACCAATCACTCTGTCTCAGCCCAACCTATCTCACAGGGTTGTTGTTGGGAAAATAGGAGGAGAAAGGAGCATTAAGCACGTTAGCTGCCTTGAGTTATTTATTGTGGTGGAATCTGCCACTGAGTTACAGGAGGGAGGAGTAGGAGAAACAGCAGCCTTGAATGGTTGCTGTGCAGGAAGTGGGGCAAAAAGGATCCTCCCTGATTCTTCAAAGCATTTTTCAGATAGTTATGCAGAATGTGCTTTAGTCTGGCAAGATTCTGCCTGTTTAGCAAACAGAAGTAAAGAAACTATTGTGAGCATTTACATGTGTCATTTTTGGTTTCCTTTGCCTGACATTTATAAAAAATAATAAAGGTGGGAAATAACTTTTTTAAAAATAAAAATAAAAAAGTGCTTGGAGTACAGTATCTCTTTCTTTTTAGGATGAAGAAAGAAATGGATTTCATTCCTCTATATAAACAAATATCATTTCCCTTTTTCCTGATATTTCTGCTTTGTGTAGAATGGGGAGAACAGGAGACATCAGTGCAGAGATGTATCTAGGATAATTTTCACTTAACTAAAACTAACTTTCATTTAGTTGGAATGGAAGGGAAAGAGAGGCCCAGCTGTCTTTTCTCCGTGGAAAAGAGTAGCTAGGTTCACATCCTAGGGGTCTGCCATCTGCTTTACCCTGCTGCTGTCTTCCTTCCATCCACTTTTCTAATTTTCATGCCACTTCAATTATGATAAATAGAAGAGCATGACAAGCAGCAATCCCTTTGTTATGACAGGTGTGTTGGGCCCATGGATTTGGAAGGCATACTTAATGTCACCATTCCTCCTGGTACTGCTCATAGCCAAGAAACACAGTTGAAAGAGACGGAAAGAATTGTGGTCTCTGAAAGTCTTCTCCTCACCCTCTGGATAATATTTCAAGTCAGAGGATCAACCACATCCTTTCCCTTGTGCCTCCAGTCTTCCAAACTCTAGTTAGTATGAAGTGGCACTTTTAAGGATTGTTGTCCTGCTAGCATAATAGGTTGCATGTTTTTATATGGCTCAAAAGCTTTTGCAGTTGTTGAGATACAGCAACAACTTGAGTGTTGTTAGAATGAGAGTGCCAGGCATCTGTATATGGAGGGTACTTGGCAAGGAAAGACCAGATTGGAGCATAATTTCACTATATTGTATTTACCTATGAAAGCATGAGTGTTCTAGAATAGATTATTAAGAAGCAACCAAGAAAACGATATCATCAGTAAAGGAGCATCTCTATAAATGAATAGACTGGCTTTTCTGTTGGTTTATCCATCAAATCTATACAGCTGCCTATCTCACCAAAACGTGACTCTGGGTAGCATACAATAAGACTATAAAAGAGTTAACATCTAAAAAATAATTATTATTTTAAAAAATAAGCAAGGATAGCAAATGTTTAAAAAATGGAGATGCATCAGCATCTCACCAATTCCCTAGGGTTTCAGGACTGATGAAAGGTTTTGAAGGACTTCTGGAAAGTCAATAGGGATGGAGCCAGCTTTCCTTTGAGGAGGCACCACGGCAGAGAACATCCACCTCCTGGAACCTACCTAGTGTAGTTCCCTAGCAGAAAGGACCTTAGCCTCTTCTGTTGATCTGATGGGGTGGTCAGATACAACTGGGGAGAGGCCGTCCCTCAAATAACCTGGCCTCATACCATAGAGGGCTTTGACTTGGACCCAGAAGCAGGCTGGCAATCAATGTAATTCATGGAGCAGAGATGCAACTCACGGAGCAAAGGTGCAACATGCCGTTCTAGGAGTGCACATAACTGCCCATGCCACTGTATTTTGCACCAGCTAAAGCTTCCAGATACTCAAGGGGAGCCCAATGTAAAGCACATTATAGTAGTCCAGTCTAGAAATGACTAGGACACCTAGAGTGAGCAGAACCCCCAACCTTGTTTCTAGAGCACAATTTGAAGCTGTGCAGAAGCCTCCTAGCCATGACTGCCATTGCTTTTCAAGCAGGTGTCATGAATCCAGGAGGACCCTCAGGTTGCACATGGGTCCTTTTGGGGCAGTGAAACCCATTCGGCACTAAAGAGGCATAGTCCTAGAACAGGCAGACCCCAAAGTCCAAAGCCATTCAATCTTTCCAGGGTTCAGCTGAAGCCTTTTGCTCCCCATCCAGACCCTCACAGCCTCTACCTCCACATAATTCACCAGGCAGAGATGTAGATGTTAAATAGGAACAGAGGGAGCACCAAACCCTGCAGGACCCCACAAAGTAGGGCCTCAGAAGAGATCTCTCCCCTTTAATCACCAACTGGAATCGACCCCAGAGAAAGGTGAAACAGCACAATATGGTGCCACACACCTTCAATACTATGAGCCGATTTAAAGGGAAACCGTGGTTGCTGGTATTGAAAGCCAGAAAGAAGTCAAGTATCAAGTCAAGCATCAGTGGTGGGTTTCAATTTTTTTTGCTACCGGTTCTGTGGGTCTGGCTTGGTGGGCGTGGCATGGCTTGGTGGGCGTGGCAGGGGAAGGATACTGTAAAATCTCCATTCCCTCCCCAATCCAGGGGAAGGTTATTGCTAAATCCCCATTTCCTCCCCACCAGCTGGGATTTAGGAGGCAGAGAATAGATGGGGGCGGGGCCAGTCAGAATTTTTACTACCAGTTCTCCGAACTACTCAAAATTTCCATTACCGGTTCTCCAGAACTGGTCAGAACCTGCTGAAACCCACCTCTGGCAAGGATGGATACACAATCACCATCCTGCACTCACCAGAGATCATTGAAAAACATGACTAATGTCATTTTTTCCATCCTATACCTAGATCTGAATCCTGCCTGAAAGAGATTCAGATAATCCACTTCATCCAATGTCCTCTGAAACTGTTGCACAACTACCTTCTCAACCTTCACTCAGAAGGGGAAGTTAGAAAAATGGATGAAAATTGTCCATTATAATGGAGTCCAGCAATAGCTTCGTGAATAGGGGGTGAACTCAGGCCTTCTTAAGAGGTAAAAGAACAATCCTCTCACTCAAAAAATTTCACCACCATTAGAACACATTCACACAGTAACCCCTGTGCTGCTTTACTAAAGGGAGGAGGGGCGTGGATTTAAAAGCAGGTAACTGAGCTCACACTCTGAAGGACCTGTCTATTTCCTCAGCCCCAACAGGTACAAACTGTTCCCAGATAACTGGGCAAGATTCTTTCCCAGTTATCTCCCCCAGACCTGCAACAAGGCCAGCATCCAACTGCAAATAAATATGAACAATTATTACAAATAGTGAGCAAATTCTTCCACACACTCCTATAAGGGTTTTCCAAGCTTCTTCTTTCCAATTGTGATGTTAGGAAGCATCACTATTTTTTTTTAAAAAAAATTCTACAAGGTATATTTTCTAATTAGAATCTCAAAACAATCCACATAGTCCAAAAAATTTAGTCCTGGAACAAATATCACATATCAGTGGTCGGTAGCTCCTGGTTCTGTTCGGTTCTTGAGAACCAATAATAAAAGCAGTGGGAGCCTCTGCCCACCCGCCCAGACGTCATAAGGTATGATCTGTGCATGTGCAGAAGCGTGCGTAAGCAAAGCGAGAGAGCGCTCCCGTTTCGAACCCATAGTAAAGGTAAGTAGAACCCACCCCTGCTACATATATACATAAAAGGGTATGGGACCCAGAAAGCAAAGCATTTGACAACTTACAATAGCCTAGAAAGACAGTAACTTTCTCAGAAAGAATCCATAAACATTACCTGGCCTGAAAAAGGAAACCACTTTTTGAAGAACAAATGGATAGCTCCAGCATTTAATAGTCAGACATTAATCATATTTATTATGCTACATATGAATTTAAAAAGAAAAGGAATACCTGGTTGTAATGCTCAATTGGATTAGTCTATAATCCCACATTTAACTTCATATGTTTAACTCATTTCATGAAACTCAATCCTGCATTTTAAAAGTGATACGGAAGAGCATCGCCTCAAAAAAAGATAAGTGTTTTTTCTACATGCACGTTTTGCAGACATAAGAATGGTGATATTAAATAAGCTGACATAGCTGACTCTACTTCCACCATTTTTGGGAGTACAAAATAAATGTGTTTGCAATAAGTATATGTGCAAAAATGACACATATGTATTTAGTTATGGAGAACAAGTTATGTAAATATTTTCAATATGTCCTTGTGACTGTAATTCTGTTTGATTTGGGGATGGCAATAAACCTAGGCAGGAAGTGAGACAATTCCTATAATCAGGGGTCTTTTTATTACAAAAGGTTCATCAGAAAAAAAAATTTTACCTCAAAACTGAGATTCCAGTCTATTTTGTTCAGGTATTTAGCTCTTGCCTATACTTATGCCTATCAAACAAAGCTTTCTCCTCATCATTTTATTTCTATTTTATATCTTGTGCTGGATCTTCAAGCCTCTCTTCAGTTATTACCTTCAGTAGCAGGGATCTGTTTGTCACTGTGGCTCTCCCAGGCTAAAGACCCCAGTGGTAGGGCTATTCTCTGTGCTTGCCAAGGCTGTTGGATTCCTTGTGCAGTTCCCAGACCTTGATCTATTGCCTAGGTTCTGACATTGCCATAATTCTGGACTTCCCTGCTATGCAGTAGGCATCTCTCAAGTTCTTTCCTGCTACAGGTAATCCTTGACTTATGACCACAACTGAGCCCAAAAATTCTGTTGCTAAGTGAGACGGTTGTTAAGTGAGTTTTGCCCCATTTTACGACCGACCTTGCAGCAATTGTTAGGTGAATCTGGCTTCCCCGTTGACTTTGCTTGTGGCTTCCCCATTGACTTTGCTTGTCAGAAGGTCACAAAAGGTGATCACATGACCTTGGGACACAGCAATGTTCATCAATATGAACCAGTTGCCAAGCATCTGAATTTTGATCACATGATCATGGGGATGCTTCAGAGGTCGTAACTCTGAAAAATGGTCATAAGTCACATTTTTCAGTGCCATTTAACTTTGAACAGTCACTTAATGGATTGTTGTAAGTGGAGGACTACCTGTGTTTATCAAAGGGTCTAGCAGTGAAATTGTTGGACTTTTCTTTATAGCGTTCCATATTTTTTAGCAAGCTTTGTTTTATAATACATCCTTTAAAATGTTCATCCTCTTTCATGTCCCTGTAACAGAAATATCTGTAAAGCCCACTAACTAGGCCAACTCCTTCCAATATTGATGTACTACTGTTTAGGGATTTTATTCATTATGTTTGCTGTGTCAGACAGCTTGCTCTATAATATAGTTGGAAGTTTTGAAGAGCAAGACTTTTTCTGCCTTTTGAGTCTTGTAAAATGTTAAATTTTACTCTAGGTTTCTTTTTCTCACTCCATATAAATTTATGAACGGGGGAGCGGGGGGGTTGCCATTCTTTTTCTTGGATTGGAATTGGCATCATTTGAAATAAATAATGCATTTGGAGTAAGACAATTCATCTTAATAATCATAATTATTAAGCAACAAATCTTTCCATCTTTCAAGATCTCTTTTAATTTATTTCATAATTTAATATAATTGGGTTTTTTATATATTTCTTGATTCTTTCTCTGTGAAATACAGACAATCCAGATGTTTCACGGCACCTGGCATATTCCTTCCACAGGATATCTTCCTGTCTGTATTTTTGTTTTTTGACGCCCAGGTTCTGGGATAAATAACTGATTTCCACATAGTCAATTCAGCCCTTGGCTAGAATTAGCAGAAGAGTCCGATAGATTAGAATCTTTATTGTAGGCAAGCAGCCTTTAGCACAAGAGTTGATCACTCACTGCCATGCCAAGAAGTCAGAGATTTTAGGTATCTTATCTCTAAAATTTAAGCTATAGGTTTCTCCCTTGGGCAGTCACACTCTTCCTGATGAACAGATACTACCTGGTCACTTTAAGATCTTGAGAAGCAACTACTGATATACCGTATGTTTATATAAAAGCTTTATATTGCCTTTATGCCAGTGAATTAAAATTACCATTGTTGCTGCAGGAGGATAGAATAGAATAGAATAGAATAGAATAGAATAGAATAGAATAGAATAGAATAGAATAGAATAGAATAGAATAGAATAGAATAGAATTTTTTATTGGTCATGTGTGATTGGACACACAAGGAATTTGTCTTGGTGCATATGCTCTCAGAGTACATAAAATAAAAGATACATTCGTCAAGAATCATAAGGTATCACACATAATGATATTCATAGGGTACAAATAAGCAATCAGGAACAATATCAATATAAATCGTAAGGATACAAGCAACAAAGTTACAGTCGTACAGTCATAAGTGGAAGGAGATGGGGTGGATGAGACGATAAAATTAATTCCTGATTATATAACAATCATTTTCAAGGCAATATGCTGCCCTTCCCATCTCCCCCCTCCCCAATACATACACACACTGCTCAGTCATTGGCATGTAGAATTAGACCAACAACTTCCACTATCCAGTGATTCCAGTGATTAAGGCGCCAGGATAGAAACCAGGATACTGTGAGTTCTAGTCCTGCCTCAGAAATAAAAGCCAGCTAAGTGACTTTGGATCAGTCCCTCTCACTCAGCTCAACCCACCTCACAGGGTTGTTGCTATGGGTAAAAAAATGAGGAGGAAGAAGGATTTGGTATGTTCGCCACCTTGAGTTATTTATAAAAATAGTAAAGGCAGGATAAAAATTCTTTAAAAACATTAGTAGTTGCAAACTAAATAAGACTTAATTAGACATCACAGAAGAATATTTGCTGGGGAGGGGTTTCTACAGATCTTTTAGCTGGGTAAAAGTTTTACAGACAGAAGTCAGTTAGGAAATAATCTTCAGGCACACATTTTTGCTTGACCTCCTTTTCCTCATGGGGTTCTTGTAAAGTTAAAATAGAGGGGAAAAGGCACATTACTTTGAATTCCTCAGAAGAAAAACAGGCTATCGATGTAATAAATCAATAGATATGTTTATATATTAAATATATATAAAACAATACTGTTATGAGGCCTACAGGCCTGATTATTTATATACCAAGAGCTTATATTAGGACTAACATTTTTGTCACTAACTGCCAAACGTAACAGGATAGTTCTCTGAATTAACACCTCTGAATGCCGATCATCTTGTTAATGTGTAAGATGATAAATGCCAAAAGGTATGAAAGCCTATATACATCCAGCCTATTCATAAGAATGTTTCAGCAGCTGATTCCAATTTTGTAAAACTTATTTCACATCTAAAATACTCTTAATACCTTGTTTTGAAACTACATCTGAATAAAAGGTAAACGTATTGATTTTTAAGCAATTACTACAATAGTGTAAAAATTATACAGATGCCAATCTTTTAACAATTTAATTTTTAGAAATCAGAGAAACACACTAAAATTGCGAAGACTCAATATTAACTCTTATGTGTAGTGTCAGATCCTCCTCCCTTTTTAAAAATATTATATTTATTAAGAATTTTGAATAAAGTAAGACAAATCTAAAGAAAAAGAAAGAAAAGAAAAAGTACAAGGAAAAAAGAAACAAAGAAAACCAAAGTTGTGAAATACAATGATTTCCAACCTTAAATAGTCACAATCTTATAATCCTTCCTCTTAGATGTTACGCAAATACCTTTCCTCGTCAAGCATTCAATAGTCTTGTTGCAATTACCATGTACAAAATCGATATATTTTTCAGTAAACCCGAGTCTTTTCTAGTTCATTGTACATAAATCCCAATTTAAAAGATTCTGTTCTTTTTCACAATATTTATCTTTAAAATCCTTTGTACCATTGTATTAATTAGTATCCAAAATGACTTACCTTTTACTGACTTCCATTGAAGACATGAAGGTGATGAGCTAGATATCCCTGAAGGAGCAGGGACAACATTATGGTTGAAATTGGTGGCCAGAGGCCACTCCCGTGTACTTTAGAGCGGTACTATTCATGGGTAAACTGCAAAAACCAGTGGTTTTGTAGTTGGCTGGTGAATCAAATGACTAGGAGTCACAGGATCCTATCTAGTTCACAACCGTAATGCAGCCTATATGATCATAAAGCTCAGCCGAGTCTTATTTCTTAATCGCCATTGGAATTGTTCTACTACCGATGGTCTTTGACTTACAACAGTTCACTTAGTAACCATTCGGCACTGAAAAAAGTGACTTATGACCATTTTACACACTTATGACCTTTGCAACATCCCCATGGTCACTTGGTTTACATTTGGATTCACAAATGTAACTGATTCACATTTATGAGGGATGCAGTGTCCCAGGGTCATATGATCACCTTTTGCGACCTTCTGACAAGCAAAGTCAATGGGGAAACCAGATTCACTTAACTGTGTTACTAATTTAATAACTTGTGGGGCCTGGTGGCTCAGCAGACTAAAAGCATTGTGATTAACACCAGCTGTCTGCAATTACTGTAAGTTCGAATCTCACCAGGCTCAAGGTTGACTCAGCCTTCCATCCTTTCTAAGGTAGGTAAAATGAGGACCCAGTTTGTGGGGGCAATAAGCTGACTTTGTATAAATAAACAAAAGTATGAAGGCTATTGCTTAACGCATTGCTTAACGCATTGTAAGCCGCCCTGAGTCTCCGGAGAAGGGCGGCATATAAATCAAATTTAAAAAAAAAAAAAAACTTCAGTGGTTTACTTAACAAATGTGGCAAGAAAAGTTGTAAAATGGGGCAAAATTCACTTAACAAATGTTTCACTTAGCAACAGAAATTATGGGCTCAATTGTAGTCATTAGTTGAGGACTACCTGTACTGTGCTTTTTTTTAATGTTGGAAACTTTCTGAACAGCACATTTGATGGCATTCCCTGGGTGAGTTTCCTTCAATCCTAAACAAAAGAAATTTCAAGTGTGACTTTAAGGACTTAGACATTTGGGGAAATAAACAGAAAGAAGGGTGATTAGAGTGTGGGTTCTTTTTAAAGCTATAAATGGATTAAGGATCTAGATGGACTTGAAATGGGATTTTAAAATTAATTGAATGAATCCTCCTGGTAGGAAAACGAGCTGTGTTTTGAATTAAGAAAAAAACAACATGATAAAATGGGAACTTTGAAGATTGGAAGTAGAGGGAGCTAAAAAGAAAAAAAAGTAAGGTATCAGTTAAAGGAGAAAAACATCTGTTTGACTTGTTAATACAGAATGGAACAAAATACATACTTTTTTCTTCTATACACTTTTGTATTTTTCTTTTGTATTCTTTCTTTCTTTGCTTTTTCTTTCCTGCATTTTTTTCTATTTCTTTATAATTTTTTGTAGTTGTTTATTTGTATAGTGTAATATTTAATAAAATTATTTGAAAAGAAAAAAAATAACTTAATTTTGTCACAAGTCCATCATGCTTGATAAAATGTCCCCTTATGTTTTTCACATTTAAATTCTTTCTTTGCATGGGAAAGATGATACACCTACCCATGATCAATAAAGATTGTGTAGAATTCTCCTATCATGCAGATGCTAGATCAAATTTCTACTATTCTGTGTAATACAATGCAGGGTATAGTCTCAGTGTTACCCTCTCCTTTTTAAAAAGTTATTGACAAGAAACATAATTATTCCAATAGAGGTGTGTTTAACCTTATCTTTAATGAACTAAAATTTAAAATACTTGTCTTAGCTGGTAAATGCATCTTTCCACAACTATAGTTCTTATAGGTAACATGAGTTGGTTGATAATTTTTTATATGTGCATTTCTGTGATAGTATGAATGATCATCAGTTTGAACATTTGACTGCTTCATTTTCATAGTTTCCTTTTTAAAATTTCATTACTTTCACAGGGATTTTATAGATTATTTCTATAGATTAATTATTATATTAATTAATAATTATAGATTAATTATTTCTGGCAAAGTCAGAGGCGAGCACCCTAAACCAGACTATTCTGTTGTCTTAACAAGGGAAAGCTTCTTCTTTTTTTTCACCTATTGCACACAGAGCTAGACAAAAGAGGCTCAGAGATTAAACCTTGAATTCACTATTTATTTAGATTGCATTTTATACTTGGCAGTTACTGGTATTCTTTCGTAAGAGCTTTCCTAGTTATTATACTAAAAACTTTACTCATCAGAGACCTGCTTGAAAACTGCCTGCTAAGTTTAAGAGCAGATTGTTGAAACAATATATATATCATCTGCTGAATAATATGAACAATCAATCAGTTTTAACATTTGACTGCTTAATTTTCATAGTTCCTTTTTTTAGTTTCACAAGTCAAAAAGAGGGCTGTGAAAATATTTACAGACCCCTCGCATCCTGGACATAAACTGTTTCAACTCCTACCCTCAAAACGATGCTGTAGAGCACTGCACACCAGAACAACTAGACACAAGAACAGTTTTTTTCCTGAACGCCATCTCTCTGCTAAACAAATAATTCCCTCAACACTGTCAAACTAGTTACTAAGTCTGTATTACTATTAATCTTCTCATTGTTCCTATCACCTATCTCCTCCCACTTATGACTATAATCTTGTTGCTGGTATCCTTAAGATTTATATTGACTGTTTCCTAATACGATTTGATTGCTTATTTGTTCCCTATGACTATCATTAAGTGATGTACCTTATGATTCTTAACAAATGTATTTTTTCTTTTATGTACACTGAGAGCGTATGCACCAAGACAAATTCCTTGGGTATCCAATCACATTTGGCCAATAAAGAATTCTATTCTATTCTATTCATTTTTGCCAAAATTCATTGTCCCTATATGTATGGTGAATACTGCTTACTTGCCTTGTCATCTTACAGTATTCATATTCTCCAAATTATTACTGAACTCCCAGATTAAGGGTCTTCTGAGATATATTCTTACTCTCCTCATGTAACATATATGAGGCAATAGTTGTCTGTTCATTCTTCATTTAAATATGATTAAGAATAGTATATTATATGACTATGTTTCTTGTTTCTAAAAAAACATAAAAATCTCTACTTAGATTGGCAATACCATTGAGTGTATGTTTGTGTGTGGGTGGGGGAGGAATTGGGGTTGTTTTTATAAACAAAAATCTATGCTGTGTTTTTCTACCATGCACACAATGCTTCATCTTGGAAGACTTAGGAGATACAAGCACATTAAAGCTAACAGTCTGCTTGGAATAGAAGAGAAGGGGGGAGGTATGCCTGTCATTGCTTCATGAACCCAGAGCTTTGATTGATCTGTTCAAATATTAACATGCCTAGTGGGGTAGCCCACAATGTCCTCCAGGCCTCCCAATATATAAATATTCATACAATAACATCTGCCATGGTTGCATATTTACTATTCTGCGATCTTCCTGTTGTTTTTAATGGGAATAACTAGTCTCTTTGAGGAAATTCCAAAGGAACTTTAAAAAAAAATCCCTATATGTACCTGTCATTTAAGAAGTCTTCTCAATATTGTTTCTAAACACCTTTTTTCTTATATGACAAAGACATTAATCACTGCATTTCCACATTCCAGAAGTAGATTCACCTCAGCTTCTTCACTCCATAAATTATCTCTTGGAACGTATGGAACAATCGTATTTAAACTCATAGCAGAAATATCTTATTTGACAAAAGCATCTTATTTTTACTTGCTACCAAACACATTTTAATCTAACAAAGTGTTATGTATCTCCTAGGCCCGTGATGCAAACCTATGGCACACGTGCCACAGGTGGCACATGGAGCCATATCTGTGGGCACGTGAGCATTGCCCTAGTTAGGCTGCAGCACGCATGCGCACACTGGATAGCTGATTTTCGGGCCTTCTGGGCCCCCCAGAGGTCGGGCCCTCCGGAGGGCCTCCAGGGGGTGGGGAAGGCCATTTTGCCCTCCCCAGGCTCCTAGAAAGCCTCTGGAGCCTGGGGAGAGCGAAAAACAGGCCTACCACGCCCACTGTGCCATCGCATGCCAAAAGCGGGGGGAGTGCAGGGGGTTGCGCGCACATGCATGGGGCAGGGTGTATTAAATTATGGGTGTGGGCATGCACACGCATACGACCCCCCCCACTCCCCCTGCTTTTGGCACACGACGGCAAAAAGGTTATCCATCACTGTCCTAGGCCAAAGCTCAAATAAAATATTGTTAGCGGTCTTTTTATACCTATGGTAGAGAATATGGATATGTCCCTGTGGCCCAGATAGGATCTTTCTTTATGTAATGCACTACTATCCCATTTTTGTTCCATCTTGGAACTCAGTAGAGTCTATACAGTTTCTGCCCACACACTATCCAAATCATCAACTGGTTCTCTCTCTCTTGAAACTGAGTTGCCATCTGTATCCTTGAAGGCATATTGTGCATATTTACACTTCTTAAAATTTATTTTAAAATGACAGATGATTCTGTCATTATTAGAATGAAACTGGTGAAATGTCCTAGAAGACAATGAATGAATGCTACTGATTTGGACGCATATTTATTCTCACACAACATTACCTGAGAAATCATTCCATCAATAAAGAGCAGTCATGAAAGCCTACAGCCTCTCTATGTTGCTTTCTGCATTCATTTTCTCTTTTAGCAATGAAGTAATTCCTCATGTTTCCAAGCATTCTTGGACCATATGGTAAGCATGTATGGCAGTCCCCAGGATTTCAGTCTCTGCAACAATATTTGGTGAAGTAATCTTTTTTTCCCCCTTTGTTTGTTAAAATTTACAAAATAGGGCTATTGGTTACTTCTTTGGTGACTGCTCAAAGTTGAGAATAAGGTTCCTAGGCACTGGTTTCTTTTGGCAGTGAGGACATTCTTTATACCAGGCCGGGGGAATAGGATTTGCTTTGAGTCCTGTATAGCATTTGTATTACTTTCAAGCAACCAAGAAATAAATTATTCTGGATGCTATCCAAAATAAAATAGAGCCATTCACTTCATCACTATTCATCATAATGAGTCCCTGTTTTGTGCATTTTTACATAAATACATTATTAGCATATGCTCTAGTGAAGTTTTTTTTTAAATGTAGTTGATTCTTAAGGCATGTCTTACTCTATGGATACATAGAATTTTTTTCCCCCAAGGTGATACTTAGTAGGTGTTTTCATGAATATTTTGGGAAAATGAAACTCTTTGGAAAATGAAATTAAGATGTATCTGTACCGAACAGTTCAGGCATTGGTTAAGGAAGAGAAAATGCTTCCTTACTAGTGTGCCTGACTAATATTACTTTCATTTAATGTACATAGTTGCCATTCCTCTTTATTCCATTGCATTCTGTGGGGCGCATCCCATTGGACTAAGATTATCATCCCGTTCTTTCAACAAAGAGATTAGTTTCTTTCTCTGCCTCTTCCTCCTCCTCAACAACCCTTCATAAAGGGTTGTAACTCTCACCCAAAGAGTTACAAAGAAAATTTATTGAAGAGTGGAAAGGATTTTTCAAGGATTTGCAGGGAAGACATAGCAAATTGAAGACGTTGCCACTAAAAACAGAGCTGACCACTATGGTGGATTGAATAGCCAGCAAATAGAACAGCTCTTTATAGTTTTTCTTCAGAGAAGGAGCAGACTTGAGATTGCTGTCCAGACAGTTTCTCCTTGTGAGTCTCAAGTGGGTTTAGAGCTTTGGGAGACAAAGGAATATTAATTTCAGGAGTGTCTGCTTCTGTAGATAGAAAGTGTGTTTAAAAGTTGTTCTGGAAGAGGAACAAGTTTTGCTGGATGGGACTGTGGCTAATCTGAAAGTAGATTTGAAAGTGACAGGCTGCAAGAATGATATGGATGGAGATGCTATGCTGAATATATCAAGGCTGATGCCTTGATAATTAGAAGATATATAAATAACAGATGAAAAGAGTGACCTGGATAACTTTCCTATGTTGGATTTACAAAAGAGACTTGTTAGACTTTTGAAGAAGTTTGTGAGAAGGGACAAAGAAAAAAATGAAAAGAAATCAAGTTCTATTTGAAGGGAGAATAGATCAAGATTGTTAAAAGTAAAAGTAATACAAAGTTGGTTTATTTGATCAACGTTAAAATAGATAACATTGCCATCTTTGGTAACCTTTCATGCACTTTTGTTGATCAGGACTGAACAGTGAAGTATTGAGGATTTATTTATAGATAAGAGATGGGGTATGGGAAGAAGTACTCTTTTACTGTATTTTTTAAAGAGAAGGTGATACTTTAGTAAAACTGCTTAAACTTGTGATGAAAGGGGAAGTTATTTGTTTAAATATATATATTTTGCTATATTCTTATTTTTACTTTCTTTTCTATTTTTCATTCTAGTTCTTTTCTGTACTTCCTATTTTTTTCTTTTTTTAATTCATATTAGTTTTAGTCTTTTTAACTGTAATTTTTAATAAAATTACTATAAAAAGAATGGAAGGGATTTTTTGTGACTATTTGAAAAGCAGTTAGAGAATTTATTTCCTAGAGACCCTGCATGTATGGATTATCTCTTTGTTCCATTCCAAGAATACATGAAATTTCTTTGAGCTTCACAGCCAACTAAGCTGTGAAAACAGTTTTTTAGGGAGAGCTCCTTCTTACTCTGAATCAAGCAGCTATGATTAGGGACAGGCCTCCATTCATTTAATTTAAACTAAATTATTACCAAAAATGTGTATATGGATACCAGTGTTTTCTTAGTTTTAATTATGTAAAGCATAGGTAATAAAAGGTAGTAAAGGTAGCATATTTGCAATATTGCAATGATTCTCTTGCATCTCTACTTCTGAAATTTACATGGCTTGTTATTGGCTTTAAAGCTTATGAATTTCTCCTAAGTCTGAATAAAACCAGGCCTCTGTTTTTGAGCTTCTGTTGGAATTATGCCATCTCGTGTTTAGTTGTCCGTAGAACACGTTTCCTTGCTGCAGGAAAGGAAATATAAATAAACAAGCCGATGGCAATTCATTTATTGCCCTATTTAGCAATACCTTGATGGTGTCGTTCTACTTTTCTTATTTTTTTTAAACTTGTATCTTTACAATAAAGCAGATCTATGCAGATAATTTGAGATCATGTGAAGATCTGAAGTCAAGATGGCATTGGTATTTTGGCAATAATCCAAAGTGGTTTTATTTTATTTTCGTAAAATCTGGTAAGGTCCTGAATATTACTAAGAAATCGGATGAAACCTAATGAACATTAATTTATTCACACAATATAGAAGCATTGCTGGTAAAAAGGTTGTTTCTAGTAGTCAGTTTAATCTGTTTTAGACAGAATTTCACTCCTTAAAGAATCAAGTTTGTTTGATTAGAATTTGGCCTTGATTTTGAATGTGACATTTATTGAAGGAATCTCCTTCTGCCATCTAATGCACTTAATTCTCCTTCTTCTTTAGCAAATGGCCAAAGTTTTCCATGAAAGGGCAGCATCCTATTTACAATAAAATAGTGTCTTATGCATGACCAAACTTGTCCATTTGTGGTGGGTAGGTTATTGACTAGAACTAATTTCATTAGATATATGCCAGTTCTTTGTGGTTGTTTAACTATCTTAGTATTCTGTTTCTACACTCAATTCAGAGTATCCTTCTACCCATAAGGCTTTATATGAGTCGTTACATAAACTTCTTGAAGGCTGATTTCTCCCTGTGAACTTCATCCAATGTCCAATAATTCTTTTCTGAATAGCTTTACCTTTGGAATGCAAAACAGTATGTATCAGGTTTAGAAAGAGCCTTCTCAGCCGTGCCACCCTTTAGTGGAATAATTTCCACAAAGAGGTTCATCTGACATTAAGGCTTATTATTTTTTCACAACCAGGTGGCCCTTTGTTTCTGCTTTTAAATTGTATCTCACTTAAGATTTTCCTCAGTCACTGTGAATTACAGCCTTGTAATATACTGTAGTTTCAAACTGTTTTGCCAGATTTTATTTAAATGTAGGGAGGGTGGCACTTTTTCGCAACTCAAGACATAAGAGCAGCATCTTTATGAGTTAATTAGCAAAATCAATTGATTTGATACTAAAGCAGAATATATTTTCATATATCTTTGAAGGCTTGACTGAGTTCCAGAGCCAAATCAACACATTTGGTTGATTGAAGTGAATTTGATACTTAATTCCATGTCTATTAAAATTTGCCATGAAAAATAGCCATGATACTGCTCCTTGATCATCAAAGAGGACACTTCTAACTATGAGTACTAATCATGATGACTCTACATAAATTTCAATATTGAAATCTATAAGGATTTGAAATTCTTATTGAACTAGAGACCCTAATCTGTACGTATATTCTGCTTGTGAGGTTCACAGAGAGAGTTGAATGGCTAAAATGGGAGCTGAGTGCTGGGCAAACTAACACTTGCTTTTGTTAAGAGGGTTTTCTTTATGGTCCTTGTGATATTTCACAGCCTCTTAGGCTAAAGATATATAATATGAGCCATGAAGATTTGGAAATTAATGTTAAAAAGAAATCTGAACAAACAATCTCCGATGTTGCTAGGATATGATCTACCTGGGTTTGTCCTAAAAAACTACCTTAACATTTATTTTATTATCTCTTGCTGGTAAGTGGCAAGCAAAATAACTTTTTTGTAAAGTATATGGTTTGGATATAGTTTAAGTTGCCACTACTTTGCCATTTTTAATATGAAAGAGTTAACTGGGTTTATTGTATTAAGCCAAATTTAATTTGTGTCTTGATCTGTTTGAAGGCCAAGTGAAGGTTTGGAGAATGGACATGGATTGGGCATGCAATATAAAACCTTGAACAATTTGTGCTTAATATAATTGTGGAGGCACAGTCACTCTTTCCACAAAAAGTACCAATGAAGCCTCTGAGACAATCTTCTCTGTGGAGAAGAGGGAAATCTTCCACCTCTCTTTCCCCCATGTACCATTTGACATCTTTCAAGAAATGTTTCATCCTGTTCTAGTGTGAAAGTTCTAGTTAATAGATTCTGGAACAGCTTCTTTGACTAGACCTGAACTGCTGCTTAGTTTTTGTAATATTGGCATAATATTTTTGAATCTTTCCAGTAACTTTACACAACTGCTTCTTGTAGCTATACACAGTAAGATTCTTTGGCAGATATTACCAGTAATTATAAGATCCTGCAACATTTTTATTAAGCAAGTATTTATTTTCAGTGTTAACATTAACTTCTATTCCTACAAAAGAGGACAGAGATTGTGAGCAGGCTGATAGAATTGATGTTTCCAGGTAGTAGCTTTCTATATTGGTATGATTTGTGTTTAGTTTGAAGTCAGTTGTGGTCATGTACAGTGATTTGCATGCTATACAGTACATAATATCTGATGTCCTATGTTCAGGTCTGCTTCTTCCAATAATTTGGGTGTCAGAGGTGCCTAGAAACATAACCACAATACTTGCCATCACAAAGGGGCACCTGTATTTGTGGATATGCTGCATTAGACGTTACTTAGTCTTTATGAAGGCAGCCAAAAGGCCATCTCAATTGGAGCATTTGTGACATCTGAATTAACATTGTGGTTACTAGCGGAATGACACATTCAACAGTAAATATTAATTCCCAGCTTCCTCAGTCTGATGAGAATGTAGTAGACACATTATTTTCATGGTATTGCTATTCTTCTACCTATCTGCTTCCTTCTATTTTCTGATGTTCATATTTGATGGGTGAAAACATAACTGGAGAAAGAAAAAAAAGTTTTCTCCATTTATAGTAGATGTAGGTTGAGAATACCACATATGCTTCTCAGTATGCGGTTCTATCTTAGTCAAAATGATAGCGACACATTCTATTTAATTTCTAGTTCATTTGCTGAATACAATCTGCTCAGCACTTCACAGTATGGCAGTTGGTAACTCTGATAAGTATTCATACATTTAAATTTTGAAACCATTAGTATGCTTAAGATCTAAAGCTTAGTGTTATTGTTTTTGATTACTACAGCTAATTTTGTTCTTTATACTTAAAAGGTTTAATATAGAGGCACAACAGAATCCATAGTGTAGAACAACAGAAGTTCAATCCACCTCTCCTTGAAAACCACTGGGACTTACATCATGGCTCCATCTCCTACCCTATTGTAGTTGTCATTGCCATTACCTAGGAAGATCTCCTCAGGCATTCTTCCTCTGTCCCCTCCATTGTGGGAGAGAAATAACCCCCCCCCACACACACACACATACACACTGTGTCATTTTCTGGCTAACTTCTAAGTAAAAGAAATACAATACAATAATTGTTATATTTAATTTGTGTTTTGATTTATTTGAAGGCCAAGTAAAGTGGAATGAGTTGTGGATTGAGCATGCTTGTGACATAAAAAACCTTGAAACAATCTGTATAGGAATTTTATATCATCTCCTGGTTGTAGAGCATCAAAACCTGTGACTAGAGGAATCAGCCTCTAAATAAATAATAAATTTCCTAAAGTATGGGGGGAGAAAACGTAACACCGTTAAAAATAAAAGTTAAAATTGCAGACAAACCCTTTATAGCTTTAGAAATTAGAATTCAGGTAATCGCTGCTAGAAGACATAAATTACCAGGGATCCAGCATCTGCAAAAAAAGGCTCCAATATCCTTAAGTAAACCTAATAACTCCAGCAGACCAAAAAATGACAGTGATCTACCACCAATAAGGAAGAAACCAATATCACAGATTCCTTAATGGATGGGTTGAAACTGACAGAAAATACAAAATCCTGAAAGTATGCAGAGAAAACAAGAACAAGTGCTACACCACACCGAAAATTAAGATTAAAAACAGGAATTTTTTTTAAAATTTGATTTATATGCCGCCCTTCTCCAGAGACTCAGGGCGGCTTACAATGCGCTAAGCAATAGCCTTCATTCTTTTGTATATTTATACAAAGTCAGCTTATTGCCCCCACAACTGGGTCCTCAATTTACCTACCTTAGAAAGGATGGAAGGCTGAGTCAACCTTGAGCCTTGGCGAGATTCAAACCTGCAGTAATTGCAGGCAGCTGGTCTTAATAACCAGCTTAATAACAGGGTGCCTTAGACCACTGTACTACCAAGGCTCTTAATTAAAGTATTAATTAAGAATTAATTAAGAATTAAAGTATGCCTACCCAAGTGCCAAGTTAATCAGATTTTTCTTCTGATTTCAAGTTACTTGGACTTCCTTTTTCTTTTTCTGGAAGTTTCCAACTATAATCTGGAGCCAAAGGTAATGATGTCAGCTTTCCCCTTCTTTCAGCTCATGCTTGAGAGAAGTTGTGCATCTAAACACAACCAGCAATTGAAGTGGCAGGGAGGTTGCAATACTGTGAATGCCATCTGGCTTTGGTAAACAACAGTTATAAATGGAGTTTTCATACACCTTTCGGTTTTGTCAACCATTTTTTTTCCTCCCAAATACCTTTGAAATGGAAGGGTTTTGTCAAATTTCCAATAATCGCTTCCGACTATTTGGAACTTTGGCTGAGTAGTTTCATCCCCAATATAGCAATGCTGTGTGTGTGTGTGTGTGTGTGTGTGTGTGTGTGTGTGTGTCTGTCTGTCTGTCTGTCTAAGGACACATTCACATTATGTATGTATACACAGATGCATGTGTGTATGTATACACACACATTCACATACACAAATACAAACATACTAGGGTTTTGCTTCTTGAATCTTCCTTTCCAGAAATATTTACTCAGAATGTGTGCATAAAAGAGACAGAAAGAGTTCTTTGTGGAAGAGAAAGGTTGATGAAGCTATGGGTGTTTATATAAAAATGGAAGTAAGTATTCATCAGTTTTACAAATGAAATATTTTGTTTTAAAAGTATACATTTAATTAAGTAATTAATTAATTAATTAACTTTTTTTCTGCTTTTTGTGATGTGTTCTCTTTGGTCAGTGCAGGTAGTCCTCGATTTACGACCATAATTGAGCCCAAAATTTCTATTGTTAAATGAGACATTTGTTAAGTTAATTTTGCCCCATTTTATGACTTTTCTTGCCATAGTTGTTAAGTAAATCACTACTATGGATAAGCTAGTAACTTGGTTGTTAAGTTACTAGCTTATCCATAGTAGTAGTTGAAACTGGCTTCCCCATTGACTTTGCTTGTTAGAAGGTTGCAAAAGATGATCACATGATCCTGGGACACAGCAAAGATCATAAATATGAACCAGTTGCCATGCATCTGAATTTTGATTGTGTGTATGTGTGTGTGAGTGAGGGGAGGGAGGGGGGGGAAGAGAGAGAGAGAATGAATCAGAAATGTCTGTAGTTCTATATCCTGTCTTATTACTCTATTCTGTTTTGGGGTGAGCCATGTTCTTCAAAGCCCCACGTTTGCAAATCACTCTTGCTTACACATACCCACACACATTCCTTTGAAACACTCAAAATCTTAGTTTGCTTTTGCATTTTAAAAAATTATTCTGACTCCCTTTATCGATTTTACAAAGTCTCATTTGCTCTGTGTGTCAATAAACTCTACTTCTTAAAAGATGTCCTTCATGAGCTAGTCTGATTCTTTGCATGGACCAGTTCACGTGCCTTATTTTAGGAAGTTTTAGATGAAACTTGTACATTTTGTTAAGGGTGGCATCCTTGGTTTTCCTAGTTTGCAAACATTGGATTCTGTCTGACCCACTTTACAGCATGGGTGTTTTTGAGCCATGCTACTGCATTTTTGCTCAGATGGATTCTGTTCAAGTGACTCCTTGAAGGACCCCAGACAGTAGTGCAGTAGTGCAGCCTGCTGTTGACTTCTGTGCCCCTCTAATGATTACCTGGCTGTCTGGAGAATTCTGACCCTCTTCTGTGCAGAATAATTAGCTTTTGAGATTTCATTATGACTCTATTTTTTTTTTTAAAGAAAAATGTATGCAGGGTGTTTTTAGACATTTGTTGCTTAGTTCTGAGTATAATTGCACATTATCAATATATAATGTCAGTATTTGCAAACTACGGTTGATACTGTTTCTAATTGCTGCTATTTTTTACACAATGAATTAGTTTGGCAAGGTACGTTTAGGGAGTGACCATTATTAGGAAGCATGTTTAGTATGTGAGGGCCAGACACACTTAAAGGTCATCTTTTATTCCTATTAGTGCAAATGGATTTAAGCTTCAAGAAGTACAGTATTGTAGCTGTGAGGCTGAAGAAAATGAAGTTCTTGACCTATTGCAAATGTAATGCCACAGATGGAATATCAGCACAGCTTAATTAGTAATTTCAAACTTTGCCTGTTTACCAAAATGTGTGTGTTCCATCTGCTTTATAGCCATTCTGGTACTTTAGTTTAGAAAATAATCTCTTGTTTCCCAATCTGCTTTAAGTGGATTAAGGCATGTTGCTTATTTGCTCTCCCCACTTTATGCATGGTAAGTGAATTATTGCAGGAGGGAAATGTTCTCCAAAGTCATCCTGTATTGCCTTGGGTTGAAATTAATTGGTACCAGAAACTCAATTGTAAAAACTCCTCTTAAAACTGAATACAATGAAAATTCAGATTGGAAGAAATGGAAGAAATAGTAAGACTGCCTTTAATTCTCTCTCTTTTTTTTTTAATTAAATATGAAATATGTCAGAAAGTTTTCCTGGTGCTTTTATAATTTTCAAATTGTCATTGATAGGCCTGCTGTTAGCAAAAACTTCCTGGTTTAAAAGAACTTACAACATTACTAAGTTAAGGATTTTCGCAAATGTTGCACTTTTTTCATACTGCTTCATAAATGTTAGTTTATTCAGTATTAATTCCAGTATATTTAGAAGTCAAGCAAGTTCTTCTTGCATTCTGTTTCAAAATGTATTGTTAACTGTTCTGTGATGATGGGTTGTTGCATTTCCAATTTTGACTGATGCAGGAAAACTTATTTTTCTCTTTGAAATGTAGGATTTGTTGCCTAAACATATTGTTTCTGACTTTTATATGCATATATTTATTTATATAGTATGATGTTTGTGATTTCTTTGACTATCCAACGTTGAACCAGTCTTGCCAACAAAACCATCAAACATTTCCTATTTCTCTACTCTTCTTGTTTTTAATTTTTACTTTTTAAATAATACATTTTTGAAAAAAAATCTCTTAATGGGAAACCTGGCACTGTCTGTCTTCTCTGTTCTGCAGAAATGTTGAAGGAGTTGAACCAGCAACGCAGAGCGAAAGAGTTTACAGACCTGAAAATTATTGTTGAAGGCAAAGAGTTTGAAGTCCACCAAAATGTTCTAGCTTCCTGCAGCTTGTATTTCAAGGACCTGATTAAAAGGTTTGCCTTCCTTCCAGCTGTGATCTGGTCTGTTCTTTTGTAGGACGCATTTGTGTCGCTTTTTTTTCCTCCCCTCTCTTTCAGGTTTATGAAGATTTGACTCTCCTGTCACAGAGCCAGTAGCCATTCTTTCCACTTACTCTGAATGTATTTTTTTCAAACAAAAGACTCAGATTCATTTCTTACACATAAGCTGATCTGCACAATTCCAGATCTCATTATTTGCACATTTTGGCTGAAGAGAAATGCTCTGTCATGGAGCATTTTAAAATCAAACTCAAACAACTGAAAAACAGCGTTGATCACAAAACACAACTTATTAGGTTAATAATTAAAAAGGGATACTACTAACTCTTCCTCCAGGCTGCAATAACCAATATTATTTAAAAATTGCCAAAGTTTTCATACTAACAAGGATTGTGTTGTATAATAGACATTTAATCCTTTGGACGTTGACATTTGGGACATCTGATGCTTGTGGAATTGAAAAGGGTGAATACATGATAAATCAAATATTGAAGTTATACCTTTTTAACATGACTTTATTTAACAAAGAGAGAAATTTAACTTTTAAAAAAATCCTGAATTCTTTCTACTTGATAGAGTAACTTGACCATGTAGTGTGTTAGGCCTGCCATAGTGTCTTTGTGTAAATTTCCATCTTTGCAATTTTCCCCCTCCATCTGATTGTAACATTGCATGTAACGGTTTATTTACCATTACATGGATTATTTTAAAATGTGTTTCCTTCATAAATTCATGGTATTTTTACAGTATTAGCAAATCAACATAGCAAGATTGGGGGAACCCAGAAGAGTGCAATAATGTTCATATTTCTACAGTCATCAACAAATTAATCTGGATCCTTATTTCCACCTCACTGTATTTTTCAGAACAGACTCTGAACCTGGACTGTACAAAAAGAGAAAAAAATGGGAATTGCAAAACATTGTGTTGGCTTTCAAATTGAGCTTTTAAACGTTGTCACTAACACACTAGTGGCTATATTTTATTTCAGGGTTGCATTTTTGCTGTGTCTTCTTGTCTGAGAAACAGTAAAATGTCCTTTCATTAAAGCTTGGGATTTTTTTATTTGTTTGTTTTTAAATAATTGTGGTGACACTATACTATCGTTGTATAGCTGAACTAACTGCCTTATCAATTATTCACAAAGAGTTGAGCTAGTATCATACTTTTCCCCCTTCCATAAACCAAATTATAGCTAGCTTTAGTTGCTCTTGGATTCTATATTCCTGCCTGCTCATTATCACTTACTAGTGAAGGTTACATTATATGCCTCTTGCCAAGATGAGATATATATTCTGCAGGGAAAGTCTTTGGCTCGATTGATAAAAATCCTGTAATTGACTAGCCTTGCAGTACCACTGATTTAATTGCAAAGTCTCTTCCTTTCTAGTCAGGTTGTCAGATACCATCTGTTTCTGGAGAAAATCAGATCTGAATTCAGTAATAATTGTAGAATACTTTAAGACAAATCACTGATACCCTCCTAATGGTTTTTCTTGCAATTTTAGCATCTTCAACTTTTGTGAGCCTCCTTTAAACAATTTAACAGAAGATGAGATGAAATGCTTTAATTAAGCAATTCAATGAATGTATCTGGATGATACTTCTGGGACTTCTTTTTGTAACTTGCAAAATTCTTTCCTATTATTGCCAGGACCTGATAATATAATGTCTACCACTTTGCATTGGTAAATGTTAACATTATTTGCTATCAATCACATTTAGCCTATTAAGAAAACCCCAACTCCCTTGAACACAAATATGTTAGGACAGTCCTGACTTTGTATGTAACATAGCTGCATCCACTTTGTACCTAAAACCTCCCTTTGTTTCATACTAACCTTCCAGAAATTTTCCTTCCAGGACAGTAACATTTTCATATGTATCATATGAAAGTGAAATTAAAGTTAACAAGAAGAGGCTCTTACTGTTCTTTATAACTAAAAATGGATGAACATGGAACTTGGTAACTCAAGGAGAACTACTAGCACTATATAATATCTTCTGACAGATGTATATATAAGTGAAACTGAATACATATGGCTAGAGTCAGTGATGGGCTGCTGCCAGTTCAGATTGGTTTGGGCGAACTGGTAGTTCCAACCAGCGGCTGGCCCCGCCCACCCATTCTGGCGCTATCACATCCTATATAAATGCTGTTTTTTTGATGCTGTGAGCATACGCGTAAGGCGCGCGAGCTAAGCGAGAGAGCACACGGGCTCATATTTTCCATTCCGGGCAAACCGGTTGTTACAACCGGCAGCAGCCCACCACTGGTTAGAGATAGTACTTTCCATTACTCTAGTTAGAACTAAAACGTCCACACTCAAATTTTCATAAGACTTTTCTGACTCCTGCATTCTCTCATATATAAACATATAAATACAAATAGCAAGAGATGCAAACAGAATAAAACTTAAAGATGGAAAACCAAAATAGCTTAACAAGGATAAGCATGAATTATCTGTTAAAATGGGGCTTCTAGTTAGGAAGAACTAAGTATTACAGTTGTGTGTAATTACACCCAAATAGTTTTCGTTTTGTTTTTTACTTTGTAGAGCAAATACACAAAGATGTGTATTTTAGAATGCAGAAGCAGTGAATGGATGAAGGAGGGATCTCTTGCTCCCTTTAGATATGCTCCAAATTGCAGTCTTTAGCAAAGGGCCTCTATCACAGGGTTCCAAATCTGGAATATTATATGTTGGAGCATTATGGGTGGAAACCATTCTTATGGTGGATGAGAAGGGCAGGCATTAGCACTGCTTCAACCATTGATTTTGAGCTAGAACTCTATGTTACATCAGCAAACACAGTGCCCCAAATAAATGTCAGCTGAATACCAACATGTAGGAAATACAATTCTGGAGAAGAATGTTGGGAAAGACTCCTTTGAAACTATGTGTATAGTTTTGTGAACTTATGTTTGCTATACAGCATATATTTAATAAATTTCTTAGCCAATTTTCAACAGTATAGTCTTCTCAGATGTGTATTTTAAATTTATGTGAACAGATTTGGAAATCGGCTGAGATTCCATTCCACTTCCTTTCAGGCAGAGTTTTTTGCGTCCTTTTCAGGCATATATAACTCGAATATTCCTGTATCCATTTCTCCTTCAATTATTTTGGGGGTTGCATTGTGTATGAACAGAGATGCCAGACATCACCATTCATGACTGCAGTTCTTCCGATTTTGGAGGGTTACATTTTAACTATGGTTTTATATCATAAGAGGTATTTATATCATAAGAAAGATGATTAACTTATCTATCTGTAGGTAGGTCAATAAGACAACTCTGCACACACAGATACAGCACACACGTGTATGTCTTTCTGTATTTAGCTATTAGCTATTGTAGTCCCTAGAAATTGTAGCTTCGGGTTGAAATATTTCCTTTTATAGACACTGGTAGAAAATAACTTGAAATTAATTTCAGGTTCCAAATATTTATGGTGTATTTTTTTTTTTATTTGCTGTTTTTGAAACTTACAAGAACTTCCCACTCATCTGCATGGAAAGTTTGTTGAAGTTTGTTGAAAAAGAGCCTGAATGGCATAGGAGGCTAATGCCTCCTAAGGCAGCATTTAACATCCAGCTGCCTGCAATTACTGCGAGTTCAGTTCTCCCCAGGCTCAAGGTCGACTCAGCCTTCCATCCTTTCTAAGGTGGGTAAATTGAGGACCCAGTTTGTGGGGGCAATAAGATGACTTTGTATAAGTATACAAAAGTATGAAGGCTATTGCTTAACGCCTTATAAGCCGCCCTGAGTCTCCGGAGAAGGGCGGCATATAAATCAAATAAAAAAAAAAAAGTTTCAAATCTAACTTTCTTGTTATATTGGTGTCAACATCCTGTGAAAATGTTCACACTTTTTAGGTCACAAGCCAAAAAATACTAGCAAAACCTCTACCATGCCTGAACTAATATTGGTTCAAGTATGGTAGAGGTAGGTCAAGAGAATTTGCTGAAATGAATCAACAACTAAGTAAAATAGTAACATTGTGTTTTAATGGGGACATGAAAGGAACCCCAAACTGGGCATCCCCTGGGCAACAGTGATGTCACCATCTAATTGGCCTAGAGGTGCTTTTTCAAGAGGCAACTGGACTTTCTTGTTTTTTCTTTGAAGACGTTTCACTTCTCATCCAAGAAGTTGAAGAAGCTTCTTGGATGAGAAGCAAAACATCTTCAAGGAAAAAACAAGAAAGTCCAGTTGCCTCTTGAAAAAGCACCTTTGGGACAACCATGACCTCGTTGACTGACAATCTCCATAGATTCTCACCATCTAATCCTCCCAACCCGGAAGCGCCTCAATGCTTCCAACACAAAAGCAGCTGTTTGTTTGTGTTTGGTCTGCCCTGTTAACGATAATTCTTTAATTTTATCCCAGATTTTTGATTAAGTTTATTCTGTGTATTCAAGTAGATTAGTACTTTATGTATTACATTTATATGCCACCTGACTCCTGATGACTTCCAAAACTGAACATGTATAAATCCTATTAATTTCTGCAGAAGGTCGCTGCATCCTGTAATGATTTTCTTTATAAAACCACATGAAGCTATACTTTAGGCCTCCTTTATTAAGATTCAGTGCACTTGGGAAAACAAAGCTAGAAATAATTATGCACTTGTTTAGCCAAGTCCTAGTTTTTGTTTTCAATTTGCACTTTTAGTGAAAGTATCTAAAACTGAGTAAATACTAAATCTGCTAAATGCCTGTTGGAACACAACAAAATTAGCAGCGAAATTAACAGCCATTGAGCACAACACAATTAACCAAGACACTCTTGCCATCTGAGGCAAGGAGTAGCAAATGCTGTCAAAACTTTGGAGAGTATCCAAAGTCATCCTAGTTATTTTGGAAGCAAATCAGAAAAACCCACAAACGCTTCTCCCCTTACCTGGCAATAAAAGCATATGAATGACAAATTAACACTGTACTCCTTTTCATGATGCTAAACATTTGCTAGCTTAGATGGCTGACTTATTCTAACTTCCACTGTCCATGCCTTAGGTGCATATTCCTGTGGTTTCCCAGCCAGCGTGGAGATTAGTCCAGCACTTCCAGAAGACAGAATATGAAAGAGGGTTGCACTACCTTATTTAAAAAGAAAAGAGCCATTAGCTTAAATGGTATTGTGTTATGAATTAAAGCCAAAGGAATGTCAGCAACTTCTGTTAATCCAGTTATAAAATCTGAGAGATGGTCCAATGGCTTGGTGGAAAGAACAAAGTGTACTCTTCCTTTTACAGCTGGATGGGTACCCGGAGAATGCTAGCAATGTCTTTCTTTTTTTTTTAAGATAGCTCATTTAAATAGTATTATGGAAAAAATAGTTCCATGTCCTTTTAGATAGTTTGGGATAAGAGTTCTGCTTTATGCTCTATTTGTTCAGCCGTAGAACATATTCTTCCTTAACATTTCAGGTGGCTTTTAGATTTGATGCTTTACAGCTGCCAAACCTCTGGAAAACTCAGACTACACATTCATGAATTTCTATGCAGAAATTTATTGAGAGTTCTAAATACGTCAGTTCCTTCTACGGAAGGCAGCAGTGAAATCTGGCGGGATCTATCCGGCTCATGAGAACCGGTAGCGATGGTGGCGGGCTCGGCCCACTCGCCGGGATGTTAGTATGTCCCATTTTTTACCCTCTCAGCATGCGCAGAAGAGGTGTGAGCGTAGCACGCACGCTCACACTCCCAAACCGGTAGCAAAGGTAAGGGCATTTCACCGCTGACAGAAGGTGATTGGTCTTGCATTGAGCCTGCAGGACTGAAAGTATCAATTGTAATAAGACTTTAAACATAACTGCAGTCAGAACTGAATAGCCACAAAATTTATCTGGAACCAGTAATGATTAAAAAACATGATTCCAGTTTAAAGGGTTGAATGTGCTACAGTGCATGTATCCTTTAGGTTTTGTTTTTTTAATGAATAGTGAATTTCTCACTTATTAGATGTGCTGTGGTCCTTTAGAGATCAGGAACCTGCACGCAGAATGTAAATGTCACGAATCAAACAGTGCATTCAAATATTTATTTATTGTTGTTTTGCTCCTTTTACCACCAGCAGCAAAATTGCTCTCCTAAAAGCTTAATAGTATCTTTGCAACAGTGCATTGCACTCAGATGATATTGTATCATTTTAATTTATTAAACATTCAGACCCTTTAAAAAGTCAATGAAATAGAGTTTTTTCATTGGTTGACCTTCCTGACAACAATTACTAGATTTGTAAGAGTTATACAAGATATTTACTCTGAAGACTCAGAGGGGATCATATTAACCTGTTGAATAAACAGAATCTGCCATCTCAAAATCAAATTCTTGAAATTTATTTTCATCCCAACTTAATTAGACACCTATTTCATTAATATTAAAGCTGTGGATCACTCAGCTTCCTTTGAAAGTTTATTGCTTACTCCTAAGGTTTCCCTTTCAGTCATAACAGAACTGCAAATCTTGTCCAAGCAATGTCAAACTAATCACTATGCTTGCTTTTGCTATGGATAAATAGGCAGTGAGGCATGCTGCAGCGTTACAGTGGTGCACAAAGTGATTTCATGACCTAACCAATAACCATATATTTACTTGAGTCTCATACCCTTCTGGTCCTGGCTGTTTGGGGACTTAGATAAAAGTCAAAGGGAAATCATGATCTCTATAGGGAATATTTACATCCCAAGTTTTGAACAACATAGTCAATTAACTGCCAGGAGTTTCATATACCTGAAAGAGCAGACAATAACAGACAGACATCTAATGGGTTACTTTTTGTGGATGATGCAACAATCTGAGATTGAGATTTTTGCAAAAACAGCTTTAAAACACTGTTGAACCATTAATAGTCAAGACTACACAGAACAAAGTTATTTTCCACTTTACTGGTTCCTGCAAAGAACATGAGAAATTCATAGCCCAAAGCATTCAACATAGTGTTAGTGGACTTACTGAAGCTTTTTGTTTTGTTTTGTTTTGTTCAAGCTGTGCTCATTTTTTAAAGCTTTTTGAGGCAAAAGTCCTCAGCAATTCCTACATATTTTTCAATTTGGATCATACCCCAAATTGAGATTGAAAGCCCAATCTCAAACTCTTAAGCGTAGTCTTTCAGTTGTTAACGCTATTCCCAACACTTTTTAAAATCAAAACTGGACTTTTGTGGCAAAATGAGAATCCAGATTGTGTTTTAATATTTTTTAACACTGAACTTAACTCCTTAAATTTTGTACCCTTAAAATAGTAACAGAATTCAATTAAGATTTGTATAGTTGCTTTTTGGAGTCCAAGCTCCAAATATAATTTTTCTCTGGTACTGTCAGAGAACACCAGCTTGAGTATTAAAACACAACTGATACGGATCACCAAATGGATGTGTCACTGGTTTCAAGTTATTTTAGTCTGGATATAATAAATTGTTCCCTAAAGCCCCCTGATTATTTATCAGTTATAACAAACCCTAAGTGCAGAAGAGGTAATGATATGGAGATGTCTTGGGAAAGACTTTGAAACAACTCTTTCAACATCTCTGGAGGATGTGGTTAGCTCAGTATTTCAAGGAAAGAAAGTATACATACAAAATCAGAAACTACAGCAAAATAGCTACATTTACTTATTTCACTGATGAAAAAACAAATCATATTAAGATGCAGTCAGATCTATGAATCCATTAAATCTCACCTGTGGTCTGTCTAGCCCCACCTGGAGACATTAATGATTCATAACAGGTTTTTCTACGTTCCAAGAATGGGATCTTTAGACAGCTATGTTTAATTAGTGGTTTATGTGAATATACAGTACCACAGTTTAAAAGATTGCAAGATGTTGCAGTTAAACATTACGCTGTTTGTAAGTAATTATGGAAAAAAAGATCAATTGGTATTATTAAAATTAAAAAGGCAGTGCTGAACAATACTCAAAGTACTGAATAGTTGCAGTTAACTCATGTTAGTAAGGTAATGGTTAAGATTTTGCAATCTTGATTTCAATAATGCATGGAATCAGAACTCTGTAAAAAATGCTACTGTTTTTCTACAGATTCATAGGAGGCAGAGGCATTTAAGGTCTAACATCTATTAGATAATGGCAAAAGCAACAGAGGCACCTAATTCAATGAAGACATAAACACAGTTTCTGACTGCTCCTATGAAATAATATCTATCAGATCATGAAGAGCAGCAACAATGATCTGTGAATTAACAACAACAATACATGAATTAAACTCTCACATAAAATTTTAATTGAACGAATCCTAAATCCTTAAACAAGATGCAGATTTCCTAGTTTACTCAACCAATCTGTCTCGTTGGAGGAACCAGATAAAAATATTAGAGAGTTGTTTGATCTCAGTAAATTAGACACTTGATAAATTCTTTTCACATGGAACTTACTCAACATATAAGAACGATTAAATGTTCATAAAATTCAGCCTGAACTGAACAAATATTTAACTATACTGCAGTATGTGGAATTTTGCATAATTTAGAGCAGGAAATACTTTGATACTTGAGTGAAAATGAATTGTTAGAACAACAACTGTGTTCCTTACCTTCTTTTAGTATTGTGCAGTAAATATGATTAAAAGAGGCCAGAGAAAATGCTTTATGTCTAGAATGACAACTCTGTTCTTTCCTGTTATGTTTTGTATTCTGTCCCTGGCTGTCCTTGAGGCTTCGGGAGCATTTTGGTTGTACATTTTTTTTGTTTAATTCAGTAACCAACTGAGCTATTATGTAGTATAGTAGACAAGCTGGCTTCTGGTGATGCTTTCATATGTATTTGGGCCAACAATTATTCTTCGGCCCATTGTCTTTGTTCCTCTAGAAACAGATTCTAAGGAAGCCTACTCAGTAAGTTTTCCAAGAAACACAAGCTTGTTAAGGAACATTTTGTTCCAAGGATAACTGGCTCATTTTTTGCCTCTTATTTTAAGCTGTGCTTTTAAGATTGTATTCCCCCCCTCCCCGCCACACACACACAACCCAAACATTGTAGCCGAATAGCAGATCTGTAGTTCAGCATACTTGCTCAGCAACTATAGCATTAAATTTGCTTAAGTTTATCTCACAGCATTTCTCATCAAGCCAGATTTGGCTTCACTGAGTGACAGTGACTATGGTGAGTAATTTACTGACGCAGAATGTTAGATCCATGGATTTGCACCAATGAAAAATATTTTCTCAAAACGGAGCAAATGTAAACATAGGTCAAAAGATTCATCCTTCCAGTAAGCTGAAATAGATCTGGTAAATCCTCATATCCTGAGGCAGTAAATGCATCCATCTGCAGAATTGAAAAGAACTAAAAAGATGTGTAAAGTTTACAAGATAAGTTTCTGAAACTATTATAAAACAGTCATAAATACTGAAAGAACAGATATTCTTCTATAACATGTAATTGAATAAATATAACAGAAAATTATAGTAGGTATATCACAACCACCATCAGGCATATTTCGGGAACAAAATGGAGCCTGTTAATGGCACTCGCAGAGAAAGCAATGGAATTAGCAAGAGTCTAATGCAGAGGCCTTTGACTCGGAAGTAATAGCGAATACCATCAAAACTTGGATGGGTGATTTTTGTGATAAAATCAAAATATCTTAATACCTGGTAGAAATCCAAAAACATTTCTGATTAGCTGACTTGCTATAATCCTAAATTATGGGATTTATTTCCACCAGCAGTTGAGCAGAGACATTTTTGGTAGTTGTGAAAAATGGGTTCTTTGGCAGCCCAAAAATAGAAAACATAAGTGAAATTGCTGTGTGGATACTAACTTTTGTGTAAGGTAATTTTTTTAATGATAGAACTTTGATTTTTCCACAACAGTAAACAATGTAGAGTCCTTTGATACTAAAAAGAGATGGATTGAGCTTTCACAGTGCACTGAACCATTATGTGCTTACTTAATTCTGACTTAGCATGTTATACGAACCTACCCAGAATAACAGAGTTGGAAGGGACCTTGGAGGTCATGTAGTCCAACCCCCTGCTCAAGCAGGAGATCCTATACCATTCCAGACAAGTGGCTGTCCAGTCTCTTTTTAAAAGTCTCCAGTGAGCCACAATCATTTACTGTAGTTAAACAAACAATGGCTTCTGACAGTATTTGAAGCCAACTACTGAGGCATAGAATTGGAACTATTATCTTTAAAAAGTAATAGTAAATAACCCAACCCAAATTCTTTTAATTATCCTCAGCTTTTTATGAATATAGCATGTATGATGTAAATGCCAGACCAATCACACCAATTTCAGAATTTTTACTATTTCAGTCCTATTAAAATTGATACAGTTCAGTGCTTAATTCTAGTCAGAGTGGCTAGTTGATCAACTTGAAATAAAACAGGTTTGGGGTATTTAAAATAGTGTTCTCACCCACTGAAAACAGATTTTAATAGATAACAGGACTGCAGTTAATAATTTCCAAGACAGACAAAACTTCATGGAACTGTCAGTCAAAAGAATTTGTTAGGCGCAAAACAATAATTTTAACAACAATTTTGAAACAGTCTCTGTAGGGAATGCTGCTACGTTCCTCAGATAGAACAAAGCTGAAACAATTGTTCTGAATTATGTATCTCACATTACTGTAGTCACACCACTTCTTCTGGCATATGGCTTCATTTTTGAACAACCTGAGTTTGTTTTGACTTGTTAATGTAACTCAGGCAAGTAACTAGAGAGCAGGCAGCTGTCTATAATATGTATAGATAGCTTTCCATATGTAATGTGAATTTGAAAAAAGAATATTGCCAGCCTTCAAAATACAATCAGATGGTTAATCAGCCAAAATAAATATGGTTAGCAGGTGTAATGAAATCTATGAAGCTTAGCCCTGTGGGGATAGATGGAGGCTGTGTACAAATCCTGTCTATAAACTTAAAATTTCTGAAAGCAGCGTTGAGTTTGAAGGAAGTTTACGCCATAGTACCATAAAATAACGCCTTAACTAAGCAATTTCAGTGAAATGTTTTGATGAGAAGGTGTGCGCATGTGCACACTGTGTGTAGAAATAGACCATTTGTGGTGGTTATAAAGGATGAGGAAGAATGTATGACTGAATAACAAAAGCAGTTTAAAAATTAAGATTATTTGGAAACATACTTTCTTAGATTATAATCCTTTCATCTTCAAATCATGTAAAAAAAATATTTTTTTAAAAAAAATCTTAATTTCATAAATTAGGTTCATTAATCACCCCATGTTTACACTACAAAATAAGTGGGTAATATTTGAATGCAACATTTGAATTCAGAGGCAAAACAGTACTTGACAGAGTGTGGAGACATGGATATACCGGTAGTTCTGTGTGCAACCCTTGATAGCACCTGTACGTTCTCCCAAGGTCAAATACTTGCTTCATAATCCTAGGGATAGATAGGTCTTTAAGTAATAGAAGTCTAATAGGTAAGGCGTATGATACATATATACATATGGGGGTGGGGCGATGATATATCTCCCTATTATTTTTATACAATGTTCTATAGCAGGAATACAGAAGAGCTTGATTATTGCTGGTGTAGTACTTATAGGCTCCATATGTCCTAATTCTGGAATAGTTCACAGAATAATTCAACCTCATAAAAGTTAGGTGCTAAAAAGCTCACTTCCTCCTTGAATACTAACTTGAGCAAATTGGTTGGCCCCTGATATACCTTGAGTGCAGTTCTGTTGGACTTCCTAATATCTTTATAAGGCCTGAACAACTATTCAGTGCATCCATTCTCCAATGCCAGGCTGATAAAAAAAGGACAAAAATCATTAATTATTAGACATTATTCTTTGGAAGCCAAAAAAATAATCCCCCCTTGAATTGTTGGGGGAAGTTATTGATTTCCTGCCACAGTGTGAAATGTTTGACCTTTATAATGTGAGCAATGATTACTGGGCCAATAAATGACATCATTCTATTTAAACTTTCAGGGAGAAGGGAAAAAAACTAATACACCATACAATTTAAGTATTTACTGATTTCTAAAATGTATTCCAGCCAACCTCCAGTAATACATAAAATTGTACAAATGCACATTTTGACACTTTGTACTACATATAGCATTTCAGGTGTAGTATCATATGCACTACCTGAAAGTTTTAATTTTCTTCTCTCTTTTTTGGTTTTCCAATTTACTTTATACACCCCTGAATTTTCACAGTGCATAACCCAATCTAGTCTTTTCCATAGAAATACTTAATTGCTAATGCAACTTTCCCCTCTTTAAATATAATTACAGGTAATCCTCAATTTATAACCACAATTGAGCCCATAATTTCTGTTGCTAAATGAAACATTTGTTAAGTGAATCACTAAAGCTGTGATTAAGTTGGTGACACGGTTGTTGTTTTTTTTATTATTATTTTTTTATTATTATTTGATTTATATGCCGCCCTTCTCCGGAGACTCAGGGCGGCTTACAGTGCGTTAAGCAATAGCCTTCATACTTTTGTATATTTATACAAAGTCAGCTTATTGCCCCCACAAACTGGGTCCTCATTTAACCTACCTTAGAAAGGATGGAAGGCTGAGTCAACCTTGAGCCTTGGAGAGATTCGAACCAGCAGTAAATTGCAGGCAGCTGTGTTAATAACAGGGTGCTTTAAACCACTGTAGTAACCAAGGTTGTTAAGTGAATCTGGTTTCCCCATTGACATAAATCACCTTTTTCAGTGATGTTGTAACTTTGAATGGTCACTAAATGAACTGTTGTAAGTCGAGGACTACCTGTATTCTCAGCAACTGCAGCCTTCAGTTGTTTCAGCAGTGTTTTCCTGCTGCAGTCTCAGGCAATCACAGAGAGTCAAGGAAAGACAGCTATAACCCTAATCCTAGTCCCTTTCCCACCAGAATTTGTCGCCAAACTGTAATTTTAATTTGGCAGAAGGAGAGCATCATTAAAGAACATGGAGAACAATTATATTAACTGCATTTAATTGTGGGATCAGCGGTGCTCTCTGAGGGTACTCCACAATTCCACCCTGAACTACATAACTTCTCTTCTATTGTATTTAATTTGAATAAAATGAAACAATGATATATGCTTATTTTCTTCCCTAGCTTCATAAAGGTGTCCTGCCTTGGTCAGTTCCTACTGTAAGCAACATGGGTCTTGGTATGCTATTCAGGTGCAGACTTCAGTCCGAAATACTTTGCACATTCTTGTTTTATAACAGGGGTCTCCAAACTTGGCAACTTTAAGACTTGTGGACTTCAATTCCCAGAATTCCCCAGCCAGCTGGCTGGGGAATTCTGGGTGTTGAAGTCCACAAGTCTTAAAGTTGCCAAGTTTAGAGATCCCTGTTTTTATAGGGACAGATGCCCTCTTAAGCAATAAGAAATGTCATCTTTGTTTGTTCCTATCAAAGGCTGTTGGGTTATATATATGTGAGTGAGAAAGTATTTATACAAAAGCTGGCTAAATTGATCCAAAAATTGTAGCCAGAAAGTGTTGTTTTCAACGTTAGGGAAATATATATATATTCTCCTTGCACCCAATGTGTTATTTAGTGAAAAACAATTCCATAGATTGCTACCCATTATATGCACTAAAGTGAATTGGGGAATTGTTGGAAAATCCTACAACAATTAAATGCAATACAGATCATGAAAATTTGTATATTTGCCTCAATTCACCCAAAGAAGGGATTCAGAGCTTCTTGAGTTGTCCAGCAAGATCTCACACCTATCTGAGGTAATCGGAGGCCATTTCAATGCCCCTATTGTATCCAATGTTTATTTTGTTCTCTTTTTTTTACTTTCAGGATAGATCCTTCCATTAAGCAGAGTGAAGCAGCTTCTTGTGCAGTGGATAGAAAAGGGAAACCCTTGTGAGGGTTTTGTTTTTGCTTTTTTGCCTTTGTTCCCAAAATAATATGAGCAGCCTTGGAAGAACAGATCTCTTGCCTTGGCATGAGAGAGGGAACAGCCGTTGATCCTAATTAATCAGTCCTTGCTTGTTGCAATTTACCAGATAAGTTTTAGTGGGGGTCCTTGGTGATTTCTGAGCTTGGTTGTTTTGTCACACTTGTTTCATTACTCAAATTAGGTAACATCATCAGTGCTAAAGTTGTTGAGTGAACACTGATGGTGTTACGTAGTTTGGGTACTGAAACATCTTTAAGAAAACAGCCAAGCTCAGAGAGTACCAATGACCCCTCATTTCTACAAATACCTCCCTTTATTGATACGTTTTAGTGGGATTAGGTGATGTGTTTGTCTAGTTATAGAAGTTAATCTACTAAGTCCATTGTTTGGGTGGGTTTATATATCCTTTTGCTTATCTCATAGAAACCATGATCGAAATCCATCTATCCTCTTGTTTAATTTTGTTCAAGGCTGTCCATCTTTATGGAAGCCATATTTGTTCTCTGTGTGTTTGATTGCTTTTTGAATGTATTTGTTTTAATGTAATTTGTTTTGTTGATTGGGTCAAGAACTTTCTTGTCATGCAACATACCCTGATCTGTGTGCCACACAGCAGCTCTGTTACCTCATCTTGCCAATATTAAGCTGTCACCAGAAGAAGAAAAGGATATAATTTTCTTTACCATTTCTGGCAAGTCATGTTAGATCAATAAATCTCTGCTGGGTATTATGCTCTCCATGAGCAGCTTTTGTGATTGATTAAACACCTTAGCTTTGTTTTGGTGCTTAATCAATTGGAACAGCCATTTATTGCATGGTATATTATGAAGAGAAGACATCATCACAAAATTATTCCAGAGAGAAATAACAATTTGGAGTTGTCTCAAATATTGGTTTTTTGTTTTTGTTTTTAAATTCTAATAGTGGTTAAAGCTATTCACAAGTTTCTGGATGCATTTACCTTCCTTTGTCTCCAGGGAAAACGGAGTATGATTAATCACTTGCAGAACTATTGATACAATTAACATATATAAATGTTAGCAACTTGTAACAAAAGCATGGACAGAAATACTCTCGCCCAGATTCACGTTCTACCTTGCACTTTCTCTGGCTTTTGCAAAAAGTGAGCTTTTTCCCATCTATGATTTTTCCAATAAGCAAGTAGGAAAAAATGCTGCCTTACCTTAACAGATTTAACTACTAGCTATTGTACTTGTTGCTGTTTTCATCAGCGTAGATGCAATGGATGATGGAATGAGTAAGCACATCCTCATCAGTAACAATGTGGTACCAGTGAGAAAAAGGCACATAGAGAGATGAAAGAGACTTTCATACAAACTGAAACAACAAAATAATTGAGTAATTTAAGCCAGTTGTGAACTACGTGCAGTGCCCAAGTGCACCATTCTCTATTTTGTTTTCTGTATAAAACTTACAGTATTTCATAGGAAAGTTGGTTAAGCTTTTACCCAGGTAAAATGCAACCATATTGTAATGATACCAAAATTACTGAGGCATACACTGTATTCTCAAGTTGAATTAAAACTTTATTAAAGTATTAAAACATCAGAGCAGAGTTGTCTTAAATAGGAATCATAGTAATGTGCTAGATCTAGTGGTTAAGGCACTAGGCTAAACACCAACTGACTTCGAGTTCTAGTCCTGCTTTAAGCATGGAAGCCAGCTGGGTGACTTTGGGCCAGCCATTCTCTCTCTCACACCAATTCGCCTCACAGGGTGGTTGTTGTGGAAGAAAATAGGAGGAGGAAGGAATATTAGGTATGTTTGCCGTCTTGAGTTATTTATAAAAATAAAAAAGGTGGGATAATAAAATAAATAATGTTGTAATCATTGGGAGACTTGAGAGCTGCTGAAAGCTGATACAAATGTTGGGGTTAATTCCGACACAGGTTTCAATGGCAGAGTACCCGGACTTGAACCCACATTAAAACCAATTAAGCTTTCTGTGAAAAGGTGCTGATGGCGCTAACCATTTAAAAGGCATTTGCTTTCCTATGCTAACAGACTTTCCTCCCCTTTTCTCGATATTACCAAATGCTTTTTGTTTTGTTTTGTCTTTCAGGTATAACCCAACTTTAGCATTTTGCAGCAGCTATATCCATGTGCCAGCCGTTAGGAACTGGTCCCTTCCCCCCAACACCCCACCACCCTCCCCGTGTATCTATTTTTTGTCTGATAAGTTCACAAGCACTAATGCACACTTGAAATGCAGGCGCTATTTTGATCACCCAATTGTTCAGCACTTTACGCAGGAAAAAGCGGTAGGCCACAGTCATGAGACTTCGAGAGGATGGCTGCTGGCTGGCTGTGGCAGAGCTGGTCGTTGTTCCACCCCCGTCCCTCCTTTGCTCTAACCATTTTGTCTGTCTATCTCGTCTTGTATTTAGTTTTCAAAGCAATACCATGAGGGGTCTCCTTCCTTCCTCTATTTTTTTTTTTTAAGCGCCTTAAAGGGAACAATATATTTTTAGGGTCAACCAATGTATCGATACCAAATGTGCAGATTATTTTCAAATTGCCTGCAGCCTTGAGAATACGAAGAATTTTTAAGCTCTATTTTGCCATTTACTTTCTATTTGGAGATATAATTCCATGTATTTTATGAAGGATGCAGCTCCTGGGAACAAAAAAAGAGATAAGGTGTTCATTTACAAAGCAGGGTTTATTTTTCTCCTGCTTGGTTTTGTTATTCAATGATGGAGAGATGCGAACTGTAAACATAAAAATGTATTGCTTCCCTTTGAAATTTAATCCTATTCCATATTTTCATTAATGTTGGCTGATTTTGTTCTTAATTTTTGTTCATTTCGTTGGTTTGCGATTTTTTTGCATGAATATGCAGAGTAGCAATAAACTGATTTTTTTTTTTGAGTGTGCAGATTTTTCTCTTTCAGATCCAGTAATAAAAACCCTTTTAAGTTCATCTGTTCTTTAAGATACAGTATTTTTTTTTATTCTTAAACAAAAACAAGAAGAGTCTATGTCAGTGAATTTATAATATGATTTTCTGGGCATCAGTAAGTGACAACCGTTGGGGGAAAGTTAATGTCCTGTAAGAATTTCGTTGTCTGCTGTTGCTAGGTCACCCCGGGACAGTAGCCGAAGCAGCGAGAAGCTGGAGCTGGAATTATCAAATCTCACGGCGGATGTTCTGGAACTGCTGTTGGAATTTGTTTATACAGGTTCCTTAGTAATAGATTCTGCCAACGCCAAAACTCTTCTCGAGGCTGCCAGCAAATTCCAGTTTCATACATTCTGCAAAGTCTGTGTCTCTTTTCTAGGTAAGTATTGATGCTATTTCCTTCTGTTTTGCCTTTCAGCTCCTCTATATATGAACTATAGCATTTTACATTCTGTAACTATCCAAGAAATATAGAGCCGTAGAATTGCCCTTAGAAATGCTTTCAAATGGAACAGAGAAGGAATCATCCATATATTCCGGCAAAGTTTTTATCTTAATTCAGAATAACTCTGGAATTAAAAAGTGCTTTAAAACTGGGATTCCTCACCCCACCCACTTGAACTTTTGGGGACAAAAAGTAAAAAAAAAAAAAAAAAAGTACAAGCAAAATGGACACTCCTGTCACATCCTTTCCCTATTTACTTGCTATTTATGGTCGCAACTCCAAGGTTATGGTAAAGGCAAGAAAGCTTGCTCTTCTTTTAGGGGGCTTGAATCATTTCCCAATTCTGCCCCACCAGCATCATTACAGCCACTCTAGTTGCCGAAAGACTCATCTGGAGGGCTCATGAGGAGAGCATTCTTGGGTTCACTAATGCCCAAATGGGGCTGAAGGTATTTGTGCTTTCTGATTTCACTGCATTTGTTTGGTCCAGATTTTATTCATAGAGTTTAAAGATGGATATCTCATGGTATTTGCCGCCCTAGTGCAGATTTAACAACTGTGCTCCAGCATGTTTTAATAGATTGTATAGATTTTATAATAGCCCACAAATATATCTGTATACATTATCTCTAAAGATTCGGCTATTATAACACAATATATTTATTTCCACTAAATCAATGTGAAACTTTCCTTTCCCAATATTTAATATTTGAATTCAGTGAACTGTGTTATAGTTATGCAATTGGGAGACTTGGCTGCAAGTTTCATTATATATAAGGAACTTAGAGGCTTGCATTCTCATTTGGAGAATTCATAAAATATAATTGCTTGTTTTGATTTATAGCCCTTGCTGGATTGAGTTGCGGAAACAGGTCGTAGAATATTTGCTCTATGAAAAGTTTAGAGAAAAGCATTTTAGCTGGACTCATTTTTCATTTTATCATAAGCATTGCATCACTTTAAAGCACTATTTCCAGTGTTCTTCTGAGAGACACTAATGGAAAAACTAGTTAGGTCTCTTCACTATGTTACAGAGGCAAATTGGCTTAGGGATTAATTTTCTATTTGAATTTGTATTCCTCTTCCTCTCCTCTTCCATTTTCTTTTAGATGGCTTTAAGTAACCTAAAGATTGAAGAGAATATTTAGAGCAGTTCTCTATTTTCCTTGCTGTCTTTGGGTGATTTTTAATGTGTTTTTATTATTATTATTTTGGAAATAAAATAAACAGATACACAGGGGGAAATGTAATATGATTTCTAAATACAGTGCTTTCCCATGAAAACTTGCAATATTAGTACAGCTGAATACAGCATCTCAAGGTTTTGACCGGGTAAGAAAGAACATGATCTGAATAGGAATCAATGAATGCAGCAGAATTTATAATTCTATCTACTGTCTTCATTGGTGAAGAAGGAAAAAGAATGATGAAATTATATTGCTGCTTGTGGACTATCAGAACTGCAATTATACCTCTGCTTGTCAGCCATTCAGATTGGAGAATATTGAGTTTTTTTCATATATTAAGCCACATTTTTTAGCAAAATGTTCTGAATAAAAGCATAGTTGGATGGATTTGCGGGGTGCCATATGTTATAAGCCATGCTTAACAGATCTTTATAGCTGGATTAGCTCATGATGTTAAGCCATGCCCAAATCCTGACTTGGCACCGTTCATGAACCTCCCTTTCATTTGCATATCTTGGGATTAGTGAAGATGTGGTTTTTGAGATATCTTAATCATGATTAACAGATTGTTAGTGAGTGATGAAGTCTCAATCTGTCTATATGTATTCCTTCCACCTGTCTGAACATGATGAAGCATTATATTGGCACTAACATTGGCTGCCATAAAGAATAAAACAATTCAGTTTAAACAACCACTTAATTTTAAATCCTACGTGATGGGATGCTTTTAAAATCTATACCTGGACTATCATTAATCAGAATGAACCATGCTGATATAAAGCTTAATCATTAGTAAGCAGCAGGTTAAAGAAGCCGTAAAACAAAAGAAACTTAAGAGTAAGTTTTTATATTGTTCTAAAGCCAATGCTTCAGAAATTGGAAGCATTATATCTCCCCTTGATCCTTTGATAATAAGAATTATTCAAGAGAACTGAGTCTTGTTATTATAAGAGTGATAAAGATTTCAAAATAATTTTAACCCTTAAAAATCATTAACAAACTTGAAGACTAGTAAGTTACTTTTTAAACATTATGCCTGAATTACCGTCCAAAAAAATCTTTTCCAGTGCTGGGTGCACAAAAAGCACTTTCCAAATGAAACTTATTTTGCTAATATGACAGCATAAGTATTAGAGACAAACTAGACAACCCCATGACCTGTTGAGTCACAGTTTCAGAGATATTTACTTACCTAAACAGATCAACAGAATGACCACAGCCAGGCCAAAAAACAAACAAATAGTGGAAATGGTTTCTGACTTCCTTCTCTGTTGACTTTGCTTGTGAGAAGCTTGCAGGGAGTATCAGAAATCATAATCATGTGCTGGCTGTGGCAATGTGGCAATCCAAATTTGGTAATACAGCTGGTGTGAAGATCCTTTAAATTTCATTTACACAGGAGAAAAGGGTCACAGATGAACATGTTCTTTAAGTTAGCAAATATGAAGTACCTTTATTCAGAAATGTTGGCGCTGTGATGCACCATTTGAATTAGTTGAAGGTTACAACCGACAGGAGAATTTTAGTAGTACACATGTCGAGCAAGACCACTTTCAAATCTTCAAAGTCATTAATGTCCTGATACGTTGTACAAAAACACAGTGATTCATTTATTCAGATTTTGTGGCTGTGATATCCTTAGACAACTTTGTCCGATTGGTTTCCATTTTAGAAAGGGCCAAGCTTTCTGGAGAAGATAGTTACAGCTGTCTCTCACTTAATCCCCTCAAATACATTTGGTTAGTCTCCGACCAAGTAGTGTCGAGGGCACATTTTACCTTAAATTACAGGAAACTGCTGTGATATCTAATTGACCCAAGGAACTATATAAATAAAGATAGATCCTTGGTGTAAAAATAGATATTTTTTATTTTTCCACCAAAAATGCCTTTCCACTGAAAAATGCCTTTCTCATAAGAGATCCTCCCCCCACGCTGCCACCAAATAGGATATTTTTTTCCAAGTAAAAGTAGATCTTTACCTTGATCAATATGGGTTTCAGATTAGTTTTCCTTCCCTTTGAAATGTCTTTACTTTCAATTTTTTTCTTCTGGGGTGACACACTTAAGGTTCCTGGAGGATCTTTTACTAGGAGTTTATTTATTTTAATCTTTTTTGAGGTTTCTTTCTTGAGGATTTACTTATTTTAATCTTTTTCTTAGGATTTGCAATTATTTATGCAATTAATTTCAAGAATTGTTTAATCCCAAATCCTTGAGTTTTAATTGGGAAACAATTGCAAAGTCACTGCTGCAGTGCAGGGTGGGTAGGTGGAGGAAGTAGTATCCTTAACGGCCCCAACTTCTCTGATTTCTGGGACCATAATAATAATAATAGTTTAAAAATTGTTTTTTTAAAAAAATGAAATCTAAGATTCTCAGAATTTTGAACCCTGTATCTTATTGCTAGCTTCTGTATCCTTTAATGCTCTCATGGAACTGCCACATTTACGCAGCCCTTAACATCACCCCTACTCTTGGCTGTTCATGTTCCCTCTTAATAAGGTTAATATTTAAGATATGCTAGGCTCATTTTGTATTTATATTATTACTCTTATTATGCACATTTGTTAGAGACTGGTGCTTATCCTTCATCTCCAATCACCCTTTGAGATTCCAGATGACATTCAAATGGCATGAGCCATGGTGGCCCAGTGGTTAGAATGCAGTATTGCAGGTTAATACAGCTCACTGCTAGGAATTCAATCCTCACTGGCTCAAGGTTGACTCAGCCTTCCATCCTTTTGAGGTCGGTAAAATGAGAACCCAGATTGTTGGGGCCAATATGCTGACTCTGTAAACTGCTTAAAGAATGCTGTGAAGCGGTATATAAGTCTAAGTGTTATTGCTATTTAAGACAATAGCAGACAGGCTACATGTACAATGAGTAAAAGCCATCCTCATGGTATACATTTGTGACATGTAATAATGTGGCATGTAATAATATTGATCAAGAAAATGGAAGACCTATCCTATACCTTTTGTTTTTTACATTCTTTTTAGAAAAACAGTTGACTGCTAGCAATTGCTTAGGAATATTAGCCATGGCTGAAGCAATGCAGTGCAGCGAACTATACAATATGGCGAAGGCCTATGCCCTACAGATTTTCCCAGAAGTGGCAAATCAAGAGGAGATTCTTAATATCTCAAAGGATGACGTCATTTCCTATATGTCAAATGACAGCCTAAACACAAAAACAGAAGAACTGGTTTACGAAACAGTGATAAAGTGGATTAAAAAAGATCCCGCAGTCAGAGCACAGGTAAGGATATAGCAGAGTTTATGAGATTCCTGCTCTTCCTTTTGTTTTTCAGTAAAGCACTTTTACATCAAATGCTACTTGCTTCCTTTTCAAATCTAAAGTTTGCTAGATGAGAGCAAAGAAAAATGCAAATGGGTGTAAAAATATTTTGTTTCGTCATCTGATTGCTGTATCTGATTAAAATTAAAAGATTCATATTTGTTGTCAGAATAACACAAAAAATAGAAGGATTAATATAGAGAGAGGTATGCTTCCCAAAATGGAAGGCCGGATTTTTTTAAAAAAGGAAACAAATGAAGCCTCTTCAGCAAAAAAACCAAGAAAGTACTGAGCATTGCATGCTGATCACATAATTGGCTTATGAACATGGTATAATGAGAGAAGCTCTGCTAGATCAGTGCTGGCTGTGCAAATGTCAGTAAATATTTATTGGGGCAACTTTCTCCGGATAGTTACTTCGCTAGCAATTGATCTTAATTGAGATAAAAATTCAGATAAAAGGTTTTAAATTCTGCCCTGGTTCTGAGAACCCTAATAGTAAAATGTTGTCATTGGGCTGGAAGAATTACAAGAGCAGCACGTAAATTTACCAGTTGTCTTAGCTGATTAAGATTTATACTGAGCTAACTTCACACATTATCGATCTAAGGTATAAGAATTGACTCAGTGATCAAGTAGTCTCTTCATTTGCTTCTCCTATAAGTTCAGCTCAATGAAGTTGTGGTCAAGGTAATATTGTTATTGTGTCTGACATTTATAAGATGCATCTATGGCACGTTCCATGTACATAACCAGTTTGCATTCCTTGTTGTCTCATAACATTTCATTAGGGCAAAATTACGCTTTTCAGAATTTAGCAAATGTTAACACTTAGAAGAACTATGATGAAGTAGAATCATAGTATTTTGGAATTACAATCAAACTAAGAAAATACCTTATTCCATAGCTTCACCCTATAGCAGTGATGGCTAACCTTTTTGCCATTGCGTGCCAAAAGCGGGGGGAGCGTGGTGGGGTCACATGCATGCGTGCCCACACCCATAATTCTATGCGCCCTGCCCCTCCCGTGCTCCCACCGCTTTTGGCACACGATGGTACGGTGCGGCCGGTAGGCCCGTTTTTTGCTCTCCCCAGGCTCCAGAGCCTTTCTAGGAGCCTGGGGAGGGCAAAAACGGCCTTCCCCACCCCAGAAACAGTGTGTTTCCTGATTTCTGGTGGGTCCAGAAGGCCCGAAAATCAGCTGGCTGGTGCACGCATGCGTGCCGGAGCTGAGCTTGTGTGCCCACCGATATGGCTCCGCGTGCCACCTGTGGCACCCATGTCATAGGTCCGCCATCACGGCCCTATAGGTTACAGTGCTCAACCATTCTTATTTAACTCACATAAACAAATATATTTTATAAGACAGTTTCAAAATTGATTGTCTATTTAATATGCACAAAGATAGAATATCAGAAGCACACTTCTTACAAAAAGAGTTTACAATAAGTCACCCCTCTCAATGGGGCTTAGTTTCTGCTTATGGGTTTCAGGAGTTCAACAGTACAAATATTGTTAAATTAAACTCTCCGGTCAGAAGGAAGGGAAGTTGATTCATTTTGTGCAATAATTTAATAGAGTCCAGAACAGTGGAGAATCTGGAATAACTATGAAATTATTCCAAAGATATTGCGGGGTATTTATATGTTTGGATATATGCCAGTGTTTTTAAATAAGATTTAACTCTGAACAGGGTGGGAAGTAATTATCTATTTTTGCTGAACAAACTTATATGTTTTGTCCAATATCTCTTAACCTTTTTTTTTACTCCAGGATTTTAATCAAATAATCCAGTGGTGGGTTTCAAAAATTTTTACTACCGGTTCTGTGGGTGTGGCTTGGTGGGTGTGGCATGGCTGTGTGGGTGTGGCAGGGGAAGGTTACTGCAAAATCCCCATTTCCTCCTGATCAGCTGGGAATTGGGAGGCAGAGAATAGATGGGGGCAGGGCCAGTCAGAATTTTTACTACCAGTTCTCCAAACTACTCAAAATTTTCGCTATCGGTTCTTCAGAACTGGTCAGAACCTGCTGAAACCCACCTCTGAAATAATCCCCATAAATACTACCATATCCATTGCAACCAAAACTGGTTTTATAGCCTCCCAAACTTTCTTAGAGTGGAGATCAGAAAAATATTATGAGATGTAGGCTAATTAAAATACCCAGAAGACTAACAAGGTCATCCCATCATTCAAAATGTTCTGGGCATTAGTATAATATGGAAAGTATACGGGAAGTACATTTGAAATCACTGGCAATCTAAAATAGTCCGATACATTTCAGAAGCTGTTGTACTGCCAAAGGAACACTGAAAGACATTAAATTACGCTCAATGCAAAGGGCAGCAGGTCAGAAACCTGGGTAAAGAATGGAAACAGGATGATTCTAGAATGAAGAGTGCCCTGCATGAGGCAAGACTTCAGCACATGGTTAATTTTGTGGTTAACAATATTCAAAGAAAGAAATTCAAAGAATATTCAAAGTAGCCGAGTGCTACTCTCTCCTTCTGAATGGCCTAAAGGAGACTAATTCTTGCTTTTGTTTCCACTAATAACTAAATCTCAGCTTTATTAACTTATATTAGCACCTCATATTTTGAAGCTGACCTGCATAAAAAAATAAGCAAGACTTGACTATAATCTATGAATCTTACTTTACATGCTGTGATAAGATGGTAAATTGAATGAAAATCCTATCAAAGATATATTTCTGGAAAGATGAAAGCAGAAGTTCATAATCTGGGATGAAGCTTTTGTTCATCCTTGGGCTCCATTGGCGATGGAGCTCACTACTGCTTGTCGTCAAGAAATCACAGTTTATCATTCTGATTAGTTCATTCATTTTGCTCCGTGGACCATTCAGCATCAGTAGCTTCTTCTGACTCAAATACTTGGAATAGCAGTACGCTGAGGCCAAAAGATATTGCACAGAAAATGTTATTTGTTTTGTACTGCTGCTTTCTTTCTTTCTCTTATCTGCTAGTTAAAATTCACACATTTAAGTTGTAAGAGGCGGTTTCATTTTCTCCCCCTTTTGCCATTGCTACTGTTACTTTTCCTGCTCTCCCATTCATGCTGTCCAGACATTTTTTTCGACACTGGCCTGCGTTTTCTTCTCATCATACTTCTCTTGCGACGTGCCTTTTTGGTTTATTGTGCTATTCTTATTTGTTTTGCCTGAGAGTTTCTCATTTCTTATTTTAAATGTTTATGTACATTTCTATCAATATGTTTGCAGTTAAATTATTGCTCAGATATTTATGACTAGTTCCTGTCATATGGTATGGATAAATCAGTTTTCAAGATGATTGCCATGACCTGTTTTCTCCCTCAGTTGCTGTATCCTATATTACAGGTAGTCCTTGACTTATGACTGGTCATTTAATGGCTGATCAAAGTTACCATGGTCTCAGAAAGAGTGATTTAGGCCTGCAAAGCACTTCTGTCTGTTGTAAAACATTGTGCCTCCCCCTCCCCTTGCGATCACACAACTACATTTTGGATGCATGGCAATCTGTTCGTACTTAACAACTTGTTGCCAAGAGCCCCATGAACATGTGATTGCCATTTGCCATCTTATCTGCTGGCTTCCCAGAAAGTCAATGGGGCTGGATGAAAGAGCGGCCTGCCAAATGGAGCTGAACATTTCCGCCAGGCTGTGGAAATGGAGCTTGGATCATAGAGATCCGAACTCCATTTCTGTAGCCTAGCCGAAGCATTCTCTTCTCCAGACTGCAGATCACAAAGATCTGAGCTTCATTTCTGCAGCCCTTGGGAGGGGTTTCCCACCCCTTCATACATAGAAATGGAGCTCAGATCCAGAAGGTCTGATCTGGAAGTCTAATCCATTTGTCCAGCCCTTTAAAGGAATTCTCCTCCATACAGAGAGGAGCGGGGAACTCCACCCAAGGACTTCAGAACCAGAGCTCCACACAGTGTTTTGGAGGAGTTCCCTTCTGTGCATAGAGGGGAGCAAAAATCCTTCAGCATGTAGCTCTTTTACTCCATTCATTTAACGGCCTCGGAGATTGTTTAGCCTCGGAGCCTGGGTGGCGCAGCAGACTAATGCTACTGTTAAAGGTAGTATTTAGCTTCCAGCTGCCTGCAATTACTGTGAGTTCAATTCTCACCAGACTCAAGGTTGACTCAGCCTTCCATCCTTTCTAAGATAAGTAAAATGAGGACCCGGTTTGTGGGGGCAATAAGCTGACTTTGTATAAAATATACAAAAGTATGAAGGCTATTGCTTAACGCCTTGTAAGCTGCCCTGAGTCTCCGGAGAAGGGCAGCATATAAATCTAAATAAATAAATAAATAAATTTGTTTAACAACTGCAAATGGGATTGAATCATTGAACAAATCAGTCATTTGACTGATAACCAAAATTCCAGTCCCAATTTTAGTTGTAAGTCAAGGTTTACCTGTATCTGAAGATAGTCACATAGATGCTATCTTCTAACATCAAAGATGTTCTTTCTTCGGATGCTTTCATAAAAATCCTGTTTTAAAATTTCATAATGGCATCTTTAGGTTCTGGAACTCAGGAAGAGATTACACTGGGGGCGCTTTGGAAAGTCAAGTTCAATAGCCTTGAAAATGTGTGTTTAAAAATAGCTGTAGATATATAAATGGCACTTCCCATGGTCAGGAAAGATAATGCAAGATTTTACACTGACTAGACATTAAGTTGTATAAAGAGAGATGGACGGAGCTGGCTATATTTAGTTTTGGTAGGCTAAAGGATAGTGGGATGATGATATGACAATCTTCTTGAAATACCTGAAGGATGTCAAACAGAAGATTAAAACTTCTTTATTTATCTCAGAGTGCAGGACACAGACTAACAGATTACGTTATAGGAGGGCAGATTCCAGTTCAGTGGTTTTTTGGGGGGAAATGACCTTTCTAACTGTAGGAGCAGTTGACAGTGGGACCAATTTCCCAGGGAGGTGATGGGCTCATTTTCACTAGAAAGGTGTAAGCAGAAGCTAAGACAACCACCTGTCAAAATCCATTAATTTGGATTTTGGCATTCAGCAAGGGATTAGACTCAGTGGTCAGAACAGCTCTTTCAGATGGGATTGACATCAGAATTAATCCTGAAAATGGCTAAGAATAAGCCACAAGTAAAGTAGCACATTTTAATTAAAATATTAAAAGCCATCATGTAAGAATAATCACAAATATATCAGTAGTACCAGCATTTGTACGCTCAAATGATTTCAACAGAAAGTCACCTCAGATTCCCAAAGTTTGTCTGATCAACTATTTATTTGCCTGCTGATAAAAGAACAATGGAAACAATGTTCATTTGAGCTCCTTTTACAGGGAGTTTCAGAGGCTGTAAGCAACCTATGAGGAGATGTTGCCTTACTGTCATTTTCTATCACCCCTAATGATCTCTTGCAGATTAAGATACTTTACCCATAGGATCCTAAAACCTGAGCAGATTCAAATGAAGCAATTGCCTGTCTCTTAATCATACATGAACTTGTGTGTCCGAAGCAGTACTTTGTGTTGTGTTCAAAAACTCTGTGGTAGCTGGGCAGAGGTGGGTTTCAGCAGGTTCTGACCAGTTCTGGAAAACCGGTAGCAGAAATTTTGAGTAGTTCGGAGAACCGGTAGTAATTATTCTGACTGGCCCCCATCTATTCTCTGCCTCCAGAGTCCCAGCTGATCGGGAGGAAATGGGGATTTTGCAGTAACCTTCCCCTGCCACACCCACCAAGCCCTGCCCACAGAACCGGTAGTAAAAAAATTTGAAACCGACCATTGTAGCTGGGTTTGTAACATGCCTCATTTAACTGGTCCTGGCTTATTTTTTGGATGCAACATTCTGTAGCAAATGAAGTTTCTCAATATTTTTCAAAGGCAACCTGATATAGAACACATTAAAATAGTCCAAACAAATTATAACTAATGCATGCATCAAACCTGGCATCTCTAGAATTGTACACAGTTGGCCCACGAACCTTAGCTGTGCAAATATTCATTTACTCATTTCAGCATTTGCATTGTGCCAGATCCAACCAACCAGAGGTCATTATGGCCAAGGAATACCCACAGAGTTTAAAGGATGTCTTTCTATCGAGCTGAGGTTTTAATTTCTAGTCTCAGCTTGCCTTTAAGAACCTGAGTTTTGTTTGGATTAAGCTTTAATTTATTTACCCTCATTAGCCTATTGACAGTATAAAGTGGTGATTTAGAACTTGAATCATTTGTTTGGATTTAAATGGGGAAAGAGAAGTAGAGTTGTGTTCAGCAGTATAAGAGCCATGGTGGTATAGCGGTTAGAATGCAATACTACTTCTGCTGACTGCCGTCTGCCAGCAATTTGGCAGTTCGAATCTCAACAGGCTCAAGGTTGACTCAGCCTTCCGTCCTTCCGAGGTCAGTAAAATGAGGACCCAGATTGTTCGGGGCAATATGCTGACTCTGTAAACCAGGGGTAAAATCCAGCAGGTTCTGACAGGTTCTGGAGAACCGGTAGCGGAAATTTTGAGTAGTTCAGAGAACCGGCAAATACCACCTCTGACTGGCCCCAGAGTGGGATGGGAATGGAGATTTTTCAGTATCCTTCCCCTGCCATGCCCACCAAACCATGCCCACCAAGCCACACCACACCCACCAGGCCACGCCCACAGAACCGGTAGTAAAAAAAATTGAATTTCACCACTGCTGTAAACCACTTAGAGAGAGCTGTAAAGCACTGTGAAGCAGTATATAAGTCTAAGTGCTATTGCTATAGTTGGTGATGCTGCTCTTCAAAATATCAGTCACCCTCTTCCAGCAGTTTATGTATATATTAAGTAGCAGTGGGGATAACCTGGAATCCTTAGGGATGCTTTAGGTCAGTATTTTCCAACTGACTGCTGCTATTAGAAATCTGTTTGTTAAAGGAACACAAGCCTTAAAGCTGTAGCACCTTCACATAGAAGCCCAAAGAATCCAGGAGAGATGTTATGGTCATGTGAGGCCAGATCGACTTCTTCTGAATCATTCTCAAATCCTGAAGAATCCTCCTGCTGAGTTATTTGAACATTTGCCTCAGTGTGAGGTCAGGTTTCCCAACAGCCCTATACCGATGTCTTTGAGACAGCTCTGTGTTCAAATGGGAGACGCCTGGGGATTGTTCAATGAAATCAGTACGAGGTGGCAAGCTGTCTGGAATGGCAATTTATCCGCCATTAGCCATCTTTCTCTGCAGTCACTAGAAAGTGTTTTAGGCCATTTTGAATGCCTTTGGGAAATAACGAAGCTGAACAGATCTGCTATAGCTTTACATGTTCTAGAATTTTTCCCAAAACATTTACGGAAAATTCTCAGAGGAAAAATCAGTGTGGGAAGTGTTTGCAGAAGGGAGACATGAAGATGAGTGGTTCCCACACCGAGGTATCTATCATATGTCAGGCAGAATGTATGTTGCAGCCATCGTGGGCTCCCTTATGACCTGTTCTGATCCACAGTTTGTACATTTCATATCTCTACTTTAAAATGTCTTAAGAATCCTGTTTACATGGATTGCATCGGACTATTTTAAGAGAGCTCTAAGCAGCTGAGACATGTTGGAAGAGCAAATGCTTATTTTTTCCAAAGGTCATTCAATATTCTTGCAGAAGAAGAAAGAAGAACTCAATATTTATTAAGCTAATGCTTTGTAAATAACTATATCCCAGTGCTTTGGAATTGAATGCCAACTGCAGGCAATAACATTTCTGGAATTATCGGAGCGCCTCTAATCATCTGATTTTATGTTTAAAAATAAAATAAAAAATTTGAGAAAGCAACCAGCTTAGATGCTCTCTTCTTGAATAATTAGGCTATATCATGTGGCAGTGAGAACAGATTGTTGGCTGGAGACTCTCCTTTTAATTACTTGACAGCAATGGAAAGCCTGGACCTGAATGAAGTATCCCCAAAAATCCCTCAGCTGTTATACTACATTTTTAAGATCACAAAATGAAAAACTAAGACACCAAATACTTTTCATCAGATGGAATCTTCAAATTACAAAGCAGATGGACTTAAAGCCCAAAGTAAGGAACAGCCCTTCTTGGCCTATCTACAATTTGTGTCTTAAGCAGAGTTTTCCATTTCTGCTATGTAAGAAATTCCTTCCCAGGAATAAAATCTTGTTCCTTGAAATAGCATTTCCTATGGAGATAAATTTTGGTCATAGGTTATATCCTATACATAAGTAGTATAGCCACACTGGAATTTTCTTGAGTGAGTTTTTAAAAAGTATAATAAAAAAGCTCATTTAAAACAACCTCATCTCCCTGGGTGCAATGAGGCTTTAAATTAGCCTCTGCTGAGATCAGAGCAGCCTATTATAAAAGCCTCATTGCTGCACGAAGGGAGCTTTGCAGAGAGGTCAGTGCTGTAGTAGGAAAGTGTAAGACTTCTCAGTGCTACCCCTCAAAAATCACACACACTCTCTACACACGCACACACTCTCTCTGCTTATGCTATAGAATGGCCTGTGTGGTTGTCAGGAGTTACCATCTTAAGTCCATGTGCAATGTGGTGTAGGTGAGAGAAAAGGAGTGAGAAGAGCTCAGAAAATCCATCTGTCGCACACCACTCTCTTCTCTTCTGTAGCTTGAGCTAGAAAAATGGAAAATCACTGTGGAATTTTAAAGCAAGAATTAATGCTGTCTTCAGTCAGCCTTATACTATCCCAGGACTCCAAAACTATGGCTACTAATAGTCTGGTTTGGGGATCCATCATAATTTGTCTCCTGGGAGGGGTCAGCATAGATAATAACTTGCTCAGAAGCTCTTTCACTGTGGATTTTCAAAAATACAGTAGCCTGGCCTCGGAGGTGACTAGATCTCTTCTCTGGACTATCGTAATCAGTAGTAGGTAGGTTGCTCCTGGTTCTGTCCGGTTCTATAGAACCGGTAGTAAAATCAGCGGAAGGCTCCGGCCACCTGCCCGGACATCATCAATGATGATCTGCACATGCGCAGAAGCGCGCAAGCGTGCACAGCCCCATTGCAAACTGGTAGTAAAGGTAAGTAGAACCCACCCCTGATCATAATGCGTCATACCTGAAACTGGCCCAGGATCATCTCTTAATCAGAATACACAGTGGTGGGTTGCCCCCGGTTCACACTGGTTCTATAGAACTGGTAGTAAAACCGGTGGGAGGCTCCGCCCACTGACCCCGACATCATCAAAATGCTTCTGCGCATTTTCATTTTCTGCGGCCCCGCTACGAACCGGTAGTAAAGGTAAGTAGAACCCACCCCTGAGAATACAGCTACAAGATCACAGAACAAGCCCCCTCCCCCCTCCAGGCTGATCTTCCTGAGCTTTGACTCTTTGGTTTATAGTCTGTTTGTAGCTCCAGTTGAAAGAGATGGCTGCTAATCTGGACTTTAAGATCTTTCAATTGCTGTGTCCACCAATGGGAGGCTACAGGAGAAAGGTTTGGTTATAGAATGGCCTTATCTGTCACTTGCCTGTGTCATTTAGGTCAGCGTTCCACAACCTTTTCGGCTTTTTGGACCGGCGGGGGGGGGCAGAGGTGATGGTTCCGTGCAAGTGGTGGGCGAGTGTGCGCAGGTCCATTTGCGCAAGTAGTGAGCACGCACACACTCCACTTGCACAAATGGAGCGGCATGCATGCACACCCACCACTTCTGAGACCCAGTTCCGAACAGGCCATGGCCCAGTACTGGATCGCAACTCGGGTTGGGGACCCCCAATTTAGGTGGCAAGTAAAAAAATTTGTATTTCCTCTGGAATAATATAACCTCTTCTTGACTTGAATTCTTTTCAAGTACTTGTTTTTTTAAGCTATTTTATCTATTATCTTACATGCTTGTAAGATAGTTATAAGATGGAGGGTTTTTTTAAAAAAAAAAGATTCTCTTGACAGTTTCATTGACTGGCGCACCTATGATGACCTTTTAAAAATACTGCGAATGATCAAAAATCCAGTTTTAAAACAGAATGGTTTGCCTATTTAAAATAAAAATCTTAACGAACTACCTGTAAAACTTCCTACGTCCCTGAAAATACTATATCAACAGTAACTTAATGGTACCTGAGAGACAAAGGTTTGCAGAGAAATTGGAAGAATTTACAGAATAGCACAGTAGTTGATTAAAGGTGCGAGGAGCTAATTTGAAAAGGATTCCAAGAGCTGAACATACTGTGACTTAGCAGTACAACACATAAATGAAAAGGATTTGAACTTGATTGTGTTGGAAAGGAAAGAAGTACTACAGGAATGAAGCAAAAACAGTGTTACAGATATGTTTTAATAATTTTAAACAGGCCTTGAATATTGCCTGTGTTATGTTCTGATGTCATAGCATTTTAGCTTTCTTCAGTCAATCGTTAGGTAAAAAAGATGTGTTTTAACTTAAAAAAGCTCTACGCACAAACACACATACATGATATACATCAGGGGAGCTATTCAGCAGGTTCTGACAGGTTCTGGAGAACCGGTAGCGGAAATTTTGAATAGTTCGGAGGACTGGCAAATACCACCTCTGGCTGGCCCCAGAGTGGGGAGGGAATGAGGATTTTGCAGTATCCTTCCCCTGCCACGCCCACCAAGCCACACCCACAGAACCAGTAGTAAAAAAAATTGAATTCCACCACTGATATAGATATAGAGATATAGATGTTATATGTTATATAGTTATACAGTATATGTTCTGTATATGTGTGTATGTATGTATGTATTACATGTGTGTGCACACGCTTGTATAAAATGTGAAATCATAGCCTCCCAGCAGGAAGGCAAAGTTGCTGAGTTTCAGTTAAATTGATCGATTACTCAGGACTAACCTGTACAAGTAGTTTTCCCTTGTGTGTCAGTTCTCTCCTTTTAATACAGCAACACAGCAGAACTTAATCTTAGGATGGGTGCATAAGAAAGGTAAACCAAGGTTCTTTTTTTTTAAAGCTCTTCCAACTTGAGAAACCTCAGTGCAGTTAATTTAACGCTTCATTTTTGTATAATGATACAATATGAATATAATTTTTTGCTCATCGGGTTAGCTCCAGAAATATATCCTCCAGAATCTGGAGGATTGAATTGCAGGAGAGTAATTCTTATATAAGTTAACACTTTGAATCTGCTGAGTAGCTTTGAAGATGTCAAACTAAAACTTTATTATAGCAAAATATGGTAGCTGTACCTAAAATAGCACACTAATAAATTTGATGCCAACTGTTTAAATCATAGAGTTTCATACTATTATTCATATGAGGCAATTCCTGTATTTTGACAAGTTTCTCTGAAAGCCAGCACAGGTAGTCCTCATTTAGCAACCACAATTGGCACCAGAAACTTAATCATTAAACAAAGTGGACACTAAGTGAAACTGCAATTGTGCTTACTATCCTCATCTTTCCTTTGCCTTACAAACATTTGAAGGTCATAGCACTTATAGCATAAGGTATAGACCAGGGGTGAAATCCAGCAGGTTCTGACAGGTTCTGGAGAATTGGTAGTGGAAATTTTGAGTAGTTTGGAGAACCGGCAAATGCCACCTCTGGCTAGCCCCAGAGTGGGGTGGGAATGGAGATTTTGCAATATCCTTTCCCAGGAGTGGGGAGGGAATGGGGATTTTGCAGTATCCTTCCCCTGGAGTGGGGTGGGAATGGAGATTTTGCAGTATCCTTCCCCTGCCACGCCCACCAAGCCACACCATGCCCACCAAGCCACTCCCACAGAACCAGTAGTAAAAAAAAAATTGGATTTCACCACTGGTATAGACCTATATTATATACCGCTTCACAGTGCTTTACAGCCCTCTTTTAAGTAGTTTACAGAGTCAGCCTATTGCCCCCAACAATCTGGGTCCTCATTTTACCAACCTCGGAAGGATGGAAGGTTGAGTCAACCTTGAGCTGGTAAGAATTGAACTGCTGGTAGTCAACAGAATAAGCCTGTGATACTGCATTCTAACCACTGTGCCACCACGGCTCATAAATGTAAAGATGTTACTTTTTCATAGCTGTCAAAATGTGAAGAATTGCTTAACAATGCAGTTGCTAAATGAGGACTACTTATAAATATGTATAAATGTGAGGATGCCTAGATAAATGAAAATAGGTATTCAATTTGGCCTATCCTAATAAATATATAGCAATGATTGGATTCACTGAAATTAGGACCCCAGTCAACATTTAGTACCTGATTAAAAATCATAATAAGAAGCTTCTAAACTGTGGCCCCAACAAGCTGATTGAAAAGAAGAGCCCAAGAAAGATCACCCTTAATCTGATGTTCTGCAGATTTTGGAGAACTGCAGTTAAAGCTAGTTTACTACTGGCTGGAAACTCTGAAATTGTAATTCCAACAAATCTGGAGAATTCTCACATCAGGGAAAATAGCCTAGACCAGGGGTGTCAAACTCAAGGCCTGCAGCCAATCCGGCCCACGATGTAGTCGATCCGACCCGCAGGGCCATCCTGGAAAATGTAAGGGGCCACCAACGTCACTTCAGCCTGGTCTCCCCAATGCGAAGAGGAAACATTGGGCCAGCGTGGCTTCAGCCCGGTCTACCCAATGCAAAGAGGAAACATCCCAGCAGTTTGGGGAGTGGTGTCAAGCTGGCCATGCCCACCCAGTTGGCCACACCCACTCGGTCGGCCAGCCCCCCCCCAACATCAACCACAGTCCTAATGCGGCCCTCAATGAAATTGAGTTTGACACCCCTGGCCTAGACCAACTTTGTATTTTCCATGGCCAGATTTATTGTTATGGATTGTCTCCAGTGAGTCCATGAGAAGCCCAAACTCTATGGGTGTGTGGTGGTTTCCCCATTCAGTCATGTCCAATTCCTGGAGCCTGCCTTATAGTTTTCCTGGCAAGGTTTTTCAGAAGTGGTTTGCTATTACCTCCTTCCTAGGGCTGACAGAAAATATCTGACCGCTGGTCACTCCGTTGGCTTTGTGCCTAAGGTGGGGTCGAACTCATGGTCTCACAGTTTCCAGTCTGATGCCTTAACTACTATACCAAACTGGTTTTCAATATCTATGTGCCTGCAGTTAAAATAAAAGGCAAGAAAGCAAGGCTACAATCAAAGTGCAGCTTTACAACAATTTTACATTTCCAGCATAATATTTTTAAATACCTGAAATTTTCAGGGATTATTTTAAAAAGTATAATGAGGAAAAGATCAAAATTATGCTTCTCTTCCAACATTTTCTGAATAGGCTTTGCACATTTTTATATAGAAAATACAGTCAATTTCTTCCTAGAAATAGTTAAGTTTCTGCCACAATATCAAATAATCATTTTCCAATGAAACCCATAGTAGTTTCGTTCATTTATGTTCTCCTTAGAGAAATTAAAGTCAAAATATATGACCAGCAAGAAACTTAAAATCAGAAACTTTAAAGCCCCTTTCACCATATAATAACCATCACTTAGATAAAGATAATCTAGGGGTTTGTTTTTTCTATTAAAAAATTCTTAATATCTTATCAGTCTCCTTTAATGCTAATTTCAAAGTAAAAGCATTGAGTGGCTCTAAATAAATAGAGATGAGTCTTGAAGTAATATTCATTTTTATAATATTACTTTTCTCCATAAGTTAAAATTTATCAGGGACTGTATTTGGCCAAACATGGAAGCTAAGCAAGAGTGAGTTTGGTTAATACTTGAAAGAGAAACCATCAGAGAATTCCCAACTGTAGCTGGACTGAGAAATTGAAAAACATCCCTGAAGAAGGCAATGCCACTTTTGTATTATTGCAAAGAAATTTACTTAGATGTGTTCATGTAATCTCCTGGAGCCAAGCTCAACTTGAGGCTATCTTTACCTTTTGGATAACATTTACTTATTTCAATACCATGCAAATGTAATTTTATATGAAATAATGGTAACTATAGAAAAAGAGATGATATTTAAGACGACTGGGAAATGTTTGACCTTTGTAGGCACTGCAGCTGGAATTGTCAAAAAAAGTAATAACTTTCCCTTGTAATATTTAACCCATAGGTAATTTCATGAAACAAAGATTTCCTTTTTAAATAAAACTGGGACCAAAATGTACCTTGATAGAGGATTGGGAGGAGGGGAAGGAAGGCTTGAACTGAACTAAAGAGCTAAAGTTTAGAAAATTTCAATTTTGAAATCTAAAAGTGAAGAGAAAGAAAAATGAAGAGAAAGTGTGAGCTCAAAATGGATTAGTAGACTAGAAAGAAGTCCCAGTCCAATAAGCCAGGAGGAGAAGAAGGAAAATTACACAATGGCTGCTGCTTCTTTATATCAGTTAGAAAACACAGAAAAGGAGAGGGGGGGGATGACAAGCGTGAACAGCCAAAAAAGACTGGTGCATTTGAAATAACTGTTCTTCAGCAAAATATTTATTAGCCAAATACATACATTCCCAAATCTAAATCCTGAGCTTGTGTGCTTTAAATAAATATATGTGATGGTAAAAAAGAAGTACTAAAAAGTGAAGAAAGAAGATGCTGATACGAAATCAAGCCACCATCTTGGCCCAAGACTTAAGACCCTTGGCCTAACCAAAGATCCAGATCTACCCATAGAGAAAGAATCACATATCTTTCTTCAAAAGTTGCAGAAATGTTAAATTTGGCAAATGCAAATCATGCATTGGCCTTATCCCAAATCAGAATTGAAAACTAGAAAGATAAGAGGATGCCACATGTACCTTTGTTCTTTTGTATCAAAAATGCATAATACTGTCTCAGAAAATGATGCTCAAGGAGGATACCAAGTGTCAAGTAAATAGCTTCCAAATAGGAATCTGTTCAGATAATCTCATGCACATTCACCATTTCAATTTAAGGAATTTATTTTAACAGAGTCTCATAAACCATACGCATCTTAAATTCAAGGAACAAATCAAAATTTAAATTTGGTTACTTCAACAGAAGGTGAGGGCTTTCACTAATTATGCAAAACAAATGTATTAATGAGGTTTTTCCATTCAAAGTCCTAATCAATATGAAAGGCAGACTCGTCTTTGCATCAGATTACATGGGAGCATCAGAGATCCTGAAGAAACTTCACCTGGAGTTCTGAGGGATTGCCAACTGCAAAGATTCTTTGCGTCAAAAAGATGAATTGGATCCCCCAGCAGGTCAAAATAGTATAGTAGACAAAGGAAGTCAAGCAGAGATAAAATTGCTACTTGCACTGACAGCTCATCAGAATAAGATGACATAATGTGACAGACTAGAAGGATTCACAACAATTTAAAGTTGCACAGTTAAAGAGAAGAGGTTGTTGTATGGTTTATCTTCCTGGAGCATTATAAGTCACCATGATTCATCTTTCCTCTGATACCAAAGTAAAATTATGGTCACAAACATCATCACAAAAGGACTCGAGGGACAAATTACAAAAGTTATTGCAGAATTGAAGAATGGCAAAATGCAAGGTCAGGATAGATTTCAGAGTAGGTTTTATAAACAGTTCTAGAAATCATAGTTCTATATTTCTTCAAACTGCTTAAACTTGCTTGAGGCAAAGTAATAACCCATAAATATGAAAAAAGTAGAGCTGTAGTTATTATTCAGTAACATTAAAAAATAACTTCCAGGACTATGTAGAACAATATCTTGTCTTAACTAAAATGGTAAACTATTCAGCTGGGTGGCGGCAATGCCATGCCATGCCGATCATCTGGGAGGCTGCCCCCCCACCCACCCGCGGCCCATTTTTGGCCTGGACAGCCTCCTGCAAAATCTTGCAGCAACCACAATTCCCTCACTAACCTGCTTTCCAGCTCCGTTCTCCTTTGTGCAGGGCAACAAAAGAAGACCGTGTGACTACCACTTTAAAAAAAGTACAGTCAGACCTTCCAACTTCGCAAGATCTTTTTTTCCCCGAGAAGTTGGAAGGTCTCACTGAACTTTTTTTAAACTGGTAGTCACATGATCTTTTGTTGCCCTGCACACAGGAGAACAGAGCTGGAAAGCAGGTCAGTGAGGGAATTGTGGTTGCTCTGGAATGGGGTGGAAGTGAGGATTTTGCATTATGATTGCTCATAAGTAAATAAGAACCAATTTAAAAAAATCCATATCTGTAGATCAGCATTTTTCAGTCTTGGCAAGTTTTAGATGGTCGAACTTCATGCTGCCTATATGATTTGAACAGAATATTAAGAAACTGAGCCATAGCTCAGAGGTCACTATTAATAGCCATATTATAATATTCTGATTTCAGGCCTTTTATTTACAAAATAAGGATTGGAAGAGAAAAGGGGTATGTAGATTTATTTGAAAAAAGGGAAGCATAAGTATAAGGAAGCTGCTTCAGAACTAGAAAAAAGTTAGTAATAGGTCTCCAAGTTGATTAATTAGCAAGACAGTGTCATAGTACCGAGCAATGAACCCAATTCAATCACAACTCGGAAGCTCCATTTAGGCTTTGAAAGACCTTTTATTGAGTACACCATATCAGCACTTAGAAAGGTGAAGCTAGCTCTGAGTATTTTCCCCACTTAAGAGTAATAAAAAGAATAGAAATTTCCCACCCCCTCAGGTGTCCCGGGTCATGTTAACCAATCAATCCAGTAGTAGCTTCTCCCTTCTCAGCAGATGTTCGTTGCCATGACCTTGGTTCTCACGCTGCTTCTGGTCGATGTTTTGTCTAGCACAGGGGCTGCAACCTTAAACACTCAAAGAGCCATTTGGACCAGTTTCCCAGAGGAAAAAAAACACCGGGAGCCACAAGACCCTTCCTGTGCCTGACTATTTCTTGAGCGGCCACAAAACTAGCATATGTAGTTGAATTAAATGTTCTGTTTTCTTCTGAAATGTTTCTTTTCTTGGATTTATCCATGGTTGGCCTACCGGGGGTTGAAAAGCTCAATAAATCGCATGCCGGCGGTGTCTCACATTGGCGGTTGTGACGCATAGTTTGAGTGACAGGGAGCCGCAGCAGAGGGGTGAAAGAGCCACATGTGGCTCCAGAGCCACCGGTTGCTGACGCCTGGTTTAGCGGATTAAGGCACCACATTCCAGTCCATCCTAACTCCCCACTTTCCCCCCCCCCAACGAGTGGCAACTAAGAAACAAAATGAAAGTAAACATGGCTTCGGCCAAAGTCGTTTCGAAGTTGACAGACAGACTATAAAACATCAACCTTTTTACCCAAAAAAAATGAGTTGTAGTCTTCCTATTACAAATGAGGTTTGGTTTATATTGCACAGTTATATGGGTGCTTATGAGCTTAGTTTAAAGAAAAACAAAACAATGGTAGAATTAACTGCATGCTTTCTGTTTTGACTACACATTAAGGATTTGAAAATGAGAACTATACTTATAATGCAGTGGTGGGTTGCTACCAGTTCGCACCGGATCGGGCAAACTAGTAGCGGTGGCGGCTGGAGGCTCCGCCCACCCACCCAGACCCTTCTGCGCATGCGCAGAAGCGTTGCACATGAGCGCATGCATGTCCACGAGCGAACCGGTAGCAATGGGTTTTGAAACCGGCCCCTGGTATAATGGAAAGTGCATACAATTTAGGAGAACTAGATCCAGATCCCACTCCTCGGGCACCCTGAGAAAATTGACTCATTTTTCTTTTCTTCACAAAAGTGGGAATACCTTATGAACTCATAGTTGATTAAAGAATTGTCCCCAACAAGTCTTCATTAATGGCTTTGCTTCATTCTAGACAGTTGTGAGAAATGGTTTTTATAATTGACTTGAATGAAATCACAGAGGATGTTTCTCCAGTCCACAGATGTGATATGAAAATAGAATCAAGTTCAAAAATATCCTGACAGACTGGCATTTTTGACTAAAACCTATAAGGTGAAATTCAACAGTGATAAAAGTATAGTTCTGCGTTTAGTTAAAAATAAATCAAAGATAGAAAATTAAGAAAGGAGTGACGAGCTTGGACAGCAGTACATATAAAAATAGTTATTGGTTTCAGATGAACATGAGGCTAAGTAATACACTCAACACAGGTGAAAACAGTAGCATAATGTCTATATTGTGGGAGGTGCTTGGTGCTTGTCCCTGTGCATTTACCCATAGTATTGTGTGTCATATCTGAATTGAATTGCCTCCTATAATAAAGAAGAACTCCACTGCATTTTTGAACCCATGTTATACAGTATCTCACATTTCCCCACATTTGCACTATGAGAATGGTCATCAAATATGTTATTGCCCTGTCATGTAAAATGAAAAGGAGCACTAGAACCATTGATGGAACTTCAGTTAAGAATGTTAATAATGATAATGTTGTTTTAGAGTAGAGCAGGAAGGAGTTGGGCTGCCATTTTTAAGGAATAATGTATCTACTTCCTAGATTGAAGATCCTGCATTGAGCAGGGGTTAGAGTTAGGGTTCTTGTGAAAGATGTCAAAAATTCTGAAGAGTCATTGCTATTGGCTAAACTGCCTCCGTAGAGAAAGATCTTTGGCTAAGTAAAAAAAATTAAAACAAAGATTATTCCACATTGATTAAAATGGAGCTATACTGATTGATTTGTCAAAGCTTTATCTGTAGAACTTCTGAACTGGTATTCATTTCTTTCAAGTGAACAGTTAAATTTTCTGAGACAAGATAATGTCTGAACAATTACGCAGTCTTTTTCAGGAGCTGAGGGCTAGTTCTTTTGAAACTCAGGGTGAACAGGAAGCACGAATATTAAAGTTTGTATATACCAAAATTGCCATATTTGCTTGCATATAAGTAACTAATCAAATATAAACTATGGCTTCTGGAGGGGTATACGCACATTATATATACTGAGACATTTTGGAAATTATGCTACTGGAATCCTGCAAAACTGAATGAGTTGTTCTAAAATAAAGAAATAGGATACACGTTAAAGTAAATTGTAATAGGAGAGCTTAAAAGAAAAGGAAGGAATAGTAGTAAATAGCAGGAATGCTGGATTAAATAATATGTATTAAATGCTGCATTAAATAATATGTATTCCTAATGTCCGTAAAAAGAAAATGGATAATAAGGTAATTATCACAATCTCAGTTGACAAAAGTAAAAAGATGTCACAATTGAACATAATTATCTTATAGAGTACCTTGATTACTAGAATGTGTATCAAAATTAATGAACTCATACGAAAATTTAAAAGAGTTACAGTATACTACATACATTGTTTTAAACAAAGTTCCTCTCATTTTCCAGGGACAGGAAGATTAGTTCTGTATGCTTGTTTTCATGTATGTGTGCAATAAACACATATTCTCAAAGATCTTGGTGCAGTTTTAATGAGATTCTACATCACTCAATGCTAGTAATGATTAATTGGCATTATGAACAGCATCTGAGAGAACGGTTAAAAGAAGATCAGCTTTTTGTTGTTGAGGCAGGGCAACTTGTTTTTATTCCTTTTCACAATGAGCAGTTGTTAAAATGAGAAGACAATGTTTTTTTTAAAAAGAATATGATTTAATTAAACATTTACTTCATTTCTGCATTAGATGTTGGTAGGTTACTAGGTTTTCCCTAGCAACACCATCATTGATAGATATCAAAAGAGAAGGGGACCTTCTTTGTGAGTTTTGTACAACATGGGTTGACTATTGACTAGATACTGTTCAATCTAGTCTAGAAGTTGGAGGAAGGGTATTGCTTTTTTTAAAAAAATTGCTAAAACTAGGAAATTTAAAGAAACACAGTGTGTATCTCATCTCTTATAGCCAAGATGGTCAAGTAAGCTGTGGTTGAGTAGCACCAGTGTTCCTTGAGGAAACAGATTTGAAAATGCTTCAAAAATAATAATTCATAAGAAGTGCTTCCAGATGGGTGGGAGAAGAAGTGCAATCCTTCTCCAAAACAGTGGCATGAAAAAGTAGATGTGGCTGATTAAAGGAATCAGGTTATAATAGATGTAGTTATTTTAAAGAGTCCCCTGATAAAACAGTCACATCTTCTTGTATGGAAACCTGAAAAAAACTACAGTTTTAAAGATGTGCTATGCCAGCAGTCTTGCCCGTTCCGAAGTACCTTTCCCAAATCATTTTCGATTGACCTATTATCTAGCTCAATATTAGTCTATTATAAGATAGAGTTTGTGACTAAACCTACCTTTGCTGGAAGATGCATAGAGTTTTGACCCCATTGATTTTCTTTGATCTCTCATCTTCTTCTAATTTGAAGGACTATGGTATCTAGTAGCAGGTTTGTGGTCTCAAAGGATAAATCCAAAAAGTTTATAGAGAACTTTTCCTTCTTCTCTAAAGAAACGCTCTTAAGTAATCTTGTAAATGTCTGCTCTATTCCCTGTGATTTTTTAATATCTTTAAAAAAAAAAAAAACTATTGAGGGAAAGTGCTAAAGGCTTTGGAGCAAATTACTAACAGTACCCGACCCCCTTTTTTTAAGAAAAATTCTACCCCTGTTCTCTTTCCCATATGAAAAATCTGGGTTGTCACTTTAAATAACTCTCTGAAATTGGCAATAGTGTGGGTTAAGTAATAAATGGAAGCTAAATTCATACAAATTGAGTTGTTCCAAAACCATAACTGAAAACTGTTCAGAATGCCTCACTTGGTTGTGATTACCACAGTTGGTGTATAGCTCACTTTTTGGGGATAAGATTTAAACACTGAATACGTTCCAAATCTTGAATTACAAAATAAATTAAGTAGAAACTGGTAATTATTCAAGCCATTGTCTCACATCTAATAGGTTTCAATAAGGGTACATGTATCCTACCAAGTGTTCTTCGACTTACGACCGCAATTGGGATTGGAATTTCCATCATAAGTCAGTACAGTTGTACAGTGAGTCATCATGTGATCAGACCCATTTTTATAAATTATAAAAAAAAATAATATTTTTACCAAAACATGCAGCCATTAAGTGAATCTGGCTTCTCAAATTGATCTTCCTTGTCGGACTCCAGCTGGGAAATTGTGATGATGTGACCGCAAGACATTAGAGTTGTCATAAATGCAAGCAGGCTGCCAAGCACCCAAATTGCAATCAGGTAGCCATGGAGGTAGTATAATAGTTCTAATTTTAAGGATGGATCATAAATCATTTTTTTCGAGGCCATTATAATTTTGAACTGTCATTAAACAAGCAGTTGTCAGTTAACGTAATGAAATGTATAGACGACCTTGGGGATTGAAGAGAATTGATGCTGACTAAAAACAATCAGACAAGAAAGGTGGGAGTCCTCAGTAGCTTAATGGTCAGAAAAGGAGGAAGGGTTTACCCTAATGGTTCAAGCAGTTAAAAGTGGCAGGGGGAAGTTTGTATTTTCAGACTTGCAAGGTTTAGTTAATACAGCCCTAGAGTAAGTTGGAATTAGTTGATCTAATCATTTCCTCTCTGGTTCACCTGAGAGGGATGACAGTCAAGGCTACCTGCATTTTTATTAGTCAACTGCCACCTCATATACATCCCACTCAGTACCATTTATCTATCCTGCAGGCAGTTCCAAAGAAGTGGTCTATAGCAGGGTTCTCCAACCTTGGCAGCTTTAAGACTTGTGGACTTCAACTCCCAGAGTTCCTCAGCCAGCTTTGCTGGATGAGGAATTCTGGAAGTTAAAGTCCACAAATCTTAAAAGTTGCCAAGGTTGGAGACCCCTGGTCTATAGGGTCTCCCCAAGGACAAATTGTGAACTCTGTCATCTGTGAACCATCCTTTTTAAAAAATATCTCAAAATTAATACAGCCTGCTAGATGACACCAAAGTTTACCTAGTCCAGCATATCTAGTTTATCTAATCCAAAATGTTCAACCAGATGTCAGTACTCTAGTAACTCCAGTGACATCTGTGGATACCATGGCACTGCCTCTAAGGAGCAGTTCTGCACTGGGAATTTGTCTTGGAGTTCATAGTTCTGGTCATTACTTGTAAAACCCCATATATTTTGGCACAAATGTGCTTCCTGAATTGCTTCCTCCAACCATCAGTCACTGCATATGTCCCAAGAGAACTGTACGCGGTAGTGAGGCTCATAGCATTGTTAACTTTCAGAAATTATTCAGAACTGAACTGTCCCAACAGCTTTATAGTCAGGGATAGTATACCCATGATGGAATGAAGACTACTTACATTTTATGGATTTGTTTACTTATGTTTTATGGCTAGAAAGACAGAGTTATTCTGACAGTTATTTTCCTTGCTCTACTTGTTAGCCGGTAATTCTTTGGATTTTTTTCTTTCCTGGTCACTGATATACATTTTCACTCATCTTCCATTAAACTGTTGAGTTTTTGTTTTGTTTTTTAATTACATTGCAGCATTTTGGAGAGGTTGTACACTGTCCTGACTTTTCCTTTTATTATTTTTTTTTTATAACTAGTCAGTCTATTTTTGACAGGTTTTGTCAGGCTTCAGAGTACACCTGGCTGTCAGTCTCGCTTTTCCTAACACTGAACACCCTTTTTACAGGTATCCTTGCCAGAAGGCTTGTGATTTGGCTTGATTTCACTCTCTATTGTAGCCGAGAATAAAGCCATATCCACCCCAAATATTTCTTCTACGCAGCCTGTTCAGAGGTGGTATTCAGCAGGTTCTGGAGAACTGGTAGCAGAAATTTTGAGTAGTTCGGAGAACCGGTAAATACCACCTCTGACTGGCCCCGCCCCCATCTATTCTCTGCCCCCTGAGTCCCAGCTGAGGAAATGGGGATTTTTCAGTAACCTTCCCCTGGAGGAAATGGGGATTTTGCAGTATCCTGCCACGCCCACCAAGCCATGCCCACAGAACCGGTAGTAAAAAAAATCTGAATCCTACCACTGAGCACATTGAAATCAAAACCCTTAAATAGGTTTGGGCTTCAGGACTTAGATTCTAAGGTTTTTTTTTCTCCTTCCCTCCCTTGTTAACAGATACTTGGCTGATCTCCTGATAAGATTGAAGGCACCTAAACTATGTTGTCATAACAGATCTCTAGTCCAGAAACTGCTGGCTCCCAATTTATCAGCTTTGTCTTTTGGAGTTTGGTCTGAATGCTTGTGTTATCCTTGTTGCTTTTTAAGATACTGACAATTTCCTGGCTAACATTTCATCAAGTTTTCTCTCCTAAAGAAATTGCCAGCTTGGAAATCAGAGATGTGCCAGTCATACCACATTCAGGAGGATTTCTTCAACAATATCCATTAGCTTTAGCATTTTGATATCACCTTTATATTATTCAACACAAATATGAAACAAATAAAGACAGCATGGAAATAAAGCCAGTAACAACAGTAGTGTTTTTTAAGAATATACATTAGTGTTATTAACATTAACAACTGGGCCAAGGGCAGTGGTGGGTTGCTCCCAGTTTGCCCCAGTTCGGGCGAACCGGTAGTGGCAGTGGCGGGAAGCTCCACCCACCCACCCAGACATCATCAAAAATGAACTGCGTATGCGCAGAAGTGCCGCATATTTGCAAAGCGAGCGAGTGCACCTGCACACTACCGATAGTGAACCGGTAGCGCCGGGTTTTGAAACCCACTACTGGCCAAGGGCATAAGCCCGTGATGGCAAACCTATGGCATGCGTGCCACAGGTGGCACACGGAGCCATATCGGTGGGCACACGAGCTCAGCTCCAGCGCACCAGCTAACTGATTTTTGGGTCTTCTGGGCCCATCAGAAGTAGGGAAACAGGCTGTTTCCGGCCCCCAGAGGGCCTCCGGGGGATGGGGAAAGCCGTTTTTGCCCTTCTCAGGCTCCTAGAGAAGCTCTGGAGCATGGGGAGAGCAGAAAATGGGCCTACCAGGCCCACCATACCATCTTGTGCCAAAAGTGGGAGGAGTGCGGGGGGGTCATGCACGCATGCGCAGGGGGCGGGGCACATATAATTATGGGTGTGGGCACACATGCACGCGACATACCCCACGCTCCCCCTGCCTTTGGCACGCGATGGCAAAAAGGTTAGCCATCACTGGCATAAGCTGTCGTAGGCAGAAATTTGATGTTTTAATTATTTTGTACTATGTTCTCAATTAGATAACCAGTCAAAATGAATTGGATATGTTTGCAATAATACTGCAATTGTCAAAGCTTTGAACGATAAGTACTGTCTAAAGATGTGATATTATTCAAACACAGCCTTTATTGATTATTCAGGATAATCTAATGCACACATACAGAACATTAATTTTATCTTTTTGCTGTGATATTTCCTACTCTGAAGAGATGAACGTTTTTATTAATTTTACGTTTAGACGGTTACTGCAGCTGATATGGTAAAACAGCAAATAAAAGTTTGCTTTTCTTATAGCTCTGTTTTTTTGTTCTTATAGTTCCATTGTTGGTTAAACAAACAAGGGCCTAAATAAATGTAATTTTTAGGGATTTTAATAATGTAGAACTGACAGATGGTAGTTTTCTCCCAAAGATTGAAAAGTGGTCTCTTATGAGTCCCCTAATATTTCATCTCTGCTAGTCTTTTTTTTTAATAAAGGCAACAGCTATCTTCCCTCTGTCCATTATACGAGTAGGTTTTTTTAAACTTCACTTTTGATCAAATTGTGGGAGCTCCAGAGACTTTAGTGTCCTAGAAAATGTTTCAAATAAAACATTTTCAATATATGTGATTGATGTCCTGGTGAGATGTCCAGCTCATAACTAACATAGTTACCAAACATTAGTCTCTATTAGGTCTGAATTGATAACCACTTTCTAGAAAGTTAGAATTAGGTGTGTTTAGAACATTAAGTAGAGTACTTTACTTTACTGATTAGCCCTTGGGCCATATCAAAGTGCAGAGTTCCAGACACAAATTATTACTAAAAATCTGATAAAAACAATTTAAAATGGAATTGGATAAAATACAATTTAAAATAAAATTGGAATAAGTAGAGTATAATTTTATCAGGTTCGCCTGATACGCCAGTTGCGCCCCTTTCTGGATCGGGACTCGTTGTGCACAGTCACTCATGCCTTGGTTACGTCACACCTGGACTACTGTAACGCTCTCTACATGGGGCTCCCCCTGAGGAGCACCCGGAGGCTCCAGCTGGTGCAGAATGCGGCCGCGCGGGTGATTATGGGAGCGACGTGGCGCTCCCACGTAACACCTCTCCTGCACGAGCTGCATTGGCTCCCGGTGGTCTTCCGGGTGCGCTTTAAGGTGTTGGTTCTCATCTTTAAAGCGCTCCATGGCTTAGGGCCAGGGTATTTGCGAGACCGCCTGCTGCTACCAATAACCTCCCACCGGCCAATACGCTCTCACAGAGAGGGCCTCCTCGGGGTGCCGTCGGTCAGGCAATGTCGGCCTTCTCTGTGGGGGCACCCGCCCTGTGGAATGAGCTGCCTCCTGGAATACGATTGATCCCGGACCTCCGGACCTTCCGTAAAGCCCTGAAGACGTTTTTATTTCATCAAGCCAGCCTAGCCTAAATGGTCTTTAATTGGGATTTTAAATTTTATGGAATTGGGGTTTTAAATTTGGGTAGCCAATGATTTAATTCTTTTAATTATCTTAACTTTTGCATTTGTATGTTTTTTAATTTTGGCTGTTCACCGCCCTGAGTCCCTTCTGGGAGAAGGGCGGTATACAAATTAAATTAATAAATAAATAAATAAATAATAAATAAATAAATAATTTGCACTCCTTCCAAATCCTCATTTTCTTCTATTCTTAGTTGGCTGTCTTCATTCTCCATAATACACAGTGTCTCCAAGATTGAAAAGTTAGCTAAGAAAGGTTTTCGGAATGATAACGGTACTCCCAGTTGCCTGAAGATCTCAGGTGCTTTGAAGTTCTTAAAGAACGTTTCCATCTCCCTTTCCAGTGTTTCACAGCATTGCCCTAGCAATATCTTTGACTGTTCTTAATTACCTTTTCCCATATTTTACAAATCTGCTCTTTTTGCCTATTTTCCACCTGTTGTGCTTTTATGGTCTGAGGCAGTTTGTGATATTTAGGAGAAATGAACAGTTGCAAAAAATAAATCATTGCATGAATTCTCTGTTTTATAATATTCCTTTTTCTCTCACTTGCACTTTTGGTTTCTGTTACGCCTTGACTGATGATAGATGTTTTCAGCTATTTAAATATCCGTTGCACAGTAAAGTTTATTTTATTGATGCAGAAGGATGGAGATATGCCACATGCATTCGATTATTAGCTCCTTGAGCTTGACTTCTAGCAGAACCTGAAAGAATGTATTTGTTTTGTCAGTGAAGAAAAGCCCATGGCTTTATCACAACTCCTGCTATTATTCACTACATTCACTTTAGATGTTCTATAAACATAGAACTTTTTTGACATTTGAAATGCTACCAGAATAACTGTTTGTTTGAAATAAAGCAGCCAGCCTCTTTATTTCAAAGTTAACTGAAGAACTTGCAAAAATCACAACAGGCCTCCTCTGTTCAAGATATATTAATTTGGCATGGGTTCCATCATCAATTTTAAGTTTGAAATGTTGGTTTACATGCTATAAAACAAAAGCTGATATCTTTTGACATTATTTCTTCTTTTCTGTGAGTAAGAAGGCTTACTTTTTTTCCCCAGAAGAATGTTTTATCTTCATCAGGGTGGTAACTATTTTTTGAGAAGAGGAAACACAAGAAGAGAAAAGCCTAGACCCGTGATGGCAAACCTATGGCACACGTGCCCAAAGTGGCATGTGGAGCTATGTCACCTGGCATGTGCGGCATCGCCCGTTCCTCTTCTGGGTTTCTGACACGCATGCACGTGCGATGATCAGCTGGCCTTTTTGCATGCAGCAGTGCCGGAAACTCGAAGAGCTGGTCTTCTGTTTTCCTGCGTGAGCATGCGTACCGGCCAGATGAATGTCATGCGCACCAGAAACCCGGAAGAGTAGCTGGCTGAAACTAGACATTCAGTAGCTGAAACCAGAAGTTCATTTTCAGGTGCGTGAATGCGCCCTGGGCAGCTCCTGTTCCGGGTTGCAGCCCATATGCACGCACGCTCCCTTTTCGGCACTTGGTGCCAAAAAGGTTCGCCATCACTGGCCTAGACAGAATTATTATCATGAAAATAGGCCAAGTACAAATGTTCCACTGTCCCAAATAGATCCCCGCACCCCAAAAAAGAGGGCAGGGCTGTTGAGAAACCAGTTGCATGAAGAAGTCACAGTATCTTTTTTTTTTTTAACAGTATTCTGCTGAGCTGTTGGCAGTGGTCCGTCTGCCCTTCATCCATCCCAGTTATCTGCTAAACGTTGTTGACAATGAGGAATTGATAAAATCTTCAGAGGCCTGTCGGGATCTGGTGAACGAAGCAAAACGTTATCACATGTTGCCACATGCCAGGCAAGAGATGCAAACTCCAAGAACCCGGCCCAGGTTATCAGCAGGTAATGGTGGAGCCTTGAATATATCGTATTTCTGAGATGTCTAATGGTATTTGCAGGCTGCAAGTAAGGAACCAAGATTAAAAGGCTTCCTCTCACTTTTCCTGTAAAGCGTCCAAGATACAATCTGATATCAAACTGGGCAATTGGGCATTGCAAACTGGGCAATTGAGCATCCTGCAGTCCTTCAGGTTTTTCCCACTGATTCTCCTTGTGGCAAAAGTTATTGAGAGCGTGGGACCGGAGAGAGAGCATTCATCATCCCAGACCAGGTGCTAATTCTCTAGCAGATGGTTTTCTGTCATGGTTTGGCCATATTTATTTAACAGCTTAGCACAGACAGGAGATAGAATTCTGAGCATGTAGGTAGTTTATATTTCTTTAATCCAACCTGACTTTTTTCCCCAAACACCTTTAAAATTACAGACATCCTTGAATATGTTAGTTGCCTTCCAGAAAATAGTATAATCTTTTCTTTTCTTTTTTTTTTTTTTTGCCATTTAATGATGACAATAATATTTTTTAAAAAATTTTGACAATAACATATCTAAATCTATGCATGACCCTGAGGTATCACAGCCACACACACCTTTTGTATCATTTATGAAATGCCTGGCTAGCTGCAAGCAGATTTATTAAGCAGAAAAGCCATTAAACATAATGTGACTTCTGGATAAGTCTACAGAGGATCTCACTCGCCCCTTGGAAACGAGGACTCATTTTCATAAAATAAGGGGCAGACTACTGAAGGAGAGAAGCTATTTCTGCCTTGGTAAAAGTGAAGACTCCCCAAAAAAAGAAAATGTACATTGCAATCCATGAAAGGAGAGGGCTCCTCCACCCATAGTCCTCACATTGTGAGACAGAAGGGATTACAGTGGCCTCTCTCCTGCCCCGTTGTAAACCTATAACTTTGACAGTTCTTTTTTTAAACCTATAGCCTTGACAGTTCTTCTGACCAGTTCAGTTTATCTTTTCCTCTTACTTTATCAACTCCTTCCCTTTCCAGTCCAGCAAACCTGTTCTTTCACTCTCTTTCCTGATGATTTTCTTCCTTTTTTTGCTACAGTAGTGGCCAAAATTGTGGAAACCTTTTGGGAAAAGTGTATTTTCAAAAATTAGCTAATAACACCACTCTCTTTTTGGAGTAGTGCCATAAAATTATATATCAATGGAAAGATAATTTAATCAAGAAGGTAATGCAATAACTTTTATGAAGGATTTGCTATTAGAATAGCAGTTACAGCATAAAGAAAAAAAGTGAAACACGTAGAAAAAACAAGATATACAAAAACTATCACGTCAGTTAATACTTACAGTAGTTGGGTAACCTTTAGCATGAATTACAGCCTTACAACGTCTTCCCATGGAGTCAACCAAGTCTTTTAGTTCTGCAGCTGTTACAATGTGAAACTAAGATTGAATGATTGCTTCTATTAACTGGGTTTTATTGCTGGGTCACTTCTCACTAACAAGTTTCTTTAGTTGGCTCTATAAATTTTCAATTGGGTTAAGGTCTGGGCTATTCCCAGGCCATTCCAGCAGTGGAATATGATTATCTTGAAACTCCAAAAAAAGGGGGGGGGTGTTATTAGCCATCAAACCTCAAAAATATACTTTTCCCAAAAGGTTTCCACAAATTTGGCCACTACTGTATTTGCATTGAAGAGAGAGAAAGGAGTACAGGTAGCCCTCAACTTACCACCACAATTGAGACCAAAATTTCTGTTGCTAAATAAGACATTTATTGAGTGAGCTTTGCCCTATTTCACAACTTTTCTTATCATAGTTGTTAACTGCAGTTGGTAAGGGAATCATTCGATCATTAAGCAAATCTGACTTCCCCCATTGACCTTACTTGTCAGAAGCCAGCTTGAAAGGTCACATGTGGTGATCACATGACTCTGGGACAGTACGACTGCCATAAATATATGTCAGTTGCCACGTGTCTGAATTTTGATCACATGACCATGGGGATGCTGCAATGGTCATAAGTGTGAAAACCGTTCATGTCACTTTTTTCAGTACCGTTCCAACTGCAAAGTCACTAAACGGATGGTTAGAAATCAAGGACTACCTGTATTTGTAAGGGTTTTTAAGCAAACATTGTTTGGCATGGATGTATAGTTGGAGGATCTATACATTTTTAAAATGGGATGCCATTTTATAGATAATTACTTCGTCTTCAATTTTGAGCAATGTCCTTTTTTGTCCTGAATGTAATAGTTTATGTAAATTGACCTCTTCGGACTGTGGAAAGTCATAACTAAAGTGCCTCTGTTTGGTAAACAACTTAAGTCTTATATTTTATTTGACATTCTTGGTTATAATGATACTTTAAAAAACATAATATGAGAGTGTTTTTTTTAAAATAAATTTCCTTTTATATTCTTGTATATACATGAGCACATATGAAAAGAAAGATGAGCAATATTGTAAATGAGTAACTAAATCAGTGAACAGATTAAATTCCCAGATTTTATTTATTATCTAGGAAATATAAAGAGATCCTGATCGGCTTTTATTATAGTAATGTTAAAAACATTTGAACAAACCCATTCTGTTGAAAGATAGCATGACATCTCAGGTAAAATTTAGGCATATTTACATGTGGAGGGCATTCTAATTGCCTTTCAAAGGTGCTTCAAGACAGAAAGAAAATTCAAAAAGCCGAAAAGTTATTAGTATATAAAACTGTATGTCAGGCTACATTTCTTGCAGAAATGTTATCTGATTAGAGAATTTATCAGAAAGATGAAATACTTTCAGGAACAGTCCTTCTCTTACTCTTGTAAATTGGAGGTGACCAACAAATCATCAAAATGTCTGATAATTTTACAATTTCTGGAAAGTATCTGTTTACAAAAAAAATTGTAGGGGGTAATACAAACTATTTTCAGAAAATTATTAATTAAGAAAAAGTAATTTCCCAAGAATAAGAAGAGTGATTATTTCTGTAAGTCAAAGTCCAATTAGTGTAACTATTCATTAAGAGTTTTTCAATCCTTTGTGAAAATCACAATATCTACAATATCCTCTTGAGACTATTTATTATAATCACATTAGTTCTAAACAGGTGATGAGTTTTCTTGCCATTGTTCTGGAAACAATCATCTTAGTGCCAGCTGAATTTACGCCCAAGTTTTATAATCTGTCACTTGTTGATACTATCTCTGTATATCTGTATAGCAATAAATAGTTCATTCCAAAGCAGAGATTATTATTAGATTTTTATTCTGTCCCTCCCCCCCAACTTTTTTTTTTTTTTTGAGAGAGAGAGAGAAAGAGAGGGTCAATTCAAGATGGCAACACATGTAATACTTCCGTTTCATATTTCTCCACAGCAACAGCCTTGTGAGGGTTGCTGGACTGAGAGAGAGTGACTGGCCTAAAGTCACCTAGCTAGCTTTCATGCCTAAACTAGAACTCCCCAATATCCTTATTTCTAGGACAGTACCTTAAACCAAACCGACTCTCATGGTAGCTAAACATTTGAAAATGTTCCTATTCTCTTTTATGTTATCATGAGACAACTAAAAATGTACAGTAGTTGTGTTTATTTTCCTCTCCCTCTCTCCGAGGGGAAAAGAAACACTTAAGTTAAAATTTCCAAAGCAAACATAAGGAAGGAAACATAAACACCCTATCTGATGTCATGCTGGCAATGCTCAATAGATTATTTTAGAATACACATCCATCATTTAAAGAAAACTCCAGTTTTTGAAAAATATTTTTGAGTTCTTCAAATAAGTTCCTTGCACAAAGATCTTTTAAGGAATAATTATTCAAATCCATATTAGCAGGTGAAGTGTAATGTTTCCCCCTGGATTAATATTAATTCATTTGAGTCGAAGGGCTTGACCTCCTTTGATATTGGATCAATATTAATGTTGTTTTGAAAATAAGGATAAACATAAAAATTAGCAGGAAAGGTATATTGAAAAAGAAGTGTCTTTCCACTCGATAGAAACATACTCCAAATTTAGTCTACATATATTATCTTGCCAGAACTTGAAAAAAAGGCCATGCATTGTGTGCTATTTAAGCAGCAAGAGGAATATTTTAGGCCATGTACAAATTCTGCTTATCCTGTTCAGAGTGCACTAAGCATGTAATCAAATCTAATGAAACAGCAGAAAAGAATTAAGCTTATGCAAAGAATAACAAGGTAAAGGAAATTGGAGATTATGATCCTTCAGAGATTATGATCTGATAATATATATTTACCATTCTAGGTGTAGCAGAAGTCATAGTCCTAGTAGGAGGCCGTCAGATGATTGGAATGAATCAACGGGCTTTGACAGCAGTGACATGCTTCAATCCTCAGAACAACAAATGGTACCCACTGGCCACCCTGCCCTTCTATGATCGGGAGTTTTTTAGTGTGGTGAGCGCTGGAGACAATGTCTACCTCTCAGGTGAGCAACAAATACGATGGATTCTTTGCAAACTTATATGGCAAACTAATCAGAATGGATGGATGATTGTTTGGCTGGGAAGAAGAGAGTTCCTTCGAGCATTTTCCATTTCATTTCAGCTCAGATTTTCTCCCTAGGACATTTTCCCCGTGTAATGTGCAAAAAGATACATTCGGGATCTTGATTAAACTGTGAAGAGCTTTTCCTTGCAATTGTGACACAGTATGAAGCATCTGGATCTGAATCAAAATGATCATGTTTCTGTATCTGAAGCCGGTTTGTTCAAGTCGTTGATCTGTATGACCATGTTTACTTAAAAGACATGTAATCCCTGCTCATTTTTTAAAAAAAATCTGTCCTTGAAACCTCTTCCTACTTTTAGTGAAAGGGAACAAACTCTTCTCTCGCATGTGTAACTGGAGGAACAGAAATGCTACAACATTACTGACATGTAAATTCACAATATCACATAATGATTTAGGTAAATACACATAGTACAATTTTTAAAATGCCACCGTAGCTACTTCATTATTCATAGTGGCGCAGTGGTTAGAGTGCAGTACTGCAGGCTACTTCTGCTGGCTGCCTGCAATTTGGCAATTCAAATCTCACCAGGCTCAAGATTGACTCAGTGTTCCATCCTTCCAAGGTGGGTAACACGAGGACCCAGATTGTTGGGGGCAATAGGCTGACTCTGTAAACCGCTTAGAGTTTAAAAGCACTGGAAAGTGGTATATAAGTCTAAGTGCTATTGCTATTGCTATAACCACAACATACTATAGCCAACATTTCACTTGTGGAAGGAAATTTACATAGTCAACCTTGGGGACTGCATGGAATTAGGAAGGAAGTACAAGGTATGAGAGATTGCAGGTGGAGAAAAGGTGAGAGAAGAATCAATTGCAAAAGCTGTTTGTCACATGCCACTGGGAGTATCTTGATACTTTTTTTCATTATTACTATTTTCGTGATACCCATAGAGTATAATGTGTAGTGACTCTTCAAAATCCTTAATTACTGTATTACGTTCTGCATCCATGGACGGAACAGAGATTCTGAGAACAGCCCCCCTGGTTGTAGCATCCATTGCCTAGGCCATGTGTTAGGGATAATTTCTAATCTGAAAACGTTGAGTAAAATGCTTAGTTGCTTCATACAACTGAATAGCCTGTAGGATATTTATGAATGCTGCCTAATTATGCTCACATATGCAAATGTCCTGCCTAGCCTGACATCATGACAGCCTTTTTTAAAAAATAAACCGTTGGGATGCATAAATAAGTGACAGCAATCTGCATCATCGGAACAGATGCTTGCAATCGACGATGATTTATTTTAATTAGTCATGTGTCATTTGGAAGATCTTGTATTGCAGTTGACTTGCCTTGCAATATATATCAAGTCACTGTGGGGTTTTTTCCCCCTTCTCCTTACTGAGGACAGGTGGTATGGAAGCTGGAGTCACGCTAGCTGATGTCTGGTGCTACATGTCGCTCCTTGATAACTGGAATCTCGTTTCCCGAATGACAGTCCCACGATGTCGACACAACAGTTTGGTTTATGATGGCAAAATATATACCATAGGAGGCCTTGGTGTAGCGGGCAATGTCGATCATGTGGAGAGGTAAATTTATTTTGTGTACAGAAAATAGTTCTGAAACTACTCAGAGATTTGATGATGAAAATAACATTTTTTTAGATTATTTAGTAGATTGGATTTCTTAAAAATCAGATAAAGTTGGGTTTGAGTTTTGTTCTATTTTTGTTATTTTAGTTCCTCCTGAACCAGATCTTAGTAAAAGTGTGACTGAGAATAAGGAGTCTCGGTAAGTAACAAAGGAGCTTAGATGTACCAGATCTCTGTTTACTTTCCCATTAGAGTTATCCTGCTTTACTATTATTCTAGGAAACCCAACAAATCAGTTTAATAGACATGCAGGGCAAGAATAATATCCCTAAAACCAGCAGGGAGGTTAGCACTTTTTTTATTCCTGTGGCTTTAGCTTTTATAAATTTAGAGAAACATGCTTCTGCGACTGATTATATTAAAGGGAACTGCTTCCAGAGATCTGTGCCCAAACAGACCCACCTCAGTACCAACTCAGTGGCCCACCAACCAACACATAAAGGTGTCCCGAAATTGGCCAACTCAGCACATCTGAGGCATTTCTGAAGTATCTCCATTCCTAGTGGAGGTTAACTGTTTTGGGACTGTATCATGTGGGCATGTGTTGTGATCCTGTTGTTTCTGCCTTGCTGCACAGCATATTGAAGTGATCACAAAGACCATTCTTCATGGTTCTTTCCCAATAATATTTTATTCTGGTAACTAATCTTTGTGTACAAGGCCACAACCCTGTATTGTTTCTCAAACTGCTTGGAGAGAGATGTATTATCCAAATGCCCTTTCAGCCTAAATCTTGATTCAACAAATGAATTAGTTTTTTTTTTTAACTATGAAAAACTAATAGTTTAAAAAAAAAACCTAATTCATTTGTAGAATTAGCAAAATTCTATCAGCTTTTCCAATAGTTAGGGGAGAGACCCATCCTACGTCTGTGTTGTAAATTTTGAGGACAGTGATTTGTATGGATTACGGAGTAAGAAATTTAGTTTTTTCATGAAACGTCAACTGAATCTCTTAAGACCCAAAGCAACTGTTCATATCTTTTATACAAAACAATGGGGAACCTAAGTTACTTAAGTTTCTGTGGATCCTTATCAATACTAAAAGAATTTGTTGTCCAAATTGTTTCTCAATGTACAGTTTCATCAAAGTGCAGCATTGTTCATGAGGTTGCTAAACTGGCATGATGATTTTGTCTCATTCTAAAACCATTATCAGGAGCTGGAAGGAGTAAAGGTAGACTGTGCCCACAGTACTTTTTGTAGCTACCTATAGCCAGATTAAAATGGTTACTTGTATTTCTCTTATTATGAGATTAATGTTTATAATAATTGGCACTTTATTCTCTTCTTCGTTTCTCTCACTAAATCTATTCCTTTTGATTCTACTATGCCATCTACTGGTTTTTAAGCCCTTGAATTTTCTGCTGGCATACAGAAAACAAAACCTTGGCACCTCCTGTTACTCATTTTTTTTAGAACAAGCTATGTTTTCCAATCTCTGGATTATTATTTTTTTGATTTTTTTTTTACTATTTCTATAAAGAGTGTTACAAATACTATATTTCAGATTCTAGGCAAATAACTAAAGCATTCATCTGTTTTGTAAAGTGTCTTCCCAGAAGTTTTCATTTTTGAACTTGAATGATTGTTTTAGCTATTTCCATTTTAAAAACTCTTATTTCGCATAGAGCATAAATCTCACAGAAGAAGATACTTGAGTCCCACAAAGATCTGTGGACATTCACTCACTGATTCATAGGTACATGGGAATCGAGTATATACACAATGTCATCAAAATAAATTTTACAATAAAACCTACTCAAATATACATTTCCTCCAGCAAAATTAGTTCAGTCAGAGTGATAACTAGCACTAGACAGAGACAGAGACAGAGACAGACAGACAGACAGACAGACAGACAGACAGACCTGTAGAACAGCCTTCTACAATCAGAATGTGTGGATTTTTAACTCCCTGAGTTTTCAATTCAAATCCAAACTTACACTGGGCACTTTGTGTTGGGGAAGCTGCTGTAAACTATTCAAAGCTGTTATGCATCAGCCATATTTGGACATCACAGTAAGCCAAAATTTCATTAGATACTTCTAGTCTACTCGTAAATCAGCATGATGGCTACTTATCAGGTTTTCTTGCTAACCCATACAGTTTGTTCTCTGGCTTGTACAGCATTGGTATGAAGATCATAGCTTATGAATGTCATGCTGAGAAAGGTCAAAGATATCAGTAGACTCACAGCCCTATATGAAGCTGAGGAGGACATTTTTGGTGACCAATAAGCCAGAATTCTTTAAAATTAAGATGTACTATAATATCTAAAAGAAGACCTCATTTTGTTGCCAACAATCTACTGAATTTATTGCCAGAACTGCAATTTGAACTAGTCATTTTATACAAGGAATGGTAATAGTTAGATTTCAGACTAACAGTAGGTTTAGGGTTAAATTTTCGTTAGCTAAGTTTAACTCAGTTATTCAAAGAAAGATGGGATATAAATATAATAAATAATATTGGTAATTATAATTTGTAGCTATTCTCTTAGCTGCCAAGGTACATCATCAGCTCTCATTGATGAAGATACTTCTTGCCTGATTTAATATACAAATATTTCAGTATCAAACAATATGCAGATATTAGTTCAGTGAAAATTACCTGCATGTGCTTATCCATCATGAAAATAAGGTTTTTCCAAATTTTCATCATATAATTTCTCCAACCCTGCTTCTCCGCTGTAGAGGCAGGAACATTATTCTAATGGAGTTGTGTTTTTTTTTTTTTAATGCTCTGCAATAGTTTTTTGTATTGCTTTTCTATAAATTCCCTTCTGAGAAATAAGAATATGCATTGAAGCTGGGCCATCTATTCTATCACATTCCTTTTCAAATGGATTTTTTCCCTTTGCTATATGCAATGAGACAAAAGAATTTTAAAGAGATCCATGATGTTCATATGCTTGTAAGATTCAAGTAGATAGCAGTTTGGAATCCATAATGTGACTACAGAAAAAAAAAATGCCTGCAGCTTTGGCCAGTCATATTTCAGCTGGAAGAAGAAAAGGCGATATACAGGAAGGACATATTTATGGGAGGCATAGAAAACAGACTTTTATAATACAGTACAATGTTGTTTTTCCGTAACTATTTTTCTGCAAAGTATCCTCTGAATAATGTATAAGATAGTGAAGGTATGGTACATAAATTTCAAGTAATGATGGTACAGAAGCTTTATAAGAGAAATAAATTAAAGCATTCATTGATAAAGTTGCTAACCAAGACAGAAAAGAATTAAGAGGACAATGCTTATGTGTATTCAGACATAATTCAGAAAAAGAATAATTTACAGTATAATCTAAAGAGCTTTTTCCATTCAATATAAGTACAGAGTAACAAATATTAAAATCTGTAACAACTGAAAACATGGAATGAGAAAAACATGACATAGCTGAAATTGGGGAAATATGTCCAACTTGTCATAACTATTATTTATTTTTATTTTTACATGTTTTACAGACTTCAATGCTTTGTAAGTTTAAATAATAATTGTCGTTTCACAGTATATTCTGGATATATCATACCATATTATAGCATAGCATATATACATACATACATACATACATACATACATACATACATACATACATATATTATCTATCTATTTATCCTTTAATTTTGTTTTTCTGCCCAAGAGCATTAAAACCTAGTGTCCAAACAATGAGAGCAATAATACAAGTCATATGATAGCTCTTTCCCATGATAACATTGGAATTGACTTGCTGTTCAACTCCTCTATGGGAGTTGAAGTTGTGAATCCTGTCACATTAGCAGCTGGTGTATCATTATGTGAAGTCATGGAAGAAAGTTCCTCCATCCCCCAAAAATATCAGATTTAAGTTCTGGCACTTGATTCCAAGTGCTCAGGTTATTCATTTCCTCTCTCCTGGAATAGTAGTTAACCTTTTGATCTGCAACTGCTATTTTTGTGTCCAGACTCTGAAAGAATCACTTGGACAAAACAAAGAAAGTGGAGGTCAGGAACACGTTGGCCTAGAAAGGAATTATTTCTGGCAGCTTAATGTCCATTTAAAACTTAATCCTCTGCTTTGGAGAAGGATCAATAAACAAGTAATATGAATCTGCTTCCAGAAAAGCCTCCAAAGTAATGGAATCAGAATAGTAGCAAACATAAAAATTAAAATGTAGTTTGAAGCATGACTAATGGACGCAACATGGTTACAACAAGGTGAACTGTGCCTATTATACCAGTGTGCCATCTTATTAGTATTACCATATTTTTGGATATAAAATGCACCAGACTATAAGACGCACCTATATTTACAGGAGGAAAACAAGAAAAAAATAGGTTTTGGCCTCCGCGCGTCAGATTTTTGCCCTCCCAGGCCCCCAGAAGCACTCTGTAGTGCTCCACATGGCCCATTTTTGCCAAAATTGGCCTTTTTCACCAAAAGGACCCATGTTTGGGCTCCCAAGCCCTCTGTGCGTTGCGTTTTACCCTCCCAGGCCCCCAGAAGCACTGCAGTGCTCCACACAGCCCATTTTTGGCCTGCAGAGTGCTTCTGGGGGCCAGGAAGGATGAAAACATGACATGCAGAAGGCTTGGGAGCCCAAAAACGCCCGTATTTGGTCTATAAGATGCACCTAAATTTCACCCACTTTGGGAGGCGGGGGGGAAGGTGCGTCTTATACTCCGAAAGATACAGTATTTACTGGGAGAAATTTAAAAGAAAATTCTTCTTATTCCTGAAGGCATCACTTAGGGGGGAAAGTGCATCTTTCTTTATGTAGAAGATTTAGTTCCAGTTAGCCGTACCCTCTGAACAAGCTCTTTCTGATTGAGAGTTATACAGTAGACCATCATTTAGCAATTGATTTTTCCCCCATCTCGCACTGTAGCATAGCAGGAGATCTTCAGCAAAACTTTTAAGGAAGTTCTATCCTCTTTGATGTACAAGTATCCTGCTTTTGTCACAGCAGTTGAATGAAATTGCTGAGTAAACAGAAAAAGTATTAGACAGTATATATGTCTAAAACAAGCAGAATTTATAAAGAAGCAAGCAGAATTAATCTATTTACAGATTTTTTGCGAAGCAAAGGTAGCATACATGGAAAATGTATTGTGTTCCATAACATAGTTTCTGTTCTGATTTGAAAAATACAAAGCTCGCTATCTCAAATATATAATGGTAGAATGTCGGGACCCTCCAGAGCTATATCCAATAGTTTTTTTTTTTTAAATAATCTCTTTCACTCTGACAGAATAAGGGTAGGAGACTGACAGGAAAATGTAATTCTCCTTCCACCAAAGGAAACACAGATTTGTATTTGGGGACAGAGCAAACATCTCAGAACATTTTGGCCATCTTCTTATCTTGTATAATCTGGCCTATGTGTAGGCATAAATTGGCATGTGTGTGATTGAAATATCCAAATGTAAATCCCAAAGCCATGTTTTTGGAAATAAACATTGTAAAATGAAATCTACCCTAGGAATATGCGAGTTAAACATTTTGCTTTTTTCACTTCAACTTTTTTTTCCCTACAAAGTACTTATTAGAATATTGAAAGTATCTTTTACATTGCTGCAAAAGATAGCCATTCGTATTATCCACAGCTTTTGAAATTAAGATCATGTGTGTGTTTTGACAACAGATTAAGTTTACTTTGCCTTTAATTTTTCCTCAGTTCCTTTCTTGTATTTTGTTGATAAAATATTTTGCCCCTCAACCTATTCCTGCAGTTTTTAACTTGTATTTTATTGACAAAATATTATTGGTCCCTCAACCTACTCCTGCAGTTTTTAACTAGTAGATTCGGAGACATCACTAAAAGGTCATTAGCAATATGAATGTACATTTCACAAAAGAAAAAAATGAGTGAAGAATCATGAATTCCAATAATGTTCATGTTTATTAACTGCAAAGTTGCCAGTAGCATTAGGCTCTGGGTGTGTATGTGTGTTGAGAGCCAGAAAAAAATAATAATGCTTATACAGTAGTTTGTGTCTCCCACTATTAGATTCAAAAATTTAATACTGAACTGGCTATGCTGCATTCCATGGCAGTGTATAGCAACGATATCTCTTTTTTTTTTTCTATCTGCCAGTTTATTTTGATTGCTACCATTTTAGCTTTAAAAATAGGTGTCTGAACTGGTGATACTGTTGAAAATGAATCTTCATCTATGGTTTATTAACTGTACATCTTTATGGTCAGTAGCTTGATTAAATTTTACACCAATGACCTTAGAACTAATTTAGCACTCTGATGCATATACTTAATCTGCTATGAGATAAGGGAAGAAGGCTGGCATGGTAACATCCTAGATTTTCAGCCTGTTACGATAAAATGGGGCAGCTTTGTTTACACAGTGAACATTAAACCGAGACAACTTCCATGTCCCCAAAATATTTAATAAATTTAATATTTAATAACGGAGGCCAAGAGCTAGCATACTATGTTCTGTCTGAAAAGCAGATGATCTTCAAGTTAAACAATTGAAGTGTGGCATTTGCTTTCCTCTAGTTGCTGTTAGATATCACTGCACTGATTTGCAAGGATTATCTCTTCTGTTCTAATTAACTGAAGTTAATTAATAGGAGGCATCTTGACAAAGGAATCCTGGATTATTTTAGTCAAAGATATAATTAGATTTGAGAGGCATATGTAGAGAATAACTTTCGTTTTCTCTTCTGCTCATTCACTAGCTGACGCTATCACTGCCTGCCTTAAAATGGTAGAAGGGCTTCTTGATAAGAACAGAAGAAGCTTTTGAAGAGAAAGGAATTTATATGAGATGGAAATGAATATGGGCCTGCCTGTCTCATAGCCTGGATCCATTGGATGAGTGGCTGTTGTTTGGGTCTGCCTAGTGAATTTAACCCTTTTTAATACATCTAAACAGAGTTTATCTCTCTTTATTTAACTTCTTTTCTTTCCAATGGCAAAGGATTCCAGGATTTTATTTTATTTTATTTTTTAGTTTCTGCTAGAAAGAGGGAAAGGATTGCTATTATATGTGAGAGAATTGTGCATCAGGAAGAAAATTATTGGTATATGCAATTGGGAATAATTAATTTTACAAAATGGTTACTTTATTTATAGGCAATTTGTACTTCTTAATTCAGTTGTGAGTTGTTATATCCTTTTATATGTTTATTTATTGGTATGAAGTGCGGACATTTATTTTTGGATTGGGAGAATCTAATCTCAAGAATTAGATTCAGCTGACATTAAAAATGTTAAGTTGAAGAATCAGATAGTTGGGCAACATAGAAGAATTCTATCTATCTATCTATCTATCTATCTATCTATCTATCTTTATTACAGCTACATATATTTCCCTTTTTTGTTCAGATGTTCTTTCAGAGTCAGCTTTGTTTTGGAAAAATACAATAATTGTCAACTGGATGCATTATTAATGAGACTAGAAAATATATTTATGAAGTTGTTTTCTTGACAGGTGAAGATTCATCTCTTTAGCATCTAGGTTTATTCATCTGTCTTCGTTCTAGGTATGACACCATCACCAATCAGTGGGAGACAGTTGCTCCTTTGCCAAAGGCGGTGCATTCTGCAGCTGCAACTGTTTGTGGTGGAAAGATCTATGTTTTTGGAGGTGTGAATGAAGCTGGCCGAGCTGCTGGAGTCCTGCAGTCATATATTCCACAGACTAATGCATGGAGTTTTATAGAGTCACCAATGATAGGTAAAAGTAACATGCTTCCAGTTTTAACTTGAAGATGGGGAAGGAGTAATGCGTATGCTGTTGATTTATTGACAATGAATTCAAATTTTAATGTATTTACAGAAAATAATTAAGAAAGTATAATTTTCTACGTTTATGAATCTTCTCATTAGTTAGGCTAATGGAGCTGGTTAGCATGCTGAAAGCCCTCACTCCACCTTTTAATTAATTTTAAATATTGCTTGTCTCTTTTAATTTTAAATTTTATATACTGTTCTTATGCTTTTAATATTTTATTTGTACATCATAAACCCTCTTTGCATGGGAGATGGGGTTTACTAAATATAGATGGAGGGAGGGAGGGAGAAAGAGAAAGAAAGAAAGAAAGAAAGAAAGAAAGAAAGAAAGAAAGAAAGAAAGAAAGAAAGAAAGAAAGAAAGAAATTGAAGATATGAATGCAAAGAAAGTCAAGGGAATGTGTGCTATATATTATTATGGTATTATGCTTATCTTTTAAAATTGGAGTGTTTTAGTGAAAAGGCAGAACAAAGAGACAATGGATGCCATTAGCCTATGATTCCTACATCAGAAATCTTGATGGGCCAGTTTAGATGTAGTTTTACCACATTGTCCTAGCTTTACAGTAATCCAAACAAGAGCTCACATGTTTTTCCTCTCACCATAAATGTAAGATGGTACAGAAATATAGAGATCCTTATTTGAGCACATATGTTTTCATACTTTGGTTTGTTAGTACTAACTATACTATACTATACTATACTATACTATACTATACTATACTATACTATACTATACTAATTGTACTGTACTGTACCATATTTGTGTATAGTATATACACTATGCATTATAATTGTGATTTTCATATAGTATAATTGTGATTTTTCTATGCTTGACGGTTTCAATGTGGACATTTTATGTTGTGCTCTCCACCCTCAAATCAGAAGTATTCTTTCTTATCATGAAGAAGTGTCCTCTGACTTCTAGACTACAATAAACATATTGTTAAATTTCCCTTGGCCATTGTAGAAGAAGCAATTCAGGACTTGCTTGTAGCATTGATTTATGGGTGTAACATTGCCGCTGTTCCTTCGCTGCTGTTAGTGTTCAACTAAACATGACATGACATGCATATGATGTGCCATGAAATACCCAGCAGGAAGACATTAACCACTGGTAATCAAGTTGGTGCATTAGAGCAGGGCAAGCCATCTCATTCCCTAACTCTTTCTGTTCCTAGAATCTGCTGAAAGATGTTATGAAGTTTTCCTGTACTCTTTAACAAAATGGCGAAACTTAATACATTATGCAAAGAAAACCCCACCCCTGCTCTCTAAAACAATTGCAAAAGCAATTAATACCCTAGACCACGGGTGTCAATCTCATGGCGTCATGTTGCTGTCACGTGACGTTTCATGATTTTTTTTCCATTCGCTGAGCTGGGGTGGGCGTGGCCTGCGCGTGACACATTTGACCCGTAGGCCACCAGTTTAACACCCCTGCCCTACATCTATTACAGTGCCAACCCATGCAGTCTAGAAAAAAAAAAAGACACACTCGTACTATGTGCATTTGCAAATATTGCCCTAAGAAAAGTATCAAAACTGTTAAGAAAGGACTTGTATACTTCCTCAAATAAAAGTAGCTAATTGTCAAATGTCTACATAATCATCAAGGAGAAATATTAATTGAAGCTGTTGTTATTTTTATTTGGTCTAAAAATAGAATGCTTAAGTGACAGTTTTTAAAGAAATGGAATGCATAGATTTCATTATGATGTTAAAAAAAATTGAGCAGATACTTGTACAGATAATTGAGCAGATACTTGTACAGGTAAGACAAATTCCCTTACTCTACATTTGGTACCATTTTCAGTTGAGTCTAAAACCATGACAGTATTTGAGGGAGAATAATATATAATAAATAAAAGGAAAATCTTTTGAAATGAGGGGTTCACTCACAAATTTTCCATAGTGCTTTCAAATGTGCTTTAGAGATTATCCATCTGCCTTGCTACCTCTTTCCTAAAGTTATTGTGCATGAAAAACATTTTACATTCTTTTATCATTTGAAATACATACAGGTTTATTTTGTTTTTGGTTTTTGCATCTTCAAGAGTTTATATTGTTAATAGGCTTCAGTTTCCCCTTTTTGTTTTAGCGATTCCTATTCTGCAGCTGAAACAGATAGTAAAGTAAACCTGGTTGTCTGCTCTGTTTTGGTCTTGAGATTTCTTCTGGATCATTGTCCTAATGTAATATGAGGTCAGCCCAAGTTGACTTCACTAAATGGCAATCTGGTAATAAGACAACTGGAGTGTTCTTTCTTAGTTTATTTTTAGAATCCTTTTGACAATGCAGCCAGTTACTGTTGCTAAAACACAAGCGAGAACTCCATTATTCAAAGTAGTTCTTATATCCTATTAAGCTTTAGATTTTTATTTGAGAGCAAGAAGGAAGCAATGTTTAAGTCTTATCTCAATGACAGTCCATAGAATATCAAGAGGAATCCCTTTTTCCCCCTGCAAACTGTTCTTTCTAAGAGCTGATCAAGTCTTTTAAAGATTTTAAGAAAACAATAAGTTTGTGAAATCATAGTTCAGATAATTATTGATTAGTATGCATTACTTTGTGTTTGGAAGGGCTAAAATATTTCACAAATGCAAAGTTGAAGTGCATCTTTCTGGTTGCTACTCATGGTAGTATAATAATGATGAGAAATTTTGGGACTAACTTAGACCGATGCATGGGATAGGAAAGCTTTTTTACTATACAGATAGTCCTTGTTTAGCAACTGCCTGATTTAGTGTTTGCAGTTAAACAATGATGAAAAAGTAATTTTATTACCCAAACAATCAGTCAGATGGCCCAATCATAGCAGCATCCACAGGTCTGGTGACATCACTCCTCCTTCCTCCGACCAGGAGTGAGAATGTCCTCAGTTCCCAAGGGAAAGTATTTTATTTTGACTACACAGCTCCAGCTATCTCTAATCCCCCCTCCCTATCCCTTGCTCCAGTGTGGCAATACTGAAGTTCCAAGATGGCTTCGACCAGGTCAGCTTCAGGGTTGACAAACTGCTTCATTTAACAACCAAATTACTGGTCCTAACTGTGGTCACTGAACAAGGGCTTCCTGTACTGAACTGGTCTATATCATACAGGCCAGCAAATGAATCAGTAGTAAGCCACTATTGTCGCTTAGTTGTTGCTTGAAGAAAATGTGTACTTAATTCTCTTTAGCAGTCTAATGAATAATCAGTCTCCTGTGGAATAGATTCTCTTGTGAAGTGATATGTTCCCCTTGAGAGCTCTTTAAACAAAACTTGAAATGCTTTAACAATCTTGCACCAAGATTGAACCCGATGACCTCTTAGACCACTTTCAACTCTATGATTCTTGAACGCAATTCCTGAAGCATAGATCCATTGAACCAGCAGAGAACTTAAACATCTATATATGAAACATCACAGATACAGATAAAGTTATTATTTAGAATGAATTACAGGAACATAAGTGTGATTGCGCATCTGTGTAAGAATAAATAGTGTGAGGTATTAACATGATGAAGGTCATAACCTATTTTGGCAGAAAGATTAGCCATATTAAGTAGTCGTATGTATTTCAAAATATTTTACCTGTCTTTTACATATATTTGTAGTGCACCATACATATAAAACAAATATATCACTGTAAGACAAAATGCAAATAATTAGAATTGCAAAATGCAAACATGAATAAATAAATAAATAGCTGAATCTGCAAACAGTAGTTGCAAGCACAAATATAGAATAGAGCAGATAAGGCATAGGATTGAAATAGATTTGACTACTAAGCTGTTCCATTTCACGCAATATATTCTCTCATGGACAACTTTCCCTGACCTGGTAATCTCTAGATGTCTTGCCTTAACTTAGAATCATTGGCTGTGCTTACGTGAACCCCTCTAAAATACTAATTTCCATAATGACAGCTGAGCTAGCCTCAAACCAACCATTTAGAAAAAAATTAATGGACTGCCATCATTTGTAAATAAAGTTTACATGTCTAATATTTAGGATTAGTCTTTCTAATAAATCCAAACTCTCCCCAGCTATTTCTGTCATGACAAATTTGAGCCTGAATAGCAAAAGACTTCACTCTCCAGATGAGCTACAGGTAATTGGGGCACAATTAAAGATTGATTTTAAAAAAGACATCCCTAATAAATAATGAAGGAAAAGGGGATGTAGGAAAGTGGTTTTAATGTATATTATTGTGGATATAATTCCCCTAAGTATTTAATCACTGGACAAGTAAGCTATAAATGTGCCTATTACCTATACACAGTCTAACATGCAAAAAAAAGGCCAAGCAACATTCTTTGTTGGGCTTAGATATTAAATAGCCCTTGAACAGAGTGTCTGAAGCAGACACTCATAAAATGGAGTGGAGGTCTATAAGATGATTGGTGGGATCAAAAGCCATTCCACCACGAGTCTGCTAAAGAAAGGGACAGATTTGGTTCTCTTCAGAATTTCCAAATTGCACATTTATTAAAGTGGAGATGTTTTAACAGTTGTGTTAAACTGTTAAATATTTCGAAGGCCCTGTTCAGAAAAGGTGAGAGAAAAGTCACAAAAACTTTCATGCACACTTTTTTAATATCTCAAACCTAATGTGGAAGAAAAGACAAAATAAGACTAAGAATGGAGGAGAAGGGGGGAAAATAGAAATTGAGATTAATCAGAATTCACAGTTATCCATTCCCACTGCAGCATCATGTACATATCATAAGCCTATTGCCCAATGTATTTAGTCATTATCAGTACCTGAGGAAGCATTATCAGATAGATGGCATTTTCTACTGTAATTCTTTCTGCCTTCTGAGGCCTCTGGTGGATGGAGGGCTTGGAATGTTACTCCCGGCTTGAAAAGGGCAGAAAAGCAACAAGTCCAAGCATGGTTGCATACATGTGGCATTTTTTACTCACATCGTGGAGATTGTTGCATGTAAAAATGTACAAGTGCCCTGTAAATAACAGTGTAGACTTCTAGAGGGAAACTGTGATACCAACTTTGGATTTCATCTTTCCTTCCTTCAGAATTGGTGGCGTCTTATATATCTCTTTATTCTGCATACTTACATTGTGCAGTTCATCCTAGCAATATAAACATACTACAGGTAGTCCTTAATGACTGTCTCGTTAGGCAGCCATTCACAGTTACAACAGTGCTGAAAAAGTAACCTTGCAACAATTACACTTTTGCTGATCTGTAAAGAAAAGGAAAGCTGAAGTAAGATCATAAGCACAGTCGTGATTGCACTGAGAAAACTACTTTGCTTATTGACCAAGTTGCCAGTCCCAGCTGTGGTCACTAAGCAAGGACCTAATGTACTAAGATGCAGATTTCCCAGGTTTAATTTATATCCCTAAATCACCTAATAAATAAATGATTGTTTTCTTTTGAAAAGTTGGGGCCATCATTAACATCCTTGTTCACGGTGGACAAGAGATAGTATCTTGGTAAAAGTCTAAAAAATGGCATGCTGTGCGGCAGAGCGATATTTCCTTCTGCCAGCAAAAGCTTATTTTGCTGCCAAAGCTGGTTCTTTGGTGGCATGCTCCCCAGATTCAAATAGGAGAAACAGGAATGATTCAAGAACACCATCAGATGACTATGGGCATACCTGGGAAGAGGAATGTCAATGGTTGCAGTTTTCAGTAGGAGTGGCTGGAGGATCATGTCTCCATCTTTTCCTTTCAATTGTTTGTTCTTTTTAAGTTTACCTCAGGTTTTAATTGCAAAAAGTAATTTCTTTTTTCAGTTTCATTCTTATTTTTAACGGTTAATCAACTGGTTGAATGCTGATTTACTCTAATTCCTTGCTGAATTTTAATGTGATTTCTTTGCATTTTTTTATTGCTTTATTTCAGAGTTGTGAACTATTTTTGCTTTCCCCATATACAAGTAGACGGTGACTTTTTTAGGTCGTGAAAGCAATCGAATTTGATTTACATCAGATTTTCACTACAAGGATTTTGTATGCTATTAATTTTTAAAAGCTCTGGTCTTCTTTCTTTTAACTTCTGGTGGGAATCTGCCTTTTTTTCTATTTACTTTTCATTGTGGGAAATATTAGCTGAATTTTTTCTGTGGTTATTTTGTTATGGTATATTTACTTCTCCTGTCATTGAGAGGAACTATTTATGTCTGAATGGGAAAGCTCAGCTACAGGAAAAATTTGGAGAGTATTAAAATTGTAAATAATGCATCAACTTAATGATAAAGCCCTTTGGGAAGCCTTTGAAAAACATACTGAAATTGAAAACTTAGATTAAAAGTTTGATAAAACAACTACAGTTTTAAATCAACCCAAAGATGACACTCAGGTACAAGCACCAGCAGTTAAACCAGATTTGCAACCAGATGGATTGGAGTCTAGTTTGTTGCTGGCAGATTTAAAGGAAAAGAAGCCTGATTTGAAAACTGCAGGCTTGCCGGAGAAGGCTGAAAGGGGCAAGAAATTTAAAGACTTAGAAATGACAGAATTGATGAGTGATGGACTGGACTTTCTCAAGAAGATTGATGGAGATTGGGAAATGGGTATATATATAATCACAAAACAATTGTCAAGAGGCACTGCATTACAACTCAAGGAGAATTCTTTGAACAACAATTTTTAAAATTTATTTTTATTTATTTATTTGTCAAGCGTGTATTATTAGATATATAAGTATAAACATGATTATGAATACATGAAATGGATATGAATAAAAGGGGACATTAGGACAGGAACGGTAGGCACGTTGGTGCGCTTATGCACACCCCTTACAGACCTCTTAGAAATGGGGTAAGGTCAACAGTAGACAGTCTAAGGTTAAAGTTTTGGGGGTTTGGGGAAGAAACCACAGAGTCAGGTAGTGCATTCCAGGCAATGCTGCAGAGATATTTACAACAGAGATTTATGATCTTGGGGAATGAGATACAATTGTTGGGGAAGATCCCAGTTAGATTTTAAGTTAAAGTTTTATCATTAAGAATCAATCAAGGATAATTGATCCTGGAGAGACTAAAGGTAACGATTGTAGTGCAGCAGATCAGAGGCTGTTGTGGACTTGGTTAAATACAAGTTTATTGTTGGTTTTACCAATTATCATGTAACATTTTTATAAACTAGATAAATGCCAGATCAAATTGGTTGCGTAAACAGATTTATAGAAGTTCGTAATTTGTGGGCCTGTTTCAAGAGGTGGGGAACTATTATTCTTGAAATACATTTATCAATATTCAACTAAGGGGAAAAATCTATCTATGTGTGTTTTTAATGCACTCTTTTAAGGTCTTGTTTAGTTTTGCTTTGTTTTTGTGTTTTTTCCCCTTTTTTGGAGTTTGTATTTTAACATTGTGAATAAAATTAAAATGTTAATTCAAAGAATTACTATCTCAGCATGCAGACATAGGAAAATTACATCAAAATGTGTTGCAAGTTTGCCTGGATAGTCTCCTAATCTGCAGTTGGAATGCAAATTAAAATTAAATTAAATTAAAGTTCTTGCACTTTATGTTTTATTTTTAATTTCACCTAATACTTTTTCATTTTATACTTCAACCTATGAACACCCTAAATCTTTATTCTTCTGTTCTGTAGTATTTGGGGGGGGAGGGGGGGCACTAATAACATAACTTGTCCCAAACTAGTATTTTAATGTGGGATTATCAGGCTTTGAAATAATAACACTGCTTTAGTTCAGCTTTGAGAGATCGTCCATACCTCATAGGCAAAAATGAGTTCTGAATTAAACTCCAAATTTAGCTATTAGTTCTTCTAATAGATCTTGCACTTTTTTCATTATAAAGGTTTGATCTCACTGGAATTACCCATGAGCAATAATTACTATTTCTGTAACCTGTTTAGCCTTTCCAACTCTGGGGTAAACTCCCAACCCGAGATTCATTACTACAAAATACACAGAGAGATTGTTCCTCTTTTTTGAATAGATGTGCACTTTGAATAATACAAAATTCCCACCTGCTTTCTTCAAATATGTTAAAAGCTGGATATATTTTGTAGGCAGAAGCATGTTCTTCTTGTATTTTTCTCAAAAATTCAAGATTCAAAAAAAAAAAAAGAGAGATAGGGAATTCCAGATTCTGTCAGGTTTTATTTGCACTTCTGTTGAAGAGGGGATACATCTAAACAGAAATACAGCAAGCAAGTTGCTGAATCTGTCTTAGCAGTAGAATATCCTTTATCTAAGCAAGCAGAGTTTTCAGAAAAATATTGTTGTTGTTTTCTATTTTATGCTATATGTTTTTTTAAAAAACGATTCCATGAATTGTACCTGACTTTCATTACAAACACTGCTACTCATAAAAGTTCAATATCTTTACAAAATGTTCTTTTCTACAGTTTCCTTATTTTTATTTGTTGCTCCCTAGTGAATGTTCTCTCTCTCTTGCTTTCTCTTTTTTTCTTTTTTTTGGCCTGTTTTCTATATAATTTGGGGGAGAAGGAGGGGATAGTCAGTGTGGTTCAGTGAGCAAAATATTCCTGGTAGAATTTACAGTAACAAAAGCAAACTCCCAAGCGATGAAACTTACACTGACACAGGATAGGTTGGATTGATAATAAATTGGAAAGCATGCAGTAGAGACATATGGGTAACTTCCTATTACCTGAAATTGTAGGATAGCAAATTGGGTAGTCTCTCTCCCTTTCAATAGGGAAGAATGAAAGAAATATACAAGTGCTAGTTTAAAGAAGCTCCATTTCATAAGTGCAAAGCTGCCCTATTCCTTTGGGGTTTTGTTAGTTGTTAATTTTTCCTTCCTCTTCCTCCTCACCTCTTGCTTGCATTGTTTTAGGGATTGTGCATGTTAGCTTTGCTAGAACATGTCACTAATTCAGTCACTGTAGGCACCCAGTGTGCCTGGATCATAGACTGATGGCTTCAAGGAACAGCAGGAGCTCTTGACAATTGTCTAAAATCTAGAAGGCAGTCACTGATGATTTGATTCACTGCTCAGTTCTCTCTTTTCCGTGCAGATTATCAGGGATACGAATACTCAGTCATAAGATTCTTCTTTGCTATAGATTTGTAAGTCTTTCCTATTTTTTTCATGCCTGGGACTCTTTGTCAATGGATATGTGTGATCTCTCTGTTGTCTCTCAGGAATGCTTTATTACTTCTATTTTCCCCTCATCCCTTAGGCAGCCCCTCTTAGTTCTCCCAGCTGGGTTCTGTTGTGGGAAATAATGCCCATGCTACATAAGGATCCATGTTAATTAGTGACTTTCTTTGATTCTAAATTAAGCCCAAGGAATATCACTGCTTACCTTCAGATATTGAGATTTTGTATGATTTTCCTCACTATAATCCTTAACTTTCTTACTTAGGAACATAAATTTCCTTTCATAGATTTGACAGAAGCTTATTTTCATATGGTGACTGCCCGCTGTTGGATTCCTTGATTCCTTGCCCCTGTGATCAGTTTAGGGCAGGGGTGTCAAACTCAAGGCCCGTGGGGTGCTTAGATCTGTCCTATGGGGCCGCCCTGGAAACAGTAAAGGACCAGCCCGTAGTGCTTCTGCCACCAACAACGGAGCTACATTTTCACTGGCAGAGGGTTGCAGGAGGCCGTCCCAGCCGAAAACAGCTTGGGAGCTCATTTTCTCTGGCAGAGTACTCGGGCCACCACAGGCGCCCCCAAAACAATTGACATCAAGATGGCCATGCTGTACCTGGCCACCAGCCCCCACAAAGTCAAACACAACCCTGATGCGGCCCTCAATGAAATCGAGTTTGATACCCCTGGCTTAGGGGCATCTTGATAAAGGCATCTAAAGAATGTAGTAAATGTTTAAACGAATAGTTATTACATTTGCTCCTTATCCCATTATAAGTTGCAACTTTCTAATGATGCCTTTTAGTTGCAGAACTGCAGGATAGTCCTTTACGCTTTTCTGCTGCTTCCAATCCTAGGATTCCACAAGTCAGTCTGAATTGCATTCTTGTTGCACCTGGAAAGCCACAGGGGACTAACTTTGGTTCCCTCCTCTGATGGGGGTAAGGAGGAATGCATCCAGCTCCTAAAGCAACTAACTCTATTCAGTATATATCATGGCATTGGTAATCATCAGGACATAATAGTGTACAAACTTTCTGTTTGGAATATGGACCTGCATTTCCATTTCAAAGACTCCTATTTTTTTACTGCTACATCCTCTTTCCACTTTGGGGAGTTTGTTGTTCTTTCCATGATGTCTTAGCCCTTTGAGTCCCTTAAGTAGGTTTCTCTAAGGTAGCTTTTCTTGTCAATTTCTTAGACAAGTGTAACTGAACAATTATCTTTGCTCCCTACCATTCTTACCTTATCTTTCATTAGAATAAGTGCACATTTGGATGTTTTCTTTTTACCAAGGGACATTTCCAAGTTGTGCCTCTGTCAAGAATTGGTTTTGCCAATGCTTCTCCATGTACCTTGAAATAATGTGGAGATTTGTGTGTGGGTTTATAGTATGTGTGTGCATTTGTGGGTAGATGGATAGACAGATATATGGGTATAGCTATAGATACAGAATATCTGAATTCTTCAGTGTTAGTTCACTATCAAGTTCTAGCAAATATCCTCAGATGTCAGACCTGAATTTTGCCCAGCAGCGACTTCTGTGGCAACTTTTTAATGAGAAATACAGTATAATCTCTTTGCTTATGTTGAACTACGGTTTGGTCCCAAAGACTGGCCTTCAGGGATCAGTCTAGTCTAGATCTTTGATCCAAGATGGGCTCAGCTTTTGGCAGCACTATCTTCTGTCTATCATGATCCACATACGTGAACCACAAATACCCCAAAGAAGAAGAATTAATTATTTGCCTGTGATTATAGTTCTCCAAATGGTCATCTGTTAATTTATACAACCTAGCCTTCCTCCCACTTGTACTGCAAAGATAATTAGAGGTAACTTGGTGTATGGAGGTAGGTGCAATTTAGGGACATGATGAAACTCTGCTTGCTTTATTCGGTATTCAGTGTAGTCAATATACTTAATAGAGTGGACTTCAAAGCTGTTGTGCAAGACAGACCCCATATGTTCAGATTCACAAATAATCAACCTGAAGAACTGCAGCAAGATGATTGACAGGTATTACCTTGTGAAAGACAGTATTGATTATCCAGTGTCATTCAGCCTTTATGCAGAGATGTATCTTCTAATTCAATTTATAGTCACTACCCTTTTTCACGTACTATTTTTTCAATATTTTTAAAATATTAGTTTTTATTATTAATGGTTTAATCTTGAACACTGCCCCTTGATCCATCAACCTCCTGGTTGATAAATGTTTGAAGTTTGGAGATGTGATCTATGTTCTGATTCTGATTTTATTGTAAAATTCTAGTCCTTTATGGATCAAATAAAACATATTTATGCTGCAATATTATCTATTACTACGGACAAAAAATAGGACAGAATTGTTGCCACTCAAAACTGAGGGTGTTTGTGTCAGTTTGCAGCAATCCAACCAGCACACCAGTAAATAATTCAGCAGGATTCATTTATAGAAGAAACTTGTTTATATACAATGATATATAACATGATGCATATATACAATACCCATGCAGCTCTTGCAACATGGTAGCAAGTATAAAGACAAGAAGCAGAAGTAGAAGCTATAATGCAAGGACAAAACGAATTTATACATATATACATATACATATACATACATATATATACACATACATACATACATATACATATACATATACATATACATATACATATACATATACATATACATATACAGATCAGTTAAGCTAAGCCACGCCCAGGCTCCGAGCTGTCTCCCATGGCTCACAACAGATCCTGTTTTTAATCACCAAACAGTTCCCATTGGCTGACTTCTTGTTATGGCTATCCCAGCTCATAATTTCTTATACACTGACAGTTTGCTTAGGATAGCTGGAGGGGATAATTAATGTAATGGTCCCTGAAAACTATCCATTGAGAGGGCCAGGTGAGCGATCTACTGATTTAAAATGTTTGTCCCTTCCCTTTTTTAAGATAAAATGATCACTGAAGTATTGACAGGCACCCACAGCTCAATAGGACAATTTGAAAACCTAGATCAATGACCACGTACACAATATTCCTCTCCCTAAAACCAGTAAGTGAGGCTTGATTCCTTCTCACTCATTCCGAAATTTCAAAATAGAGCTTGGTTCAAAAAAAAAAAGAAAAAAAAGAATTGTAACTATATTTGATGGGTCATTAAAAACACAATAAACTTATACTGTGGAGGTGGGTGGAGAAAGCACACAAGAATATAATGCTGATTCTTCTGCAGGAGATCTGAGAAACTGCTGACTCTTCAGAAGAGACAAAAGCAGAACTCTGCTATTAAAACCTCAAAGTGGGACATTCACAAGGTGATACCCACTGCAGGGCATTAGCCTCCTGCTGGGGAGCTTATATTTCTGCCTTGATACAACCCAAAAGAATATCCCTCTGGGCTTTTGAGTTAATGTTTCTTTATTAGATTAATACATATTTTGCAAAGTAATAGTCCCATGAAAGGAGCCAAGGAAATGTGATCAGCATGTATGGGAAGGACACATCCAAATAATATGTTGCAGCAGTAACAATAACCACATTTTAATTTTCCAAGTATCAGAAGTCACAAAACTTGGTGGTATCTACCGGAAGTAATGTTGTCTTCAAGAAAGGCTGGCAAATGACTTGCTTTTTATCTGTTTGGACAATTGGCTTCCCCATACCTAAAAGGGTAGTTAAAAATAGGATTTCTCCACCTAGTACTTCTACAGAGGTGTTAGACTCCAGTCCTGGCTAGGAGTGATAGGAGAAGAAGATAAACATTGTCAAAGAATACCAGATTTCAAAAGACTGTATTAAAGAATACTGATTAAATGGTATTATTGATGCAGGGTACATGATCTTGTTTGGGTGTTATCATTTTAACTTTTTCTTTTCAGGTAACTTTCTCTGCTTTGAGAGAATTAACACCTAAAGTTAATGATACATAGGTGAGCAGGAGAGGGGGGGATATTTTTAAAATGAATTTTAGGCAGAGATTTTTGTGGATGGGCGGAGGGCAAATCCTTTCATGCCCACATATACATTTACTGTGATCTGGGAACTAAATATGACAAGGCGATGTGCTTACATCTGTCTTCCCCAAAACATATGGTTATTATTAAAGCACAGGCGTATATAGTTTATACAAAATTCTAACATGAAAACTGACTGTAAGAGGTCAACTGAGTCCTAGTTGGCCCCAAGTCAGTCCCATTATTCATACTTTACACAAACAAACAAAAGTTTAAGGTGAACAGCAGTCAGGGGAAAATGTTTTCTTAAGCTAGTTCAGTTGTTCTCATGAAGAAGTATGCGAACAACATGGAAAAGAATGGATGCTAATGTGCATAATAAACAGAGCTGTGTCTATTTTACTAACCTGAACCTCACTTAGAAGTGAGATCTAAAAAAAATGCGTACATTATGTAACATAACATGCCAGGTGAAGTGTGAAAACAAGTAGATTGTACAGTATCTGTTGGATTTGCAGAAATCTTGTGTTAAGGCTCCAATGATCATGGAGGACCAGGTTAGGTCTTAAAAATTGGCAGCTAGTCCTGCATGTCAGCTACAAACAGCAGAAGCTGTACTTGGATACTACCAGGGGACAAAGGATTGGGGAACGCTCTCTGTGGCATTACTTAATATATCTTCGTCATTTGCCCCATTGCAATATTTTCCATATTTCCTTAAATCCCATAAGGAGGCTAGTACAGATGATCAGAATTGTAACCCATTATATCCAGGGTCAGAAAGGCTGAGAAAAGCTGGCCTGCAGTTTCTGGTTCCCTGCTGTGTATATTCGGCTAAAAAGAAAAGAGATGGATCAAAAGAGGTTAGACTAGAATATCGATTCACCTCAAAGCTAAGTATGGAATATCTAACATCAGAGCCACCATCTGATTATGCTGCTTAGAAACTAATCTTGTTGTCTCAAAAAAATGGGCTGCGGTTCCATGTCTGAAATAATTTGGCAGATCATTTCAGTTTCACGAGGGCCATACTTTTTTTTTGCAGGCACAAGAATGCATGCCAATAGGGGAAATGACAGTGCTGTTGGATTACAGCTACTGTGTACTAAGAATGGGGAAGACCCACGAACTTTTAAAAGTGCCTTTCAGAAGTTTAGGGGTGAAGAACACAATCAGCAGTAAGAACAGCAGCAAAAATATTTCCTCATTTTTCTTTTGCTGGCCTTGGAGATTTCAAGAAACGTGACTGGTCTATAAATAAGGGGGATGCATAAATGAGAAGCTTGAATCTAGTACCAACCCTGGTAACCAATCTCAATGTTGCTTTTTTTTTTTTTCCATCGACAGATAACAAATACGCTCCTGCAGTCACTCTCAATGGTTTCATCTTTATCCTTGGAGGAGCTTACGCACGAGCAACCACCATCTACGATCCAGAAAAAGGCAATATTAAAGCAGGCCCCAACATGAACCACTCCAGGCAGTTTTGCAGGTGAGCCAAACAACCAGAGGATGACTGAATTGCTACCATGTTCCGGTACATTTTTTTCCCCTTCTTCAAGAAAGTGATGGTGTGGGAATGAGCAATACAGCAGGAATGAAGTTGCAGTCAGATTGCTTCTTGGTCGTTCTTTTAAGGACCAAGTGTTTTCCATACTATAGCCAGGAAAACTGAGGTTATGCATCCTCACCACCAGTTTTACTTTCGGTAGCTACACATCAAGGTCTATCTGAGTGGGCCCTGTCTTCAGCATTTTGCTAATGGTGGTGCAATGGTTAGAGGGCAGTACTGCAGGCTACTTCTGCTGACTGCCAGCTGACTGCAATTTGGGAGTTCAAATCTCACCAGGCTCAAGGTTAACTCAGCCTTCCATCCTTCCCAGGTGGGTAAAATGAGGACTCAAATTGTTGGGGGCAATATGCTGACTCTGTAAAACCGCTTAGAGAGGGCTGTAAAAGCACTGTGAAGTGGAATCTAAGTCTAAGTGCTATTGCTATTCTCTTGGAGAATTGGGCAGATTGAGTGGCTAAAATGGAGCATGTCTCAGGTTTGTCCTGATCGCAGATAAAATGTATGCCACTCATTTCATAAAGATTCAGGTAGGATGAATTTTCTCAAAAGCTACTGAAGAGATGTTTAGCATTAAAAGCACTGCATTGGGAATGTGCAACAGAGAAGTGCCGTGGCCACAGGTAAAGCCGTCATTGAAAGTTTCATGGCTTATCTCTTAACACTCCTGAATTTTGCCCTGAATAACCAGGGGAGAGACCTGCGGCAAGCAGAATAAAGGCAATGCAAAAGCCTCATCCCGCTTTTTAATTCAGTTGCCTTTCCATATTATATTTATATTTATAATATATTCATATATGCAAACCGGTGCAATAAATCCACTGCATCAGGAATGTCCCACTTAATAGAATCAACAATACAGTTTTTAATCGATGCATTTTGGTTGCATGATTAAAAATAGAAACAACTATTAAATTTGGATAAGCAAAGCGATACTACCTGCAGTTTAGAATTTGTGGTGTAATTTGAACGTTTGGCCCAGGGAAGAAAGGGCTATTTTAAAAGTATTGGAGGAGGAGGGCAGGGAACTGATTGGGATTTAATTGACATCTCATGGCAGTGTTACAGTGTCATCTTGAAAGTCAGAAAGAACAAAATGGTACCCAGGCTTTGTCTATGCTTCAATGTATGACTTAAAGCCCCAGGTGCAATGTTATTACAAAAGCTTCATTGTATTAAATGTGCAGAGGTTGGAGTTTGGCCCAAGCAGGGTTTTCACTATGTCCACTGTCTTTACTTTTCAGCTCCACCTATAAACTCTATCTATCTGATTGAAATATATCTTTGTGCCTAAGACACAAACATGTATGTGTACACACCAGTTTAAAGTTCATCACTAATTGATTATTAAAACAGATCATAGTCCAAAACTAATGGTGTTAATTTTAGAATCGTGGTGTGGAATTGTAAGCGAAAGCTAATGGGTACTGAATCCCAAGTATTGACTCAATTATTAGAGAGAGAAAATAAACATCTCTGAAGCCAGATGCCAAAACAATATTTAACCTCCCATCTCCAATCTGGCATTCTCTATATGTAACTAGTCAAATGCGCTGCTATCGTGGCCTCAGGCTGATCTCTCTTTGCCAATTTTGAATGAAAAGAAACACAGATTTATTTATTTATTTATTTATTTATTTATTTATTTATTTATTCATTTATTTATTCATTTATTTATTTCCTATCTTTATTATTTTTATAAATAACTCAAGGCAGCAAAAATACCTAATGCTCCTTCCTCTCCTCCTGTTTTTCCCACAACAGCAATGTGGGGTGGGGTGGGCTGAAAAGTTTGTTTTGCAGTAAATCTGCAGTTCCCAGTTTGGATTGCATATAATAACAAGTTAATTACATTAATATTTGCATAGCTCGCAAATCGTGATAACCCTGGTAGCAATATCATCAAATAGATAGGCTTGTTAATTCATTATGGCTTGTGTAAAACACAATTTCTATTTAATAGCTTGCTCTCTTTCAAACTGTTCCAAGAAGCTTCAAAGTTCCTCCCCAAATGTCCAAAGGAGGAATGGAGGAGTACAGAAAATTCAGCTGTGGCATAAGTCACTCACTCTCAGTCCAACTCCCACCGGCCAACACGCTCCCACAGAGAGGGCCTCTTCGGGGTGCCGTCTGTCAGGCAATGTCAGCTGGCGACCCCCCGGGGAAGAGCCTTCTCTGTGGGGGCACCCGCCCTCTGGAATGAGCTACCCCCAGGGATACGACTGATCTCGGACCTCCGGACCTTCTGCTGGGCCCTGAAGACTTTTTTATTTCAGCAAGCCGGGCTGGGTTAAAAATCTTTTAATTGGGGAATTTTATGGGTAAGGGGTTTTAAATTGGGGTAGCCAAAGACAAATTTAATTTCGTTTTAATGTATTTTAATATTTGTATTGTGTGTTTTTAATTTTGGCTGTTCACCGCCCCGAGTCCTTTGGGAGAGGGGGCGGTATAAATTTTTTTTAAATAAATAAAAATAAATAAATAAACTCGTGTCACAGGGTGGTGGTTGGGGGGGGAAAAAGAAGAAGAAGGGGCATTAGGTATGTTTGCCACCTTGAGTTATTTATAAAAAATAATAAAGGCAGGATACAAATAAATAAATAGATGTTGTGTTGGAATGAGATCTGGAAATAGTCAAATATCCTTTGCTATGAATTAAGAAAAAGTTCAACATTGTATAGCAAACCTTTAATGCAGAGCGGTGGGACTGGACAGGGATTTCAAGAGACTAAGCCGTTGGCTCCTCTACTCATTGAAAGCAACGCAACAGCACTGGCAACGGGAAAGGACCAGAGAAAGGAGAGATTACCTACAGATATCACTTTTGTTCTCCCACCAACTTCCCTCCCCAGAGAGCAGAGAGATTAGAGAAGAGATTTCAAGAAAGTACTGTAAGCACACCTGCAGTTCCCAACCCATCTGCTGGTGCCGTCGCATTGCTCTCGGTGTGCAGAAGGCAATAAGTGGGCATTCAAGTATTCCAGAGGGTGAGAGAGAGGTTAGGAGACAAACAAAAGCAGAAAGTGTGAAACCGAATAGTCTGCTATCTTTCCAGAAGGAAAGGACGTTTGTGCTTATGCAATTCTCCACTTGGTGACTATTTCAGTAGCAACAGTCCAAATTAGGATTGTTAAATGAGAACCATCTGCATCAGTGGGGGGTTTCGACCAGTTCGGACCAGTTCAGGTGAACCGTTAGCGGATCCCAGTAGCCCAGGGGTGTCAAACACACGGCCCGTGGGCCGGATGCGTCACGCACTGGCCACGTCCACCCCCATTTTAGCGAAGGGGGGGAAGTTGTGATATGTCACATGACAATACAAGTTTGATACCCCTGCAGTAGCCTACTCTTATTATTAAAAGGTTTTGGCTTTTTATTATATAGCACCCTTTCCTAAGTCTTGTACATACAGACAAACTGGTTTCTTTGATTTGAGATTGGTCAATAGCTACATTTATTGGTGACTGAAAACCTCTTAAGGGACTTTTTGCATAAAAATAAAAAAAAATGAATTTGTAATTTATGGCTTTGATGATTAGACAGAATAGATTGTAGAAAGAAGAGAGTCACAATGCTACTTTAGAGAGATGTTAAAGTATAATTATAACTGCTGTGAAGAATATCAGAAGCTACTTCTGTGTATTTATAAATCCTTCTTTATGTCTTTCTCTTTTTTTCTACTTTCTCTTCTTGTTGCAATTTTTGCTTTCCCTGTTATTTCTCTCTTTTTGTTCTAATTTAGCTTGTATAGGTTCTAATTATTGCTCTTAAATAAAATCCAGTATATACAGATTATATTTAGATTTTGGCTTTTAAAATGACATATTATTGTTTTGATTCTCAATATTGGGACATGAAGAGAGGAAAGTACCATATCCCTTACAACAGAAACATATTTTCTGATTTTTGTACTGTTTCTCCTGTTTTTATTAAAAGAGTGCCCTCTCTTGGTTGTAAAAAGAATGCTGTCCTGAAACTAACATTACATTATATGCAGAAAATATTACAGTCCAAATCCCAGCCAAAGCCACTGTGTTCCTGCTGCTTCTGTGCTAATTACGGATTTTCATTGTTCCTCTGAGTTAACAAGAGTGAAATTGAATGTAGGAGAACCCCACTGTGTCCGTGCAGTAGTTAATTATATTTTTTCTCTCAAGATTGTAAACCAGAAGCAAACAGTGTGGTACAACTGACATAGCTTCCCTTGGTAATTCATTCCATTAATTATGTGAAGCTTTTTTTTTAAATGAGGGATGTTCTTCAGTGATATTAAAATTACTTGGATGTGAATGAATTTAATGCAGTCATGCTTTCACCAAGATGTCTTGACAGACTAGGACTTCTATAATAATCTGAAGACTTGAGAGTTTATCCAAGATAGGAGATAATTTTACATTTACATCCCTTTGAAAACCCACAAAAGTAGAACAGTTACTTAAGGCATTCTGCTGTTCAGAATAATTCTTTTTTTTTTTTTACATCCAAGATGGAGGAGACGAATTCTTCCTAGTGATGGAGTAAAAATTGTACATACTGTGTTTCTCCAAAAAGACAATCCACCTTGAAAAGAAGTCCTATCACGTTTTTAAGCGCATGCAATCAAATTAAGCCCCACCTACAAAATTAGCCCTAATTAAGACCCTGCCCACCCCAGGGTGCAGGGGGTGGGGCAAGACACACAGGTAAAAAATAAGCTAGGGTGGGGGTGGGAGTGGGGGTGGTGGAGCTGCCCTACTTACCAGGCCTCGCACACCCCGACACCTGCCTCGCTTTCTTCTGCGGCTGCTTGCCGCCACTCGCACGTATCGTCCTGGCCTCTGTTTAGCCTTCAGAAGCCTGCCAGAAGGCATCTGCAGCCAATAATAGAACTCGGATCGATCTGGAGCTCTATTATCAGCTACAGATGCCTTCCAGCAGGCAACTGAAGGAGAAACGGAGGCCGGGGCGATGCATGCAAGTGGCGGCCAGCGGCTGCAGAAGAAGTGGGCCAGCACCGGGCTCCTGCTGGGCGGGGCTGTCAGTGCCACCGCCGCGAGGTGAGTCAATAATTAGAACCCTCCAAAAAGAAGGCTTAGCCGTCAAAAGAAAATAAAGACCCGGCCTTCTTTTTGGAGAAACACTGTAGAGGTATTCAGGTTTTACCTGTTTTAACAAATACTTTATAAATTAAAATAAATTTTAATTTTAAAATTGAATGCTTTGATTATTCTAAAATACCTATTTATAGGTCTTCCTTTTTTTAAAAAAAATAGTGAATTACTGAAAATCGATGGAACTGAACAGAGGGTCGCTTTATGCTACAGGTGAATCACAGACTGAAGTGATTTATGCCTGAGACAAAGTTTAAGGCATTGATAGCCAAAAAGCTGGCTCATGTTAAATTCCTAAGGATTATAACAGGGATTACAGTTGTAATGGGGATGTCTTTCCTTTTTCTTTTTCTTTTCTTTTCTTTTCTTTTTCTCTTTCTTTCTTTCTTTCTTTCTTAATCCTTAACTCGCAATTTTCTCTTTTTCTCTTCGGATACTCCTGAATTTTTTTAAAAAAAATTGGCTTCATATCAGCTTCATTGTACAGGCATAATAATATTCCTTGCCCCTATTTTGCCTTTCGGTCTGCCACTCTGATAAGACTACCAAATCTGGACTGTAAAGATCCAGGACAAGGCTTGTTGTTCAGTCTTTTGTCACTGTTTTGTGAAACATTGGAGATCATCTCCCTAAGACCGTCTGCCAATAATCGCTTGTTTGAGCTCATGCTGTGTCATCACTGATAGCCTGAAGCCACCTAGAGCTTTTTTTACATTCCTTTCCCAGGTCTGAACCTGGTGATCATACAAAGTCCTCAGCAGACAGATAAGAAGGTTTTGAAAGTCTGTCCACAACTTGTAATAGTCTACCTAGTAACAAGCTGTAATCTTTTTTGGAATTTCCTTGCCTTTTCTGTTATCCATCTGACATTAGCAAAGTTATCTCAGGCTTGCAGGATTATCTCTTTGGAATCCAACTGGCAGTGTGTGTTGTAGATGTCCGGAGTGCAAAATCTTGATGGTTATCTTAGCATCACATGAAATAAAGTGGTATTGTTCAGATTTTTAGTGCCTCCTTTTTGGATAGCGGGATGAAATTGATCTGTTCCAGGCCCATGGCTACGGCCGTGTTTTTTGTACCTGCTGACAAACCACATGTATTGCTTTAACTGCCTCATCTGGTACGATTTCAAATAATTCTGCTGCATTTCATCAACTCCCGCCGCTTTCTTTTAAGCAATATTTTTATGGCCCATTTAACTTCACTTTCCCAGAATGTTCAGTGAACCAGCCTGTAGAAATATCATCAGTCTTTTTCCTGTGACTTTTAGGCAAATAAGATTTGTTGTCCACATGAAAACCTTTAGGAGAGCCAAGATTCAGGCTGTACTGAGCAACCCCAGAGTAAGGTTGGATGTTTGCTTCCTTTCTTCTTTTTTAAATCATCTTTTGTTCTTAAGCAGCAAAGCATGGTGACCGCTCCGTTATTACTAGGTGAGGAGGACTTTGAGGTACTTTCACAGATTAAAAGAGATGGCTCGTTAGGGATGAAAAAGATTCTTTAGATGAATGGCACAAAGGAAGCACTGCTATTTCTTGGCTGCTTCTTGCTCAAAAGCTTTCAAACCTGAAAGCTGTCTTTATACAACTGTAATCTTGATCCTTTGGAGAAGAGAGAGAAAATAAAGGTAGTCCTCAATTTACAATCTCAAATGGAACTAGAACGTCTGTTCCTAAGTGAGGTGATTGTGAAGTTAATCATGTCCAATTTTTATGACCTTTTTTCGTTGTGGTCATTAAGTGAATCACTCGGTTGTTAAGCAAATCTGGCTTCCCACCCCACCCCACCCCTCATTAACTTTGCTTGTTGGAAGCTGGCTAGGAAAGTTGTTCTGACCCAGCCTTAACAGAAACAAGAAACAGATTCCTTGTCACGAAAAACTCCTCTTTATTTATCTCCTGTGAATTAATGGCATTCACACATTGAAAAGTCCAGCCCTTCAAAGAGTTAACTGTAGTAACAGACCTTATCGGTTTCTTGCGATAATTGCCAGGCTGGGAGTTCGCAGCCACAAAGCTGCAAATTAAGTTCTGGCAAGCAGTCTCTGAGGCACAAAACCTGATGAGCCAGATCTTCAGAAATCCGAACTGTTGTCTCCTACAACCACCACTCCCCTTTCCTTCTATTTATTCCCCAGCCAGGGAGGGGCCATTCAGCATCCATGTGTGCTTTGCTTCCCGAGTCGACTCCTTGTCCTCAGCTGTTCTCCTCTCCTAACAGCTCTGCACATACGCGCATCTGGAACAAGCCCCAGTTGTTCTTCCGCCCCACTTAACTCAGCCTCCAAAGGCAGCTACCTCTCCGGTGGCTGAGAAATGTCAGACAGCCCTGGCTCTCTCTCTGCATCTGACACTGAGCATCCATCAGAGCCTTCCCCAGACTCCAGAACTGGCCCAAGTTCCTCCCCAACCTCTTCATCGTCCAAGTCTGCCACCAGCTCTGCTGGCAGCTGGCAGGCCACAACAAAAGTTGCAAATGATGATCATGTGCAGGGAGGGGAGACCGCAACCATCATGAATACATGCCAGTTGCGTGGGGTGTAGTAACAATTGTAAGTGTGAGGACCTGTTGTAGGTTACTTTTTTCAGCCCCTTTGTAACTTTGAACAGGAAGTAAATGATTGGTTGTACATTGAGGAACTACCTGTGAACAGAAAGAAAAACACATTGTGATTTCAAGTATGTATGTATAGTGGGAAGGAAAGCATACTGCATAATCTAATATTCCTACTTTTTAAGTTGGATTTTAATTTTTCATGCTTTTCTTCCTCCTTTAATGGTGTATGATCAAATAATTCATTTTAATTGTTTCTGCTTTTTTTTCTGTGCCTCCCAGCAAGCAAGAAATGTACACTCCTCCTTGCTTTGTGCTTCTGAGTAAGGATTTGCCCTTTTTTCCCCATGCACGAGAAACAGTGGTGGAATTCAATTTTTTTTACTACCGGTTCTGTGGGCGTGGCTTGGTGGGCGTGGTGTGGCTTGGTAGGTATGGCTTGGTGGGCCTGGCAGGGGAAGGATACTGCAAAATCTCCATTCCCACCCTACTCCATGGGAAGGATACTGCAAAATCCCCATTCCCTTCCCACTCCTGGGGGAAGGATATTGCAAAATTTCTATTCCCACCTGACTCTGCGGCCAGCCAGAGGTGGTATTTGCTGGTTCTCCAAACTACTCAAAATTTCCGCTACCGGTTCTCCAGAACCTGCTGAATTTCACCCCTGACTAGAAGTACCATTTTATAAATAACAATAATGTCCATAGGTGAGACCTATGTACCTTTGTCTCTCTTTGGCCCTAAAGGAGTAATCAGAGAAAGGAGAGGCTTGGTATTCCTGATCAACATAAAGCCAAAGGAATTTAAGATTGATAAACCAGCATATGGTTTATTTTCTACTATTTTAATCCTTCTTTTCCAAAATCCTCAAATCACTCAACAGTTAACACCACTCAAAATTACACAATGGCATATCCAAATGGAGGTGGAGTGGGAATGTAAAAGCGCTATAATATGAATTTAGTATTTAAAAAACTGACAGAGTTCCACCCACTTGAATTTCAATTTAATTAGGGTTTCCATTGTTTTTAATGATCAATTTAACAGGTTAGATCATGCGATTCTGGGCCATAATATAAGCATTTAGCCACTGCTGCCCAACAGAGGGACTATGCTTGGCCAAGATGGTAAAATAATATTAGGCAAACAAGGTCAGAGCTACAAGCACCTGGACAATCGTTAGATGGTTGCTGAGAGTTAGGACCTTTGTATTTAGTAGTCATCCATGGTTTTGATGCCCAGACATGATATGCCTGATGGCATGAACCAATGTTTCTCAACTTCACCAACTCTTAAGATGTGTAGACTTCTACTCGGAAAATTTGGGAATCTGGAAATTGAAGTCTACATAAACTTAAAGTTATCAAGGTTGAGACACACTGGTATGGACAGGCTCTATTAAAGGTCATTGTTATCTGCCATGCTGAGGTGAAATCTAGGGATGTGACCCAGCCAAAATTAGTGAGCCTGAACTTCAAACAATTATTGCTATTCACCCACTGAAGTCCTTAGACTTTCTCCATCCCACCAGGCAGGAAGTTGAGATAACAATTGTTATGTTCTGGATTGCCACTGTTACACATTATAAGATTCTCCCTTTTGTTTTTGGTAAAGTGAAGCCATTGCCATAACAAATAAAAAAAACCAAGCAAAAGCTGTTGTGTGGCCAGCCCATAGCCCGCAAATAGTCAGATTGACAACAATGATGATGATGAAGATGATGTTTTCCATTCAATTGTGTCCAACCCTTGGCAATTCTATGGGCCAGGTCTCTCCACATCTTCTGAACTTGTATGACTCCGACAGAGGCCAGGTCAGGCCACTCCAAACGGCCTTGCTGGTGTCTCCTCAGAATCTTGCAATATGCCAAGAGGGATTGCAGTCCTATCAGTAGAAGCTCCCCATTTGGTTTAGTCTTCCTTGTGAGGAGCTGGATTGGATTTGGTGGGTGGCTTGGTCAGCTGATGAATGGAGTATAGGAGGATAAGAAAAGAACAGAGGAGCCTGTATAGAGGCATAATGATTTACTATGTTCACAACAGAGTAAGAGAAAGAAAAGCTTCGGTTACTGAACAGATTGGAGCATCTGGAAGAAGGAAAAGCAGCACCAAAGCTTATGAGAAATGCCAGGAACCATACAAGTTATAGCTGAGTGACAGAACACTTGCCTTACCCAAGTGGATCATTGGCTTGGATCCCCTAGTTTTGCTGAATCACAGGTCTTTCCTTGCCAGTCCATCAAAAGGATGAAAGTTAAACATTGATTTTGTGTCTCACTGAACAGAGTGATCAAGACGGATACTGAATTGTGTCCAAAGTAAACAAGCATTATTGGTTTGCTGGATAGAATTTTCCCATTTGTTACGCTAAATATTTTGCTGAAAGTATAAAACAGAACTGAGGACTATAAAACTGCATACATTTACCCTTTCTCGGTTTCTTTAAGAGAAATGCTGACTCAAGATCCTGTCTTCCTACTCTGACAATTTTCACAAGGTGCATTTGTCAAAAACTGACTGAAATGAAATGGATTGCATTATCTTGAGATACGATGCATGAGATCACAGGGCAAATCCTAATAAGCATCAAAGCATTTTGGAAAACAAAACTTCCTAAGTCGTTTTCCAAAATGAAAGTAGGAAGCAATCCTGACCCTCCCTCTGTTCCTGATGCTATCCTGCACCTTTTCCTTATCCCCACCTGCTCTAATCTTGTTCCCCTTTCAGATGCCTTAGTCGCCACAGGAGTCAGAGGTTGATGTACCCAGGGAATGGGCTGTGCCACTGTGGATGAGAAGGGCTGGCTCAGCCTAAACTTGCCAATCACTTAATGGGAGATTGTTGCTTTCTCCTCTTATTAGCAAGTGTATTAGCACAGAACCTCTCACTTAGCTCATCTGTTCACTACCACTAAATGCGATTGGATGACGTTGGCTGAGTAATAGCTTGCGGTGGGTTTTTTCCAGTAGTGTTCATCAGTGGTGGGTTTCAAAAATTTTTACTATCAGTTCTGAGGGTGTGGCTTGGTGGGCGTGGCAGGGGAAGGATACTGTCAAATCTCCATTCCCACCCCACTCTAGGGGAAGGTTACTGCAAAATCCCCATTTCCTCCCAATCAGCTGGGACTCGGGAGAAAGAGAATAGATGGGGGCGGGGCCAGTCAGAAGTGGTATTTACCGGTTCTCCGAACTAATCAAAATTTCTGGTACTGGTTCTCCAGAAACCCACCTCTGGTGTTCATGTGTTAAAGATGGCTAGGCTTGATACACTGGTGTTTTCATAGCAATGCTGTTTTGGGATCTTCATTTGGGATGTTTACTGAATATAATCTTCAGTTAAAAAAAAAAAATAGGGGTGTTTCTGTTCCCAAAATGAAAAGGGAGAGTCGATTCAAGGATTTGAAGCTAGAATAGCTTCTTCTTATACAACCAGATTTCACTGGAATGATATTTTTTTGATTGGCTTTTGTTTTTATTAAGAAAAAAGAAAAAAAAGTATTTCCTAAATACCATAAAAGGGAATTAAAAAACAAAGACTATTTGGAGCAGTTCCAGCTAAATTAAGTGTGGCTCTATTCCTGTTTTTCAGTTACTAAAATTGGCAGCAAGAATTAGAAAGAATGTGACGCATATGATCATGCTAATTCAGTCATTTAAATGTTCTTTTATAACCTCGAGGACTACTAGAGAAGATATTTCTTCATTTCACTGTTATTTCTGGACAGGGATTAATGTTCACAACCCAGTCAAACCGAGATTGTGAAATGCCTCCCCTTGACAAGCCCTGGATAAAAAGAATGGAGGGTAAACATGTTTGGATCACAAAAACTCTCAGCAACAGCTCTGGAAGAAATTGATATTGATGATTCAGCATCAGGCAAAATACCTCCAGATGTTAATGAGGAATTCTTCTGCCGTCAAAAATGCTCACTTAATCACATCTGGCCTGAAAACAATCGCTTTCAGGGATCGATGATGGAAGAGCTGGAGAAAACGCCCTGAAAACTGAGTGCCCAAGCACAGCTGTCATCTAGTAATTTATTACCTGCCTAATGAAATTTTCATATTTTGCTTCCTCTGCCACTGCCATTTGAGTTATCCATTGTTCAGACCAGATGCTGAAATTTCCTCATTGGGAAACCAGGTCCATAGGTTGGACTGAGATTCAAACGGCACTGGCACAGAGCAAGCTTTCATACCGCTTGAGAGTCAAAAGAAATGTGGTTTTCAAGTATGAAAACGCCAAATATGCCAAATATTTCTCCAATAAAAGGGGCACGGTAACACAATACTTAGCTTAAGTGTAAATGCTTTTAACTGAGAAATTCCTTTGATACCATTCTCATCATGCATTCAGAACGATTATTCAGCATTGTTGTAAAGCAGGGATGTCAAACTCGATTTCATTGACGACTGCATCAGGGTTGTGTTTAATTGTGGAGGGGGGCGTGGCCAGGGTGGGTGTGGCCAGCTCGACATCATTCCTGTTGGGGGCACCTGTGGCAGCTCAAGCGCTCTGCCGAGGCTCCCGAGCTCCGTTTTCGCTGGCAGAAGCACCGTGGGCCAGTCCTTCACTATTTCCAGGCTGGTTTCACAGGCCAGATCGAAGTACCTCACAGGCTGGATCCTGCCCCCGGACCTTGAGTTTGACACCCCTGTTGTAAAGGATGTTAAAATGGTGAATTTAAAAAAAAAAAGAATCCATGCAAAGAAGCACCCATTTTTCATGCACATTATAATCAGCACGCGCAACATACTCTTTGGGGAGAAGGAACAAAATGGCATTTTCTATTTACATTGCCGGTGGCATAAGTACCAAGCTCTGTCCTCAAGAACTTACTATTAAATAATAACATTCCTAAACCAAGATGTTTTCAGTTCTGCCTTCTGGTTTTGAAGGCTACTTTCATGCATGCAAAATGCAAAAACCGCCCAAATCCTATTGCAGCACCTAAACCAGTGGTGAAATCCGAATTTTTTTTACTACCAGTTCTGTGGGCGTGGCTTGGTGGGCATGGCAGAGGAAGGATACTGCAAAATCCCCATTCCCTCCCCAGTCCTGGGGGAAGGATATTGCAAAATCTCCATTCCCACCCCACTCTGGGGCCAGCCAGAGGTGGTATTTGCCGGTTCTCCGAACTACTCAAAATTTCTGCTACCGGTTCTCCAGACCCTGTCAGAACCTGCTGGACTTCACCCCTGACCATAGGATGGAAGAGGGGAGGTCTCAGACTTTCTCTTCTAGAAGCCACACAACACAGAACATTTGCAGTTCGCTGCTTTGAGTTACTAATAGAGGTGGGATAAAAATCAAATCAAATAAAAAATATTATTTTTCCCCCCCTGGTTGGGAATGTGGTTGTTCCCTCTTAATGATAAAAGTGAAGGGGAAGGAACCATATTGGGTCGATTGCATGGAGCAGATCTCTTCACTTCTTCCTTTTGAGCCCCACTCCACCCCCACCCCCTAAATCGGGACCGAAATGCTGCTGCTCTTTTGTTGACAGCTGCGTGTCAGTAGAAGGAGGAGAAGGCATTTCGAATTATCTTCAGTTCCTCTGCTCACTGCATCTCCCTGTTGGTTGGCCCCTCCGAGCAGCCTGGAGACCTACTCTCCAGTTAGGAGTGTAGCTCAACTTTCTGCCACGTGAACCCCCCTTTCCCCCCTCCCCCCCAGTTAGATTCTCATTGCATTCTTTGCAGCCTCTGGAGCAGACCAAGGCAACACAAGCTGTTCTTTCATTCCTCCATACTGTCTTTATGATTGTCTTTACATAGACTGTAGAAAACTGTCCTGAATTTTCTCTTTCCGTTTGTGTATATGGGGACCTAAACGATCCCAGCAAGGGAAAGATTGGCTATGGTGCCCTCCCTGCTGTGGGGTTCATCCGGGCCAATTCCTGTCCCCCTCCATTGACATTTGTGGTAGCCTTTCCACCCACGGAAGAAATCTGAAAATTAATTAAGGTGGGCAAAGGCTTGATGTGCTGGTTATTATAGTCATTGGTTTGTGGCAGTTATGACTCTAATGCGGAAGCTGTTCTTTCAAACAGCAGGATCAATTACTAAATAGAGCGAGTGCTTAGCGGACTGTTACTAACTGCATTCCTCTCCTTTCTCTCTCTCTCTCTCTGCACAGTGCTGTGGTTCTTGATGGAAAAATTTATGCCACTGGTGGAATTGTCAGCAGCGAAGGCCCCGCCCTAGGAAATATGGAAGCTTATGACCCCAACACCAACACATGGACGCTGCTTCCCAATATGCCATGTCCGGTGTTCCGGCACGGCTGCGTAGTCATTAAAAAGTACATTCAGAGCGGTTGACGCCATCAGAAACTTGGCTTTTGCCTGCTGAAAGCAAGCCGAGCGAGCGTTCCTGCAGAGAGAAATCGGGAGAATACAACAAAAGAACATCTTGTCTAAAGTCATGACTAATCTCTACGCTGAATGTAGAAAATCATCCTCACTTTTTGATAAACAATGAGCAGAGACTGCATACTGTGGACAAGAACAGGATTTAACACCCGTGTGCCACTAGGTGTCACCGTGGTGTTTGCTACAGACATGGGCTTTTGGTCTACGCAGGTGCAATAACATTGTTGTTTCAAAGAGGGGAATGAAATGAACAGTGTGCGTTCTACTTTGCTGAGAGCAAATTCAGTTGTTGAAGTTACTGTGCCGGTTTGGCTTTGCTGCTACATATTAAGCATTGGGGGCTACATGAAATGAAGGGCAAAGTGTCCTTATCACTTTGATGGCTACCTTTTTGTTTTTAAACCAACATGCGCTTTTCAAACAGTGATCAAGAGCAAACGTCCCTCGCCGAACACACCAACTGAGGTCAGTCTTCCATCAAAGCCAATGTTTATTACAGCCCGAGAGCAAAGCTAACAAGGCATAGAGGTGTGCCTGTCCATCTCCTAGCATTCCACATCCTTTGAATGAAAAGGTTTTCTGAAACTGTACCCCAGTGTGAAAGGTCTGGTCGCGGGAGGGGCCTGCTTCTGCCCTATGGCTGGGGGTTTTGTTTTTTTTTTCCTACTGTATGAACAAAAATCGCAGCTACCTATCTGTAAAACAAGGGACATCTAGGAGCTTTTTATTAAACTTGCATTTCTCTGTTCAGAGATTAGACCGAAGAGTTCTCCATTGGGTTTCCTATTTTGAGCCAGTGATTTGAGGCAAGGCCTTGGGTGGGGATGGGGAGGTTGTGATTGTCACTGAGTGCTAATCCAGTAGCCAGAACATATAGGTCACGGTCTATATTTTTGTCAAATGAATCTTAAAGAAGAAGAAAAAAAAAGTCCTATTTTTTCAAATTCTCTCCTGCCCCTTTCCTTTGCCAAATGTACGTTAAGAGTCTTAAGAAAAGTCCTCTTCTGCTCAAGAGGCTTCGGCGGCTGCATTTGAAAGAAGAGATGGTTTTGCAGCTTCTCGCGAGGGTTTAACAATAATAATTGAGAATGCAGTCTTGTTCGATCCTCCTTTTAGCAAGACGGTATGGGGAAAATGGTTCCTCTGTAGAGTTGTAAGTATAATACACAGCAGGGCTATATTTTTATACGTATATTAAAATATTGTACATTCAGAGAAGCGTTGTGATGTGAAAAATTCTTTATAAAAATTGTAAATGGAGCAGATCGGACGGCTGACAGCTGGGACAACAGGGTTGCAATCGTAACAACAAACATATATATTATGATTAATCCTGTGCAAGGGGAGATTATGGTTGATTTTCTTTGCAGCAGCTGGGGAGGGAACAGCGGTCACTGTTTGTTTGCTGAACTTCATCACGGCCATTATTAAGACCATTTTTTTTCCCCAACTGAAGTACAGAATGCCAGATACTGTCGGGTGAAAGGGGAACCTGGAGCTCTTTTTCTTTTTCCATAGCAGACATCAATTTTGTCCATAAGGGGATGTGATTTGTTAAGTCACTACAAACTGAATGGAGCGGGGGGGCGGGGGGGCTACTGGCCATGAACAGCCTATTTTTTCAACTTTTCAGATGTTCCCATGGTGACACTCCATCTTCCTTCCTTTCTTTTTTTTAACCCTGTTCCAGGTAATTGGTCACCATGATAGGGACATTACGATGGCATCAAAACACTATTAGGGTGATAAATGGTTTCCAGAAGCATCCCTAGAGCAGGGGTAACACGGACTGTCACCTTTGTACCTGAGCACATCTGCTTGGAAGCAAATCCCACCGATTTCAGTCTGCCTCTTCCAAGTGGGCTTAGCATCATAGCCTTACTCTTGACTTGTAGAAAGTCAGAGAACTGCAGCCAATGCCTTCATGATTTTGATACCAAATACGTTTTCTTTTTAAATTGGGACATTTTGGATAACTATATTAGAGATGGCTGGCCAATCACACTGAAATTATTTTGGTAAATATCAATTTTTAGAATGCAGTTATTACTATTAAATTTGTACCTTACCGTATCTCAAAATAATTGCTCACATAGGCAGCAAAATGACATCTCTCCCATGGCATAGAGGATAGCATTCAAACTTATTATGCAGTTGTAACTAATTCTTTAAAGGAACTAAGTCACGCAAAGCTTTTTTTTTCTTTTTGTCAACCATGATGAAAGTGTAAATTTGAAAAAATTGGCACAAAAATTCCTCACTGCCTGGGGCAGGCTGAGTTTTATGATATTGGTGTCTTTCTACCTCCAAAGGAGGTGCTAGCGTGTAAGCCTTGCTAAGCATTTAACATCTCCGAATTTACCTTTTTCTTTCTTTCTTTTCCTCACACTGGAGCAAAACTGGCTATTTCCGTGCATACTAAAAACAGGGTTGTCTGTAATTATATTGTATATATGTTTACTGTTCAATTCTTGTTAAAATAAATCTATTTCTAGATCTAGATTGAGCATTAAGTGGATTTTTTTGAAGTACCGTATTTTTTGGTGTATAAGATGCACTTTCGCCCCCCAAAAAAGTGGGTGGAAATGTCTGTGCATCTTATACAGTGAATGTTGCTGAAGCCCTGCCCACCCACCGACCCCCACCCACCGGCCTCTGCCTCCCAGCAATTTACCTCCTTGCAGCAAACAGCCTCGTCAGCTTCAGCACAGCCTGATTTAGCACAAGCAGCTGATTGGTGGTTGGATCAGCCTCCCAGAATACCGCCTATCAGCTGTTCCAGGCTGCGGGGATCGTCGCCACCCATCACTGCTGCTGTCCTATTGCCACCTCCACGCGCCCCATTTTCAGCCTCAGTGTGTCCCATTTTTGGTGGTGTTCCAGGTGGCAGGGATAGGCAGCGGTGGTGGTGATCCCCACCACCTGGAATAGGCCAAAAATGGGATGCATAGAGGCCGACAATTGGGCGTGCAGAGGCCAAAAACAGGACGCACGGAGGCTGAAAATGGGGCATGTGGAGGCGGTAATAGGTGGCAGTAGCGATGGGCGGTGGCAGCAGGCAGTGGAGATCCCTGCAGCTTGGAATAGCTAATAGGCAGTATTTCGGGAGGCCAGTCCAACCACCAATTAGCTGCTGTGCTGCAGCTGACCAGGCTTTTTGTTGTTTGCTGCAAGGAAATAAATTGCTGGGAGGCAGAGGCAGATTTTTTTCCCCTTGTTTTCCTCCCCAAAAGCTAGGTGCGGATTGTACTTTGGAGCCTCTTATAGTCTGAAAAATACGGTAAGTGGCATTATGTTTTAAGTCAGGTTAGCTTCTAGCTGCGGAAGCCAAATGTTTGTACTTTGGGGAGATTAATCCGAATAATTAATATTTCATCAAATATTTAAGGTATGTTTAACCATCCTTTCATGTCAACATATTATATTTATTTGTGCAATCACTTTGAAACCATTTGTGACTTTTAGTAAAATATTTCAATCTCAGAGAAGACCCGCACAAATGAGAGCACACCAAGAGTGGACCAAGAGCATTAGTAAGGAATAAAACACATTAAATTGGCCTTAGCTAGTTTTTAGTCAGTTTACTATATCCCAGCCATTGATTCTCACAAAGACTAACTGATTCATCCATTTTAACAGATGTCTGCACAACACTACATGCTTTGAGATCTCAATCAGCAATCAATGAAATGTTTTTGTTTCTCCACAGTAGCTCATTCTGGACAAAGGAAATCAGTTTTGTTACAACTTAGTTCTTGAACAATCCACAAAGTGCTTTCATGATATACGTCAGAGGTGGGGAACTATGGCCCTTTAATGACTTGTGGACTTCCACTCCCAGAAAAATCGCCTCAGCAATTTCCCTATCCTTCGCCTATACTCGGATGTTGCCCTTCAGTCATGGCTGGTACTGCCTTGTGGTACCGGGGTATAGTCATCGGGGCATAGTTGCAGCGTGTGAGGAACAGGCGGATATGAAATTTTGCATTTTGAAATATTATGTCATTATCATCAGTGGTGGCTCAAGTTGAACCAACAGATTATTCTACCCTGCTTCATAAATATATCGCATACATTTTATACCAAATATGTATTTCATGAAAACACTTTGGTGTCCATATTGCTAGCTATTACTAGCTGTATTCATCTGATAAACTGAGTCACAATGATGCCATTATTTAATTCATATAATACACTGAATCTTGATTACACAGGGTGGGTTAATGCAACAATCAAGACTTGTGTTTATTAGCTGGTTTGTGGAACAGCATATAATACACGTTCATTGTGGCGAGACCTCCCAATAAAAATGCTGCCCGCCCAACACCAAATTAGAAAATCTGGATGACCAGTAATAGCCTAAACAGCTTTTTCAAAACTAACTGAATGCAAAATAATAACAACAACAACAATAATAATATAAAAGGGAGAAAAATGAGAAGAAACAAAAATGTAAGATGCATATTTACAGGCATACATATTTCAATAAATTGATGCCATAATTCATAGCAGACATCCATAGTTGATCTATAATAATTATACCACATGGATGTCACCAGCTTCAGGTCTTCAGCACTTTCCAAATGGCCAGCAGAGCTAAGGCTCATTTGGTCTCGGGTGCTCCAGAGACCAATATCTAAATCTTCTGAGGGCATAAACTGGCCTGTGGTTTTGGAAGCGAATTTATCTTGGTTTTCATTTTAAAGCAGAAGACAGACATATAGAGTGAGGGAGAAGGAGAAGGAGGACAATGAGAGAATATATATCAATTCAATAGATAGGTATAAATTTAACACAACTTATAATAAAGAGCCTTGGTGGCGCAGCAGACTAAAGCATTGTTAAGTAACACCAGATGCCTGCAATTATTGCAAGTTCAAATCTCACCAGGCTCAAGGTTGACTCAGCCTTCCATCCTTTCGAGGTAGGTAAAATGAGGACCCGGATTGTGGGGGCAATAAGCTGACTTTGTATAAAAAAGAACACCACTTGGGGGGGGGCGAAAGCCCTACTAAGCAGGTATATACAAAAGTATGAAGTCTTGCTTAACGCATTGTAAGCCACCCTGAGTCTCCGGAAAAGGGCAGCATATAAATCGAACCAATAATTAAATAAATAAATAAACTTTTCACATATCTCCTGATACAGACGAAATACAGTATATACATTTTATCTCTTAGCTTTAAAATCAGGTATAATGTCAATGGGATTGAACAAAAGGTGACATACAGGGAGATATTGGGCATAAAAGTTTATGCTTTGGTCCTGTGGTACATAGCCACGATTGTTAAATTTAAATCTAGCTTCAAAGCAGTTTATATAGCTTTTTACTTTTATAAAAGAACATATAAGTTACTTTTATGATACTTAACATATCTTCTTAATGTGCTTTTATTATATTATTTTGTATGTGTGTGTATGTATGTGTGGGTTCTAAAAGATAAAAAAAAAGAATCAGGTTATCAGAGTGTCAGTAACACCTGAAAATTTTGAATTCAGCTCTTTGCAAGCCAATTGCAGAGAAACGTTATGCATTTTTAATTCTAGTGACCTAATAGGGTTGGATCCAAACATAGGTATACTGATCCATTAAAATCAATAGCATTTAAGTTTAATGAGAGCTAAATCAAACTTCACTGATTTCAAGGAATAGAAATGGCAAAATTGGACACTGATATTCTAGGAATTAGGAAATTTTTTTAAAAATGGGATGAGTCCCTTTAAATCTGAATAGTACCAAGTCTCAACCTTGTGGGTGTGTAAATTGCAATAAAAAAGCAGAGTATCAAAAGGTATCAAAGTCTATATTCACGTACCTCTCCACACACTAACACAAGGATCTCAATTTAAGACAAACACAAGCTAATGAATATTACAGTGATCCAAGTCTATGTTACAATTACAGACAAAGAGGAAATGGACCAATGGAGGAAATGGATTTGCAACACTTGTTGACTAAATACCAAAAAAGATGTTGCACTAATTATAGGAATGCTGAAGTCAGAAATAGAATGGCATCTGGAATTAAGTTGGCCTTGGTGCATGAAATGAATTAGAAAACAGATCAACAATTTTCCTACTTTGTTGCTCAGCAACTTTTTCTAATTTATATCTTCAACTATTCTACGTTTTCTTTAGTTTCTTCTTCAGTTTTGATCCTTCCTTAAATTCAAGAACTTCCTTTGCCTGGTCCTCCTCCATCATGTGGTCCTTTTGAATTCCTTTCCAAAGTCCCTAGAAACATCAGTATAAGACTGTGATTTCAGGAGAGAGAGATGTGGGAAGGCAATAATACCCTTAAAACATCATATGGTCTTTGGTGATACTGTTTTTTTTATTACATACATTCACTGAAACTAAACAAAGACCAGACAAAACTTTCTGTGAATTTGGAATTATCTGAATTTCAGATAACCTATTTGTACCTCCTCCATTTTTTACTTTAAAAGTTTGTTATTTGGTTCATGGCAGTCAGTCAGATGTTCGGATTGGATGTGGACTCACCTACTGAGTTCTTCCCAGGGACCTGTGATAGGCAGATGTTAAGGTTTGATAGTGTCCAAAGTATCATTGCAGGATGTAAGCTGTTCCAAGTAAACTAAAGCTGCCTTTTGCAGTTGACTGATGGTGATTTTATCAATGCTAATGGTGTTCAAGTGGTGCTCCAGATCAGGGGTGAAATGCTCCCGGTTCAGACCAGATCGCCCGATCCGGTAGTGATGGAGGCGGGTGGTTCGGAGAACCAGTAGCAAAAATTCCTGACCCCCCCCCCCAATGCCCAGCTGAGTCGCACAATCATCAGAGGCTTTTTTTTTACTTTTAAAAGCATTTTTTCTACAACCTCTTCAGCCCAAAAAATGCTTTTAAAAGTTAAAAAAAAAAAGTCTCTGATGATCACGCAGCTCAGTTGGGATCGTCAAAGGCTTTTAAAAGAAAAAAACCCTTTTTTTTCTTTTAAATGCCTCTGACGATCCAAGCTGAGTTGCCTGATCGTCAGAGCCTTTTGAAAGCATTTTTTTACAACCTCTTCACTGAATAAGTTGTAGAAAAAAATGGTTTTAAAAGTTAAAAAAAAAAATTGGCCACACCCACCCAGTCACATTACCCCCCACCAAGCCACGTACACAGAACCGGTAGTAACAAATTTTAGATTTCACCACTGCTCCAGATGTTTGAACTGCACCCAAGATGTCTATTACTATTGGTACTCTCTCTGCTTTGTTTTCATCATCATCATCATCCTAGCCATCGTCTATCCACTGAGGATGAAGGCCTCTGTGCTGTCCCAATCATTCACAAACACACACACATAACTGAGGTTTAGTGAGTTTAATATTTCCAAGTAACTACCTTCACCAAAAAAAAACCAGAACTGTTCCAATTAAGTCCAGCCATGTGCAGACCAATACTAGTCCAAGGGAACAATAACCAAAGAGTCCACAAGGCACTTGAAAGTTTCTCAATCAAATTCACCAGGCAAACCTAAATCCACAACACAAGAGAGTTCATGAGGCAAGAAAAGTAGGGCACAATCCAAGTCAAGGCCCAGTGTTAATCCAAAGCAAGGCAGGACTCACAACCAGAAAACACACAGCTAGGAAACAAACATGTTGTTCCCATCATCGCCTCCATCAGTCTGCTGTGCTAAATAGCAGGCTTCTGGTGCAGCCCATCAAGAAGGGTGAGGCTTTGTCCTCATGAGTAAACTGGCTGACCTTCTCTGCTCCTGCCCTTTCTCTGCCCTACATGTTCTTGGATCAGGTGCAGAAAGCAGTTCCTCCTCCTCCTCACTGACCGGCTGCAGCTGCATGTGTCAGGGTTCCGACCGATGTGAGTTGACAGCATGCTTTCCCCATCTAGAGCCTCAGCCAAATCCCTCACAGATGACTGCTCAGAGGCATCAATCAACTTAGCTTCTGACATGCCAGGAACTGGTTCAACTTCCCCCAAGCTGACATGTAGAGCGGTATCTGGGGAAGCGTCAGAGAGTCATCACAGCCTCTTCCGCATGTTTCCAAACAAAATGATCCTGAGCAGTGGTGACATCCAATTTTTTTTATTACCGGTTCTGTGGGTGTGGCTTGGTGGGCATGGCTTGGTGGGTGTGGCAGGGGAAGGATACTGCAAAATCTCCATTCCCACTCCACTCCAGGGGAAGGATACTGCAAAATCTCCATTCCCACTCCACTCCAGGGGAAGGATACTGCAAAATCTCCATTCCCACCCCACTCCAGGGGAAGGATACTGCAATATCTCCATTCCCATCCCACTCTGGGGCCAGCCAGAGGTGGTAGTTGCCAGTCTCTGAACTACTCAAAATTTCCACTACTGGTTCTCCAAACTGCTCAAAATTTCTGTTACTGGTTCTCCAGAACCTGCTGGATTTCACCCCTGATCCTGAGCTTTCTTTTGCCAGTTGGGCCCGCAATACTTGCTAATGTCATTGTTCCATTTTTTTTAGGTCTCTTTTGTGGATGCTTTTTATCAAGTGGAATCCATTCTATGACTGCCTTATCCACCTACTGTGTAACTAGCCCATTTCCATTTCCATTTTTTTTTTTACTCTCTTGATGATATTGTATATTTTCATTTGTTCTCTAATCCATGTGCAGGTCTTTCTATCATGTCTTGTGATGCTGAGCTTGTATCATTCCACGGCTCTTTTGCCATTCATAGCTTTTGTTTCAATTGTGAGGTTAGTGTCCATGTGTCACTGCCATATGTTAGAACAGGTAGCACACACTGATCAAAGACTTTCAGGCATAGGGGCAAGTTGTTCTTGAAAATTGCCCTTAACTTGCCAAATGCTTGCCAGCCATATTTAATATGCCATTCAATTTCCTTTATTGTATCACCTTCAGTTGAGATCCATTGGCCAAAGTAAGTGGTCTACTACATCTAGTTCTTCTCCAGATAGGGTTATTCTCTTTTTTAGATGTATTTTTAATCCAAATGGTTCTTCTACTTTGTGCAGCTCTTGTATGTGTCTTTGTAACTCTTCTGGGTCTTGTGAGAAGAGAACAATGTCATCGGCAAATCTTAAATGATTTAAATAGTTGCTATTGATTTTCATTCCAGCTTTTGCCCAGTCTAGTTTGCAAAATACTTCTTCAAGGCAGGCTGAGAAAACGATAGGGGATATTGTGTCACCATTTATTTTTCATATATTGATTGTAGTAAGTTTATGTAAGCAATTTCTACGCTTTGGTTGAGCAACGCATTAATTATTGCTTGCTGGAATACTGAGTCAAACACCTTTTGCTAGTTAATGAAAGCCATGCACAGAGGCATGGTGTACCCATTGTGCCTTTCAATCACTCATTGAACAACCTGGATGTGACCCATTGTGCTGTAGCCACTTCTGAACCCTGCCTCCTCCTTTGGCTGTGCATAATTTAATGTTCTCAATATTCTTTTTGCTATTATCTTGGTGAAAGCCTTGTAGATGACTGAAAGAAGGCTTATTGAGTGACAGTTCTTTAAATCATCTTGGGCCCTTTTCTTGTGTATAAGAATCACTTCAGCATTTTTCCATGCATTGGATATTTTTTCTTCTCTGAGGCATCTCGAGTATAGTTTTGCTAGTATCTTGTGTAAACTGACCACCAGCTTTCAGTATTTCAACTGTACCAAGGTTGTTTCCTGAAGCTTTGCCATTTTTCATTGATTTTATGGCACTTGATACTTCTTCTGATAAGATTCTGGCATTTCCTCTTTCATGGGTGTGGTTACTTTTGAGTGATCTTGATATTTGTATAGCTCTGAATGGAATTTTCCAATTATTTCTAACATTTCCTATCTTGTTCTATGCACATCTTCACATTTTAATGCAAAAACCTTTCTTGTATTTATAAGAAAAACTTTTGTTGTATTTTATGCTCATTAATCCCTTTCTTTTGTTCAATTGCCTTTTTCACAAGCTTCATGTTAAACTGACGTGTTTCTTCTTGGACATGTTTTCTGATGGTCTTGTAAAGTTCAATGTAATCCAATTTATTAGTGAAACTTCCAGTATTCTTCATTGTCCGTTGTTTTTTCATTAAATCAATAGTTTAATTACAGATTTCTGACTGTACAAGTGTTTTTCCGGCGGTGCTATAGATATAGCAGATTTGAGGATATTTTTGACTATTTGTTCATTTCAATCTGTAATGTTCATCTTTTCCAAATCTTGCAATACAGCGAAGCGGTTTGATAAATTAATCTCAAAATCACTGTGCTTTTCTAATCATTTCTCACTCTTTATTTTAGTTCTTCCTGACATCTTTATCATGTTCATGCACTCTCATTTAACAGTCTATCTTCACTTTAACTTGTACCACTTTATGGTCACTTCCAACATTAGAGCAATTGATGACAATACAAATTGCAGAATATGGTTTTATCGCTTGACATGATACAGTCAATTTCGCTTGTGTACCCATGTCCATTTTCTGCTAGCCTTTTTCTTGTAAAATGAATTCATGATCTAAAGTTCCTGTTCTTCAGCAAAATCTGTCCCTGAAGGACAGGAACTTCTGCTTTCTTTTACTACAATTATTCAAATTCTATTTGCAGGATCTTTGTATTTTGTGATTTTTCTCCCTTTCTTCTTAATTCTATCTTTCTATGCATTTGCTCTTAAGGCTTGGTCTTATGCAGCTTTGTCTCTTTATTCAACTTTCCTGCTCTCAGGCATTGCCCGATCTTGTTACTATCTGCTTTGCCTGCTGTTTTGTTTAATATAATGGCCATGTAATGCATTGTCTTTCCATAGCTCTTTTCTGTTCTTTATTTGGTCATTCTTGTACGCCACTTTGGTCTCTCTAGTATTCAGTAAGCCTTCCCGGTGTTCTAACTTCAGTGTATTTTCTTCAATACCCTTCAGATATTCTTCCAATGCTCTTTTTCTTCTTCTATCATCTGAGCTACTTGCAACTTTCCTCACCCACTCATTTTCTTGGTAAATAGAGTCTGTCAACATTGCTGTATGGATGAAGGGCATGAATCATTTTCATTATCCATCTGGTGTTCCTATCCAGGGCCTTTAGTTCTTCTAGAGTCCAGCCCACTGTTCCAGCTTTGTATCTAATGACTGGAATTGCCCTGGCATTGATTGCCTTGGTGGTATATTTCCTCCACTGAATTTGGACTTTAGGATCTTCTTCACTCTCCTCATGTATTCACTTCTAATGTTTTTCTTGACTTCAGTGTGCTTGATGTTGTCAGCTTGAAGGATGCTCAGATATTTTGTAGTGATCATCTTCATCCAGACTCTTGATGTGATTTCCGTAGGGCATGTTGATTCCTTCACTTTTCACTATTTTTCCCCATTTGATGGTGAGGGTGGCGACAGTGTCCAGCTGTTATTCTATTTCAGATGGGCTTTTTCCATGCAGCTTCAGATTGTCCCTCTAAAGGATATAGGGTAGTCTGGCAGATGTTTTGATGTTTGAGAGACATGGCCTGAGTTATTCAATATTTTTGACAGAGAAATCAGTGCAATAACAAATAGTAATGGTGATACATATCTCCCTGAAATATTCCGCTTTTGATACTAATCTCTCTCATTCTCTCACCATTGATTTGTAATATTTTCCATTGTGCCACAGATCTTGGGCAAAGCTTCTGCTGTTTCTATTGACTTGTGTTATTTCTAGGCACTTGATTATCCAATCATGTGGCATGGAATCAAGTGCCTTCTTGTAATTAATCCGTACTACATTCAACTTGGTCTTGCTTTTCTTCCAGTTTCCCAGAATCCTTTTGTCAACCAGGAGCTGAATTTTTGTTCCTCTATTGTTGGGGCAGTTTTCTTTCTGCTCAGGTGGAAATAACTTTTTCTCAGCTAGACATGTTGGACTGTATTAGTTACCAAATGTTAGCAATTTGAAAGTTGTTAGTAAACAGGTAATTGGCCTGCAGTTGCCAGGTGCTCCCCTTTTGCTGGATTTTTCCAGTCAGGTTTTTCAACCAAAAACCATGTAGTTCATCTTCATCAAGAGCCGAGGTGGTGTAGTGGTTAGAGTGCAGTACTGGAGCTACTTCAGCTGACTGCTAGTTCAGCAGATCAGCAGATCAAATCTCACCAGCTCAAGGTTGAGCCTTCCATCCTTCCGAGGTGGGTAAAATGAGGACCCAGATTGTTGGGGGCAATATGCTATTTAGTATACTGTCTTTGGTGTAAGCTGCCCAGAGTCCTCGGAGAGTGGGCGGCATAGAAATATGACAAATCAATCAATCAATCAATCAATCAATCAATCAATCAATCTGGTGTTGATCAATTATTGATCTTCTTTGCTTTTTTCCACCATTTCTGTTGCTATTACAAATTCTTTCATTTCAGTCTTTTTAAAAAAATTATTATCCACCCCCTTTAGCCAAGCTGTTGTCTTATCATATTTCTTTGGCTTATCTCATGTCTGCATCCAAAATTGCACTGTGTCTTCCTTGTCAAGTGTTGATTGTTTCAATGCATTATCTCAATTGATGGATTGGTAGAAATGTTTCTGATTGGATTGAAATTGGACACTTTGCCTGTAATTTGGGATTGTAACTTCATTCTGCTGATCTTCTTGGCTGTAGCTGTTATTTGCTGCTTTATTATTTCCAATTATTCCTTGATCTTCCTTGTTTTTAGGTGATATTTCTTGACCCAGTATTATTTGGTCTTGTTCTTCAGGTTCTGTTTTTTCATCTGTTCGTGCTTGCATCTGATCACAGCTTGCCGATCTTATTTTCCAGCCCGATCTTCCATTTTGGTAGTGTACCATTTAGCTGTTTTTCCTCTTTATTGATGTTGCATCCCAGGTATTCAGTTATAACTGCAGCTATGCTTTATATGAGTTGGATGTTTCTTGCAGTGAGCTGGTGTTTATATTTGCTATTACAGTATTGGCATCTTTCAATGCTTGTGCTAGCTGTTACTTTGGAACTTCTTTGGAGGCTTCAGTGCAGGCAACCTTATTCTGTGTTTTTGTGAATGCTCAGTGATTCTTTGTTTCAATTCTTCTACTACTTTCATTAGAGAGCTTTGTGGTTTCTGAGGCAAAGAATAGAGTCCTGGTTTCCAAATATAAACAATTCAATAGCTGTGCTGGCTTCTTCTACTGCCAATTCCCCCTGGTTTGCCTTTACAATTTGAGTTACTTCTTCTAAGGCTGCTGGCCCTGGTTACTCAGTCAGAAGCCATGAGTCCTGGACATTTTCCACCAAATGTCCAGGAACTCCAAAACCTAACACAGTTCCTGTAACCTGGGCAATGACCAAGCTGGTATGCGTCTCTTTTAATTACGTCTCACAATATTTTTATGGCAGAGACTCTGTTCGTCTGTCTCCTCTAGTGAGGAGGAGGTTGAACATTTGCCCAGATGGAACATATTAACTTGGCTGGAATGGATGTTGCCCAAAGGATGCTTGATGTCTTCCATCTGGGTGTTCTTGAGTTCTTCTTCTCTTAACATCCCAGGTACTCAGGACAGAAACTTGCAAGGCACGACCACCTGTATCACATTCAAATTGCTGGAAGCCTTTTCCTGACTGTGATCTCCAGACAAGAAGTGGATTCCAAAAGCAATTTCTTCAGGAGCATCATTGGTGGTGAAAGAGAATTTTCCTAATAAAGATAGTCATCATGTTACAATTTCAAATTGTATCAAATTTGGACCAATTGCCGCTGTTGTTGTTAAATGAAGAGGTGTAAAATCTGATGCCACATGACTGCATCTCTTAGCCACAGCAATCCAGCCAGTCCTGGTTGTCCCAGGTTGGATTAAGCCATAAACAGAGGGAGTCCCAAAATGGAGTACAGGTGTCTTTGAATTCACTGAAATAGATTAAGAAGAAGTAGGTTAGTACAGAATCACGTTAGTACAATCCTGCATTTGAGGAGAAACAAGATCTTCCTATTTTGAAAATATATAAGTATTTCAATGAAAAAAACAACACACACATTAAATTAGGTTGACTCAGCCTTCCATCCTTCCGCGGTGCGTAAAATGAGGACCTAGATTGTTGGGGGCAATAGGCTGACTCTGTAAACCGCTTAGAAAGGGCTGTAAAGCATTATGAAGCGGTATATAAGTCTAAGTGCTATTGCTATCACAGCAATTTTATCCAATGAAAACTAGCCAAGTTGAAAGATACAATAATTTAAGTTGATGAATAATATCTCAACAAAATTTAGCAGGCAGAATATTAGCAAGATTTTTCATCACATTGGCCTTTGGAACAATTCAGCCAAGCATATCAAGACACACTAAATTCTATTTCTAATGCCACAAGAGAGTGCATTATATCTAAAATCTCTTATTTCACGGCTGAATTTTATAGCTTAATTATGAGTCATCCTTGGCTCTTCCACATCCCTGGTATAGAATACTGAAGAATTTGAAAATCTCAGAAAAATTCATGGAAAAATTAAGAGAGAAATTTTGTCTTCACTTTTTTTGCATGACTCCTATGTAACTCTCCTATGAAACAGCTTCCCAATATGATTATTTCAGGTATGTTCAATGAACATGGCATTTCATCTTTGTCTATGTTGTATTTGGTAAACATTTTTGGATAGGTATACCTGAGAAATCCTGAGAATATTCTTAGACTCTAATTGCTCTCGTCTTTCTCTCTCTTCATGAACGTGGAAAATTTCGCTGTTGTAGCAGAAATGCAGATAGCAACAAAAATGTAAGTTAACCATGAAATACTCCAATATGAAGGCTTAATTTAGCAACATTTCTAGACATTTTTCCATTTAATTCACTAGATTTCCTCTTGGACTTTAAATATGAATTTCAGTGGTGCTCTTTGATTTTATTTTTAAAGCTTTCTGAAAGTAGGGTCCATTCACTTACAATATAGTTGTCAGTCGAATGGATTTTCCCACAGTCCCTCAAACTGCAAGGAAAACTCTTAGTGTGTAGTGCAAATCTAATTTCATGACTGCTGAGGCCTACTCATGCTGAAATCAATCCCTATTTTAAAGTGGCAAAGAAATGTACTTTAGTCCACTTTTTTTTAACAGCAGCAAATATTAAACACTTGGCATATGAAAATCTTGGTGCTAAGATAACTGCAAGTCCTGATGAGTTTATTTTAAAAGGGCAATGGTATAGTATTATTTTCTGCATTATTGTTTGTTTTATCAATTTAAGCTTAAAAAGTATAAATATTACTTTAGCATTCAGAATCAGAAATATTGACCATATTCAGAATGATGCAAAGACATATATCAAAATACTTACTCCGTCCCCACTACGACCTGTGATTGGGAATCATCATCTTCTTGATTGGAATACAAAGTAACCTTGTTACCTTGACACCTAGATACTGAAAAGAATAACCATTGTGTTGCAAAATTGATTTTATTTTTACTACCAAATGTTGCATGATAACATTTCAACAGAATAAAAATACGTAATGTCTTAAAAACTGTATCATTTACCTTTTGTATGCAATCAGGTGTTTCTTTGGACTGTTTTCTTGCAGAGCCTGAAAAACGTTAAACAAATATTTTAGAACGAAGTAGAAAGCCATCAATTGAAATACCTCTATTTGTCTCCAAGAAACAGAAGGACAAATCTTACCATCTTGGTCTTCTTCCCCAGATGGGTAGAGATACGAGATGGGAGCAGACGTCATCAATTGTCTGCTCCTGAGCACTTACCGGTTCTTTTGTCTTCTCAGTTTCTTTTGAGACCTCCTGTAAAAAGAAATTGATGAAGTACAATCCAACTTAACTTTTAATGCATTATAAAATCTCGCTTAAAGAGATTGTTCTAATTTCTTACTATCATGTATGATACAGTCTTCACTCTGCTGATGGCTTTCTGGTACTTTTCATATTTGTCCTTCAGCACCTTGTACTACATTTCCTCTCTGTTGGCATCTCCTGGCAAAAAAACCCCAAAAGAACTAGAATTTAAGATGAAATAAATCACTTTTCTTTTTAGAATGAAAACAATTAAAATGTTGTTAAGTTTCACCTCTAGCCAGCTGCAGGGATAGCTGAAGCTCGCTTTAGTTGCTCTGCTGTTAAAGTGATGTTTTAATGGCACTCTTCTTCCAAGATAAACCTTGCTGTACAAACAATTGACAGGGCCTCCAAGATAGTGTTGATGACAACATGGTCTGAAGCTAGGATCCTCCCATCTCTAGTTTAGTGTAAGGTGATCCTGGGCCTTGTGACTACTAGTTGAATGAATTTTATGCAGCTGTTTGTAAATCGTCAAGACTTCTTATGGAGTCAGCAGTATAAAAATGCTATTAAATCAGTCAGCCTGAGCCAGCTTCTATCCATCTTTCATCTGATTCAGTTATAAGAGAAGACATTGCTACATCTACTGTTCTGGTTCCACTGTTGTGTATAGTGAAGTTAAATTGACAAACAACATAAGATTCAATCTCAGCTTCTTCATTTAGAGCCTAACAGCCCCAAACACTTGGTCAGGACTTTCACCAAATCCCTGGCACATCCCAAGACTACGCATTGGTTTTCCTCAGGATATCAGTGATCCAAAACTGAGGGATGATCTCCCCTCAGCCGCTTCATGTATTCAAGTGAGCAGCCACTGGGTGACTTCTTCTCTCCTCCCTTATTTCCAAGAACTGGTACAACCCACTCTGGACATAGCAGAATTACAAGTTGCTCTCAACTTCCTACCCTTGTAAGCAGTCCAGGATGTTTTGGTGAATAATACTGAAGTCCCTAGAAATGTAAAAGACCCAAGAAAGGTCCTGAACCTGTCATCCACAAGCAAACAATGCTGTTTCTGCTCAAGTCTTGAGCCCTACCACTTTTTCAACAATTTCCCTAAAGAAATTGCCAAAGAAGCAGAATTTTGAATCCTGAACTAATCCTTGAGTTACACATGCAAGTTGGCAAGTAAATAAAGAAAACTGAGAATCGCTTACCTCAAAGAGGAGTTTCCCCGCATAATAGAGGAATGTCTCCATCCCTAATGCCCTAAACTAAACTAATCCTAAACTAAAATAAATAAATAAATGAATGAATGAATAAATAAATATTATGTGTATTCTAAGTAAACAAGTAGATTAAATAAGGTAATACTGAAAAGTTAAAAAAAGCCAAAACCTGATCTAAGCTACCACTACTCAACGTACACACAAAGAAAAAGTGAGCAACTTTCATCCAGCCCACCCAAATACTTTATTTACTTCCCCTTTGTGAGCTCATCTACCTCTCAGCACCTTTATGAAGCGTGACCTCACAAAGGAAAAGCAAAGCAAACTGATGGGCTGAATGAAGGCTATTCAGAGTTTATTTGTTTTTCAATATTTCAATATTGGTAAAAATGTCAGTACAAAATCCTGTTGTTGTATTTGGTGGAATCAGAGGATTAGCTAACAAGAAAAATGTCATAGAAAAATTAGTACCAGTGAAGAAAGCAGGGAGATCTCTGGAGAAATATGCACAATTTAGAAAGGAAAATGGTGCAGAGGAGAGAATTGGAGAGATTTCTGTAAACTACAGTAGGGCTCTTGCTCCACCATACTGTACTTGCCTTTTACTCTTGGGAAAAATAAAACTTCAAGACAAACACAATATTCAAACTTAATTCAGCAACAGCCCTTTATTTTCTACCTGAGCTGTTGATATACATACTGCAATATGTTGCATGACTGTTATTTACTGTGAAATGGTGCACTTTTCTCCCTGTTTTTCTGTCCACAGCAGAGCCTTTTGGATGATCAGAATAAGTAACAGAAAATCTATTACGTTTAGGGAGCATCTGTGTATTGAGCATTAAAATAGAAAGTATTCCTATAAAGTGAGTCATGATGATGTCATTATTTAATCCATACAACACACTGAATCTTAATGACAGAGGGTGGGTTTATGCAACAATTCAAAACTTGTGTTTATTAGCTAGTTTGTGGGACAAATGTGATACCTATTCATTGTGCCCAACCCACACCAAATTAGAGAAGGCTGGATGACCAATAGCCTGAAGTGGTTTTTTTTAAAATTATTATTAACTAAATGCAAAAAACAAAAGAAAATACACAAATTTAAAAATTTAAAAAGGTAAAAGAGAAGAAACAAACACACAAGATGTATATTTACAGACAATAAATTGATGCCATAGTTCATTGCAGACATCCATAGCTGATCTATAATAATCAATTTTTTGAGATCATGTTTGCATTTCTGGTGCTGAACAGTAAGTCTTCTGATTCTAAGTCTATTTTCTTTGTCAAAAAGTAAAAAATAAAGTGTTAATTTCACTGCATCTCCAATAATAGTTAAGATCATTTCAAAACATCATTTGTTATTGAAAAAGGCTGCAATCAAAAAAATTCAAACGGTTGAATTTTTTTAAAAAAAAATATTATTGGTTAAGGCATGCAAGCAAAGCAAAACCAAAAAAAGAATTATATGTATATATCTAAACAACCTAAAAAATTAAAAATCAAAACAAAAGGTTATTTTAAGATAAATAAAAAGAGCATTCTAGAAGCAACTTTCCCTTTCTTCAAACCCCTTTTTCCCCAGCTGCTAATTGCTACTTGTATATTTTAATCCTACTTTGGACATTATTAACTCCTATCTGTTTGGATCACATTAATCATTATTACTAATGAAACAAGTTCCCCTGTGCACTTTCCCATTCATACAGAATCATAACTTAAATCTGAGAATAAAGAACATTTTCCCCAATTTATGCCATTATAGCTTAAAATAGCAGCAACTTTCCTTTCTCTCACTCACTTCCAGATCAGTTCAGGGCTACAAAAAATGTTATGACAATGTCAAACGTAACAAAGCAATTAAGTTCACAGCATATTGTCACCAATAACATCAGTGGGACTTCTTGGTTTTGGTTTGCTTTTTTACTTCCAAAAAGTCATCTCCCATCATTCTCTGTTTTCCAGAGTACAAAGTATTGGTCTGCTTTTACTCAAATTTGCGGAAGCAAAGCCAAAAAGGGATAGTAGCTAATTGTTTCCAGGTCCTCTATTGCTTTGAGGGGAAAAGTGAGGCCTCTGCTCTCTTCTACCTTTAACAAGGTTAGTTTAGGTCTGCATTGTCCATTGTTTTTCTATATACAATACAATGGGAAGATTGGATTGGCTGTGCTATTCTGCCATGTTTTGTGGTTCAAGTCAATAAAAAGGGATGAAAGACAAAGAAGTAAGCCCAGAATAGCCCATATGAGTTAGGAATATTTGCTTCCCTTTTTCCTTTCCACTCCATTCTTTTCTGAGCTAATTTTGGCCTCAGTGATTTCCCTAACCTTTGCCTACACCAGGGGTCTGCAACCTTAAACACTCAAAGAGCCATTTGGACCAGTTTCCCACAGAAAAGAAAACACTGGGAGCCACAAAACCTGGGTGGGTGTGGCCAACTCCACATCACTCACTTCCACCAGTCACATGACCCCCCCCTAGCCACGCATACCCAGCCGGTCATTAGGGCAGAGAACCAGTTGTTAAAAAAACACCAGGAACCACAAAATCCTTCTTACATCTCTTTCTCCCTTCCTCCCCCCTCCCCCCTCTCACTGTATCTCTCTCTGTCTCTCTCTCTCCCCCTCTCTATCTGTCTCTGTCTCTGTCTTGGCTGCTTCTCCATCCACCGCCGTCGCCCTTACCTTCTCAGGCCAGGCAAGGAGTGACTGGGAGGGGAGGGCTAGGGGCGGGGCCAGCCAATGGTGGGATCACCTGACAGGGAGCCACAGCAGAGGGCCCAAAGAGCCGCATGTGGCTCCAGAGCCACAGGTTGTTAACACCCGGCCTACACTCAGAAAGTTGCCCTTCAGTCATGGCTGGTGCAGCCTTGTGGTACTGCTAGTCATCAGGGAGTTGTTGCAGCGAGATTGTGGCAGATATGGAATTCAGTACTTTGAAATATGTCATTGTCATCGGCTGGTGCTCAAGTTGAACCAAGTGATTATTTCCCCCTGCTTAAAACAGACATTCATAAACATATAGCATACATGTTATATGAAAAATGTATATTTGTGTATCAGAGGTGGGGAACTTTATGACTTGTGGACTTCAACTCCCAAAATTGAACTCATGGCTGGCTCAGGAATTCTGGGAGTTGAACTCCACATGTCATAAAAGGGCCATAATTCCCCCACCCTGCCTTAATGATTGATGTCACCCAGGGAAACGCCTTGGACTGATTGAACAAGAGATTTAATAGTAAAGGTTAAATAATGATCTGAGTGATTGTGTTCTTCACTTTCGATCCCTGGGTGGAATGAACTTTATTCAGGCATATTGAACTTGCTTTCCCCTCACTCTTCTTTGAGTGAAACCATTGGGCCAAACCTTTTCACAGCTCCTTTTCCCACTATTAGCAACAAATAGGGTTACTCTGAGCCAGTTTACAAGATGAAGAGATATTAGAGTTATCATTCCTCTTGTGAAAGAAAAGGAAAACGGTGGCTGTTAGCAGCCAACAAAGCAAAAATTCCTGCTTTCTTGGTTGTTGGCAGCTACAAAAGGGCCATTCAATATAGAAAGCAGTACAGGATTTGCCATAAAAACCTATATTTACCTATTTTCTTAACCAGAATCGAGCTAAAGAACTACCACTGCTTTGAGGAAGGGTGTCAAACTCGCGTCACAGTGGCGTCACGTGACATATCAGGATTTTTATTCCCTTTGCTAAACTGGGTGTGGGCGTGGCCAGCGTGCGATGCATCTGGCTCGCAGGCCACCAGTTTGACAGCCTTGCCCTAGAGCAGTGGCTCTCAACCTTCCTAATGCTGCAACCCTTTAATACAGTTCCTCATGTTGTGGTGACCCCCAGCAATAAAATTATTCCTAAAACCATTGAAAATATGTTTTCCGATGGTCTTAGGCGACCCCTGTGAAAGGGTCATTCGACCCCCAAAGGGGTCCTGACCCACAGGTTGAGAACCACTGTCCTAGAGCAATGACAAGCTGATCCTGTCATTGCTCCTGTACTGACTGAATTTAGCCCTGCAAGTTGACAGTTTACTGATTCAGCTCCCTACCAGAAAAATAAGCTTACGTATTGCATTTGCATAACTAAGTAATCAATAGTAAGACGTCTACGGAGATCCTCAGTCATCCAGATCATGGTTGTCCCAAAGATCCTTTTTTTCAACAGGCAACTGGACTTTCTGGTTTTTCTTTGAAGATGTTTCGCTTCTCATCCAAGAAGCTTCTTCAGCTTCTACAGCAAGATCCTCCTTAACTGAACTCCATAAACCCTCCTAAAAGTGTCCTCCTCTACTTGTAAGCAGCTAATTCAGCATATGCTGACTCCAATTGTTAGGTTCACCAGAGCCCCGTGGTTCAGAATGCCCCCTGAAGGGAAGAGGCAGCAGCACCATAGAGCAGACAGCTAAATTTAACAGAACAGGGCTGCCTGCACACTAAGGGACTCTGCTTTCTACTGCTTTAAGAAGTGAAGATTCAGAAGCTACAGCTGGCACAGAAGGCAGCAGCGCGGGCAGTTCTTAGGGCCCCTGAAGTGGCTCATGTTACTGCTTCATGAACTGCACTGGGTGCTGGTCTGTTTCCAGGTGCAATTCAAGGTGTTTGTCATCATCTACATGGCATGAGTCCAGTCTGCTTGAGGAACTGTCTCATCCTGATGGGACCATCTGCCTTGGCAGAGGGAGCAAACTGTGGATCTTGTCAGCCAAGGAATTTCGACTGGCAGGATCCAGAAGAACCTTCTCTGTCATGGTTCCTGCCCATTGGAACCTCTTACACCCTGAGGTGAGATTGGCTACTACCCTCCTGATGTTTCGAAAGAGCCTCAAGACTCGAGGTGGTGACTACTTAAAATTCAATGCCACCTGCCCCCCTCCCTCTGTGTCCAGCTTCCTTCTTTGCCATCTTGTCTCCTTGGTTTTTATTGTTTAATGTTTTTATTTGCTATGTTTTTATAATGGATGATTTTAATGTTTTTCAATGTGTTTATGTTGTAAGGCACCCAGAGTTGTTGGATACAAGATGGGCAGTGAATACATTTTATGAATGAATGAATGAATGAATGAATGAATGAATGAATGAATGAAATCTCTGCATGAAAATTGTTCCTAATGGAGTAAATCAGAATATAAAACCAGAGCAACTTTAATTACACAAACTAAGGGGTGCTCAGAAGATATGTGCCTCAGTAGGAGGTATTTTTACTTTTTCCCAAGCTAGTTTGGGAAGGGAATAGGAAAGAATGATACATCTAAATCCACCTTTGTGAACCATAGACCCTAAAGCTGGATCTATGGCTCCCCATTAACAAGAGGGTTTGCTTTTGCCAGAGCAAAAGCCAACCTGAGCGAACCTACCAATCAATGTACCTAAAATTAAAACATAACCATTATCAAAACGATCAAGAGACTCAGGAGTTTTACTTGTTCTCTTTATTCAAGTATTTCACAGCAGTTATATTACAAATTACAGTAATATGTTCAAAATATCCAGAATTTTAAAAAATTAAATAATTTACTTAACTAATGCAAATAAAGTCAAGATGCAAAAAAGCATAACACAATTCTCTGAATGCAACTTATAGAATCCAAGATTTATTATAGCTGATGAAGTAAATCTTATTTTATCAAAAAACAGACACACATGAATAACCCAAAAGACATCCCCACTTCTGAAGTAAACCAATGTACAATACAGAAAAAAGCAGGTACAAGCTCCAATTCAAGCTTAATGTTGAATTTATATAAAAGGGAGAGAATTATGAGTTGCTGCACATATCCAAATATGACCTCCAACTTAACAAAAACTAAAAGAAAAAAACGTAAAGAAAACACGGGAATGTAAATTGTTAGCAAAATGAAAACAAAACAAAACCAATCACCCAGTTATCCTATAATAAATACATTGGCATATGAGAAAACTCAAATAAGACTGAAAACACAAAACATAAATTAATCACAGCTGAAATTCAAGCTTGCAAACACAATTAACTCCACAGCCATGGTTATCTTAGAGCAGTTTCATCATTATCCCCACAGAAATTTAACCTCCGCCTGGCCTAGGATGTGGCCTTGCACAGGAGTTCATTGGTGATTCATAACAAGATACAGGAATTGAATTTATTGCCAATTCTCTGTGGCAAAACAAGAACAAAAATACAAAGAGTGGCAACCTGACAACATGAATAGAATAACAGATTTAACTCTACAATTGCTAAGCTATTAATAAAGAAAAGCAATACATGGTTAGTGTGGTTTTGGAGCCAGAAGGATGGATATATAATTTTATTCATGTTGCCCACTAACACATTTATAGAAGCTAATTCTTCTCAAAAATCTATAACAATTAGAGGAAGTTCCTCACTTTTTTTTATCAACATTCAAAACTACAAATATTTTTTCCCCTCAACTGATAAACTGGAAGCATTTTTAATGCCAGACTTGAATTTAAGATGCTCTTTTGAAAATTATTTGACAACTATTTTAAAGGATTTAAACTTGTACAAATTTAACAATTTGTTAAAAATGTATGCAGTTTTTCTTCTCACAAGTGCTGCTGCTACTTGAACTAAAGAATCATTGAACTACAATATCTTAAAAAATGCTGCAAGAACCTGAGACTTGCAAAAAATCATTTTACCAGAAACTTGCTACAAAAAATCTGCTACATTTTATTTCTGAAAGTTTTATAACAATCCTCATCATAATACAAAAATGCTAATGGACTGACAGCGAAATGGCCTAAGCAGATATAATGGCAATAAATATTAACAGAAAAATGAGAAAGTCCCCCCAATCAAGTTTCTAAAATGAAGTACTAATTTAAAAGGTTTTGATTTTAATCGCACTTTCCCACCTAAAAATACAGCATTTCTACAGAAGTCACGTTCAGAATAGCATCCCTCAATGCCTCTCAGGAACCCAAGAGCCAGCGAGCGAGTGAGGTTGGCCTGGGGAGGCTCAGCTAGAAGGACCAGGCCCGGATGTCAACTTGCAAATAAAAAAATGGGAAGGAATTACTGGTGTAGCCGATAGCCAGAGCCTGATTCTCAGTTGCGGCCGGCACACGGGGTGACAAGTACCTTAAGCTTCAGCATGTAAACGGCAGCAGGACAGATTACAACCTCCCGTAAACACTGTTGGTAACTGAAATACAAAAAAGCTGAGGTAGCTAAGCATCTCTGCTGTAGTCCAACATTGGGCGATTTCATTTTTGCTTCTTGGAAGCAAAACACAATGAGTTGCATATTGGGGGGGGGGCACTGTACTCCCTCAACTACAGTTTATATTATAAAGGGATATTAGTTTATAGATGACACTAAGACCAAGAGCCATGGGACCATGCTGACCTTTACATGTTGATCTGAAACAAATCTGGGTGAAGCAGATTGTTGGCTGCCTGGAATGTCCTCTTCCTTTAATTCCTAAAACAGGAAAAGTGTCTGAAAACATTCAACTATCACTCAGCTCTGGAGAACGGCAATATTTCAGGGGCTAATTCAGAAGTTCAAGAACTAACCATTTAAGGCTACTTGGTCATTTTCTCTTTAATACTGTCCCCAAAATGAATTGGGGTGAATCAGTTTGGTCTAATTCATATGAAGATGAAGGACTGCAGGACCTACTTGCCTTTCCTGTCTATGACCACCCAGCAAATCTTCGCTTCCACATTAATGGAAGTTTAGAAAGAAACCTGTTTTTAAGGACTTTGAACAAATAAAATGGAGCAACATCAAAAAAAAAAACAAAACCCACACAACTATAGCCACTTAAATATCCACAGTGAGGCTTTTTTTTTTTAAGGAGTATAAAGTTATTTTAGAAATGAATACATCTTATCATTTAAAGATAAAATGAGATTAAACTCATTTTCATAATTTGGATTATCTGGAGAGCAACAGAGAAATGTTAAAACATAATACTGGCTGACATATGACAGTGCAGGAACCTGAAACTGTTCTTTGGGAACACAGGCTTTTAAAAATAACTAACTCTGTCATTGGCTACAATCTCAACTTTTTAATAACTTCCTCCTCCTCCTCCTCTTCCTCTTCCTTCTCTTTCTCCACCATCACCACTGACTAAAAAGGCACATTGAAGGCAGCTCTAAAGAGCCTCATCTTCATATTATTGTATACCAAAGTCAATTCCTTTGTACCACAATTCTTCACTGCCAGCTTTAAAAACAGGCTTCTGTCCTTTACCTCAGAGAATAAAAAAAAGAAAAGCAAAAAAAAAAAAATCTTGGAAATTGCCCACTTAAATAATCAGATCTGCTCTATCCAGTTTGTGGGTGTTTTGTCAGCCTGCTCCAGTTTTGCCTGAAACTTCTCATAAGATAACACATGTAGACAGCAGAAATGAAAGCAGTTTCTGTAGCACCAAAAATCTCTGTGTTGTGGCATTATATTCTTTATTTATATCAAGATACAAATATTTTGAAGTTCTGTTTGGTTCTTGTAGGCTGGCTGGTTTCAGTTACCTGAGACGATAGCACCAAATTCATAACAGAACGTGAGACCAAGAGCGAGCATGTTAAGACCAAGGCTCTGCATATACTTGGTGCAAGTGGAAAGCGAATGGCTCAGAATGACTGCTCTCCCATGAGCAGCCAATGAAAAGACAAACCCGCACACCTTGGAGAGATGTGTTCACAGGAATGTTTCAAACATATCAACTGTTCTTTCCATTTCCTGGAAGGAAACAAGATTATTTGATTATTCATCACCACTCAGAGTAATGTTAAACAATAACATTTCTCTACAGAAGTCTTAAGAAAGAGACTTCAATCTCTTTAGGGTTCTAAGAACTTCCATGCTCTTCATAGTAGTGCCAAAAACTAAGAGACAATTTGCACTATAATTTGGATAAACTTTACTTAGACAAGAGCATCCAACATTAATAAAAATGACGTTTTGTCTGCTTTGTCTAGTGGACCTTGAATGATAAATTAAATAGGAAAGTAAGTGACAATCTTTACATTTTCTCTTGGAAAACCGAGATAAACTTTCTCATTAATATATTTCACAAAGGATGTAATTGGATGTTTTGTTTAATTTGTTTAATACTCTATTCCAGAAAATCACTTCACAGATATATGTTTAACCTTGAGAAATCACACCAATGCCATTTCACCTTAAGAAAAGTAGACAGTTATCAATCAATCAATCATGGATCCATCTTTCAATAATCACAATGGAATTAAAAACTAAATTAATTTTACTATAGAACAACATTCCAAAAATCAATTACCATTATAACATTTTCACTACCAAATTAAAAAATTGACAACCACTGAGGGAGGCATGGCTTGCGACTGGCGGAAGGACACAAACTCTGGAGCTCCAGAGTGAGTGCCGACATCTCAGCTGTTTTGGGGTCCAAAGAGGACCATAGCCGTAGGGTCAGTGAAGAAAGGGGGCACAAGCTGGTGTGGACAGGGAATCCGCAAATTCCCTGTAGCACCAGCGAAGAGCCTTCAACTCTACAGCTGAGAAGATAGCCATTGAGAGCTGTTACAAAGCCGGAGCAGTCACAAGGGAAGGGAAGAAAGAGGAGAGCTCAAAGTGTTTAAACAACACTTAATGCAATATAAGCAAATTCTGGACAAAATTGAACAGAATTAGGTGCAATACTAGAAGAAGTGCCTCTGCCCTTTATCAGTGGGGATGGAAAGACTGCTCTTGTTGTGATTGTGGTGCTGATATGCAAACAATTAAACATATTATGCAAGATTGCCCACAATATGTGTTCCCTAGAAGAACTGCACGAAGCAACACCAGATGCAATCGCCTGGAGAGCTGAATTGGATATCCAGTTATGTTTTGCATATAATTATTTGGACAATGTGCATATGTCTACTTCTCTTCTGTCATGTTCTCATCTTACGCTAAATAAATATAAATAATATTGAATATGAAACAAAACAAGTCAAAACATTTTTTTAAACAAAGTAAAGTAGTCTAAACACTTTTAAAATAACATTTGTTTTCCTGCTAGCAGAAAGCTCTCTGATACACAACTAGCTGGGCTTGCCTTGACTTAAAGAAGATCAGATGAATCACTTACAGCATGTTCTAAAAACAGGTTGCAAACTTACTTGTACAAGTTGCGATTTGTCATAATCTTTACGATGCCGATAGATGCACTGATTAAGTAGAGAGTAGAGCCTCTCCAGCTGGTCAACTGTCAAGTTGTCACTTTTTTTAACCAATAAATCGAGTAAATTCTATGAAGAGAAGTTTGGAAAAAGCTCAACATTAAGTTTGGAGGCAGTGTAACATTTTGCTTAGTAACTGTTTTATGTGGTAATTATGTGATCTAAATTACTAGAAAATTTGTATTGATTGTCAACTGTCAACTATGTGCAGGGTTGAACGATGAGGCTTTAAAGATTTGTTTATAGATAAGACATGGGAAGAAGATATTTTTGTTGTTGCATTTTTAGAAAAAGTGATAAACTATAGCAGTGATGGCTAACCTCTTTGTCATCGCGTGCCAGGAGGGGGGGCGGGAGAGGTTCGCGTGCGCGTGTGCCCACACCCATAATTCTATGCGACCCAGCCTGCACATGCGTGCGCAACCCTCCCTCCCTGCTCCTGGCACGCGATGGCCCGGTAGACCCGTTTTTCTTTCTCACCTGGCTCCAAATCCTCTCTATGCATCTGGGGAGGGTGAAAACAGCCTTCCCCACCCCCTCGGAGGTCCTCCGGAAGCCTGAAACGGCCCATTCCCCAACTCCCAGTTCGACAGCCTCTCTAAGAGTCTCTGGAGGCTGGGGATAGCAAAAAAGTCACTTCCTGTCCAACCTGGATTTGGAAAACGGGCCGTTTTGGGCATCCGAGGGGGTGGGGAAGGCTGTTTTTGCCCTCCCCAGATGCACAGAGGGGATCTGGAGCCAGGTGAGAAAAAAAAACAGGCCTCCCCCCCCCAAGGCAGGAAACAGCCTGTTTCCCTACTTCTGGTGGGCCCAGAAGGCCCGAAAATCAGCTGGCCGGCATGCGCATGCGCGCCAGAGCTGAGCTGGCATGCCCACTGATATGGCTATGCGTGCCATCTGTGGCACGCATGCCATAGGTTCGCCATCACGGAACTATGGTATCAAAATTGAAGTTACATTTGCACAGGACTTTCTGGAAGGAAATGAAAAGAAGGTGATAAAAAAATAATTTGTGGGACATTATTTGATGGGGTTAAATTACAGTTTGACAATTGTCTCAGGTAATCCTTAATGGAATCTCTTCTGATTAACATTGAATGATGATGCTTTAAAGATTTGTTTATAGATATAAGACTTGGGAAGAAAATATTTTCTTTGTATTTTTAGAGAAAATGGTAAGTTATTGTGTAAATAAGTGAAAGAAATATAAAATTTACTTACTAGATTAAAGTTAAAATAGTTATTGTCATTTTTTAGTGGATTTTTGCTGATTAAGATTACCGTATTTTTTGCATTATACAACTCTCCGGACCATAAGCTTTTGGGGAGGAAAACAAGAAAAAAAAATCTGCCCCTGCCTCCCATCCATCGGTATTCATCTGGCTAGCGTTGTTGCAGCAAGCAGCAAACAGCCTGGTCAGCTTCAGCATGTTATCGCAGCCTGATTTAGCACGAGCAGCTGATTGGTGGTGAGATCCCACCTCCCGGAATACAGCTGATCAGCTGTTCAAGACCGCGGGGATCGCCACCGCCTATCACCACCACAGTGTGTCCCCTTTTCGGCCTCCACACACCCGTTTTGGCCTCCGCATGTCCCATTTTTGGCCCTTTCCAGGCGGCGGGATTGATGCCACCAGCATAGCAACAGTGGCGATCCCTGCTATCTGAAATGAGCCGAAAACAGGACGTATGGAGGCTGAAAACGGGGCACGCAGAGACCAAAAACAGCTGGCGGGTGGGGGCTGGCAGGTGGGTGGGGCTTTGGCAACATTCGCTCTATAAGATGCACAGACATTTCCACCCACTTTTGGGGGAGGAGGTTCATCTTATAGACCGAAAAATACAGTAAATGGTAAGGCTTTATTGATTGTGAATACATAAATATGGAATGAAGAGATTGTTAAGAGATGTTAGAGAAGTTACTGAAATTTTTTGTACTTCTCTTGATGAAGGGGAAAGTAATTTCTTTATATACTTCTTCCTTTTTTCTTTTATATATTTTTCTTCTCTCACCCATACTTCTCCTCTCTGCACTTTCATCTTTTTTGTATTTTCCTTTGTATTAGTTTTTATCTTTGTATTTTTAAACTCGAATTTACAATTAAAAATTATTTCAAAATTCTATATATTAAGGGAGTCTCTATTTTTTGGTTGAGCAACAATACTAAATTATAGTAATTTGATACAACTTGACTTTATGAAATACATTTAATATATAGTGAAACAGAAGGGGACATATTTTTAATTTTGTAACAGATACTTGGGAAAAAGAAAAGAGAAAGAACAAAATTCTTTCTCTTTAAGAATGTATATCCAGTTAACCTTACCATTAGCCTGACACGGTCAACAACTACAGGAGGTATAGGGTCTAACTGTTCCTCTGGAACTTGTGTCAAAGTTTTCCGAAGTTTCTTATTTTTCAATGTACCTGCAAATAAATATGGATGAGATTACAATAATTCTAAGATGTTATTCAACTGCATTCCAAGCAATTAAATTTATTAAATGGAAATATTTGGACTTAAATAGTTCTCGTTAAACTTGTTTTATAGAAAGTGGAGGCAATGACAACATGGCTATTTAGTTATTTTTCATCATTTTCCTTCTCCACCCATCATCAAGGCTAATATTCCTCCATAGAAATGGGGGAAGTCACAATGAAATTTCAAATCAACCTAGGTTAAGCCTTTCCTTCCCAACTTCTTCTGAATTCATGTATCTATCCAGTTGACCAGATGTTCTGAGGTTTTTCCAAATATATAAATATTAATAATATTATAAATTAATATAATTTATTGAAAACCTCAGAATGTCTGGTCAACTGGAGAGACGCATGAACAAAGAAGTTGGGAAGGAAAGGGTTAATCTAGGTTGATATGAAATTTCGTTGTATCTTGAAGCCAAGATAAACTTGGTCAAAAATGATTTGAATCAAGACAGACAGACAGACAGACAGACAGACAGACAGACAGATAGAAAACAAATAGATAGATAGGTAGATAGATAGGTAGATAGATAGATAGATAGATAGATAGATAGATAGATAGAGACACATGCATGCATGCATGCATGCATGCATGCATACATACATACATACATACATACATACATACATACATATATATAATCAATCTTGATTCAAATCATTTTGAAATCAGCTTCAAAACATAAACATATTCCAAGCAAAATATTTTGCCCTAGCGCTGTGCAGAATTCAAGTGCTCATCTTTTTTGGGGCTTCTGTGCAAAAACATTTCTTCCAAATCATTTCTGAAATCCTATTCTGCATTTACCTCAATTATGAGATGAGGAAAAGAACAAAAAGTATTTCATGTACCTTCTTTATCTGATTCGGTTTCTTTAGTTTCCATATCTGTGCTTGGTGATTTCTTTTCGTTATTGCTGCACTGTGAAATCTCACTACCAGATTGTTGTAGTACATGTTCTCCTTCCGGACTATAATTTGAAGCCTCTGATTTTTTGGGAGAGTGGTCATCACTTGTTACCCCTTGTTTGGGTGTACCCATATCAACAATAAGACTGACATTCGACGGTTCACATTTGTCATACTGACATGGTGGAAGAGGTGTGCCTTCAGAGGCCTCACCATTTAGATGGTCCCTCTGGGAACCCGACTCCTCCTTAGAACCCTCTTCTACATTGATCATAACCTTGTTATTTACTACCAAGGATTCATTGGAGCTCTCTTCTGTAGACGGAATGCTATTTTCTTTCCCGACTGTCCCATTATCAAGTCTCTGTTCTCCATGAATATCCATGACATCACATGATGACTCATCGTTTGTTAGAGAAAGATCTCCAGTTTCCTCTCCGTTCTCCTCAGTGCAGTCAATGCTTCCTTCAAGCTCCCCATTTTCCAGGAGTTTGTTATCGTCTCCTTGATTTTCATCATCTGCAAACTTGGCATCATCTTCATCTTTTTTCAAATTATTCACTTTTCTCTTTTTAATAATCCCTTTCCCCCACTGTGAACGTCGTCTTGATTTCCTTCTCAATCGAACTGTATCATGAAAAGACAAAGTATCATTTAATCGACTTCATTATTAGATATTTAAATAATAGTGCTTTTTAATCTATGAGTAAGATATTAATAAAGTCAATATTGTAATATTAAAATATCACCTACCATGGTGATATTAAGATCATCCAAGGTACCTTTGATTCTAAAAAAAATTTTTTTAAACCCCTCTGTACATGCATTAGTCCAAGCAAAATATTGCAGCAAACTTCTGAATAGAAATATTTTATTCTGCTACCCCAAACGGAATGATCATTACTGCAGGGTGGATTAACAAAATGGAGGCAGTTTTTAATATTTTAAAAAAATAGAATTGTAGTAATTATGTGTTGAAAACCAATCCATGAAGCAGAAATCAAAGAATATTATTAAAAATGTAATAGTGTAATTAAAAATGGATTAATTCCTGATTGTATGATAAAATGGGCACAAAATATTCAGGAACCAATAATGATGGAAACTTGGGAAAAAATATGGGTTAGAAACGTAAAATTTACGCAAGCACAAAATTTAAGAGAAAATTTTTATAAAATGTTTTATAGATGGCATTTAGATCCTAAAAAGTTGGCTTGTATGTTTCCAAATTTACAATCTAAGTGTTGGAGATATGATTATGATGATGCCACTTACTATCATATATGGTGGACTTGTAAAAAGGTTAAAGCATTTTGGATTAAAATATGGTGGATTATCCAAAATATTCTTAAAAAGAAGATAAAGTTTACTCTACAATTGTTTTTGCTGGGTGTAATCACAGATTGTATGGTTATACAGACTAAATTGATTTTAAATTTAATAACTGTAGCTAGACTTTTGGTGGCGCAATATTGGAAGTAGGAAGATTTGCCTACTATTGAAGAATGGACATTAAAAGTAGCGAATTTGGCAGAAATGGGGAAGATTTCGGCATATTTGAAAGAACACTCACAAGAAAGATATATATCGGAATGGAGAAGATGGATTGTTTATATTCAAAACAAATATCGGACTAAAAAGTATCAAATAGCTTATGAATGAATAGAAAAATTAAGAGTATTGATGCTTAGTTAGTAAAAGGGGAGTTCAAGTGTGAAGAGGGGGATAGGAATCCTTAGTTTATTAGCTTAGTTTAGCATATGATTGTCAATTGTATACCCTGTATTTTGTTCTGGGAAGTTCGGGGGGGGGGGGGGAGGAAGGGAGGGAGGGAGGGATGGGGAAATACTTGTAAAAAAAAAATTTGTTTTTTTTTCTTTCTGTAAAACTCTTTAATAAAACAAAATGGATTAATTCCTGTCAAAGTTCAGTACCTTCAGAGCCTTGGTGTCTATTTTAAAGCAACTATAGATTTTTATAAATTTAACAGAAAAATAATGTTTTATGTGTAGCAAAACAGGATAGGTTTTCAACCTCTGATATGTTACGAACGATCATTATCCTGTCTGTATGATTCTATTTAAGAATTCCATCTTGAGATGTGGGTGGAGAAGCAATTTGAAACTTAAAAGAGCTTTTCTTCAGAGAAAAAGAAGCCATTAACAGGGATCAAATAACCAAACCAATTTCTAATTTATAAAGTAAGATTCAAAGATATTATAGAATTTGAGAGTTTAAATTAGAATGAATCTCCTAAAAGTATAATTGTGACTACTATCACATGGAAGTCCAATTAGGAAATTCTCTAAAACCAATGATCTTCATCTTACCTCTTCAGAATTTCAAGAAACTCCCATTCTATCATGAGTTATGAGAAGCTGAACCCAAACCTTTCTATATGTAAATTATATATTCTTCAATAAACCAGAGTATCTCATTAAAATCAGCACTAGCAATTTAAGCAACGCAACAAAAGAGAAGACATGAAGTGTATTCTGTCAGGCCAACAAGAAAGACAAAATAATTCTGTATCTTGAGAATATTAGTTGTCATCTACAAAAGAAAGAACTATATTTCTGATGTGAAAATGGGTTGGCAATGTTAAGAAAAAAAAAGAAACAAAAGTTGGCATGTATTTCTAATATTTTGGGAGCACATTTTTAGAACAAGTGGGCCAGGCTGAAAGTCCTATGGGCTACTGGACACTGTTTACAAAGGATATTTCTGAAATTACAATATTTTCTTTGGGCAAGGATAAATCTCAAGCCTTAAGGCAAAATATCTGTCCATGAGGTTTCACCAATTTTACATGCTCAAGTCATAATTCAACATCAGATATAACCTAAAGTCAGGCAAGTGAGCTAAATAATTAAATAACAACATCAAAAATGTAAATGTGCTTTTGACACCATCTACTGGTAATATTAAGCAACAATCTACGGTAGGTTCTATAACTAAGCAAAATTTATATTTAGTATAGTTGTTATTTGATGCTTTAGTTCCCAAAATATACAATGTGCATTTCATCCAGTGCTGAGTGAAAATACAAATAATTTTTATTAAATATAAGCAAGGAAATTAACAACATGTGTGTGTTTGTATGTGTGTGTGTGTGAACTTGTGGTGTGGCACAAGGAAACAACAATTAATGACTTAATAGCCAGACATCCACTTTCCAATTAACAGCTAAAAGCCACACACAATCAGGAACCAAACAAATACAACGTATAGAAAAAGTCCAGTGCACATATTCTGGAGGGAGAGAAGTTCCCTGATGATGTGCTACAGCTTGAACCTGAAAGCTCGGAATAATAAAGCTTTGGTCTTGGTGACCAACTCAGATTGGATCCTGTATTAGCTTCCTCCCAATTTCCATATTTAAATGAGAAAATAAGTAGAACTTGAATTTCTTTATTTAAAAATGAAGACATGCAAATAACTTACACAGTGTTTCTTCCTCAAAGCCTATGCTCCCCAAGCAACTTCCATTTACCTCATACTGCTAAAATGTGGTGGCAAAATGGTGGGGTTTTGTTTTTTTACTTTTTTTTTTTTTTTTATAAAATTCAGATTAAAAATCCAAAAGTTTCTTTTGGGTTTAACACATTTAGTTTGAGCAATTCTACCCATAAGCTCTAACAATGGAAAAACCATCATCTACTCCCCATGATGACATTCTAATGCGCCTTGGGGCTTTTACAAGGCCAACCTCCCCCCCCCCAACACACAGTTTATTTTCCTAGCTTTCTAGAACCTGAGCCAGACTTTTTAAAAACTGTTAATTACAGACAAGAAGCCAATACATGATATCAAACTTGCATGAATAGGTAAAATATAGCAATTTAGTTTCCTATAGTATCAAAAGAAACTTAGATGTCTAAAGCTAACAATGTTGAAAAGCCTTTCCATTCGCTTCCACTTACATGAGAATAATATATCCAATTAAGGTTTTAAAAGGCTAATAAAACTGCTTTTATTGCCAAAACAATCTAAGAGGTAGAGACAGAAATGGTGGTGAAAAAGGAGGAGGACGAAAGAACAAAGGGTCTTTCACATGATATGCTCAGATGGTCTTCTGGTCACACAAAATAATCTGAAATACTCACATGCACATTTGTTTGCAGAATTGTGCCAAACTGTCATTGCATTTTTTTGCCGGTTCAGGAACGCCTCTTCAGCTCTGTTTTCTGTTTTCTGCACAGTGGAACCATGAGCATTTGTTTGCTCTGCTACAACTGATAAGCCTGTGCACAGAAGGTAAACACAGAAGGTAAACACATTTCAATAATCCAAGCAGCATTAACCAGCCAAGTTTTGGAAATCTGCTGGAATACTATATTAAAAACTGCACAACAGTTAACTATGTTTATCTTAACACAGACTTACACAAAATATTTATATCAAGAAACTTTAGTTTTCTCCAACAAACGCAAGTATCAGACATATAGCTTCAAACCTATCCAAAAACTGTTTTAAGGAACACTCATTTGTCTTATACACAAAGTTTAATATCCAAAGGGTGGGTGGGTGATTGGTTGGTTGGTTGGCTGCCATGCAAAAACATGGCAGCAAAACATACAGAGTGTATATTGCATTAATTGTCCTATAGCCACCTAGCAGGCTCCATCCTATCAGGAATCCGCAAACTAGCTGACAAAAACCATTTTTAAGGGCCTTCTGGAGGCGAGAAAGCTTGGAATCAACTGCACTTCAATGGGAATGATGTTCCAGAGGGTGGAGGCAACAATAGAAAAGCTATGCTCCAGGGTCCTGCCCAACAACATTCCATGGTCAATAGGACCCACAACATACCTCTCTTCATTCTATAACTGTGCTGTAATCCGCTCTACAATGCCAAGGATAAAATATTAACCTCATATTGGACACGACAATTAAACTGAGAATGGGATGGTTTGTATAAAATAATCCAATCATTTCAGAGTAAATGTTTGGTTCTAGCACAAGGCTATATGATTTATAGCTTAATTTCTGTGCTATAATTCTAAAGTCTTATGAGTAAGTTCTACGCAAGGTGTTAATACTGGCTTACAGAGAAAAGTGGACAGAACTATGCTATTTGTTAAGGCACCATCAATGTTCAAATACTATTGCACTTTGACAATAAATTGTGCTCAAAGTTGTTTAGCTTCTCCAGGAAGTGAATTAATTATGCTTTAATCCTTGGAAATCAATAGGACAAGTAAATCATGACTAATTTAAATTCCCCTGATTTCAATAGACCTTAATTTAACGTACATTCAATTCAATGTTTTTTTTCTTACACCATATATACTGTTATTTAATATTTAAGCAAAGGATGTACACAAGTGCTTTTTTGTGGATTATTTGTCTATAAAACACCATTACAGCCTCCAGTAAAGGACAGTATAGATTTATTTTAATTATGACTCCTGTAGCATCAATGGCTTGCAAAGTGTTTTATAGCTCTTTTCTCACCATCAACCCCATCTCAGGAGGATTGCTTCTACAATTTTAGGGAATGTCAATCAAGAGTGATGAGAAACATGCTCAGGTTATTGATAAGAAATTATGGCTGAGCAAAAATCTGAAACCATGCACTCAGGACAGGAAGAGGAAGATTTCTAGAAGAAGACTTCCTGTAATTGCCGTAGCAAGCTGATAATTGGACAACATTTATGAGAAGAATTGCAATGGGAGACTGGATCCAGGCTGGCAAAATCTCTCAGGAGGAAGGAGAGATGTCCCTCCAGGCAGCAGGTCCTTGTGAACAGATCACAGAAACTGCCATTTTGCAGTTGGCTTATAAGAGTCAGGGCTGAGAATTCGGATTCCACCAAACTCACACTTGTAATGCAATCTTTTATTGGATGTTAAACTTGACTAAACCTTATTCCTTAATCATTTTTTGGATTTTTTAAATTGTACTGGAAAGAGTAAGACTCTTCAGATCAGCAAGGTTTTACTATACTAATTGGATAAATGTCCTTCTCCTTAGAGAAAAATGATGTAAGTTTGATTTTAAAAATTTTGTATATATAGATTTTAGAAAGCTAATAGAGGATTAAGGGTTCCAAATGGATTTGGAATTATAGCTTTGAATTAATTAGAAGAAATTTTCCCATGGGAAATGACTATCGTTTTGGGTTGTTCTATGAAAAGGGTATCTTCATGTTTTGACCCTAGAGGGAGCTAGAGAATCAAGAAAAGAATGGAGCATAATGTAAGTTTTTGAATACTGGCCTGCCAAACGTTTTGATAAAACAGTCAGAGCATGTTGTAATGAAGTGATAGAACAATGTAATGGGTAATTTTGAAATTATTTTGGAAAGGGACTTAAATACGATAAGCAATGAGGAGGATATGAAGAAAGGTATGGGCATACAAATGGAACTGATTACTTATTTCATAAAGGAGATGTACTGAATAATCATTGACTCAGGAAAATGACTTGGATAACTTTTTCTAACTGGATATACAAAAGGGCTCTGTTAAGGTGTTGAACTTTATAAGAAGCGGCAAACAAAAGAACAAACTTTACTTATTGCATATACAAAAGAAATTTGTTTAAGTTCTGAAAAAAGTTAGCTTAAAAAAGATGAACAGAAAACTAGCCCTCAGACCCTTTTTGAAGAGATTAAAAATTTAACAGTGGAAGCAAGAATATGGCAACTGTCAGTAGGGCATCAGGGACCGCAGAGTGCTGGGGGAAGAGGAGGGGCAAAAGGGCATAGATGGGGAAGAAGATAGGCAGGTAGAGGATTTAAAGTGGTCCTGTAATCGAAAGTGTAGGCAGGCTGCCAATATCTGAATTTTGATCACATGGCAGTTGGACTGCTGTAATAACTGTAATGGGACCGGTCATAAATCCCTTCTTTCAGGACTGCTGTAACTCTGAACAGTTGCTGAACAAATTGTCGTAAGTCAAGGACTACCTGCATCTTCTTCACTTCACATACATTGGCATCGCTAGAAGCAGGATTTTGTCATACATATAATCCTAAAATGTTCTGATAATTTTAGAGCAAAGGCCTGTTTCAATGATGGCATACTGCATTAATTATACTATTGTTCAGTATTCCTGATAAAATTCTAACACTTTTATATGGATGATTGTAAAGTTTTAAAAATGCTCCCAGTGTTCTTTTTAAAATTAATAAAGTGATCTCTGTTCTCCTGCAAAAATAAGAGGTTTCACAATGCCCATATCATAGAAAACAGCTAGAATGTTTACAAATGCATACTATTTGTAATTAATAATGAAATATGGCAAATTATTAATAGGCTGCTATGATTACACATTTGATAGGATTCAATATCTACGAGCAGAAGAGGAACAGAAGTGTATTCTTTTGTCCCATGCTTCTTGCCGTGATTCCAGTGGCAGGGATCTATGATGAAGAGAACGGAGCATACAGCTCAGTGAACTGAGAGTAAAAGATTGTGTGGTAAAAAAAATAAGAAGCAAGTGTAAGTGATTTTGTAAGTGATTCCTTCAAAGAACACTTTCCATGCAATTATCCATTACAGTATACTCTCTTTTCATTTTGAATGTTTGGCTTTTCCTTGGAGAGGTATCTGAGGACACAGGGGGAAAGAGGTAGCAAAAATATATTCCACCCACCATATTCTGCTGAAGGATCTTGGATATTACCCCATGGTATGTTAAATGGCCTAAGGTTAAAATGTTGTTCAGTTGATACAACAAACATGGCTTATGTTCAATAATGAATGAGACCGACCTTACCACTCTCCTCTTCTCTATAACCCCTCAATGGCCATTGCTAGTTCATTTTAAAATTCTTTGAGCCTCTTCCTGGAGCCTAGCTTGTGTAACAATTATTATGCTGTTTGCCTGTAGCTGCTACCTGCTGTGAACCAAAGGAACAAAACTACAACAAAGCTTTGGATTATTTTGTGTTTGTCTCCCTGATTAGTGAAGGCAGCAAGGGCAGAGAACATACTACTCTTCAAAAAGGAACAGATATTGGGAAGGTCCGTGGAGTAGAGGGCAGTAGCCAGCTGCCCTTATCAGATAAATACATTCATAGCTATCAATGCCTAGGACTGTAGAAAAAGCTAGACGTTACCACAATCTATTCAAATATATTATCAGTTAAACAGATATAATTATAATTGGTCTTGCAAAAGCCACTTAGGAAGTAGTTAAAAATCTATTCTTAAATTGGATCTATAGTTAAAAGTATTTGTGGAACAAAAATATAAAACTGCAAAAATGCCTACAAACATATAAAAATGCCTACAAACATATAAAAAGGAACACTCTACTGAAATGCTTGAGTTGGGTACAATGCAGCAGCAGTCTTCAGATTTCTTACTCCAAAGAGATACATCTCATTTTTGTGTTTTATAAATAGCATTTCCTGAGACAAATTGATTTTTTTTCCTGCATGTTGGAGTTATTTGAATTTAAATATTCAACTAACAAGTTGATTCATGTATTCTAAAACCATTATTTAAGGTAGCATCTGAAATAAGCATGATTATTAATTTGCTTAGTCTTCCAGCAGCGACTTGAACAAACCTCATCAACTTTTATTACAAATAATTAGTATTAAAAATATTCTGTCTGATGACTTCAGGTAACTAGAATCCATATATCCTTTTTCAAAGGAAGGAACTGGAGAGAAGGATGAATAAAACACATTGTTGTGCATATAAACTTTTCTTATAATGGGTGTCCAATGAATATTTCACTAACAACTGAGAATCTGGGACTATACAAACAGTATTAAATTTACAAACTGGACTTAAAGGGTCCACTCTCCAAATCAAAATAATGTAAATTAAAAAACAATGCAGTTCAAAAATTCTTTCTTCTGACAATAGGTTAATTAGAGACAGTCTATCAAGAATTCAATGACATTTATATATTTTCAGTGCCATAGCAATAATATAGAATAAAAACAGGATTACAATACCTCGTTTTTTTCTTGCTTCCTTAATTTCTTCACACATTTTGTTGAATTCTGGGTCCAGCTCAGCAGCAATGATAGCATGTGCCGTATCCTTCAGAGTGCAGGCTCTGTGTCTAATAATTTTATCTATAAAATGAGTATAATATAACTTTATAGTATCATAACACACCACAACCACAAATACCTTTTTATTGATTTTTATATTTTTAATAATTTTTGCCCTAGAAGGTATATAGGTATATAGAAGTACTGGTATATAGAAAAAAATGATACATGTACATCAAACTGCAATTAACAGAGATTAAAGAAATCATATTTCCAGCATGAATCAAGTAGCAAATATAATGTAAATAGAAAGACAATTTATATCCTCCCCCCACAAAAAAAAAAAAATAACAGAAGAAAGCAGAAAATGAGTGAGATGCGTCACTGGCTGCAAAACCAAAGCTGAAAATGAGGAATGCCTCTGAAGATTAGCCTAACAATCAGTTGTTGCTTGCAACTAACGGTTGGCCTGGTGAATTTAACCTTGTTACTACTCGTCTGTCATTTCATGCCTTCTCCTACCTTCTCCTACTTCTCCTGTCTATTCTAGTCTTCTCCCATCTTTTTTCTATTTCTTCCCACAGCACCTACCCCCAGTGGTGGGATTCAAATAATTTAACAACCAGTTCTCTGCCCTAATGATTTCTTGCAACAACCAGTTCACCAAACTGCTCAGAAGGTTAACAACCGGTTCTCCCGAAGTGGAGCGAACTGGCTGAATCCCACCACTGCCTTTAGAATATTCTTTCATATTTAAGCAAAAGATGAAATAATATTTTCTTACCTCCAGGATCTTTATCAGGATTATATTCCAAAGCATTGCTGCAGATAAGGTCTATATCTATTAGAAAATCCTTTGCACTTAAATAGTTGTGTTTATCAATTTTACTTATTATTGTAGAAAGATCCATTGGTTCTTTGATCACTTCAAGATAATCTGAAACCTATAATAAAAATGCAAGAGTGACACAGATTTATCATAACTCTTATATTCAACAGCTTATTTACATCTGCAGAATGTTCAATTCAAAACACATGAACCCTCAAGGTTACAACTAGCATTGATATAATCAATATATTATACTGCTGTGTTCACTCTGAAATTCATTTACTCTGGCACAATTTAAATATTTGCTTATACCGAAGTCATCTTGTTTTGTATAAAACAAGTATTTTTTAAAAAAATCAAAAGTATAGCATACGAATAAAAGACTTCAAACAAATATTAAAGAAGCCCATTCACATATATTTCTATGGTATTTAGAAGACTTAGCAAATACATTTTACATTACCAGTTGAAAACAGAATCACGAGAGTTGAAGAGTCTACAAGAGACATTACATATTATGGGGCAAAGCTATGATATAAAATCAGGAAAAAAGTGAAATTTCATCCATATTACTCGTGACAGATCCACATTACTATATACTCTGATTTGGGGGCAGGAGAATTAGGTCAACATTTGTGGATCTCTGCACAAACAGCAGTGCTCAGTATAAACATTCTTAAAATACAATGCCTACTTAGAGGTAAGGTGTCCAAAGTATTAATCCAATACATAACTTAAATAACTCTAAAATATTAGTGAAGAAAAGGAAAGGAAAAGAAAAGAAAAGAAAGGAAAGGAGATAATTTCTCTTATTTTAAAAGCTGTAAAAATCAATTATTACAGGGCTATGCAGATTCTATATTTGAGGCCGTGTAGAAATTACAAAAAGAAATATTCATAATTAAAAATTATAATGTGGAGAAGTATTAAAAGGATGTAGAATCTAATGCACACAACATGCAAGAAACTCAAGCAAAATACAAACCTATAGCACAAACAAAACAAGAAATCTGACTTGGGAAAATGCCTTCTTAATCTAATCCATTTATTCCATCCTCTCAAAAGAAAATTATATACTAACAAATCTGGGCCAAATCTTATTCATTGTTTTGAAAAGGAGAACAAAAATTAAATGTCTTTGTGTAATGGAGGACAAATTTGCAATAGTTAATCTTAAAATGTCAGTAACATGCCAGGATTTTAATGTAAAGTTTATTATGCTGAACTCTTTAAATGTTTTTCTCTTGGTTATATAATATTCAAAAGAAAAAAATTTCTAAACTGGGTCAGGCTCAATATACACAGCAGTATATAACGGAACACTTTAATGATTCATTCCCGTTATGATTTATGACCATTCCACATCTGTTATCAACCTCTTTATGATTACTAATCAAAATAATGTAACCCTTTAAACACACACCATTCTTTAAAATTCTACCATTTCTTTTTATGACATCAGACATTCAAGCAAGAAGGCTCAGTGCTTAAAAATACCTCTGATGGTCAGTGCCTCTCAAGAACTCTCAAGATGACTCTCAAGAACCAGATGGGTTCAAATACAAGACACTCTAGAATGAGTCATTCTAACCTCACCCACCAAACTAAAAGACATGCATTTTAAAGTAGAGTGCTGGGAAATATAGTAGCAGAATTCTGGATTTTTTTTTAAAAAAGAACTCTAACGAACTCTACCACCCATTCCTTTTTAGCCTAAAAGTCTGCTTTTTAGTGTAGACTACAATACTGCTTCTTGCTCATCCTGATTTCAGCACTGATATTCTCCCAATTGCAATTATAAATTATAAATTCAAATAAATTAGTAAATGTATATACCTCTGTTAAAATGCCAGGATTCTGAGATGTAAAAAAAAAAAAAATCAGACCAGCATAGCAATAGCACTTAAGACTAATATACCACCCCATAGTGCTTTATAGTTTCCCGTCCCCAACCTTTATGGCTTGGCAGCCATAAAATGGTTGGGGACCCCTGCTTTACAGCACTCCCTGGGCGGTTTACAATATCAACATATTGCCACCAACAATCTGGGTCATTTTACCAACCTTGGAAGGATGGAAGGCTGAGTCAATCTTGACCCATCAGGATCAAACTCCAGACTCTGGACTAAATTAGTCTGCAATGTTGTATTCTAACCACTGTATCACCAGGGCCAGTAGTGGGTTGCTACCGGTTTGCCCCGGATTGGGCGAACCGGTAGTGGTGACAGTGGGAGGCTCCGCCCACCCACCCGGACATCTCTGTGCATGCGCAGAAGTGTCACACGTATGCATAGCGAACAAAATTGAAACCCGCTACTGACCAGGGCCCCTATTTTTTTTCTACTTTTAATGTAACATAAGCTGTACAATTCAATTGAAAAACAAACTCAAAACTTTTAAGCAGGAAAAATAATAAAAATGTATAATAAGATGGTTTCATGAGTATGCACACCCTTAAACTAGAGCATTTTTTTATTTTATGACAGCATTCGGTCTTTTGGGTTAAGAGCCAATCAGCATGGCATATCTTGCCTTGGGAATCTTTGCTCCCTCTTCTCCTTGCAAAAGTGCTCCAAATTTGTCAGATTGCCAGGACATCTCCTGTGCACAGACTCTTCCGGTCAACCCACAGATTTTCAATTAGATTCAGGTCTGGGTTCTCACTGGGCCATTCCAAAACGTTGATCTTCTGGTGAAGCCATTCTTTTGTTGATTTGAAAGAATGCTTAGGTTTTTGTTTTGTTGAAAGGTGAAATTCCTCTTCATCTTCAGTATTTTAGCAGAGGCCTGGAGGCTTTGTGCCAAAATTGACTGATATTTGGAACTGTCCATCATTCCCTCCAGCTTGATAAAAGCCCCAATTCCAGCTGAAGAAAAGCAGCTCCAAGCATAATGCTGCCACTACAATGCTTCACTGTGGGTATGGTGTACTTTTGATGATATGCAGTGTTGCTTTTGTATCAAACATACTTTTTGAAATTATGGCCAAAAAGTTCAACTTTGGTTTCATCACACCATAACACATTTTCCCACATGCTTTTGACAGACTTGATGTACATTTTTGTAAATGTAGCCAGGCATGGATGTTTTTCTTTGTAAGACAAGGCTTTCATCTGGTCACCCTACTCCACAGCCCAGACATATGAAGAATACAAGCAATTGTTGTCACGTGTAGTACATAACCAGTATTTGCCAGAAACTCCTGCAGCAACTTTAATGTTGCTGTAGGCCTTTTGGCAGCCTCTTGGACCAGTTTTCATAAATTTTAGAAGGACATTGAGTTCCTGATAATATCACTGTTGTGCCATATTTTCTCCATTTGTTAATGACTGTCTTCACTGTGTTCCATGGTATATCTAATGCCTGCAATTTTTTTATACTCTTCTCCTGACTGATACCTTTCAACAATGAAATCCTTTGATGCTTTGTAAGCTCTTTGCAGACCATGGTTTTTGTTGTCAGAGGCAACCGAGTAAAAGTCAAAGAAGTCCTACTAGAACAGCTGAACTTTATATGGGCTTGAACGGAGTCACTTTAACTGATGGCAGGTGTGAAATGACTATTTACCATGAGTTTGAATGTTAATTATGAACACAGCCACACACCTATGGATAAGAAGGTATGAATACTTATGCCACAGGTGTCAAACTCGCTGCATCACATTGATGTCACATGATGTATCATGTTTTTTGCTTTCACGTAGCTGGGGTGGACGTGGCCTACGAATGACACATCTGACATATGCAGTCACATTATTCTGTATTGTTATTTTCCCCTAAAACATTTCAGTTTATTCTTCAATTGAATTGTACAATTTATAGATTACAGTAGATGGGGAAAAAAATCTGAACTGATTTATCTTGGCCTGATTTTTTTTTACCATCTCAAAAACCTGGCTTTTTAATAAGGGTATGTAGACTTTTTATATCTTTTCTTTAGGCTCCAAGGTGTGTCACCTTCTGCTATTTCTCTGAAATTAAAATCCAGCCCAGTTATACACTTGTAAAGTGCAGTTTCTTTAGATCAGCCTTTCTCAATTAGCACCCTCATATCTTGGATTATTCCCATGCTGATAGAAATATTAAAATATAATTGAACAACCTGAAAATGTTAGGATAAGAAAGGCTGGTTTAAATCATATAAGAGCACATAAATGATACCCCCTTTAAATGTGATTAGGGGATTTGGGTTGCAAAATTCCCTTTCAGTTTCTGTATCTCTTTGCTGTCACCTAGTGGTGATCTGCATTTTTGCAGCTCATATCTTATAGCTCTATCTGTGAATAATCAAACCCCGTACATGCTAGCATAATGGAAATTACATTTTTTTCCTAAGCACATCACAATTTTTATTTCTTGAATTATTTGTGCAAAATTGAGCTCTGAAGTTGACCAAAATGAGTAGATGTCACAAGATTAATCTAAAAAATGACATCCTATCTATAGAAATGACACTATAAAAGCTTTGCCTCATAACAATTATTTTTTTTTCTTTTTCTGCGCAAAGCCCACATTTTTTTTAAGTGGCTCAAACTTGACTAGGCAATTCCAATCCTTTTGTTAATTTGTTATACAATAATTACAGAAATAGTAAGATCAAATAGCGCAGTTAAAGCCTTTAATTTTTCAATTCTCTCTTCAGCTAGAAAAAGGTAAGAGGAGAGATTAATGTCCAATTTGCAGAATTTTCTGGATTAGGCAATATAATTCACTAATTTTTTTCTTACACTTCCAATAGCTCAATGTTGTTTCTTCAGGCATTTATTTCTGTGACCAATTAAAATTATTGCCACATTATAGAAGTTACAGCCTGAACAAGGCAGTGTTAGCCAGATGTTTACGGCAAGATAGCTGTGGCTTTAAAAGTTAAGATTATGCCACCATCCCTGAAAATGCGCAAAATAGGTTAGATGTAGATATTGTCTATGAAAATAAGTAAGAGGTAAATTTTGGATTAATTGCTAGTAGGTCAACTTCATTGTTTGCACATTACTGAAACAAGACCTCTTCAATATCCACCGGTTTGCTGAAGATGTTAAAGCGCTTGTCTGTAGCCAGCCTCTTGGTAACATCTCTGAGAAACAACCGCAGCTCTCTCAATGTGTTTTCTTCCTGGTCTTCCATTCTCTGCTTTTCTGCCTCTGATAACTGGCGGGTAGGAGGTGGCAATGCAAGAGGAAGCACCTCCATATCGGAAACAGCTAAAACAAAACTTGAAGTCAGGCAAAGTAGGCTTTTTGATTATAACCTCCACATACTAAAGCCCCAAACCATTATGCTCCTCATCTCAGTTTTATAAATCATAGAAGAACCACTGAAGTGTAGAACTTTACAATAAGCAATTGTACCCATCCTTCTTTCAATCAAGGAGGTATTGACACCAAACACGATGGCAGGCATTTCAAGCTCCTACGTGATTATTTATATTAATGAATACCAGGATAATTGTGCAAAGTATAGACCACAGAGAATATGTGCTCCTCCAGATATTCTACAAGTTTCCAGCATTCCTTCACTACTGCCCATGTCGATTGGGCTAATTGGATTGAGAAATTCAAGAATTCAGAATTGGAGGACCAGAGTTTCCCCAGGCTGCTGTAAAAGATTATGCAGTAAACCCGTGATGGCAAACCTGTGGCACACAGAGCCCGCTCTGCTGGCACAAGTGCCATTGCCCCAGGTCAGATCTCCATGGCGTTTCTTTTGTGAACTTTTGTTTCCCTGCAAACGACGAAACAGAAGCTCACAAAAGAAAAAGATCTTACCTCTTGCCACGGTGCCGGTGCTGGGATGCCCCGCCTCCTGCCAGCCAGCTGGTCTTTGGGTCTCTGCTGTGCATGCGTACATGTCCGTTCATATGTCCACGTGCATGTCCACATATGTCTGTGCATATGCATGTCCACACACTCGTACCTTTTAGTTTGAGCATGTGCATGTGCAGTTTGGGCACTTGGTGTCTAAAAGGTTTGCCATCACTGCAGTAGACACATTTGTGACACTTAATTCCGAAAGGAGTTGGGACCAGCCTTAAGAGCCATATGCTGTGAGATTATAAATTCCCTTCAAGCATTTTCCAAGAGAATAGGACTTTTTCAGGCCAATGGTTGCATTTAGTTTTTTAAAGTGGTATGCCAAGTAGCTCCATAGGGAAAAAATGGCAAAGGCTACTATCCAACTATCTATATCAGAGGTGTCAAACTCAAGGCCAGGGGGCCGGATGCAGCCCGTGGGGTGGTTAGATCTGGCCCATGGAGCCATCCTGGAAACAGCAAAGGACCGGCTCGCAGTGCCTTTGTGGGTGACTCTATTTTCACTGGCAGAGAATTGCAGGAAGCTGTCGCAGCCGAAAACAGAGCTCGGGAGCCTGTTTTCGCTGGCAGAGTGCTCGGGCCACCACAGGCACTAGTGATGTCGAGTTGGCCATGCCCACCCTGGCCACACCCATCCTGGCCTCCCAAGGTCTAATATAATCCTGATGCGGCCCTCAATGAAATTGAGTTTGACACACCTGATCTATATACTACTAAAATTCTTGTGTCTGTAATTTTTTAACTGGGCAAAATAGTGCATCATATTTCAACCAAAGTACCTCAAATGGACTAACTTAAAGAATGCTACAACCCATTACTCTCAAGGGAATGAAATTTGGGGAAGTTGTGGCTGCTTCGATCCACTGTGCTGCTGTTGCTTCAGTGCCATCACCATGCTGCTACAGTCACGTGATCTTCATTTTCAATATTCGCTGACAGCTTCCTGCTCCCTCGTGTGTTCCCTCACTCTCTTCCCCAACCAGCAGCAGCAACTTACTTGTATTCTGGGAAGGGGAGGGAGGGAGGGTTTCCAACTCTCACTATCAGTTTTTCGTAAGGAAATTCAACAATGACCCAACAAGTCAGATTGTCTAGTTCGATTTCTAATTATCCTCACCAATGAATTCCCCACTCTTCAGAGCTATTACATAAAATGTTCATGCAGGTCATGTTTTTAACTGAATTACCAAAAAAAAAAAAAAAAAATCTTCTGGTTAATTATTGCCACAATATTTTATCACAATATAATTCAGTAAGAATTTTGCCTGAACAGGCAGCATTCCACCTTCATTTATAGTGACCTATATTAACTATTTCATCCCAGACCTGCATTTACCCAGCTTGGAAATATAATCCTGAAATTGTTAACCATTCAATTTGGCATGACCTGCAATCTTTGTCACTTAATTTTTTATGCTCAAGTCTGCAATGTGTATTAGCTGCTAATTGTGAGCAGATCTGGGACATGAACTTTGATTCCACCTTAAAGCTAAAACTGAAGAGTTAGGAAATTATATTTGAACATAAATCCCATGAGGTATAATGGTCTATTGATGTTATTTTTAATGTTCAAATATGCAAACAATATTATTTTCATATGGAAAAGACATACATTCCAGATTTTCCAAATCATTAATTTACCTGTGTGTTTTTTCCTTGGAGGTGGCATTGATGCCTGATTGAGAACGAGCTCTTGGAAAAATTTGTGCCTGTCTTCTTTGCTAGGTCTTTGAATATAAAAAACCTCCTCATACTGAATTTTAAAGATGCACTTCACCTACATGAAAATAGCGGCAATTAGAAATATTGAAAATACATTCTGGCTATTTCATAACCAATGGTTAATGGTTCAGCAGTGAGGAAGAATATCAATCTGTATGTAGAGAATTGAAATATTCTGCCATTTCATAATTTATGTTGTCAGGAATATTTCAAGTCCCTGTAGGTATACCTGTTGCCTTTTCTCTATGAATGATGGATTACAATTCCCAGTGGCCCACATCAGTTATTCCAGTGGTCCAAAGAATGAAAATTGTAACCCAACACTACTGATTAAATGCTATGGAAGGATTTTTCCATGGTGTCTATAAAGTAGTATCTGGTCTCAAATTACTTTCTCAAAATAAACTGACTTAAAACATCTGTTGACCAGAATATTGAGTCCCACAAAACACTGAAAAAACAGAGCAGATGGCCAGAGCCATGTACCATTTGAATATGGCTACAATAGGTGAATATTGAAGAGACTGGTATCCAAAGAACACTTTAGGCAAATCTAAATCATCATAGAACATTTTCTCTGTCTCCCCTCCAAACTGCAGACCTATGACCATGTATTTACTCTCTGCTTATAAATTTGCTATGAACATAATGGAAAGACTGATCAACATTACACCTTGTGGTCCATGCTATGTTTAAAACTGGGCTGCTCTTTTGTATCTATGATAATAAGTTTTATAACTTCTTTTTGTCTAACTTTTCATTTGTAAATCTTACAACATTAAAAAAAAAATTAAAAGATAATCCCTTCCCTCCCTCAGAATGACCATTCAAACTTTTCTATTATATATGGTATAGCAGAATTAGATAGGTCATCTTGGCAAGTAATAATTTATTATTAACTAGTTATACTGAGTTCATTGGCAATAATTATTGTCAAAACAAGGTAATATAAAAGAAAATCAACAGTTCACAATGTTTTCCAATTAATACAAAGCCAGTTATTTCAGCAATCATGATGTAAAAACATAAGCATATAGATCAGATATTTCTTCCATTTTAGATCATTTGTAAATATAATTACCATCTAGACAAAAATGTGGAAAGCCAGTTTGGCGTAGCGGTTAAGATACCAGGCTAGAAACTGGGAGACTAAGAGTTGTAGTTCCACTTTGGACACAAACTCAATTGGGTGACCTTGGGCCAGTCACACTCTCTTAGATCTAGGAAAGAGTCAATGGCAAACCACTTCTGAAATTTCATCAGTAAAACTGCAGTCAACACTGTCTCAGAGGCACCCCCCCCCCCAAAAAATAAAATTTTCAGCCTCTTATTAATTCAATTTTTTTAAAAAAAAATTCTCTGTCTAATAATTTATGTTAGCAAATTGCAACCTCTATTTTTAACACATAGCAACAGAATTGTTAAATTCCTTAGGATATAAAAAGATTCTTACATAAAGCAGTGGAGTGGAGGTTTCCCTCCCCTATACAAAAACTGACAAAGTTTTGCATCAACAAATTAGGATGCTTCAGATCTGGTTTGCTATTACCTAAGTGGTGCTTGTTTATTTCCCAAGAAATTACTCCATGCTCACCTCTTCAGGCAACTCACTATACATTGTTTCAGAGGTAGAAAGTAGAAATATTGGTGAGAACGATGGTATGTCTTGCAGCAAAGTTAGAAAAGTTGCTCTCACAGTTTCACTGACAGCTTCCCACCAATCACCAATATGAGGCATGTAAACAATACTTGGTAGGGTTCTCCTTGCTTCACGAAAGATCTAGTTGAGAATATTAACATTAACAATTATCATTAACTAAATATTTAACCAATACTTACAACTGAGGGCAGAAATAGTGTTATGGAACATTTCAAACAGATGTTTTTAGTAGAATATCCCTAAGCGTTTACATGCGTATAGGAGCATTTGTCACATAAAGTATATTTATGGTTTCAAATTTTCTTTGGATAACCTTGATTTTATAGGCTCCAATTTAGCAAACTTTGATTTTACTTGCAAACAGCTTATTTTGCAAACCAATCTATATTGTTTTGCAAACCAATCTAGACTATTTAAATTACCTAAAGTATGTACACTGAAATAAATTACATAAATTTTGCAAATTTAATTTTATCAAATATTTCACTTTAGTAGAACTTTTCCTTGAACTTTTCCATTAAATTGTTAAATAAATGCTATATAATAAAACATCAATCTTTTACTATAAACAATGGCTTTGCACCTAAACATTAAATATTACATTCATTGCATACATAAAAATTAATATTTAAAATTGCTATCGGTATTAATTTTGAAGCATAATTGCTTATTGAAAAACTATTTTTCTATACACCAAATGGGATCTACGAAATCCCTACAAAATTAACAAACAACAAACTATTTCTCTCTCCCATACTGTCCTTGCTCCTCTATTATAAAAAGGGACACAATATATTCTATTTGCCTGAGAGTTTCACCTCCTCACAAGGCAAATAGAACATAGGCAAGATGACAGATCATTCCAGTGGTAACCCCCATCCTTTGGAAAACTCTTATCTCAGAAGTATGGCTCCAACAAATTAAGTTAAATTCTACTACTCTGTTTAAATGTGTTTTTCATATTTCATTTCTGGAGCTTTTTTGTCTCTTATAATTGGGGTGGGATATGAAATAAAATGAACTACAATACAAAAAAACTGGGGAAAAAATGTTCACTAGTCCAATATCTGTCTTGGGCATAAACTGAAGTCCAGAAGAGAGGAAAAACTATTTTAAAATATGAAAACACCCGTGAACTGATTTTCTATGCTGTCCTGAAACACAATTTGGTGATGAATAATTTTGCTAAATCTATTTTTTTTTTAAAAAAGTTGGTTTCTGAAATGGTTGCTGCAGCATTGTTATCCTGCTCAGTGGCATGTCTTAAGCATATTTGCTTAATTCAAGCTTCACTAGGGAGAGCAAGTAGTTCATTCTGTAAGGATTAATCTTAATCTAATTTAAACAGATTCCTCTCCTCCACTTGCTGTTTTTCATATATAACCAGTAGCTGTATTTCTTCTATGACTGTGTGCTTAATCTGTGTCATTCAAAAACAATATAAGCATAAAAAGCTATCTGACTAACAAATCAGAGTAAAAATAACCAGAAAGAAGGTTCTTTCTTTACCTCTGCCCACCTCTTTTTCAAAACTTTGTTTTATATATGGAATCTATCACAGAAGGATCCTTAAGTATTTTTAGCAACACTATACCTCAGAGGAACACTGATATATTCAGCATTTATAATTTAATGAAGGCCTCTATACACATTGAAAATTCAATAGGTGCTATATTAATCAAAAGCGATATAAATGCAAACTAACCTGTGCGCATGATTCTTCAGGTGTTTTGGCACTGACCGAATAAAGTGCTGGCAGATCTAATCTGTGTACAGCAATTTTTTCAAGAGAATGTAATAAAGCTGGAGCAAGGTGTGAAGTCTGACCTGAATCCCTTTCTCCGGAAAGCAGTAATCTTGGCCTGTAAGATGTGGGCTGGTGATAAGCTGACCTGCAACAAAAATAATATTTTGTTCAGATCCACAAAGCACTTATCATAACTTCTATATTTTTACTACATTAGCAGAATGTGAATAGCCTGAAATATTTCATTGTAGTATATTTTCAACATTGTCTAACTATTTATCAATACTTTGATAGTCAAAATATTGTATTTACAATTTACACACAAAGAGATTAATGTGAATTGTGCTATATAAGCAATAAAGCAAAATGACTAATTCCACATAAAAGACTTGTTCCAGCTGTGCTATATCCTCCCTGCTCCGGGCAATACAACTATCACAATAAAAACTATTGAGGAATAACCCTGAATTATTTTAAACTATTTCACTTTTTACTCTGTTTTAAACTGGAAATTCATTTAGGCAATGACAAACTGTAATGATCATAATGAACAAAAACAAACTAATTCAGTTCTAACACACATACACAACAATTTAAATAACCTATATATTTTCTGTTGTAAAATTTTAAGTATGAAGTTTATTTGAATAGTCTTTTTGCTTATATTATAGGGATGTATTAAATACTAAGAGTTTCACGACACACAACCCAACACAAAAAATTAAACTTCTTTGAATCATTAAAGCAACCATGTCTCTTGCAAAGCTCTTCCGGGTGTTCTGGAAGATGCTCTGCTATGCCCACTTCACTTTGCTTTCTGCCTAGTGAAATTGACAATCATGTTGTTCCCCTAGAAAAATTACCCTAAAAGATTTCCTTAAAACACTACAAAATTTTTACGGAATCAAAACTCGAATGAAACTTTCATATTACAGATGAAAACCAGCATATTTACTAGAGAAGTGATATCAAAGACTTTAAGTGTGCTGCTGATTTTTAAAACAACTACAAAATATATCCTTAATATAAATATAAATATCCTTAATATAAATCTCCCTATATTTTATTGGTTTTATTATGATTGCAATAAAACTATTCTGAGTAAATATGTATATAGCAAAATAAGAAAATGCAGCTCTTGACCTGCATGAAACTTTCTAGATGGCCTACACAGGTTGGAGTGCCTTCCTACCCCCTAAATTGCTTCCATTGATTCCCAAAAACCTGCAGCACTGTTTTGTTTGTTGTTTGTATTCTGAAAAGAAGCCTGGACCAGAGCCATGATCCATCTATGGATAAAAAAACTAGTCTTTTTTCCACTGGAAGGGAAGAATATAATTGTTTCCATCTGTTCTCAAGAAAACCTCTGCAGAATTTTTTTCTGTCAGAGAATTGGGAGTCTCAACAAGTCTCGGTGCCACAATGCCTCCTATTCATGGGGGGGGGAGGGGGGGAGAGACACCCAGTTTTTTAGAATGTTATATAAAAAGCACAAGAAAGAAATTAAGTGTAGGAAGTAAACACTTTTTAAAATGAACCTATCTGATTTGGTTTATGTTTCACAATAAATTTGTGATCAGCCTCACAAATCCTTTCACTGGGCAAAAATCATATAGGCCTCTTACTGTGTCTACAGAGAGCTGTCTATCCTTTTTAAAAAGATATGTTTCTTGCTGCAGAGGGACAAGCCACAAGATTATCTAGAGGTTTGCAGTGAAAAATGCTCCAGGCATCGGCAAATAGTCACTTGAATTTGCTTAGATTGATTTAGTATTGGATTCTGACTGATCAAATCCTCTCAAGATGACAATAGCAAGATCTTCTGTGGCTCCCTAGACCTAGTTTGAGTCTATAACTTCTGAGGTCTCTTCTCAGGTCAGGTTTTCAGATATATTAACACACCCACCTGTTTCCAGATCATCCACATTTCATCACCACATGTCACTTAGTGATGTTCAAAGTTACAATGGACCCCACCAAAAGGTGCGGGGGACTGGTACCCAATTTGGTGGGTCTTGTTGTGGCTCCGTTACCTGAGCCTGTGTCATCGGCAGGAGAGGACTCCGAGAGTGAAGGAGAGGAGTTGGCAAGGCCTCCCTCTCCAGGACCCTCCTCTCTGGCAATGCCTTCGGTGTCCGCCGAAGGTCAAGAGATAGGGCCGGGGCCAAGCACGTCCACGCAGGCACAGGTGGACAGTGATCAGGGAAATGAGTCTTGGCTGGATCCTCGGCAGCGTCACAGAGATAAGCGCGCGCAACAGAAGAAAAGGCGTGCCAGAGATTAAGCTGAGTCACTGGACCACACCCCACAGGGTATAAAAGGAGGTGAGGTGGCCATTCAGACTCTGTGATGGACAAAACTAACTACTATCAAGTCACATTGCATCTTTGGAAACAACATTATCTGCCTTGGATTTATTTTACGAACTGGACAATGCTTGAACTGTGTATATTTTGTTTATGAGTAAAGTTCTTGGCAAGCAGTTACTGGGTGGCTGCCAAGCCTCTTATCGGAAGAATTGGTTTTCTGCCAGTTTATTTAACCCCCGGCTGTCTGTTTGTGTGCGTGTGTGAGACGGGGACAGAACAGGTCTTCCTGAATTCACAGTTGTTATTCAATGGTTAGATGGCAGCAGTGGCTAGGAAAACCTTTATGCAAATTCATCAAGCGCATCAATTATCCTATCAGAAGCAGGAGGTACAATCTTTCATATTTGCGTTTGGACTGTAACAATACATTCTACATGGGGCTGTCCTTGAAGGCAATTCAGAACGTGTAGCTGGTCCAGAAGGCAGAAGTACAGGCCATTAAAGGCATGTCCATATGACATCTTTGCTTTGTGAGTAACAATAGTTATAAGCAGACTTTTGGGTGCAAGTCAAGGTGCTAGCTATTATCTATAAAATCCTTCATGATGTAGGGCCTAGGGAATTGTCCATTATCCATAGCTCCTGTCCACCCTAAATTATTTGACACAGTTGGCATAGTCAGGGTTCCATCAATTAAACTATATCACCTGAGGGGGAAGTGCATCTTATTTGCCATAGCACCTGATTCTGGAAGAATATTCTCCCAGAGGTTTGTGTGTCCATCACAATGACCTTATTTAAACAAGCCCTTAAAACCTGGCTATTCCCTCGATGCCTTGGGCTGGAATGGATGGCAGACCCCTTATGAAATGATTGGCATATAGCAATTCGGGTTATTTTTCTCTAAACATTTGCTTTTTGTATTGTTTGTACAGTACATTGTACACTACCCAGAGTCATTATGGAGTTGTGCAGCCTATATATTAAAATAAACAAAATATGATGCAAGGCCTAGTTTACTTAATTTCACTTAAATATTTACCACAGCAATGTTATTTGTAAAATAATATTTAACTTCGAACTGTGAGGCCATATTACTCCACCACACAAACTCTATTATAAATGCATTGGATTACTACATTTAAAAATATACTTTTCCACAGAGTCATTAAATAGCTCTCAAGAATCATTATTTGTACTGTTTGGTTCTTAAAAGCCTAATGTCAAGATCTGATATATGAAAAAATTGTTAGACATCTCAATTTTTATATTAAAATAATGTTGTACATAATATACTAATATGCTTACTTGGCATTGCAAGAGATATGTTGTTTAATTCTTGATGAATACAGTACCAGAGTTATTAACTTACATTGTATAATGAAGGTAAGGTTTATGTACAGCAGCTGGTAATTGTTTCTTTGGTGATCCTGGCTGGCAACTTGTTTCAAATATTGATGAAACATTTTCATCTTCACTATCATCCAAAATTAAATTTGGTGCACCTGTTTAATTAAAATAAAAATTTTATTAATATATAATATTGATCCCCTTAAAAGTATTAAAAGTACAATCATTTTCTAACACAGATTAATATATGCAATCCTTTCACATAGAAAAATTTAAAACGTCAACCCCAACATATTCAAATATTTAATCTGTTTGAAGTTCTTTCAACCCTGTTATAGGATTGATGTTCTCAGCTATCAACACAGTTCCTTCAGGAGCTATCATTCTGGTTAGAAACAGTGATAAAAAGTAAAGGAAATAAAAGTATTTTGTATCAACTACTTAAAAACCTCCTAAGAGTCTTCATCAAAAAATTATCAGAACACAAGTTCCAAGTAGTCTCAACATTTTCTGACTTTGAGGACAAAATAACAAACAAAATCCAACCCAATGAGATTTAAAGGTCAGTCATGCAATTTCTGCATTCTTATACAAGGGGAAAACTAAGGCATCTTTTGGGTTTCTGAGAATGTCAAATTGCCAAGTCCAGTCTAAATATTGCTAAACAAAATGAGCTTGGAGTAAATCTGTACTTTGAAGAGAGCAATAATAAACATAGAACACGTTATGTCAGAATATTCATATATAAAAAAACCCAAAATAAATATTTTTTCCTAATATTTAGCACTTCACTCAAGTTCATACATGAAGCTGCTTTATTTCAATGCCTTATCTGTCATTATTTAGAATAATTAAGAATAGATAACACAATATTTTTCCCACCCAATTGTCTGGCTAAACACAGTCCAGTGATTTACTGAGCCAGGAAAGAATTATAACTTTGCATTTGCAAGACTTTTCACTGCATCACATTAATGTAGAAGAAGCTCTGAATGATATTCTTCCCGCAATATTTTCCAATAAAAGTAAGAGTTGCACTTATACAGAAGTGATACTCATTGCCCATTATCTCACTTTATTCACCTAACTGTTGGGGACTGATCACAGCAATGTCTAAAAATCAATAACTATCATCTGTCAAATCAAGAAATATATAACTAATTAAATTACTGTACAGGTAGTCTTTGACTTACGACTGGTCGCTTAGCAACTGTTCAAAATTACAATGAGCCTCCATAGGGCTACTTATGACCAGGATTTGAAGTTACAATGGCCACTCTCTCCCCACAGTCACACAATTGGTGCTTAGGAATCAGCTCACAGTTGTGGCCATTTGCAATGTCCTACAGTCATGTGATTGCAATTTAAGTTTTTTTGCTGGATACCTGCATTTACTTCTGGCAAAAAAGGCCCATTGTGGACAATGGATTTGCTCAATGACCAATTGTGGACAATGACCACAATGATCACAATTATCATGGTTCACTTAATGACTGATGCAAAGCAAATCATAAAATTGGGTGCAATCACACGAGGACCCACTTAATGTCCAGTATGATTTCCAGGCTCAATTATGGTCATAAACTGGGGACTATCTGCATTTGATTATTTATTTATTGGGTTTATGCCCTGCTGCAGTCAATCACCTCTTGGTGGCTTATAATAAAATGACAATTTAAACATCTAAATTCTGACATATATGAGAATAAGAGAAATAAATATTGTACAATACATTGTTAGCAAACTCATGAAAATGCTTTCTGGAATAATTCACTCTTTAATCATTTCCAAAAGGCTAGAATGGAGGGAATATGGATTGACCGACTGCCTGAGGTTGTGTTCTCCTCTTCTTGGCCTTTCCTCATTGTCAGGATGATTTATTTGCCAATCAAACTACAACTGCCAATCAAATTGCAGCACTGGGCAGGAGGGCAGGCAAGATGGCTGCAAGGAAGTTCTGCTAACACAGGCCTCATTAGGAAGAGGTTAGGAACCCAAACCCAGGAGTCAAAGTAAAGAGACAAACTACAAGATCAGAAGAGGCTACAAAAAGGAGGCAGCGACTGAGAAAACTAGAGTGGGGAGACAGAAAGAGATGATTCCTTCCCTCAGAACTGTTATGAGGCAAAAGGTCTTCAAGCCTTTTCCTTCGAATGGAATAAAGACTCCGAAGAGGAAAAAAATCAAGAAGGCCAGTCAGAAACAAGGAAAACAAAGATTAAAAAAAAGTAATAGTAAGCAAAGATTTTTTTAAAAAAAGTAAAGACTTTGACAGAACAGAAATAGCAAAAATGAACTAAAAAGAAAAGACGGATTGAATTCTATAAAAATAAATGTCTAAGTGTCTAAGAGTGGTCTTGAACAATTCTGCAGAGATACACTGGGAATAAGACAACAGAAATATGGAAGTCAGTCACGAACAAATATATAGGGAATATAGAATAGAAAGCTATGAAAATATAGTAAGATTGGACTTTGAAGAAAATAGTGTAAACAGCTTATAAAAAACAGTTAAAACAGAAAATTGTTTTATTATTAAGATTCATTTCTGCACTAATCAAAGGCATTTATAATCTACAATGTTCCTCTATTTGTAAGCTTTCCTGTTGTAAAATAAAAATCTCTTTCCATCCATTGAAGGAAAATACAAAAACCCAAACAATTTCCAGTGTTTTGTGTCTATTGAGTCTGGGTCAATTTGGTTATTAAATGATTTTTTAAAAAAAGTCTTACAAAAGTGAGCAAGACTGATTTTCAATGGGTATTCTAAGACAACAGTGCTACAACAGAGAAGCAGCGCCACCTAGCGGGAATTTGAAGGACAATCGTAACGACCACTTGTTCAATGTCATTGTAACTTCAAATGGTTTCTGAATGAGTGGTCATTAACTGAGGATTATCTGTACTTTTTTTTTCTCAAAACTCAAGGCAAGTTTCTGAACTTTTTGTTTTCATAATGGTTTCTGAATGTTTTCCTGAAGTCATCCCCTTGGCTCCCTAAATTCAGAGAGCAAAGAACTCTCTTAAATTATTTCATATACGCCCAATTTTTTTTCTACCATCAACTTGTTTTAATTGGTTTTTTATTATAACAGTACAATTCAACATTTTTTGGTTTCGTGGTGTTAACACATATATATGCATTATTTACATGTTATTACATATTATTTACAAAAATGTTGCATCTTTGCATTGGTTATAGTTTAAGAGATAGTACAAATAGTAATATTCAATTCTATTTGGTCATTATTGATTATTCCTTGTTCCCCTTTTTTGTTGTTTTTATTTTATACTTTATTGCCATTCACTTCTACCGCTCTATCATTTCAAAAAAGCAATCTTAGATTTCTACAGGAACTAAGGGGTTGCCATAAAATGGATTAAAAACATAGAAAATACCTTCTCTTTTGTCACCCTGACTGAATTCAGCATGAGGAAATACTTTGTGTAAAACAGCCAGCATTTCGTTGAAGGTTCTTTCCAACAATGGTCTTATGATGGGAGACAAAGCATGCCCTGATGATGTTACAGCACGTTGAGAAGCAGGCACGATATTCTGCATTGCATGATAGAAGTCTTGTGCACTGAGAACTATTGAAGAAACATCAAGCTGCAATTTTTGACTGCTCACATAGATCTGAGGATAGCGCCGTCGCAGGGCAATCAAGGCAGCTTCAGTACAAAGTGCTTTTATGTCAGCGCCACAGTATCCTAAGGCATGAAAATAAAACATACAGTGGTTCTATTAAGCAGTATCAATATTTTGTGCATGTCAAGCACGTCCACAAAGCTGAATGTGAGCAGCAATATTCTACTGCACTGAGCAGTGTGTGTAATTTAGATGATCTAAGAAAATAAATATTGAAATTATCTTTTAAACAAAGAATACTCAAGAATCCACATGAAGAAACCTGTGAGAGAAAATCTAGGAACCTATAAAAAAAGGTGAAAATATACACATACAAATTAATGTTAATGGTGGTCTATAGATACATGAGTGGAATTGCACCCAAGCTAGCTAGGTAATAAAGCAATAACCATGACAAAATGGATTCTCTTCCTACACCAAAATGTCTTTTGGGAAATGAGAACCAGAGTAGATCAGGCACGAAAGGATTTGAAAATTTTGTCATTTCACATATAATTTATAAACACACACACACACACACACACACACACACACACACACGGGGGGGGAGGGAGGGAGGGATGGGGGGAGAAAGAGAAATCAATTTCAAGAAAGTATTTGGCAAATGACATCTACCCTGATTTAATTAAAAAAAAGAATCTTTGCTTTGGGTTCACAGGGAAGAACATCTATTTTCTACACTGAAAGCTCAGTAACTAAACAAGGTGGTGAGTTCTGTCCCTCTGCTTCCATGGTAACTATTTAATGATCATCCTCTCCAAAGATCAAGAAGCATCCTCACTGCTAAAGTGCAAGTTTCATAGATCATTCTCTGAAGAGCTACAGTTAATGTGATCCTGCAAACCTTCACAAAAGCACAAAATGTTTAGATTGCTATAAAGTTTGGGCTGGAGGACCTTGCAAGATTATTTCCCATTTTCTAAGGAGATTTGAACAAAATTAAGTGGTTTGTAAAATTAATTCAATTTTATTTCCACTATCTGAGCCAAGAACTGGGATTTTTCTGAGCGATATTCCAGTGTAAACAGAGAAAAATCCCCTTTTCAAAATCCATGTTCTTTCATAGTATTTGCTATCAATAAATACCACAAAAATCTAATTTCTGTGCCTTATTAGCCTCAATTTTAGCTCTCCATGGATTTTTTAATTATCTTATGGCTCATTTTCTCAATTTAATTATCAGGAGATCCAATCTAAAATTAAGTCCTAATCACTTTCCTTTTGGAACAAATTGCGTTCCAACATGTTTCCTTCTTTTAGGCAACTCTGTTAAGTAATTATACTGCTCAACAAAGTAAGTGCAATCTTTCAAACAAAAATTAGATATTTGTACAGTGAAATATGCAACACTTAAAATTTATACAACTTGGCTGTAATCATTTTATGTCTCAGTGCATTATTTTACCATTCCTCTTCACTGACAATTGGTATCTTAGTGGATATAAGTACTTTTTAGTACTAGGTGTTAGTAAAAACTATCTAAATAATAAAACTCCCCTTTGAAACATAGTAAGACATTGAGACAAATAAAAGGTAGCTATTAGCAGCCACTGTCATATCACTCACTTATCTGACCATCCATTGGCAATATTCTGTGTCTGTGTAGTGACCCTGGAGGCTGCTAAAATAGGAAGTTTCTGGATGAATAAGCTCTCTAATTAAAATTCAAATGACGCAATGTTCAAACTCTGGCCTGGAACTACAGATTACTAGGCATAATACACTAGTTTATCAGGAAAAACAATAAAGTTATTTACCTGACTCTATAGTGGAAAGCAGAAATAGGCACCCTTCCCCTTCCAGAATGTTGACCTATCATTCTAATGATTCATTGTCATTGGTTAGCTAGTGGAGTTTGATAAATGGTTTATTTCAAAACTCCTGTGAGGGGCTCCTGGTTATTTATTTATTTATTCATTAATTAAATGTATGTAACTCTCCATCTCACAAAAATGACTCTGGGAGACATACAACAATATGATAAAAAAAATATATGTAAGAAACAATCAATACAAAAATATAAGCATCAACATTAAAAGATAAATATTATAAAAACAAATATACAAACTCTAGATAAAGAGAGAATAAGAATAGCCAGCTCAGCAATGGAACCATCTAAGTGTGTCTCCAATTCCCTGGGAACCCCAGGCCTGATGACACAACTAAGTTTTGAGGAACTTCTGGAATGTCAAAATTCCAGAGCAATATCATCCTAGAAACATTACCAACTAAAATTTTATGCAACATAGTTGCTACCCTCATTATATAAAACAGATCAATAAACTGCCAAAGTGTCAGAAACAGTACACAAGGGTACTTAATTAATATTGTAAAATATTGCTATAATTTTTGAGAAAAGAATATTAAAATGAATTAATGAATCTTTACAAAACTACAAAAGTTATATAATTAAAATTGCAACTCAATCATGTGAAAGTGCAGAATATGTGACATATTTCTGAGAACATAATTCTTGCAAAATGTGTCTGTCTGTCTATTTATCTATCTATCTATCTTTGAAGGCTATCCACTCAGAATGATTCTGGGTGACATATGGAATCAATACAACAATCAAAACCATAAAAAAAAGGAAAAGGCAGCCAAACAGTCAAACAGAAGAGGGTCAGGACTGTTTGGATCTCTGACAGGAAGCTGCTTTACTGGGCAGGTATCATGACAGAGAAGGCATGTCTCCTACATTTCTTCAGATTACATCACTTAATAAATGGAAACACGCATGCGGACAGTCAGTTCTTACAAAATAGGCAGATGTAGGCAACCACCAACATCTTGAATTGCACTTGTAAACCTACTGATAACCAGATCAGGTAACAGTGTTACATGGGCATAGCATGCCATGGCCATAACTCCTTGTGCCACCATGTTCTAGACTACCTGAAGTTTCCAGATAGTCTTTAAGAGCAGTCCTCTGTTCACTGCATTGCAATAATCCAATCAAGAAATAACTAAGAAATGAGACCATGTGAATAAGCGCAACACACACACCCACACACACCACATATCAGGGTGGATTTGATTTAAATCGAGTTGATTTAAATCACAATTTAAATCATGATTTAAATCACTAGTAAAAAGGCTTGATTTAAATCAACTCGATTTAAATCATAATTTTTAAAGAGCAACTATCATCTCTGCTACTCCTTTGACCCACTGTTCACTCACCAATAGTCCCAGTGTTGCAGAATATACAGCCTCATGCTACATAACTAAGCTCCATTTCATGCTGAATAAACTAAATTATTTATGTATCTTAAATAGAAAACTATCTTACGATAGATTTTTACCCCCAAAGTTTTTTATTAAAATAAATTCGATAAAAATAAAAAAAATCCGATTTAAATAAAAAAATCCAATTTAAATTAAAAAAATCTGATTTTTTTTTTATTTTTTAAAAAAAATCATTGATTTTTATCCACCCTGCCACATACTCTGGATTTAGGTGTAAGTGCAATTGTAGCACAAGAAGGATTTATACAAAGGTCTCTGGGCTGCAGCTGCCATCTGTTCCTCAAGTAGGAGCTGTGAGCTTTTTAATGAATTAATATACAAATGATAAAAAATAAAACTCAAGCTTGCTCATAGCATAGTTGATTTTAAAGTACAAATAAAGCCAGTATAGTGTGATATTCTTTGATTTACTCTTTCTGTCTTGTAACAAACAGAAAGAAGAAACTTCAGGATAATATTCTCAATAGTCTGATTATAGATTAAAGGAGAATTGCTTTCCTGCAATGTGCTAATACACATTATACTTAATACACAACGTAATACACAGACACACACACACAATATTCACATTTTAAGTTTTAATTAATTTTTATATTTTTATACTGTATTTAATTTTATTTTTTTCATCTGTGTACATTGTTCAACAGTAAAATATCTTGTATGTTTTGTCTGCATTAAAATGGCAAATAAATAATAATGCATTTTTGCAATGTGGAAATTCGTAATATTTTGAAAAAAGATGGAATAATAAATAGAAAAGAATTCCACATATAAAAAGATATGTAATGTTAAAGAGTATTAAATGAAGTATGATTTCAAGAAAGAACTAGCATGCAAGAGATTGACATGAGACATAATATGTTTTGCATTTACCAAACTGTATTTTGGAAGATGATCTTTACAGTTATTTTGCTTCCATATTTAAAAAGAATACAGCTTGAAAAATTTGTCTGAAGTAAAACTGTGCAGAAATGGAAGCCAAAACTAATATAGCTTGATGCACTCAGATCAAAATAAGAAACTACAATTCAGAAAAGTTAGTCTTAAAGTGGGAGTAAAATAAGAATTATCCAAGCTTTATGGGAGAACTACAAGCATCCTAAATAGCATTGGATCTGTTCTGCCCCAGCTCCGGATTTCCGAGGATATTGACACACACCAACGGTCCTTATCAAATTTATTAAGTAGCAAGAATAAACAAGACCGGCAAAGGTTGGCAACCAGCCCAGAAAACAAGATATGATAAACCAAAATACTCTGATAATAATATGAGTTGTTTCCAGCAAGAACGCACTAGCTGTATGCGACTTAAATAGGCTAAGAGAGTGGCCAATTATCCTCAAGCCCTACTCTCAAGTAGACTTCCTCCTCCTGAGTAGCCACTCCTGCCTTTTGGCAGCCCCGCATGCTCGAGCATTGAGGAGAGGCTCCTCCACTTCGCTCTCTCCACTTGAAGGAGCCTCTGGAGGTTCTGAAGGCCCTGGCTGAGTCTCTGCCTCTGGCACCACATCCTCTTCAGCCGCCTCGCTGTCCGACGCGAGCGCTGGCTGCGCAGGCTGCTGGCGCAACCCCACACCAGCCTCCTCGTCGTCGGGATCAGCCACAATCCGCGCAGGCCGCTGGCGGGCCACAACAGGATCAGTTAGTAAGTCCTCACAGGCAGAAGATGCCTTAGAATATACACATAAAATATAGAAAAGGGATACTAATGTGAAGTAACATAATCTAACTTCAGGTTCATCTGATGACCTCTGCTAGGTAAAGAACTTGCCAGGGAGCTGAAATTCAAGAGAGGTTTTTGAATTTTAATAATGTCTCCAATGAGACAGTCTCTCAAAAATTAAGTATTTTAATCACAGAGTACAGAATGTGTAACAGCAAGTAATGAGTTAAACAAAAGAGGATGTAGTTAAAAGATAGAGGGAAATAAGCTACATGGAAAGTTATAAATTCCCAAGTAAATAAAGTTCAGTTGTCAAAAACCTTCTATAATTCAGCCTTGTTCCTATTTAATATATTATTTTCATTCATAATATATATTTAGAGCGGAAGAGTGCACTAAGAAAATCAAGTTGTCCATAGACTGAAGGCTTAGATTACATAAACTAAGATATATCATGCTAAGATGTGGAATTAATATAAAGAAATATAAAGAAGTTATAGATGAAGCAAGTGTTCTTGGAAAGTGGAATAAATAAAGTAAATTTAAGTGACAAAAACAATGAGATTTGTTTCCATATGGAAATGGAAGGGAAGGAAAAGTCTTGAATTTTAGTTCATGTCACAAACCATACATTACAGAAGCAATTGCAAACTGGAACAACTAAATTGCCTAAAGAATGGACACCCCCTTTTTTAAGAGCAGATTTTAATATTGCCTTAACTGGTTTATCAGAAAAAAAGTATATGGGATATCAGCACATATCAAATATATCTGATAGATACTATAAAATAACCACAGACTAGAAGAGAATTTTGACTGAAGAGTCCTCATGCGTATGCAAGGAAATGTTTATAAATTATCTATTAAGTACAATTTGATGCAATCAGGGTGGTCTGTTAGCATGTAAATTACTTGTGTGGGTTAAAAATTCTCAAATTTTCAAGAGCCAGAAACATGTGACTTTTATTTTATAACCTTCTATCATTATCATCCTGATCTTACCAATTACTTCTATATCCATATTTTTTTCAAATTGTTTAGAAAATGTTACATTTCCATTTAAACCTGCATTTCAAACTGCAGAAAAATTTCTGCAGGGCTTCAAATTGGGTTTTCCTAAGACCCGAATGGCATAAGACACAGGTAGATCACCACCTACCAGTACTTTGATAATGCATTCTGGGTCCCTTTTTCAAAAGATGACCCAACGAAGTATGCTTCTATTTTTTTTATGCCTTTCCTAGCCATGGGGCCGTTGATCTCGCTACAGTGATCTTGTGAGACCCGGCCACGAATTGGAATGTATAGGTTTTAATGTTTTTTTAAACTTTTGTATGGGATATTGTTCGCATTGTTTTATTCTTTGTTGTTAGCCGCCCAGAGCCCCTTGGGAGTTGGTGGCATAAAAATGTGACAAACAAACAAACAAACAAACAAACAAATAAACAAATAAATAAATAAATAAATAAATAATAAAAGTTGCATTATATAGGTATTTAATGCAGGTTTGTATGCAGGATTTCTTAAAGCCCCACACAACTATAAAGTCTATTAAAACTTTAATTTTCCTTCCAAAATAATTTCAGGCTTAAGAAGCCATACAGTAATAACTAGGATTTGTGTGCAGATTCTAAGATCAAAATAAAACATTAAAACGTTTAAACTAAGCACAAATCATTGAGTGAAATCTATGCAGCCTTTTTTTCTTTATTTCTTCTAAATCTATCTTAGTGGCAATATCAAAAGCAAGCAAACTTTTCTCCCTAGAATTCCACACAAGAGGTGAATAATACAAAGTGTTTATCAATGGGATCAAATAAAATACTAAGTAAACATGTGAGTCTAAAAGATGCACATAAATTTTTAAAATGCCAAACAGATTATGTATTACAAGCTTTTAAAACAAAAGGTGGCTCATCTTTGTAAATGATGAAAAATGTTATTCTTTTATTAGACTTGCACAATGTTTGTGAGATTTAAAAATATAAATCTATTTTCAGTGGAAAATTCAGAACAAAAACTCTGGGATTTTCTCTATTTTAGATTTAGCAGATTTTCCTATAAATCTAAGCAATCACAGCTCATTATATGGCACATTTTTATAAGATTTATAAGAGAGTCTTCACATTCATAAAATATCACTTTTCAAACTGGAATATTGGCCAATGAAGGACCCAACTTGTATTTTCTATCTGCTAAATGGTTGCTGTAGAGTCACTAAAAGAATCTACATGAAATGGATTTGGCACATGCTTTCTTACACCAGACAAAGCTTAATTTGTCATTTGTTGGATAATTGTTTTCTTCTCACCAGGAGATGTTGGGGTCTTTGCAGATCAAAAGTGGAAGAATGCTGCTTCGGAGATAGATGTTCCTGTGGATGAAGAGGATAATTCGGATGTGTACAGTAGCTGTCTGAATGGACGGTGTTCAGTTTAAAATGTTACTGTTCTGTTTGGAGAGTTGAATGATCTGATGCCGTTGTTTTTCAAAATTGAAGACTAACACAAGATTGACAGAAGATGAGCATTGTTTTGAAGAGACTGTGTTTTTTAGTGATGTATTTGCAATGCTAAAGTATGTCTCTTAGCAATCTTACTCTGATGCTCTGTCTTTAGTAAGAAACAACTACAACAGTTGCTAGTGTAGTAAGATTTATTTTGTTCAACAAATCTACTATGCAGAATTTCATGTCTGGTGTTCCATAATATGTTTTAGGTATGTAAAAGTGCCCAACTCAAGAGACAGAAAATCGTATCCTGTGCCAGTCATTCACTTATGCTAATTATACTTTAGAATTTGGAGGATTATTAATGTAGATATTTTCTTAGTGCAAACCATATCATTAAAAATATAGAAAAGCAAGCATTTATCCCAATTTTATTTGTGGAATAATTATGGCTGATATTAATTTTTCCTTACAAAACTTTATCATATTAGTTTTGGAGTTATTTTGCTTAGTCACATAAAAGAACATGGATCATGCCAAGATTTTTCAAAATATGTTAAGATTTGAGGTAATGACAGGAAACTTTGGCAAGTGGCATGAAAATAAATATTTACATTTTCTGACATGAATTAACATGAAACTTCAAATATAAAATGGAAAAATTGATCACAATTAGAAATTTAATCAGAAAGCTTCAAACATTCTTGAATGTTCTTTCAGGAATGAAAATTTACAAAGCAAAAGTAATAAGATGATACCACTCACCAACACATTTTTCAGCTAGTTCTCCTAAAAAATGATTGGACAATTTTGGATTCCAGTCCCTGGTATGAATTTGTAAAATGTGCTTTCTTGCCTAACAGAGAAATAAAGAGATTTTAAGAATTTCATCACAAAACTATATCAAATACATCACATACAAATAGTTCATCAACTTCTCTTTTAATATATTTCCCCTCAAATCATTTAATATAGAAAATTTACTGAACTAAAGAAGTATCATAATAAAGATTGCTATTGGAATGTTTATAGTATCACTAGATAACAAAATTGACCCTAATATATTTTATTCTAAAAGCAGCTAAAGAAATATGCATTATTCTCTTTTAATGCTATATTTATAATATTTATATAGAGAAGTAAATAAATATTATAAATATAGCATTGCCAATCTAATAAATATAACTGTAATGATTCAAAGGAATTTCAATAAACATATGCTAATATAAAAATTGATGTTGTGAACTATGCAGAAATACTTTGGTTGGTAAACAACATGCTCATAATCAATGAGCTTGTTGGACATGACTGTTTTGAATAAGTTCCACACTCATATTGGAATGAAGTGCATTTTACCTGGTTTCAGGCAAAAGCTGACAATTCCACTGGGAATGTGGAAGGGTCTAATATCTTACATTGGGACTGATATGATTTAACTGCCACAATTTTCTACATGTAATAGCATTATCTGAGACTATGAAGTTATCATTTCAAAAATTGGCTTGGAACATAAAAGCACAAGAAAATATAAGACACACAAAGATGGCCTTTTATATGCCTTACCTTTTGATCAGGCAAGCTAAAAAGAAATTCCCTGTCAAAGCGACCTGGTCTCCTGAGTGCTGGATCTATAGAATCAAGTCTGTTTGTAGCACCAATGACAACTATTTCACCTCTGTTGTCCAATCCATCCATGAGTGCAAGTAATGTAGACACAATAGAGCTAAAACATATTTTAACATAATTTTGTTTAGGGCAAAGCATTAATAGATACATGCAGCATTTCAAACTTAACTTTAAACAAACAATACTGAAGTGACAAGTACATATTGCCAAAACGTAAGGTAAAGGTAAAGGTTTCCCGTCCAGTCATGTCCAACCCAAGGGGGAGTGCTCATCTATTTCTTAACCAAGAAAGCTTGCATTGTCCAAAGACACTTCTGTGGTCATGTGGTCAGCATGACTATATGCCGAGAAACACAGAATGATGTTATTTTCCCATCAAAGTGGCACCTATTAATCTACTCGCATTTGCATGCTTTTGAACTGCTAGGTGGGCAGGAGCTGGGGCAAGTAATGATAGCTCACCCCATTGTATGGCACTCAGGTCTCAAACTCCGACTCCAGCTGACAAGCTCATCATCTTTAACCACTGAGCCACCACAGCTCCTTTTGCCGAAAAATAATTAATCCTATTTAGACGTTCATGATTTCATGAATTGGTTCCAGTTTGTGGCCCACTTTTCAATTTCCAAGACACTTAAGTTAGTGTGTTTGCGTGAATTAAAACCAAAATTTTAAAAAAATCTTAAATATCTAAAATCATTAATCAACTTGAAAATCCTGACTAAAATGAAGTCTTACCTTCTTTCTTAAACACGAAAACTATGGGAGCTAAACACAACTCTTAAGGAAGTATTTTTTTAGTCTGGGCGTGATGCAAGTGATAGATCACTTCTATGGGCTAGATAAATGGAATTTTGAAATCAGGCTACATTTTTAGGAGATCTTCTATTTTCAATTTTAGTGTTTGGGCACACTCAGATAGGTGGTCTTAATTAAGATTTAAAGGTTAAAATCTGTATTTTAAATTAAAACTGAAAATAGTCTGCAAATTTCACGCACTTAGTGTCATACAGTAGCTACTAAATGTTGCACTAATTGTGTAAGACAAAGAAGTCTTTCATCATCAGATGCCATCTGATGCCAACTTCACTCTCAGATGCCAACTCAATTGTGGTGTAGAGTTTAAGATTCTAGCTGAGAATCATAGTTACTGTTCTGATCCATTCAATAACCTTAGTCTGAATGTTAATGTTAGACTTACAGAACAGTAAGTCTAAGACAGAGGTAAGAAAGAAAAGCTTCTCTTCCCCTCAATTGTTTCTTCAATGTTTTCATTTAGAATTAACCCGGATAACATAAATATTTTAATTGTGATGCTATTAAAAAGCTAGAATACCATCTAATTATCATGAAGGTTTTCTTTGTTAGATAATAATCTGAAAGGAAAGGAGGAAGTTTGAAAAAGGCCTATCCTTTTCTTGAATTAGTCAGTCTCTCAATCTATCTCCAAGTAGGTAATTTATTTATTTATTTATTTATTTATTTATTTATTTATTTAATTTGTATACCGCCCTTCTCCAACAGGACTCAGGGCAGTGAACAGCTACGGTAAAACATAACATAAAATTTAAAAGCAATTTAAAAAACATTAAATAATTTTGGCTATCCATTTAAAACAATTAATGTTTATTCTCATCTATGTCCTTTTTGTCTCTCTGAGTAAAGTAGCCCTGTTTTCATTGCACATTCAAATGATTCCTTTTTGTATACCAAGAACACACTAAGTTATATTCAGCATCTAAGAAAGGCCAAATGCTACAGTCACTGGATCAATGGAATATGGAAGGCAAAAGGAACTGAGTTAGGCGGAGTAGCACAAGCATTTGATACACTAGATCTCTAATTGTCCCAAAGCTTTTCAAAATGGCAACTGGGCTTTCTTAGGTTTTATTTCTTTGAAAACATTTCTCTTATCATCCAAGAAGCTTCTTCAGTTCTGACTGGTGGGGAATGGAAGAAAACCTCCACTATTTATGCATCCAATGCTACATATACTAGAAGTAATATGCTAACCTCACCTGTGAATTTGGTCTTGTCTACTGGAACGGACTGGGGCCAAGCCATCTATTTCATCAAAAAAGATTATGGATGGCCTCATCAGGTATGCCTGGGGTAAGCAACAAACAAAATTAATTGTAGATATGAAAATAATTTTTATACTTTTAAAACCTACGAGAAAATTTATCTTTAATTGCTGTATTGAATCAGAAACAGTAAGGCCCTTGAGTTCACTCATAATTATAAAGCCAAGAAAATGCATTAACTCTGCCCTGTGTACATACTGCAGATTACCTTTGACAGCTAATAGGTAGGCTTCACAATGCAAAAACCTGGTAGCCTCCACACAAGTAGTGATAGGGTGGATTAAGATTGGGAGTAGCCCCATGCCAAATGTGAAAATAAACTTTAAAAGCTCTGAAAAAAAGAAATTGGGCCATCTTTGTAGAAGCTTATTGAAAAATATTTCTGTGTTTAAAAGCAGTTGATTTTTTGAGTTTTCTGAAAATTTCCTTTGAGCTAAGCTCAGCTCCCAATGACTTTTACTAATGATCTAAAACTCACAGAGCTTTCTTGGCAACCTTACTGAAGTGACTTGCCTCTTCCTACTTCCAGGATATATTTCGACAGACTATCCTACAGCTCTAATCTTTCATAGTGGTCTCTCATACATGTACTAACCAGGCCCATCCCTAGTCAGCTCCACAAGATTATCTATTAGTGGCTAGGGTGTAAACTATGTAAATACCATCTCATCCAATACCAGTTACACAGATACTTTTTTTTTCTGACATTTTCATTTCCAAGAACTTACATGCTTTGAGGAAACTATTTTTATTCTTCAATCAGTACAAAAATATCAAGAGTGTCTTTGAGGAAGTACAAGCAAAAATACAAGAAGCCAGAAGAGTTGAGTAATCAATATCACTTTTTTATCTCTTGAAGCAAAAGGAGCCACTGCATTTTCTACTGATTTGACGACTTATTCCGGTTTCTTTTTTACTAGCAACTTCATTTATTCATCTTTCTGAAACATAAATGTTTTTATGGGCATTTCCTAACAAATGAAAAAATACATTGGCCAAAATCGGCCTGCAAGATCTATTAAGTCTATAGAATTCCAAGTGGAGACTCTTTCCCTTTCTGGAACATTAATCATCTAATGATGGAAGATGAAGCAAAGCAATGGGTCTTCCTCCACCCAAGATATTCAGTGTCAAAGGACTCCATTCTGTGGAGAGGAAATTGTCTCACTCATTAATACAATTAGCCTTTTAAAAAAGGGTAACAGATACTATTTGTCCTTTGGATTAGAGATACGGCAAATTATATTTGCTTAATTTTCAGAATGAAAATCATAACCGGAGGAAACAAAATAGTTCCTTCATGTCTTCTTATGGTTCACGGTTACTCCCAGCAATTGTTTCTATTCTTTGCTGTTATTTCATATTTAATGACCTTTTTCTTCTTCCTATAATGACTCCAGCAAATATTAATACAGGAACTACCATGATCCAAGGTAATGAACTCAGTCTGACAATACAACAACAGGGACTGGAAACAAAATCAGTTTTCATCCAGCTATTCTGAATGGGAAATACTTTTGCTCATTATGGTATAACCTTTGCAAACTTAGAAGGATATATTAGCAATTAGCAAGAATGTTCAAACGGATCCCCTGCTTCATCTGAAGGACTGAATACATAAAATTGTGTACTAACTTGATCAAAGAGGAGTCGAAGCTGCCGTTCAGATTCACCAACCCATTTACTGAGACAGTCTGCTCCCTTCCTCATAAAAAAGGCAACTTTTCTGTCCCCATGAGCGCATTCATTGGCCAGAGCTCTAGCCACCAAGGTTTTACCTGTTCCAGGAGGACCATAAAACAAACAGCCCCTGAAGACAAATGGACAGATACAGAAATCACTATTTCTTTTTCTTCATAAGCAGCCCAGTATTTGCTACCCACATAAGGGACACAAGAGCTCAGTGATCTGTTTTGGATACTCAGTGAAATAAAAGTTATTGCTAATTAAAAACAATGAAAGAGAAAAGTAGAAAATATTTACAAAGAGTGGTTATTATTTTTAATCTATGCTATTTTTTTCTATTTTAATAAAAATGTCATTCACTTTTTTCTAATACGCTGGGCCAATTTATTGTTGCGTATAAGCATAATAAATTAACATGAACATCAGAGATAGGGCATACATGTAAGATCTCTGATGTTGGGTGTCAAGCGGGCAGCTATATAAATCAAACAAATATTCTAAACAAATGCAAATGAATAAAGTTATAACACTAACTTTGTTATAACTAAATAACAATTTCCCAAGCTTCCTGTGTCTCATGCAACCATTAGTTCTGGTAAATAGGGTCAGGTGGAATGAAAACAGTGATGAGCCTTGGGACAAAAATTAGTCTTTATTAGGAAAATCCTATGCTTAGCTGTCTCATATAGCACGTATACAGCATCAAACTTTTACAGTAAGGAATTTTGCCAAGTCTTAGTTTCTCTGGAGGATCTCCATGACTATTTCCATTTTTATTGGCATCCATTCATCTTTAAAAATTCAATAGCTCCTTTCATAAGTCGAAGAACCCACAATGCTATTCTGCTTCTGTGTTACATTTAAAAATCAAGCTGCTTTTTTTATGGTCTTGTGAAACATATCAAGAAATCAAATCTAAATTCTGCATTCCTAAATTACATAGATATGAACATAAGTCAGTGAGATCTTACACATATCTGAAGACTTGACATACTTAGGAAGCCTTTTAAAAATTCTAGTTTTCCAACCATTATTGAAATCAAAAGTTTCATTTTAAAAGATAATTCTGAATAAACAAACTCAATTGCATATTTTTTGTACAGGATGGATCAATATTGATTGATTCCACATTTTACAATATTACTGAACTATTTCACTTTGTTAGTGGAGAATGGTCTGTCTGACAGCTCTATTTTCTTTAGCTTTCTCACACTTCTAGATTGACAACTTTAAGAGAAATTATACAACACAAAATTGTTAAAAATGTAAAATAACTTTTCTGCAAGAATTTTTTTTAAAGCAAGTTATTTCATCAAATGTCACACAAATGTATTTGACCTAGCCTATTATCGTCTCTCAGCAAACTTCAATTCCAGCAACTTTCTCACAACTATTCCATTTTTCCAGAGATTTGGAGGCATATTAATGGGGGAGAGAATCTGATCTAGGAATGGCTTTTTTCCTGCTTAAGTCAAATGGCTGAACCCAAGTGTAGCCAGCAAAACCTGGAGGGTCCCCCCTTCAAATAATTTGTCCCATATTGTATCTTTTAATCTGACAAATAATAGGATTTTAAAATAATGAAATATAGGAAATAATCATGTTGGCCCATGTGGTTTATTTTAATTAAATTAAATTAATTCACTTGTGTCCACTTCTTTATTAAGCTATTCTTTAAAATAACCCTAAATCCAACAAAGTTTGTGTATTCTGGTAAATTAATTCAAATGTAAATATGAACAAAGCCTACCTTGGTGGCTGAATTTTGAATTTTTCAAATATTTCAGGATACAGAAGAGGAAATATAACCATTTCTTTAAGTGCATGAATATGATTGCTCAACCCACCTATACTATCAAAACGGACCTAAAAGGAAGATAAAAAGCAATAAAAGAAATTAACATTTGGAAATTTAACTTATCATTTGCCCCGTTTACGTGGAAAAGCCATCAGTGTATTTCAAAATGTCAGTAATAAAAACATTATCCAAAATGGTCTACTTTTAATCTGGTGTAAGTAAAGTAGCTATAAACATTTAATTCTTTAAGATTGAATTTTACAAAGCAGCTTAAAGATTTTCCTTTTAGCACAGTCAATTCTAAACAAAGAAAAAAAGCACACCGATTTGTCAAGAGTCATTGGATCCACGTCAGCCAAGCTTGCTCCAACTTTCACTCGTTCACGTAAGATTCCACTAGCCAAATCTTCTGCTATGAAATTCATTGGCAGACACCTATGGCATATTAAAAAAAATCCATAAATTACATGCTGAAAAAAGATGCATGCATGCATAGAATGGAACTGTGACTTTTCAGGTACAATATTTCATCTTGTCCCAAAAATAGAATGAGAATGTTAATCATTAGAGAAAAAAAATATATTTTTCATGAAGACATAATGGATAAATAATCCCACTGCCACCCCACCCCAACCCCAAAAGTAAAAAAAATTCTAATAATACATCGAAATAAAATTGGGCTGCATCTGAAATTACTTTCGGTGGAATTTTGCTAACAATGGAGGAAGGAAGGAGGCACTACATTTTAGAAACAGTAGGGATGGGCCCAGTCTATAGCTCATGTAAAGTCCCTGGCTGCCCTTGTTCAGATTTCTTATTCTTCGTATTCTTCTTCATTAAGACTTCAGGCGCTTGTTAGCAATCTCGCACAAAGAAAAAAAACAAACCCAAAGGTAAAAATTTTAGTCCACACATTCTGATAACATCAGTACACCAGTGGCTCTGCCCCGTCTTACTTTCAGAAGACTACAAAGACAATATTCAGCCCCCAGTCTAAAAATGTTGCCATTCTTTTCTTTACGACTCCATTTGCCCTGAAAAGTTGTCAAATGGGTGCATGATTCTGTAGAATAACATTGGAGACATTCTGAGCCATGATGATAAGAAAGATGTTCTACTCTGTTCTGGCATAGAAGGTACCAATTAAAACTAAAGAAGAACAATAATCAAGAAAAACAATGCCTCACTCCTAACCTCCAATAGAAATGCGAATTTGTTTTCACAGATGGGCAGGTCTGAAGAAATCCCATGATATAAAACCATGTTTTACATGTATAATTTCTATGACTAGAAGAGAATATTTGTAGCTTAGAATTGAACTGTGGGGTCCTTGGTGTTCTCTGAGTGTAGTTGTTTTATTGCAGACATTTCATTAACAAGCTGGATAACATTATCAATGAGCACTGATGATGTTTCCTAATTTGGTAATGAAACATCTACAAGAAAACAACCAAGCTCAGAGAACACCAAGGGCCATACATAACATGTATGACCATGCCTCATAACAGCACCCTTAATTAGAATAAAACAATTTCCACATGGCTGGCAAATTTCATCAGGCCAAGCACATGAAACCAAGCCATTTTTTCCCTTAGCTGAATGACAACAAAGAAATTGTTACCGGTTTCTCGCTCTTGCCATGCTTTTAGATTTTCTTCTTTCAAAACGTTCTTCATCTGAAGAGGTTGTATCACTACTATGAATGGCATGTTTCTTTCTCCTGTGGAAGCAATGGAACATTTAACTGAAGATCGGCGTGCACTGAATTGTGCTTAGTGAATGCTAACAAATAAATAATTAAAACAGATTTAAAGTTGCAATGTCTTTTAATGCTTCTCTTGTTTTCATCACTTGAGTTGGTTCAGATGCCACAATACACTGATATGTCAGAGAAGCAACAAGACACAGCAATCCCTGGTCTTCCCATATACACACAAACACTGTTGTTCCAATGTAAGAGGAGAAATTGTGGTTTAATTTTGACTACAAAAGAGGATCAACATTTCAAGTTTTTTTTTAAGACAGAGATTAAGCCACAATTTCTAAATTGAAATATAATGGAAGAAAGAAACCCTGAAATTAACACAGAGGTAATACAGTAGGTCATTCTCTATTAGGCACAGAACAAGAATCACCCCATTCATTCCTCATCAAACTTTACTGCAAAATTTAATTTACCAGCCCATCATTACCTCTGAACTAAGTCTGTTTTCAAAAAAGCTGAAAACAATTTTATACATACACAAAATGTAAGAAACTGACAAAAACAAAAACAAAATGACAAAACTATTCAAAGATAGTTCAGTAAAATTTCTGGCAGGAATGGCTTCCAGCATACCAAACTATGATAATGGTTTAGAGAGGTAATTTGCAAAGTATTCCTCTGCATTGTGTTATGCTGTCTTTCTCTTTTATTTTATAGCTGTAACAGAGGAAGAATGCATTGGCTTAGCTTTTGTATTTTTTACCCAGCCAATTCTTCCAGAAATTATTCCTGAAATTCCAACATGATAGCATAAAGGTAGTAGAAAATATCCTAATATATTATTTACCTGATATGGCTTCTTCTTGCAGGAGATCTATGAATGTCAAATAATGTGTTTTCCCTTTTCTTTTGGTGAGCTGGAACTAGATAAGATAATCAACTTTGACATTTAAATGTTTTTACAGAACTGTATAAAAATCTAGTTCCTTGCTGTAAGGTAGAGGGGTCAAACTCAAGGCCTGGGGGACGGAACCAGTCCACAGGGTCCCGAGATCTGGCCCGTAGGACCGCTCTGTAAACAGCGAAGGTCTGGCCCGTGGTGCCTCTGCCAATGAAAACAGAGCTTGGAAGGGCTACATGTGGTCCTCCTGAATTCCGTTTTTACTGGCAGCGGGTTGTAGGAGGTCATCACAGCTGAAAATGGAGCTCGGGAGCCCGTTTTCTCTGGCAGAGTGCTCGGGCCACCACAGGTGCCCCCAACATGAGTGACATTGAGCTGGCCATGCCCACTCCGGCCCCCCGAGGTCAAACAGAACCCTGATGCGGCCCTCAATGAAATAGAGTTTGACACCCCTGCTGTAAGGCATCTTACAGCAATCAGAAATGTTTGCAAATAACATATATTTCTTCATCCTCTCTTCTCCAAATTTCTTTTTTAATTCTGTTTTTATGTAAGATACTCCTTACATTAAATACTCCTACTCACAGTTGTATTTTAATGAAGCATATTAAATTCTTGTTTTAGAACACTTTTGACTAAACATTGTAGCATAATAAAGATAAAAGCTTTAAGACAGCAAACTCTGTATTGCTGACTTATAAAAGAATTCTCATTGAAATACAGTCATGTGCAATTCTGTCTTTCACTATGGCCTAGTACAATGATTTAACATTACCCACATAAACAGAAAGGTAAAAAAAGCCAGGTTCAAATACTTCCCAACTCTCCTCTCCAACACGATCAACAAAAGAAATACAAACCAAAATTTGGCTAGTTTAAGAGTTTGCATGTAATAATCAGCTATATTAAACGAATTCTGTACTGTTAAACAAAGTACCAAAATAATCACAGAGCTTAATTTATCAGAAATAATTCTAGGAAAGCACAAAATAGCAAAGCAGAAATCTGTTAAATAGAAACTATTTATTGTTTATGAAAAACATAGGGAAATGGGGGAATGGGTAAGCATTGTGTCTTGCATGAATTTATACTAAACACTTTGCATGCAATTCCCCAAAACATGTTCTGAGTGAGTTGCCTAGTGAGGTGACAGAGATCTTAGAGGCATTTCTAATTTTATCAAGTCTAACAAGTAGAGGGGAGAATTATTCATTTATTTACTACATTTATATCCTGCCACAATCAGAACTGAAGTGGTGCAGTGGTTAGCCTGCAATACTGAAGGCTACTTCAGCTGACTGCTAGCTGCAGTTCAGCAGTTCAAATCTCACTAGCTCAAGGTTGACTCAGCCTTTCATTCTTCTGAGGTGGGTAAAATGAGGACCCAGATTGTTGGGGGCAATATGCTGACTCTGTAAACCGCTTACAGAGGGTTGTAAAAGCACTATGAAGCGGTATATAAGTCTAAGAGCTATTGCTACCAAACAACTCTTGGTGGTCACATAAACACAACCACAAACAGGACTGTACCTACTTTTTTCACTAAGTAAATCAAAGAAAGAAAAATACAGGACAAATAAGATGATACCATAAGTATCTCTTCAAAACAGTAACAGCCCAAATACTATATGTTCAACTGCAAAAAAAAAAAAAAAAAAAACACTTAGAGAAGTAATAAATGTTGTTTATTTTTTTCCTACACGCTTTAGGAGCCTGAGTGGCGCAGCAGACTAATGCTACTGTTAAAGGTAGTATTTAGCTTCCAGCTGCCTGCAATTACTGCGAGTTCAATTCTCACCAGGCTCAAGGTTGACTCAGCCTTCCATCCTTTCTAAGGTAGGTAAAATGAGGACCCGGTTTGTGGGGGCAATAAGCTGACTTCGTATAAAATATACAAAAGTATGAAGGCTATTGCTTAACGCCTTGTAAGCCGCCCTGAGTCTCCAGAGAAGGGCGGCATATAAATCAAAATAAAAATAAAATTAAAAAAAATTACAGAGAGTAGCAGATAATGATTCTTCAGCCATTTTATCCTATTTAATTTTAACAGTAAATAAATTAAATTTAGAGGAACGATATTTTGCTGAACTTTATTATGAAGTTGATCCATGATCCATTTAGTTCTAATTTAATGCTGTAACAAGGGTAAGATATTGCTGAACCAAGTTATTTCCGTTACATAATTTTTAAAAATCTTACCTATAGGAGGCGCTTGATATCTATCTACTGTTTTTCTTTGTCTGAGATTATATGGACGATCATTTTCTTCTCCTTCTGCCTCCTCTGCTTCAATATCCCCATCTTCTTCTTGAGATTCTAGAAAAATCCCCATTAAATATTTATAAAAGTGCACTAAAGTAACTTGATAATATCTATTAAAGAGCACCTGTTACTTTACAGGTGAAATATATTTTATAAAATGCAACACTGATTTGATAGTTTACAATATTCCAGAATGAACTTTATAATATATAGATAATTTTAATATTTTTAAAAACACTTCTTGAAATATTATAAGGTATCTATGAACTTTGAACACATGAGAAAGCTGTTATAATTTCAAGATCAAAACTATAAATTGACAAGAAAGGCCAAACAGCAAAGATATTTTCAAATCAGAGTCCTGAACAATTCATTCAAAAGCACCATGAATGTCTGAGGAAAAAAACAGCACTGATTAGCATTTATCAAGCCATGAAGGAATTACCAAGGCCTGAATCCATAACTGAAGAAGACCTGTCCGTTGGTATCCAACATTTAAGTGTATAGTTTGATTAATAAGTTTTTCTAGACTATTAAGAACTCAAATAACTTGTGTTGTTTTTCAACGTAATAGTATTTCACTTGTATTTATCGAAGTAGCTGTCAAATTACTATCACCATTACCTTCTTCTTCACCTTCTGTAGAAACCTCGTGGTGGTTCTGGATTCCATAGCTATTTCTCCTTAATGATTTCCTCCTCCTTTTCACTCTTGAGTACATATCCATGTTTTCCTAAAATAAAAACCTCAAGAATGATCTGCATCGCTAACAGCTAAATATACATGTAGCTTCCAACTATATAGTTAATCAAACTCTGACAGTCATAACAAGTATTTTAATAAGAGAGAATCTGCATGTATGCAAGACAGAGAGATGCTAAAATCACAGGCTAAACAAATGTAAGTATCTTTATTGGAAATTCCGATCAGAGTACTGAGTGTTCTATCTTAGGAACTATAAAAGAATTCATGGGAGAGTTCAGAAAATAATTCAGTTATTGTATCTATTCGGCACATAGAAATATTTGATTTTATAAGAATGGAGCATCTGTTCTTGAATAAGCTCCCACATCTGGAGACAAGGGAGGCACAATCAGCACTGTAGAACTCACAGCAGCAAGGCACTCTCTGACTAGCTGGTTACAATTCTCTGGCCTTGCCACTATGTGGCAATGTGAGGCACAGGTTGTTGCTGCCCCAAGAGCTGGAATCTACAGAAATGAGCCAGAGACTCAAGAATTCTACCACTCAGAGCCACAGCTTCCCAGCAGCCAATAAGGTAGCTGGGAAGGGCGGGGCTGTTGCAAGCTGGCCAGCTCATAGAAGGGAAAGCCTTGTTGCCTCATCAGCTAGCTTCCATTTATCCACTCATTCACCACAGCCTGTTAATAGTTGTGCAAGCCTCCAAAGTTGCAACAGAGAGGACAGAGGAATTGTTTTTCCTGTTCCTGTGACTTGATTTTGGATATCAGTTGCTACTATTTAAAGGAACCTAGGGAGTCAAAAGCCCTGAATGCCAACCAGTAAAACATATATATGTAGATGGGACTGTTTCACATTAATCATACTGTCTTACAGATGGTTGACTACCCTATAATCCACCACAAACCATGTCACTTCTTGTGAGTTATTGTATTTTTTATGAGATAGTACAGTGTTGACACCTCTTTTTTCCATAGCCAGCTGCATTGTTTTTTCTTTCCCTTCTGTTCCTGTTATAAGGATTGAAAACTGTATACAGAATATTCAAAATTCATTTGATCCATTTTTATTAACAAGTGCTCTCGATGCTAGGCTATAACGTACTCGAGGCTTAAACAAAATGTAAGGAAAAAAAGATGAGCAGAGAATTAAACTTACAAATTCAGTATCTGTCCACATACGCAACCGTTCCACTTCACCTGATCTCCTGTTCCGTCGGATGTTAATATTGTCCATTTCCTGAAGAACAGCTTCAGCAGTACTAACAAGAAAAATTGTAGTAATTTATTTATATTCTTTATATTTTTATAAATAACTCAACACATGCAATACTCCCACCTCCCCCTATTTTTCCCATAACAATAACTCTATGAGATAACTTGTTCTGAGAGAGAGTGACTGGCCCAAAATCAAATATGTAACAACTGCCTTGTGATATTGTTAAGTAAATACAATAAGCTGGATCATAATTAAATATGGTTAAAATTAAATAAGATCCTTATATGATTTTGGTCCAGTAAAAATAAATCTGCTAGTAGAAACACAAAAAAGTGATTTTTGCGTTACAACATTCCTACACCCTTTTTAGAAGGAATCCTCAGTGCCCATGAAAGTTTTTACTGAATACAAGGGGCTACATTTAAGGAAATGAACATTATTACTCTCTTCCAGTGTGAGCAAATTCATATTTTATCCATGATTTACAGATATAGTTCAGAGGCAAAAATCAAATTAGAAAAATATGAGTCCAAAGTTTATTCCAATATTCTCTATAATTCCTGAACAAACTCAACTATTAAAATTCTGGTTCACATCGTTTATTGCAGGGATAGGGGTTTCCCTTTCTTGCTGAGCCTCATTTTGTTAATGTAAAGTTTTGCCTCTAAGATGGTGTGACCATAAAGTGGATAGGCTGAAAAATGTCTGATCCATTTCTTTTCTATTTCCTAGGATACAGATTACATAAAATAAGTACAATAAAGTTCTCAGAGATTGAAATCGGCTAGCTGAGTAAATTAAATATTTACTCTACATTGTTTGGAAGCTGAATATTCAACCTAGGGGACATCTTTTTAAATGTATAAATAAAATGTTTCTCATGGACTGAAATATAACACAAACATAATTTTAACAATATCATGAAATTTTACACTATTATTATTGCACTATTCCAACATACCTGTTTACCAATTGGTCAAACAGTAAACTCTGATTGAGACTTTCAAATCTGTTTTTTCTAGATCGACAACTTTTTCTAATTTCTCTGCCTCCATTTATACAGGCATGGTCACCATCTCCCTTTTTTTCTCCTCGAAGAGAACAGCTTTTGAGAGCTGCAAATTTCAAGTTATAATATTAATATTGAGAAATAATAAGTATTTAGGATGTGTATAACAAGGTGCATGGACTGTTGCAAATGTGGAACAGTTGGGTTTATATAGTTCTTGTTGTTTTAATGGTATTTACATGAGTGAGCTACCCAGAGTCTTATGATTTGAAAGGTAAAATAATTGTGTAAAATATTTACACACAGAGACATACATAGTCATATTATTTTATCCACAATAAATATTTCAATTTTAATGATAACTGTATATTACTCTGCAGCCTTCATGCCAAATTTGCTTTGAGGGATTTGGGGTGCAGTCTAAGTAGAATTAGACTAAGTAGAATGGAGCCAGGAGTAAGAAAATGGGAAATAAATGAGGCCAGTTTAACAAGTGGGTACTTGGTCATGGAACAAAGAATGTAGCTTTTTCTTTTTTTACTTTTTGCACTGAAAAGAGTAATATAGCATATTGAAAAGTTAGGGAGACAGAACATTAAAAATATAAAAATGTTAAGGATCAGAATAAGCAATTTAACTATGAAGTACTTACATAAACTACGACCATTTGGTAGAGTAGCACCAGATTGAGAAGTTAACCTAAGAACAATTTAATTTGGAAAATTAGTTTGTTGTATTAAAATTACAATTCACATAATATTGATATTATTTCTATTCTCAAGTGTTACATATTGGACATAAACTGCTATAATTTCAACTCTACAAGTGATATGAAAACTATTTATATCCCATCTGTATATTTTAAAACAGTTAAATAATTTTTATGCTGCTTCTACAAATGAGGAGCAAAGTTAATAATTCATTGAAAGCAGGAAAGTGATTTTTTTCATTACAGATGTCCACACAGGAGACTACTTTCAAATGATTGACAAAACCAAGACAAAAAATGTAATTTATTTTACTTTTGAGTTGAATTATGCAGTCAATTTAGTGATAATTTTTAGAATATCTCTAGAACCATATCTGCTTCCAGAAACTTTGCACAGCTTGGAGAACTCAAGTTCTCTACCTCTGGTCTAAAGTCATCAATGAGAAAGCCTGGTATCAGTCTTTAAATCTGGTATTCATTTAATGAAGTTTAGCATTCCTAATTTTTTTACCATTCTGGAAAGCATTCAAATAAGATATAGGCTATTCAGTGCATTCCCTTGAAATAATGATTTGTATTGATCTATGATCATGCTTCAAACAATGTCAAGCTACTCAATACAACATTTTTAATTTGTATGCTAATGTGATAAATGCTTTCAAATGCAAACATTTGAAAAGAAAATATCTGTTGTAAAAGAAAACTTTAATTAGTTTACATTGATCAGTTTATATGTTCCAGTGCTATAATGTAGTCTATATTTTTTCTTTGAAAAGAAAGCAAAATACTTTCAAGCTGAAATAGGGTCCTACCTCATAGTCACAATACAAAATAGAAAGTAACGTGTTTAATTCTTAGCATCATCAAAAGCAGCTCAATTTATTTTCCTTAGTTTGAACGGTAATTATAGCAAAGGTTACATAAAATGATAGGGATCAAAAAACATTTAGAGTTCCAAACTGTAGTTTGAGTATTCCCAGGTTAATGAAACCATTCTTATGCTAGAATTTTGTCCTAAGCCTGTGCAAATAGACAACCTATTGTGAATTTACCTACGATTCAATCTAATAACCTACTATAATGGTTCTAAGACAAAAAAATAGAGTAAAGAGATTTATTTTGATTTTGTACTGTTTCCTATTGTGGAATGTTCAACATCTTTCAAATTTTCAAACTTTCAAATTAAGCAAACACAACAGTTGTGAGATGAAAGAAGCAGTTGGAAGGCGAATATAAAGGTTGTTAAGCAAACACTGGGGTCGTTAAGTGAACCCACTGTTTGCTACGGAGTGTTTTTCCCCAGAAACAGAAGTAAATGTTGGCTTCCGGAAAAAAGTTGTAATCACAGATACATGACTGTGGAGTGCTGCAAAGAGTTGTAAATCAAGGCCAGTTGCCAAGCGCCCAAAATGTGGTCATGTGACTCTGTGTGTGTGTGTGTGCACATGATGTCAGAACTTAAAAAACAGGTGATAAGCAGCTTTTCATGAGTCTGCCATAATTTTGGTCATTAAGCAACTCAACATAATTTGTGGACTTCCTGTACCCTCTTCCCAGTTTATCCTCCATGCCAATACTACAGATGAATGCTAGTTTTAAACTGATGTTGCCATTATAAGTATTACTGCAATCAAAACAGAAGAGAAAGAGAAGTGAATGTGTCATCTTTGAGTATTCTTGCCACAGAAATCAGGAAGCGCGCACACACACACACACACACACACAAAATGTGCCTCTTCAAAAATATACAGTATATAAACAAATTTTGAAAAATTCAGGATTTAGAGCTCACCATAGAAATAAGAGTTCTTAATTTTTGCTTTCCAGAGACCAGGTATTAATTGTATTTCTAAATGTATACTTGTAGAATTCTTGCCTAAAACATATGAATGCTGGCTTTTAAAAAAAGGAGGGGGGGAGTTAGATTTTCTCATGTTTCTCTCTTGGGGGGAGTGTATACATCACCACCACCATCATTATTCCAAACTGGTTCTCTCAGCAATAGAACAACAAAATAGAAGGATATTTAGATATTGGCTCTAATTAGCATAAATAATATGGAAATTATTTATCAAGATTAATAATATTTACCAGTGCCATTTTTAAAAACATCTATGAGCCTTTTACTTCTGATTTCACACAATTCATGTTTAAATGTTCATAGATAATGGAAAGTCCATTAGGCATGATGGTCCTCTTGAAATGGACATTGTCTCATTTCAGCTTTTAAAGTGGGGAATCAGAAATATTAGCATTCATTTGTGCAGTTCCAGATACCTAATACAATAATTTTAACAATTTATCAACTCTATACTTTGTTTTATTTTTGTTTAAAGTAACATTTGTTCTCTTTCCTGCAGAACAAGTAACACATGCTGAAAAGAACCATAAATAATATGTGGTCAATTCAACTCCAAAGCCTAATTTGTGTGTGTTAAATGGGTTAAACTATGTAATTGCTAGGGAGCAATCTCACAGGTCAAATTTGGAGTTAACAGCAAAAAAAAGCTATTAATTTGTAGCAGAAACAAACATGGCTAATACTTTCTATTGCTGAAGAAAACATGGAACTAGTTAAACTTATTAACATAATACTATATGCATGGAACAGACAAAACTGTACTGTGATCACAAGGAATTCCAGATGTCTTAATGTAAGCAACAGATGGAGTTGCTCTTTTTCTTTCCCATAAACAAAATTTGTCATCTGAAATAAAGTTGGGGGGGGGGAAGGGAGGAAGCGGGAACAAGCTGTACCTCATGCACTTATGCATGAAGTCAGAATCTCTGGCTAAAATCAGTTACTAATGATGAAATTACACATGATGAGAAAGATGGGATGGGAGTGTAGCATCCCAAATTTAGTTTTCCCTTTCTGTGCAGCATACAATAGATTTTAGTACATAGTCTGGAACAGAACCCGATATAAGGAGGCTATTTTAAGTAGCAGAAACATTTCTTTAAAGGGAGTAAAGATTTTGCCTTAATCAATAATTTAAGCTGTTTAAGAAAATGATCAAAATTGTATACATGTAAGTACACACAGACATGTGCATACACACACAGGTTTTTAAAATATTTAATATGCTTACCGGGACTGACCAGTTGAGACACTCCATTCCTCTCGCTGTCCAGTACTGCGAGATTTTGATTTGTCTTTGCATACAGAATCAGCATGTTTCAAGGTACGTTTGGCTGGAGGAGATATGTGACTATCACTCAAACTACCATCACTACCATCATCTCTCTAGAGAAGAAAAAAAAAAAGCAAACAGTTAGTAGTAGTCTAATTCATGACATTGTTCAAGATAAATATTCTCCAATTCAGGAGGAGGGGGGAGGAACTGATTCTTATTCAGATAATAGCAATCATCCTCACCTGAAAACTGTAAATCTAATTCTAGGAAGAAGGTATGAGAGATATTGAGGAATTTGCTATATCTTTTTCTGGGGATTAAATCAAATTTGAGCTTATTTGTCTGTTTTGTATTTACATCTCACAACGATCAAATGCATCTCTTAATGATTTACAAGATATATAGAAAATTACTGAAACATCAACAGTAGCCTAATTTTAAAATGTCTACTATCAATAAAACATAATGGACTCATATGTTGAATCAATATAGGCATTAATAGCTAATTCTGCATTTTAAATGCACTACAGAATTTTCTTAATGCAATCAGGGAGGGAGCCAATCTGATTTCCACTGGAAGTGTTTCCAAATGCCAACATTTATATTAACAAATATTTTATTATTATTATTACTTCAATTTATACAATTTATTCAGCCCTAAGACAATCAAAGCCACTCATACAGCCTAAAAATGAAAATGAAAACTAGTTTAAACAAGTAGCTCAAATAAACAATTAAAATGACTTGAAACATGAATTAAAGAATGATATAATGAATATCAAAATTCAGAATGATCACACTAAGCTAACAGAATTTAAATTACTGCAATTGATTTTAGGACGTTTCCTATATTGAGTTTTATGGTGTTAACTCACTATATATTTGACTTTTACTTTACACTTTTTTAAGTTTCATACTTATGTATAGAGAAGGAGTTCTCCTCAAAAATATCTAATATCCAATTTAGGGTTTGAACGCAGGTGATAAACAAACGCTCCAGGAGGATTGCTTTCTTATTTCCCTCAATACGAATGCACAGGACAACTTTGAACAGTTTGGCTGGTGGAAGTCTTGCCCTTTTGGGAAAGGCTCACACTAAAAAAACTGTTCCAGGCAAACACAAGCAGAAAGTCAGGTGTCCTTGCCCTGTTTTGGTCAGAACATCCCCCCCCCCATATTTCAGTAACAAGAAACTATGGCTCCCCACAAATAATTACAGGTAGTCCACAACTTACAACCATCTATTGAGCAGCTGTTCCAAGTCACAACAGCACTGAAAAAACTGACTTTCAACTGGTCCTTGCATTTATGACCATCACAATGTCACTATGATCCCACGATCAAAATTTGCAACCTTCCCAGCTGGCTTCTAATAAAATCAATGTGGGGAGGCGAGAGCTGGATTTGTTTAATGACATTCACTTAACAAATGCAGTGATTTGCTTAAAAGCAAAAAAGGGTGTAAAATCAGCTGTGACTCACTTAATAACCATCCTGCTTAGCAAATTGGGAATTGTTGTTCCCAATTGTGGTTGTAAATCAAGGACTATCTGTATATCAGGGAGCAAGGCTTCTCTCGGTTATGCTCCATACCCTTGATATCACCAGCTCACAAAACAAGTAGAGGAGCTGATCAACACCATTTCTCCACTCCATTTACAGACACGCTGTCACAGGGCCTCTGAAGTATACAGAATGGTGTTTCTGAATGTAACACAGGAAATAAAATTGTATGTGACAGGTCAAAACATACATAAAATAAATCCCTGCATTTTTTTCAACAATTATGCAGGATGTTTGTACCATTCCATACAAACCTAGTTACTAGATTCAGAAACTTCAGATATATTCCATACAATAAGAAACAGAGTTCTGGAGGAAAAATACCTACTGTATATACTTTATTAAATATTAAATAGTCAATGGCCAAGTTACACCCTACTTTGTACACAAAGGTGTGTCTATACTGTTAATAACATACAAAATACTGGGATTCAATCTTGTAAGGGTTCTGAGTAATTCTATTCTATGTAGAAACTGAAGCTACACAACTGGTTTGAAACCTGTTTCAGTGGTGTGGGAGAGTTTAACTAGATAAAGCAGACAAGGCAAAAACATTACAGCATCATTGTCTGAAGTCATTAAGCAAGCAATTTTCAATGTAGTGTAATTAATACCAATAATAGTGAGATCCAAAGGACGTGAACCCCCCCCCCTTCCAATAGCTTCAAGAGATATTTCTTCTTTATTTCAATAACTATTTTAAGACTGCTTAATAGGCACTTGTATAGGAAGAAATGTATGTTCTTCCTCTACAATGATTTCTCAGGTGCTCTCAAAATGTGTTACAGAAAGACTGGAAATCGTTATAGAGGTATGAAGAAATACCCTTTTTTCAAGTACGGTAGATTATTGTGAAAATTTCCCCTTCCCTTTTCTTTTCCCATCATAACTCTATAACATTCACAAGGGCTGTATAGTTCTATTTCTGATTTTTTTTAGGGGGTGGATTGCAGTGGGGATGGAAAGTCTGCATCTTCAATTCTTTATCAAGGTTTACTAGTAAACCACTGCTTTTTACCATTCAAAATTACCACAACCTCCCACAAGATCCCCACAGGGCTGTGTCTTGAGCCCACTACTATTCACTTTGATGACCCACGACTGCTGTAGCAAATTTGCTACGAATCATATTGTGGAAGTATGCAGATGATACGGCAGTGGTGGGTCTTATCCAGGACGACAATGAAAATGCTTATAGGGAAGCGGTGAAAGCTCTGGTGGACTGGTGCTGTTGTGGTCCGCCAGCAGCCTGAGGAGTTGGCAGCGGAGTCGGACAGCGATGAGGCTGAGGAAGAACATGGGCCAGCCCTGGAGGCTGCGGAAGGCCCAGATGAGGGTTCTGCATCGGAGGCAGAGATGGGGCCAGGGCCATTGGGGAATGAGGTGCGGACTCCAGAGCCTCCAGAGACTGATAGGAGTGAGGCAGAGGAACAGGAGGAGCCTATTCCTAATGCACGCATGAGAAGAGCTGCCAGAAGGCAAGAGCAGCTCAAGCAAAGAGGACAACTCGGGAGTAGGGCCAGGAGATGATTGGCCCCTCCCATAAGGCTTAAAACAGACCAGCAACGGCGTTTGGGCTTTGCCGGAAAACAACGTTGGTAGCTTCGTCTTCTTCATCTACGTCTTGCGTTGATTTTTGTATCTGTGACTTCTGAATGTTTGCCAAGAAAGGCCTTTGGCAGTTTGCCTAATTGGATCAAGGTTTGCGATAGGACTGAGGAATTTGTGTTGGGAGGAATTTGCTTTAATTTAGTTGAAAGATGCTGGGAATGAAGTAATTCTCAGCTGTTCAAATAAAGTTTGTTTTTTCGCTGACTGATTTTTCTACTACTTACTTGGGCCTGGGTCACAACAGGTGCAATAAAAGTAAGCTGGTTCTAAATGTTAATAAAACAAAGGAGATCATAGTAGGTTTTAGAAAGAGCTGGCACAGTCATATTCCATTCAGTATTAAGGATGCAGCTGTATAGGTGGACAACAGTATTAAGTATCTGGAAGTGCAGATAACTAACAATCTGAACTGGTCTCTCCACACGTCATCCTTAGTGAAGCGTGCAAATCAGTGTCTGCATTTCCTGCGTCAGATGAGGAGAGCATATCTTTCAAAGTGGTTTTGGAATATTTCTAGCAGGACTACCAGATTCTGTAACAGCTTTGTTCCCTATGCCATCCGTCTAGTAAACTCACAAAATTCGTTTTCTCGTCATTGTACATGTACATCCGAACTAGACTGTGTTGTTTCTCTGTGTCGTATAATATATGTGGGTATATGGATAATTTTGTGTTTGTTTGTTTGTTTGGACATGTTTATGTAGTGTATATTGGAGGTGGTGACCCTTTGAGAGCTGTATGCACTGAAATTTCATTTTAATGTATGCTGATTAGCGTACATTCAAAGTGACAAAGTTATTTTAAGCCTCAGAAAGGGTGCTTTATGACCCATAAAGCACTTTTAGCCATCATAAAACTTCACACTATTGTCCCATTCCCCCCCAACACACACACATCACATGACTGCATTTGGGCACTTGGCCACTAGTTTGCATTCACAACTGGTTGCCAAGTGCCCTACCATGAGCATCATTTGGAATCTTCTTTACTGGTTTTCCCACAAAATCATTAGGAAAGTTGCAGGGAAGGTTGCAGGTGGAGGGGATGGAAGAGAGCTGATCCACAAAGGATTTCCCCTTTTTGTACAGAGGGGAGGGGAAATCTTTTGGCAGGCTTCAGGAACGGAGCTGAAATTCTAAGGATTTTACACATGTCCTTTACCAAGAAAAACAAGTATCTTCCAAAGCAAATTAAGCTAGCAGTACTCTCTATGTGACTAATATTTAATGTATAAAAATAATTAGGCTGAAGGATAGGTTATAAAAATTACATATTTACATAAAGCAGTTGCTTTTTTTTTCTTTTAGTTTTTTTTAATATAATTCAAGTAGAATATTATCCAGCTGAAACAACAATGTACTTTTCCAACTAATAGATGTTCTTCTTCTTTACTTCCTCTTTTACCACTTGAGGTATTGAGAGACCACTTTGGATGTCAAGGAAAATAGATGTTACTACTGTAATTAAAACAATAAATGGAAAAGTATGTTTTCTTACAGGTCCTTTTCTCCAATACTAATAAAGCAAAGTAAGAAAATATTCTTAATAGTCCAAACAATCATGTTCTCCATATATATTAATTAGATGTGTTAGTTAGCTTAGGAACAAAGTGGATTACAACAGTCAAACTGTACAATTTTAGAGGAATATTTTAAGAAGGGGAAAAAGTCAATTTTTAATGAAAAAACACTGGCCATAAATATGAAGCAAAACTATATGACTGCCTGTTTTTTTTCTCCAAACGTATTACTATCTGAGAATAAAATTAAATACAACTATATCTGGCAGTTAAAATAAAACACTAGAAGGAAAAGAATACTGATAAGTATTTTGGAGTTCTCTATACATTTTCATACCAGAAATATAAAACCTTGGGCAATATCCAACAAAATAGGCTTATTTGCCACCAGAGTGTATTTTTCACCCTCACTCCAAAACCCTGCATGATTCCCAAATTTACTTCAGAAAATTTATAAATCTCCTAAAGCAACTTTGGCAGGACAAAATATGTCTCCTTGAGGAATACTGTCTTCTCACCACATCTCTGTACAGTGAAATGATATCATTAGGTTAATCCCTGATTTGGATTGAATTAGCTATATCAAACACTGCCAATTTAACACCAACCAGGTATCTCACAATTACCATCTGTCTTGATTGCTCAGTTCTGAATGTTACTTTTAAACAGGTTATACTTGTTTTACATATCTTAAATATTCCAGAACGGAATACAATGTGGCCATACTGTACTTCAGTGGTGGGTTGTCCCCGGTTCATACTGGTTCTATATAACTGGTAGTAAAATCGGCAGGAGGCTCCGCCCACCGAGCCCGACATCATCAAAATGCTTCTGTGCATGTGCAGAAACTTCTGCGCTTGCGCAGAAGAGCGCATGCAAGTGAAACCCACTGTGAACTGGTAGTAAAGGTAAGTAGAACCCACCACTGCTGTACTTGTTGATGGCCTATGGCAATGCCAGGTTGGGGATGGTGGCACATCCATCCTTGTGCTCCTTGATTACTCAACATCTTTTGAAACCATCAATCACAATACAGGTAGTCTTTGTTTAACAACCAGAACTGGAGCCAGCAATCCAGTCATAAAGCAAAGCAATCACTAAGTGAAAACGCAATTGTGATTTTGCTTTGCTTTGCTTTACAGATCTGGGAAGATCTTTACAGACCTTTTTCATCATTGATGTAACTGTTGCTAAATGAAGCAACCAATAAAACAAAACTTAGCCTCCTGGCCTAGGAATTAGAGGCTCCAACGCACAGAATTAGATTGTTTGAGGGACCATTTTTCTCCCATAGTTTCTGCTTATACAGTAAGAGATGTCATAGATGATATATTTCAAGTTCCCTTGATTTAAACAATGCCATCTATCATTATCCAAGAAGCATACCTTCTGCTTGATCTTTGGAACAAGATCCCTTCAGAAATCCATGTGACTCTCATTGTAATGGCATTTCAAAAGGCCTTGAAACCTGGCTGTTTCCCAGGGTAGGGTAGGATAGGGTAAATGGCGTACCACAGTCACATGAACTTATTTTACAAGAGTTTTGCCAAAAACTGGCACTTCTGGTTTTCAGCAAAACCACACCACTTGGTTTACTTAATAAATACTGCAACCACTTTACAACTGACCACCACCCCAAAAAAATCCTTGACTTGTTTTATGACAGGTACAATATACAACCATAATGGACAGGCTCCATTACAGTCGCATGCCAATGACTACTTGTACCTACAAGTAGTGCATTGATGGGACAGATGTTTATCTTGCTTATCACTATGTTTAATGTTTTTGTTATTGTTGATTAATATTGTGAGCAGATTAGAACTGTTTTGGAGAGACACCTAAATCTAATAAAATAAATTTACATCATTATCATTATTATTATTACAACTTATGTGGTTTCTCCTAAAAGCATATTCTCAAAATTTTAGCTACAGTATGTGAGTGCCTTTAACTACAATTTTTATTCAGATGTTCTCTAATCAAATTTATGAAAGTCCAGTTTACAATGAGTTTAAATAAGGTACAACTGAGAAAATATGGAACAATATTTTCATTAACTGAATACAGAATATAAATTTTATCAAGGTATTGCGCAAAGTATAACTAATTAAGTCTGCAGCATGCCTAAATAAAATCACTATGAAACAAATTAAATCAACTCAATATTTATTCTATACAACCCTACATTAATATAGAAGACAGTATGAAGCAGACATTCAATAATAACCCAATAATGGATTCTTAACCATAAAGCCTTCTACTCTAAACATACCGGTACTTTAATTACAAACATGAGGAGGAAAAAACTTGCAGTTAGAAAGTTGGAGAGTTCCACCCTGCAGCCACCTGTCCTCTTTTCCTTCGCAAAGAATGCCTCACTCGCTCAGTTTTGGTTCCAAAGCATTTTTCAAGAGAAGATAGTGGATAATTGCAGAGCAGGTAGGTTTAAACTAGGGAGGGTGGAGAGTAACCTGGAGAGACTGGAAATACAGTAATCTATTGAAGACAACAAGGAGTCTAAAGCTAGTAGGATGAGGGAGGAGAAAGGGAGGGGTGAGGAGGAACACATATACAAACCAAATGCTTACAATGTTATTAGATTAGCCGCTGAAGAGATGTGGTTAATTTATGTTGATATAACCAGCTCCATTTTCAAAATCCATGAACTTTCTAAGCCTTCCAAGAGATGCCTAGAAGTAAATCTATAACCTCATTTAAAATTTACACTGGAAAGTGCTTTTATACTTTTAAATCAAGATTTTCTGGAAGTCTTGCAAAAAATATGCATAAGTAAGACTGCACGTACAATTTTTTCAGTGGTACTAAGTAAGAATCTCTAATTGTCCAGGGAGCAATAATTTACAAAGCATCATTTATTACAATGACAACTTTTGTGTCTACATCATAATGAAATATATGCTTTCTCATTTATAAACAGAATGACTATTTAAGCCAAAGAAAGTTACTGTGAGAATGCTTCAAATTTTATCTGACACTTTACAGCATAGGTATATACCTTTTTTATGTTGAAAGATGCATAACTTTATTTATTTTTTTCTTCTTCTCTTCAATCATCTCCAATTCCTGCCTTAGGCATAAAGCCAGATGGGTGACCTTGGGCCAGTCATTTTCTCTTAGCCTACAGAGGAGACAATGGCAAACCACTTCCAAAAAACCTTACCAAGAAAACACACGGACTTGTCTAGGCAGTTTCTGAGAATCAGACAGGACTAAACAGAAGGGAAAACAAGGAATGAAACTAAAGACTCTCTATCAGGCCAGAGTAAATAATATTCTAGGCATCTAAGGTACAAACTTGCTCAGATTTAGACTGAATGGGCAGATCCAGTTAAGGTAAGAGAAGCATGGTTTTTCTTGGTTAAATGGGAGAGCTCAAGCCTATAACTCCAGAGAAAATGTACAGCACGCTTGGAACTATTCAGCTAGTCACCTGTTTGTTACTCTTTGCCTACCCTGGTATGCTGTGGTATTGGCTTCTCTGAAAGATTAAGTGGTTCCATCAGCCTTTTAAGTAGTCATGCACTCTTCCTTCAAGAATTGATCACTGAACTCAATCATCCTGGATAATATTGATTCAGTTTTCAATCTTCATCTTTTGGGGAAGATCACTGAATAGTGGTAGAACTGCAGCTACAAGAGGATCTTGGTTTTAACAAATTATCTGGATCCTTTCCAAGTCTGTGTCCATTGACTGTTGATGACCTGTGGTAGAGGTGAGGTAGGAGTGGTGCAACAATAATGGGCTTCTTAGATCTCTCTGTGGCTATCATCCTCAGACCATGAAAAAAGTGAGAGTTGGAGCACAATATTACCATAGTTCTCCACTGTGGCCAGTTCTAGTAAGTGCTAGTAAATAGGGAGACTGGAGCCCCCAATTTGTGAGGTACCTCAGAGATCAATGCTCTCACCCCTACTGTTTTAACTACAGAAGGGCATCAAGAAAGATCTGAGGTCAGATATTATCACTACATTGATGATACTCATTATACAAGTCAACTCCTGGACTATTAAGCAATGGTGGTCTAAAAATTTCACCCAAAAAAATCAATTGATCAATTAGTATGCAATGCATCTATCCCATTACCTTTTAAGCTCCAAACACGTATTTCTATGGTGCAATATCAGAATATTCATAGCTGCATTATGAAATATCACATGCACTGTGATATGTACTTAGTTTAGAAATAATTGAAAGTACTTTCAGTGTATAACAGGTTTTAGCAAAATGTATCAGACAAGTGAGTTACTTTGGGGTACTACATTTTCAAAACCATTGCCAAAGTAACCTTAAGATTTTCCAGGAACTCAACAACAAAAACAGATCCTCACTGTTGCCTGTGTCTGCGTGGAAGTTGCAGACACACTGGCCCCTCATTATAACACACAGGAGAGCTTTTAAATTCTCTCAATGTTCTGCAAGATTGAAATAGCATATGAATTCCGAATGTGAATGACACGGAACTCTATGATTCACAGTGTTAAAATACACATGAAAAATATTAAAAGCAGCTATTTTTAAAAGTCCATGAAGTAATCACTTATCCTGTTTTTCATCAAGGTAAAGAAACGAGACCTACATCCAAAAATGTAAAACGTTCAATTAAAATGTATAAAATAATCTGAAACATTAGATTATCATTCACTTGTAAGTCTATTTATTTATTTCAAACACAGACTGAAAAGCATACAAGTAGTCCTCGACTTAACAGTTCATTTAGTGACCGTTCAAAGTTACAACAGGACTGACCCTTTTTCACACTTAGGACGACTGCAGCATCCCCATGGTCACATGATCAAAATTCAGACGCTTGTCAACTGATATTTATGACAGTTGCCGGTTCCCAGGGTCATGTGATCACTTTTTGTGACCTTCTGACAAGCAAAGTCTGTGGGGAAGCCAGATTCATTTACCACGTTACTAACTTAACAGCAGTAATTCACTTAACAACCGTGGCAAGAAAAAGTCGTAAAACGAGCCAAAACTCAACACTTAACAACTGTCTCACTTTGCAACAGAAATGTTGACTCATTGTGGCCGTGAGTCGATATTGACACCTGAAAATGATTTCAAAGCGTTTTGGGGGGGGAAAACAACAGCTCTTCAAAAAATTAAAGTTGGTGCAGTTTTAAGTCACTTGTGTTTTTCTTTTAAACGGCACTTCCACTTTCAACCAGAGAGGGAGCCCCGCTCCAAACCCATTGCTGCCTGGCACAACAGACACAGAAATGTGGGTGAAAGAGAGAGAGAGGGGGGAAAAAAAAAAAACCCCACACATATTCTTGTAGCGGCTGTCTTGTCAATTGTTCAAAGCCAGACAAATCCCCTCTTTTGCGCAAACCTCTCTCCGGCTCTTTCGCCCGCGCCAGGCCGTCCCTTTTGCTTCTCCTCCTCCTCCCCACTTGCAACGACCTCCAGGCTTCTTGTTCGGCTACACTCAGGCTCTCTTTAAGTCGCCCTACCTCAAATGACCTCCCTCGCAATCGCAGCCCGCCTCTCCCTCCTCTTCTTCTTTCCTCCCCCCTCCCTCCTCCTCCTCTCTCCCTGAGCGCAGCGCTCTCTCGCCGCTCACGTCTCCCTCTCGCAAACATTCCCCAGCCGCCAAACGGCGCTTCTCCACCACAACCACCAGCGCTCTTTCCCGAGGGCGTCCTCCTTCCCCAAATCAAGACAACCCCCCCCCCCACACACAACACACACACACCCGCCCGTTGTCCTCCTCCGACCCGACTCCTCTCAACCTCCTCCCACGGGGCTTCGCAAGCCCCTCAACCACAGCGGGGGAGCCTTTTCCCCGCTCATGCCAAGAGTTCAAGCAGGACCCCCCCCCACTCCACCCCCCCAATCCCTCTCTCTCTCTCTCTCTCTCTCTCTTCCCAGCCAGCCGCTGACACTCCAACCTTGACGGCCGCACCGAGACAATGAGACGCCGCTCCGCTCCCCTTGCGGCGGCGTTGGCGGCGACCCCTTCCCCCCCACCACCACACCACCACCAGCCGCCCGTCAAATATGACTCGAGCCGCCGGGGTTCTTCGGACTCTTTTTCCAAAATGCCCCGCGCTTGTCCCGGCTTCGGCTCCCCTCTTTTTCTTGCTCCTCGTCGCCCCCTTCCTCGGCTTACCCGGACCGAGTCCTCATCCTGACCGGCCGCTGCTGCTGCTGCTGCCGCCGCCGCGGCTGCCGCTGCTGCTTTGGCACTAGTCCTAGACAAGCGGGTCCTGGATGAGATGAAATGGCTGCCGGACCCCGGGACCACCGCCGCCGCCGCTTTCCCGGAGAGACGCTGAGATTGGGAGCTCTTTCGGGTGTTCACCATGGCCTCACTGCAGCCACCCCGGGAAGGGCGGCGCTGCCGCTGACTCCACCGCCTCTGTTCTGAGGAGCGAGGCCGCCGCTGAGCCAAAGAACAAGGGCCCGAAGGCGCGGAGCGCTTCTGCTCCTCCTCCTCCTCCTCGTTCTCAGCTCAGTCACCCACCACTAACTGGCCGCCATTACTCGTTCTCTCGTCCCTTTCTCTCCTCGGTCACGGCGAAGCCTCCCGCTTCCACTGCGAGGCGCTGCTCCGCCGCCGCCTCTCATAGGGCCGCCTCTTCTTCCACCTCCTCCCTACACCTGGCAACATAGAGCTGGAAAATGATGAGAGCGTGACATGCAGCCTGAACTTCCGGTGAAGAGTGAAAGCCGTCATAGGCCGCGAGTGTCTATGAGCCCCGGTGGTGCCGCTCTATCTTCTTTCATCTCTATGATGGACGTTCTCTGTATACTGTACTGTACTTTTTACATCGGAGGCTAAAGGGGGGGGAGGTGGGAAACCAGTCAAGTTTTAGGCCGGAAGTGCCTGTAGGGATCGCTCTGCTGTTTTCTATGCGTGATGCAATACATGCGGCGCTCTTCAATGGTGTGCTCTATGGTTGTTTTAAACGGGGCGAGGTTAATGAAGGTGAGGGAGGCGGGGAGGATGTTTGCATGTTTAGGTGGGAGCCTCTCGGGAGCTGAACGAAACTGCTGAAACCGGTTTTCAGAAACGGTAACTAACTGTGATTCAGTATTTGCTTTTCTCGGAATGGAGAAAGTGCAGGATCTGATTAAAAAGGATTTCTTCTTAGAAAAGCATGTTTTACTCCGTTAAGTCATGGAAACCTGTTCAACACGTTTCATTCCATTGATTCTTCCAAAGGAAAGATTGTCACCTGGAGCGTGGCGAAGTTTATTGCTCGGTGTTTGTGTTTCTTGCTAATTAACCTGAAGTAATGCGTGGCGCTCCCCGAAACGTACTCACAAAAGTCTGCCTGTAAAACGCCAGTTGAATATATTTTGTTTTCCAACTTAAATGGATACCTTATACAAAATATGCATTTGTATTAAGCTAGTTTCTTGAATCTTAAAATTATGTGAAACCTTTCTGCTTGTTCATGCAATACACTAAGCCAAGATATGGTGTGCTCGTTTTTTGTCATTTAGCACATTGCATTAATCCATCGGATTGTGGTTTATTCAAAAACCATACGTTGCTTAATGCTTTGGGTGAATATAGCCAACTAAGGCAACCGTAATTTTGTAGTTAGCCTGCTAGGAGAAACTGCTCTAAGTTGTTTGAGGCATGTGTCGTGAGAGTATTGGGTTTGTTCACAGGATTGGTGAATGGCCTACTTCCTTCTCTAGGATTAGCCGATTGTTCTCAAAAGCAGGCTTTGAATGACGAATATCTGTTCATGGGAAGGTTTACTTTCCCCATTTTCATTGGGAATGGGGTCATCACACTATGTGCAAAGAAATTATTTGGAGAGCAGACTGAGAAAAGGGGGAGAATGGAGCTATTATTTTCCGATACTTCTAATGACAGTGAAGTACATTCCAACTTCTGTAAATTGGGTAGAAAACAGTACATTAAAGAGAATAAATCAATAATACACCATCTATATTACACCAAGAATATAATAAAAACAAAAGAATATAATACAAACAAAAGACCTTTCGCTACTACAGTATAATATTACAGCATTCCAGCCCCAAGACCTGATGGAATATTTATATTTTTATAGCTTTCCTAAACTGGAGGGAAGGAGCCATCCAGTTATCTGGAGGAATTAATGTTCTGCAGAAGGAGGGCAGAAATTGACAAGCTTCACTTCCATGGTCTTTGGATATGGCATTCCCTGAACAAAGGGACTTGAAGACTGTCGATTTACCAGATCTGGTTGGAGAGGCAAATACTACTGAGAATATATAATCCTACATATATTCATGTGCTGAATCATGGAGGTAATAACTAACACCTTGAATTGCATACATAAGACAGCTGGAAAATCTGAAGTCACCCACATTTTGGACCTGTAGTTTCTAAATTGCCTTCAATGAAAGCCCCACATAGAACACATTGAAGCAGTTCGGATACCTTCCCATTCCAGGAACAGTTGTAAATGACAGACCTGATGGAGATATGCAAAAGTCTTCCTAATCACAGCTACCACCTGCTCATTGAACAAGAGCTGTGAATCTAGGAGGATCACAATGTTACTAGCCAATTCCACCAAAGACCACAAGCCCATCTTGAATTCTGGAATGGGATGGTTTCTGAAACCAAAACCACTCCCATCTTGCTTGGATTATAACTGAATCTTTCTTACCCAACCCAACCCTAACAGGCTCCAACTCAACCCCTCCAAGACCGAGTGGCTGTGGCTTCCGGCGTCCCGATATAGCCAGCTGACGCCATCGCTGGCTATTGGGGGCGAATCACTCGCCCCCACGGAGAGGGCTCGTAACTTGGGCGTCCTCCTGGACGCACGGCTGTCGTTAGAAGATCATTTGGCGGCCGTGGCCAGGGGGGCTTTTTATCAGGTCCGCCTGATACACCAGTTGCGCCCCTTTCTAGATCGGGACTCCCTACGCACAGTCACTCAGGCACTCGTCACTTCCCGCCTGGACTACTGCAACGCTCTCTACATGGGGCTCCCCCTGGGGTGCACCCGGAGGCTCCAGCTGGTCCAGAACGCGGCCGCGCGGGGGATTTTGGGGGCGACGAGACGCTCCCACATGACACCTCTCCTGCGCGAGCTGCACTGGCTCCCGGTGGTCTTCCGGGTGCGCTTCAAGGTGTTGGTGACCACCTTTAAAGCGCTCCATGGCTTAGGGCCGGGGTACTTACGAGACCGCCTTCTGCCACCAATAGCCTCCCACCGGCCAGTACGCTCCCACAGAGTGGGCCTCCTCAGGGTGCCGTCCGCCAGACAATGTCGGCTGGCGACCCCCAGGGGGAGAGCCTTCTCTGTGGCGGCGCCCGCCCTCTGGAACAACCTCCCCCCAGAGCTACGTACAATAACAGACCTCCGGATTTTTCGCCGGGCCCTGAAAACCCATTTATTTCAACTAGCTGGGCTGGCTTGAGTCAAATTTTAAATGGATTTTAAATTGGAATGTTTTAATTATGGCCAAAATTATTTAATTATTTTAAACAGTTTTTAGATTTTGTATGTTTTGTATGTATGTCTTGTTTTTACTTTGGCTGTTCACCGCCCTGAGTCCTACATTGGAGAAGGGCGGTATAGAAATTTAAACAAACAAATAAATAAATAAATAAATAATAGTCATTAGACCTCTGTTGACCCCTCAATGTCAACAACTATTTGCTGTAATGCCAAAGATGTATTATTACGTATCATCAGTTGTGCTAGATAACAACCTCACTCTGTGGCTTCAAATCTGAGTAAAATAGAGTGGGGAGAGCATTTGGCTCTGCAGCATTATACAGCTTAAGAACATTGGGTCTGATCTCTACCACTGATTGGAACTGCCTGTTTATTTAGAGGCAGAATTAGTGAACAGTAGTTCCAACTTTTAGAGGTTGTCCAAAGCAATACATATAGGTAGCCCTTAACCTATTATCAAAATTTAGCCCAAAGTGTATGTTGTTAAACAAGACGGTTAATAGCAATAGCACTTAGACTTATATACCGCTTCAAAGTGCTTCCAGCCCCCTAAGCAGTTTACAGAGTCAGCATATTGCCCCCATTTTATGACCTTTCTTGCCACAGTTGTTCAATAAATCACTAAAATTGTTAAGTTAATAACAAGTTGATCATTGTTAATTGAATGTGGCTTCCCTATTGACTTGGCTTGTCAGAAGGTCACGAAAGGTGATCAAATGAACTCAGAATACTGCAACCATCATAAATACAATCCAGTTGCCAAGGGGACGAATTTCAATCATGTGACCATGGGGGTGCTGCAACAGTTGTAAATGTGAAAAACGGTCATAAATCATTCAGTGCTGTTTTAACTTCAAATGGTCACTAAATAAATGGTTGCAAATTGAGAACTATCTGTATAAGCATCATTCTGTGTGTATACGCAGATAATCCATTTCCTGCAGGGCATACTGCAGTTGCAGAGTTGTTCCTGGAAGAATCCTAGAAAACTCTTTGTACCTACAATGAACTTTGGTACCTCTGTCAGAATCTCTTAAAACTTCCCATTCTCATTTTATACACACACACACACACATATAACTCATCACACGCACAATTAGTCCTCGATTTACAACCACAATTGAGCCCAAAATTTATGTTGCTAAGTGAAACATTTGTTAAGTGTATTTGTCCCATTTTACAACTTTTCTTGCCACATTTGTTAAGTGAATCACTGCAGTTGTTAAATTAGTAACACTGTTGTTAACTGAATCCGGTTTCCCCATTGACTTTGCTTGTCAAAAGGTGATCACATGACGCCAGGACACTGCGACCGTCATAAATGTGAATCAGTTGTCAAGCATCCAAATGTAAATCACATGACCATTGGGATGCTGCAACAGTCATAAGTATGAAAAATGGTCATAAATCACTTTCTTCAGTGACATTGTAACTTTAAACAGTCACTAAATGAACTGTTGTAAGTTGAGGACTACCTGTACATATTTTTGAACATCAGTCACATCCAGTAAATTTATTCTAAATCAAACCGAAAAAGGTAAACATTGCCAATTCTGTTTCTACGATTGAAATATTTTTTCCAAGAATAATATGGCAAATAGGTCAACATTTGGGACTATAGATTGCAGGACCAGCTCTTTTGCAAAGGAGCAGCAACATTTCCTTCTTTCTTTTGCTGGAAGTTTTATTTTTCCCTAAATTATTTTTTCTAAGCTGTTTGCCTCCTCCCTTTTTATGGGGGCTCTATTATTTATTTATGCATGCTTTCCCTGGTCACTGCAGTCTTCCCAAGGCAATTTGTAATACAGTACTGCATCAGCAATATTGCAATATGAAAAGTTCATAAGTTATCTTCAAGAGAATACATGTCTATTTTTCTATTCAGAAAGATTTCAACAATAAGCAAGTACAACCAATTTAACATATACGGTACTGTACGTTATTGCATAATGTCATTGAAAAGTATCTTATGAGAGAAAATAGAGAATTTAATAAAGTACTCTGATGCTTTTGCTATGCAGAAACTCCTTGGTTTTGTTGTTTGAGAACTCCTATAGATACCACCGCATTTAGTGTGCTGAATATACCTTCAGCTATTTCTTGAAAGAACCTCTGGAGGCAATTCCTTCCCTCATTGCTCTTCACGTATATATGAATCATCCATCTCACTTGCTTCCCTGAAAACAATAGTACTGCACAGAAACTTATTAAGGGTTGCAGAATTACCAAGTGAAATGTAATATCCAAATAAATCTGTAGGCTGAAGAATATGGGTCTAGTCTTATTTATTTTTAAATTTCAAAATTTAAAATTTGCTGTCTTAATTCAAAATTAAGACAGCAAAACATCATAAAGGAATATATAGAGACTTATTTTTCTGTGGTGGGTATGTTTATAAATAGGAATATTTATTTTTATTACTGTATCCTACCTTTATTATTTATAAATGAGGCAGAAAACATATCCAAAACACATTTCTCCTCTTATTTTCCCCACAACAACCACCCTGTGAGGTGACTTGAGCTGAGAGTGACTGACCCAAAATCACCCAGTTGGCTTTCATGGCTAAGGCAGGACTTCAGCTCACTGTCTCCCACTATCTAGCCTCTTTGAAGACATCTGCATATTTTAATTTTCTTTCTCCCACTATAGCCCCGATTACCATCTTCCTTAATACAGGTGGTCCTCGACTTATAACAGTTCATTTAGTGACTGTTCAAAGTTACAACAGCACTGAAAAAAGTTACTCATGACCATTTTTCACACTTATGACCGTTGCAGCATCCCCATGGCCGTGCGATTTACATTCAAATGCTTAACAACTGGTTCATATTTATGACGGTTGCAGTGTCCTGGGGTCATGTGGATTACCTTTTGCAACATTCTGACAAGCAAAGTCAATGGGGAAGGCAGATTCACTTAACAACCACTTTACTAAGGAGAAGGGCGGTATATAAATTAAATTAATAAATAATAAATAAATACTAACTTAACAACTGCAATGGTTCACTTAACAAACGTGAGTGTCATGAAATGGGGAAAAATTCAATGAATTTCTCACTTAACAATATTAATTTTGGGCTCAATTGTGGCCGTAAATTGAGGACTATCTGTATTATGGAAGTTTTCGCAAAAAGGGACATAGGGAAAGAAAAACAGGAGATTGTAAAAAAGAGGAAATTTCTTTCCTGTTAAGCCAGTCTTTGCTGAATCAATCCCCCACCAATAATGGGAAGACCTTTCTTTGCCCATTGAAAGCTTTTGTTGGTTTCTTGACATTACCATCACTTTTCTGTCCCTTTTTCATTTTATATTAGGTCCCTTTTTCATCCATACTGTTATCAACCTAAGAATGTCATTAATAAACATTTTTGAGAGTAAAAATCGGTTTTAAGACATTGGCGTCACTAGTGCAGTATCGCTTAGCTCTGTGGATGCAAGACAGTAAAGATCAGACAAGTCACTGCACATCAGTGAAGCCATTTACTTAATGTTAATTTTCTTTTGCAGAGAGATAGGATTTCAGTCTTTGTTTACATTACTCTCCCTCTGTCATTCTCTTTGTTTTTTGAACTTTATTCATATGAAATTCACATGAAATATGTTCTGCAAAAACTAATAGTATGTACTGAAAAAATGCCCAAAGGGATTGGAATCCCTAAAAGAGCATTATGAACATATGGGGAAGGGAGGTATCATTTTTCTAAGCAGCTTTAAAACTGTTAACCATTGGTTAATATTTGTCCTGCTTGCATCCAATTTGCATTTTGTTTCAAAACAGATATATCTTTAAATTTCAACTTGGAAAATGACTTCTCCTTATGTCATATTTTCATTATTTTCTGTAACTATAGAGTAAACCTTGAGCAGTTGGCTCCTTTGTTAGAATCCTTTTCTTAGAAAATATTCATTCTACCATTTGTGGTAGTAATTCTGCAAAGTTGCTATTTGACCAGCATAGGGGACTGAAACAGATGTTGGGGAAAGATTTTGTAAATGAGGATTAAGGAATCAAGCTTTCTGCTTATTGATATTTCCCTTCATTTGCTGAATACCTCTTTTAATAAGACTAATTATTTTGAAAAACCTGAGACTTCCTTCACATACCTCAAGGGATATCCTAGTTTCCCTACCCAGTTAATCATGGATGATGTAACTTAGTCCTGGGTGAAAAGAAACAACAGAAGGTCTAGCTGAGTTATGGAATACAACAAAGTTACTGGCTAGAAAAATAAATCTTGGTCTCCAGGAGAATTTGGGGCTGCTGATCAACAGATGTTTGCAGCTAGGCTCTGCAGTTACATTTATTATTTATGTTTGTAAATAAACTCAAATGTTACAAAACTCAAACGTTACAAACTTCCAATGACCATGCGCTATCTTCAGGATTTTTCATCTTCAAAGAAAATATTGTAATAAGATGTTTCTCTGTGGCTAATGGATATATTGATTTCATGAGACTGTGAATTTGGAATCACAAAATGGATGCATTACAAGTCCATGGCAGAATTGCAACTGCCAGTATTCCTCACCGTTGCCTAGGACAGTGATTCTTAACCTTTTCCTGACCGAGTGCCCAAAGCGCTCCCGAACCCCCAAAATGCACATGCGCCCCACTCCAGCGCATGTGCACAAGCCCCCCGCACGTGCCCCAGCCCATGCATGCGACCTCCCTGCATGCAACCTGCCCCCCGCGCATGCAAGGTAGAGACCCGAAGACCAGCTAGCCAGCGGAAGGCGCACACACATGTGTGGCGGAACTAAACTGGGGCAACGGCTCACGTGCCATTAGAGGGCGCTGTGTGCCACCTCTGGCATGCGTGCCATAGGTTCGCCATCACGGGCCTAGGAGTTGTAATTAAGGAATATCTAGAGAGCTACAGCTTCCCAAGTCCCCTAGAGGGATACAAATGTTCCAAATGAAAATGAAGTCAGAATTATGGATTTTTTTTCTCTACATCTGCACAGGGTGTTTTATATGCTGACTAATGAATTTGTAAAAAGGATCCATACTGATATTGACATATTGATCAAATACTGCATGTTGACAAAAAATATACTTAACACAAGCAACTTCCTATCATTGCAAATATTTGCATTAGAGAACAAATAAACTATATCTGCTTTTTACCGACTATTCTTAAATAGATATTTGGTAATAAGGGATGGCTCTGCATTAATTTAAGATCTGCATCTGTATGAAAAAGCATCCTCCTTTTGGAATTTTTAAGCTTTTATATATTTTGGCACTTATCAAAGCATTATTGGGTCCTAATGATATAAAAACTAAGTCTGAATGAACAAGGAACAAGTAACTTTGGTGATTTTTCATTTATTTCATGACAAAATACATGCTTGCAGTAAATCAATGTGAAAAACAATCGTCCCTTAGTTTCAGTAAGTGATTGCATCATGTTTTGCTGCAAGAATTGCATGCAAGCACCTCCTGAATTGGTGATCATATATCATCTATGGGGATTTAGTCCCATTTCTCTAATAGCCAAGTAACATTAGAGGCTTTATTGGCATAAACTGCTCATTTTGAGTCCTGCCAAAGTGTTGCTGTGGAACTTTGATCTGGACTTAATGACTTTGCCATTCTAAAACACTGAATTTGTTCTTCATTATTTACTATCTTGTAGACATGTCTTATATGTCTGGGGTCACTGTCTTGACCCACTTGCATTTCATATGACAGATGACCAATATTCTCCTGTAAAATCTGATATTCATATTCCATAGATTTCTCATTTATGAAACCTCCTGACCTCCCTTGGCTTCTTTCAAATGCTTTCTGACAAAGTGACAAGTTTCAGTGTTTTTCTTAGTGATTTCCACCTTGCTGTTCTTCCTTGAACCCCATTTTTCATCAACTACTTTTCTGAAGTTAGGGGCGTGAATCTGTAACCATGCAAAAATCTGAATTCTCATTAACTCTTGCTAGTCTGACCAATGCAACTTTTATAGAAATCATGGTCCAAAACATTTGGAGTGACTCAAACCAGAACATAGTACACAATACTTGTTGCTTAGAGATTGCAAGCAGTCCATTCTTTTCTAATTCCCAAGAATCTCCCCAAATGAGATGAGTCAAAATTTTAGGCCCATTTTGGGAAGTGTTGGAGGATTTAAAGAATAATATCAGTGCATTAAAGTTTGCAGGTGCTTGCAGTGCTAATTTTATCCTTTAAAACTTTTGAAAATTCTTTCCCAAATGCCCATAGCCCCCCCACCCCCACCCCAGTATAATGTGGCTCATTAAAAGTTACATAAACATTGGGGTAGTCCTCAGGCAGCCAACGTTTGTTCATCCCTAGATTAAATAAATAATTCTTCCTTTGTTATGGCAACATAAGGCACATTAATCGTATAAGTGGCAGACATTCTAACACGTTAAGTCAAACAATTTAAAATTAATCTTTTAGTCTCTTGTTTCTATGGATTATTGTGATAACCAGTCACGGGGAAAACTCAATGCCATACACAAAGGTAAGATGTAGTTGACAATGATATACCATCCCAAGCATGCACCACAGGCAGCCATGCCTTTTTAAAAAATTGATGGTATGTCCAGTTGTTTCCGAAACAGCATTGAGCAGATGGAATCACTGGATACACCCAAGAGGCAGACGGATATTCCTGAAAGCAAATGAATCAGAATTAGATATGTTTTCCTTATATTTCAGTGCATTTTTTCTGTTCATAAAAATTTTGAGAAATGGCCTGAGTATTGATAAGCTTTCTTTTTGGGAAAAAAAATTGATCTAAAACTTAAGTTTAAGCAAACCTATTAGAAATAGAGGAGCCAGCCATGTGATGTCAAGCTGTGTACTGTATTAAGTTGCTGCTGTATAGTTTGCACTGCCTATCTCTCTGCCTCATCAAGTTTCAGATAGGATCCTTTACCAGTCCTATACCGTAGCATTCACAGGTTAAATCATAATGTGGTCTGATTTTGACTTGGCCTGAACCATGAACCCGATCAACTGATTTATTAAAGAAACCATGGTTAAACGAAACCACGACTTAGCTTGAAATGCGAACCACTCCTTTTGCAGATGGGATAACGCTAGCCTGAAATAGTAAAGTTGCCCCGTCCAACAACCCCTTAACAACGGTATCGCCTAAACACGCGCTTTACTCAACTTGTACAAAAGTCGGCGGTTTCTATCTTCATTCTGCAAGTCCTTGCGGTATGGGATTGCGATTCTGCACGTTTGAGCACGTTTTAAGATGACCTTTATTGTCACTTTTTTCAGTGAACACACCGGCACACATTAAAAATGATTTTAAAAAAAAAATTTTTTTTTTTACACTATCTGACCTCTTGTACAGTCTGAACCCATTTCTCAAAAGACAACGCCACGGGGCTTCCTCTCAGCCTATTTGTATTTAGGAGAGCAGACAGACGATTTCCAACAGCTGAGCTGCTGCTGTCGCGTCTCTCCGCAAGCGTGATCAAACTCCGCCGCCGGAGCAGTCAACTCGCGCTGCTGCTGCTGCTGCTGTGCCAAAGGCAAAATACAGTAGGGATATAAGGCGTCCAGAAGCCGCCAAGATCTTCCAATCCGCTCCTCCCTCCGGATCAATAAGAGCCAGCAAGGTCCTCCCCTCTATGGGCGGAAAAAGAGCCCGATGCTGCCCCAGCCAGACGCGCTGGTCGCCGGGGCTTTACGCAATCGGTTCCAAATAGCGCAGCGTGGCGGCCGCCGGTTTCTCCCCTTTGGGGAGGGGAAGTAGGTGACTACTGTCGGAGGGAGCGACGCACCGGCCCTGGAAAAGCAGGTAGGCGGAATTGACAGGGATTTCAAGCCGTTGGGCAAAGAAAGCCCAGGAGTGCGAAAGTTAGCGCCGGTAGCAGAGAGTGGCCTCTCATCGAGCGGGAAGCGTGACTCGGCACCTTAAGGGACCGGCCGCGGGAGTTGGCGGGTTTGATCAAGTTGCGTGAAGGTGGGAAGAGCCTTCTTTCTTTCTCTCCGCTCCCCCATCCCCATCCCCGGGGGAAGGCCGGGAGTGGGTGCTTTTGCGGG